>NC_057864.1:444656321-445332821 GCF_019393635.1 Dromiciops gliroides
AGGATCATCTCATTGGACCATTCCTATGTTTCACAACAACTTCCAAGGGCAGAATTGCTATCAAAGTGACACCTTTTACAATCTACCTCACCAGACATGAGATTATCAGTTACCTAAGATTACAAGGGCTTAATAAGAATGTTTGGTTAAGTTGACTGATTGACTGTGTGGTCATGAGGAAGTCATTTGTCACACAGTAAAAAGAATATTGGATTTGGAGTCAGAAGACCTGAGTTTGAATTTTGCCTCTGCTTCTTGTGAACTATGGGACTTTGGAGAAATCATTTTACCACTCCAGACCAGGGCTTCTTAAACTTTTTCTACTCATGACCCCTTTTCATCCAAGAAATTTTTATTGGACCCCAGGCATATAGGTATATAAAATAGGTACTCATAACCTTTTTACTGTTGCCAAACTTTTTGCCACCCCCACATTCAGTTATGTGACCCCGTATGGGGCCATGACCCACAGTTTAAGAAGCTAGGTTCTAGGGGGCAGCTAGGTGGTGCAGTGGATAAAGCACTAGCCCTGGATTCAGGAGGACCTGAGTTCAAATCCGACCTCAGACACTTGACATTTACTAGCTGTGTGATC
The DNA here is from genome assembly GCF_019393635.1 of Dromiciops gliroides. Taxonomy (NCBI): domain Eukaryota; kingdom Metazoa; phylum Chordata; class Mammalia; order Microbiotheria; family Microbiotheriidae; genus Dromiciops; species Dromiciops gliroides. The sequence continues at coordinate 444,656,917 of NC_057864.1, forward strand.
CTGGGCAAGTCACTTAATCCTCATTGCCCCGCCCCCCCAAAAAAAGAAGAAGCGAGGCTCTAGATCTCCATTTACTCATTGATAGAACTAGGTGCTTTGCACTAGATGACCCCTAAATTCTTTTCCAGCTATAAATTCTACGAGCCAATGAACTGCTCTGTCTACAAAATAGGGATAAAAATTATGTACACTATCTTCACTACAGGTCTGCTACAAGGCAAGCAGCACATGAGTGTGAGATGATAGTAATGATAGACACAGGCTCAGTGGTTTCTGCTTCTTTCTTGAAGTCATTTGAGAGGAAGCCAGAGGAACTAAGGCACAGAAGAGAGGGGTAGGTAGCACAGGGTTCTGTCTCTGCTCTGCTATTGACTCCTGTGTGATGTGGGGTGGTTTGGAGGCTCACACAACATCTCCCAGGGGACAGCCTATTGGATGGCACAAAAGGGAGTTTCCTGCTGGCAAGAACCGAGTGGAGCTAGTCTTAGCCAGGAGTGTGTGGGGATTGTGTCCTCAGAGGACAAGGGATTGAGTTACAAGGCAGTTCATCCAAAGGAACAGATGGATCCTCAGACAGTGAGGAATTCAGGGCAGCTGGTCAGGGACAAGTGGGCAAAGGGAGCCCATGCTGGGTAACCTTGTATGTGGGCATGTATATGTGTGTGTGTGTGTGTGTGTGTGTGTGTGTGTGTGTATAAATGTGAGTGCGTGTGTGTAGTAGGGTAACTCAAAGGTCTCCTAAAAGCCCAAATAATCCAAAATACCGCCTCTTCTGGGAGTTGGCTACAGATATCTGACAGTCCCTTCATTAGTCACTCTTTCAGGCCTTTCTAGAACCTAGGACTTTTTAACTGGGAGAGTTGAAACACAGATTATCAGACTAAAGACTAGCTCCCCACTGTCCCCTAGAGCAAAGCCCAGAGGAAGTGGTGTGCAGAGCTGGTGCATTTTCTTAAAAGGGAGTGGGAAGGAGGGGTGGGAGGCCAGGTTTAAAGGGCATGGGGCAAAGTAAATCCCACTGCTGGCTCGTACTAGCCGAGGGACCCTGAGCTCCTCCTTTCAGTGCCCTAAGCGACTGAACCAGACTAGAAATTGCAGAGAAGGTGCTGACCTGCACTAGGTATTGACACTTTCCTCATTAGAGATTTCCTGATGCCAATGAAATCACAAGCCCAGTCCCTGAAGTCGGGGTGAGGGTCAGGGGATAAGAGAGAGACACAGAGATAAAGAGAAAGAGACAGAAACAGAGAGACAAAGAGAGTGAAAGAGACAGAGAGATGTGCATATGTACGTATACATGCAGACATATGTATATACATACATGTATATGTGTGCTTGTGTAAAAAGATCTTTAGAGTACGAGTGATATGTATATGAACACACACATATACACATGTGTAAACCCACATGCACATGTATGTGGATATGTGTGCATCACACATGTGTGTATCTGTGTGTTTGGAGAGAGCACATTGTAAGAAAAGTAACATTATTTTCCCCTTAAACCTAGGCCACACTTATACAGAGATAGAGACATAGATATGGGCACACACACACATGGTTGTTGTCCTTCATTCTCAAGGAGGACCAAAATACCATTACTATGTCGGGTCGAGGTGCTATGTGTCCAGCTGTGGCTTATCAAACCAAGATGAGCTGAGAGGATTCTACCACGGGGCAGGCACAAATAATCCAGATGAACATTTGGAGTGGAAATGGCTCTAAATTTGTACATCACATGTTTCTTTTGAGCTACTGCAATTCTGCTTTGCTCATAGAGCCTTCTTTGATGCAGGTATGCCATGCTGGGCAATTCTGTGCCAGTATCTCCCATGTCTCAAATCAATTCTAGAGTTCTTCAGAGAGACCTTGAGAGTGCCCTTGTGTCACTTCTTCTGAACACCATGCGAGTGCTTGCCTTGTGTGCGTTCTCCATAAAACTGACTTTCAGGCAAACATGTTTGTCATTTGAACCGCGTGTCCAGCTCATCAGAGTTGCACTCTCTTCAGTAGAGTTTGAATGCTTGGCAGTTCAACTCAAAAAAGGACCTCAGTGTCTAGTTGCACTCTCTGAAGTATAGATTTAATTCTTGGTAGTTCACCTCAAGAAAGTACCTGTGTCTTAGTACCTTATCTTGCCAGGTGATCTTCAGAATCTTCCTAAGACAATTCAAATGGAAGCGATTCAGTTTCCTGGCATGGTACTGGTAGACTGTCCAGGTTTCACAGACATACAACAATGAGGTCAACACAATGGCTCTGTAGACCTCCAGTTTGATAGGCAGTCTAATACCTTTTCTCTCCCACACTTTCCTTTGGAACCTTCCAAACACTGAGCTAGCTCTGGCAATGCATGCATCAACTTCATCATCTGTGATACACACACACACATACACACATATACACATACACATATACAGATATATAGATACTATATATACATATACACACTATCTCTCTATCTCTATATATCTATATAATATAGTATACATACACACATATATGTTTGTATACACATTATGTACGCCACCAGTACGAAGACTGGCCCTATATAGGTCATTTGTGGTAGGACACATTCCTAGAGAATGTGTGTTTACACTTCATGCCGTAGGCACTTGAGTATTAACATATGTCATCTGTTGATGTCATCCCAGGCTCCCCACTAGCCTTCACTGCCTCCGTCTCTGTAGGATCTGTCTACCTCAGTATTTTCTGGATCCAAGATCCCTTCTATTTCTAAAACTATGATCCTGTGTCTAGAAAAATTATCCAACTACTGACAGAAATACAGAGATTAGGAGAGAGAGAGAGAGAGAGAGAGAGAGAGAGAGAGAGAGAGAGAGAGAGAGAGAAAGAGAGAGAGAGAGAGAGAGAGAGAGAGAGAGACAGCTGGGTGAAGGTGACAGGTTTAGGGGGAGAAAATAAGTTTGGTTTTGGGCAAGCTGAATTTGAAGTGATAACAATACATCAAGGATCAAACCTTGCAAATCATCTTCAAATATTTGAAGGGTTATTGTATGGAACAATGGACGAAAATTACAGGGAGGCAGATTTCAGTCTGTTAAACATCTTCTTACCATTCAAAGTTTTCCAAAAATAAAGGGAGCTTTCTTCCTAGGTCATCAGTAAAAATGTTCAAGTCCACTGTATACACTGTCAGGCTCTGTTGGTGTCCTGGTTAGTTTTATGAAGTTGCCTTTTCCCCCTCTCTTTTTCCAGGTCAGCACTCTATCCACTGTGCCACCTAGCTGCCCTTCTTCAGTTCATTTTGCATAGGAGGAAACTGAGGCAAACAGGGTTAAGTGACTTGCCCAGCATCATCCAGCTAGTAAGTGTCTAAGGTCAGATTTGAACTCAGGTCTTCCTGATGCTCTATACACTATGCCTCCACTATGCCATAGGCAAAATACGTAGGGAGAATATGATAAAACTCTTCAAATACCTCAAATATTGCCCTGTGGAAAAAAGAACAAGTTCTGTTCTGCCTGACCACCTAGGGGAGAATTAGGACCCAAGAACGTGCAGATCTTTTTTTGTTTGTTTGTTTATTAATTTAGAATTTTATTTTCCCAAATTACATATAAAAACAAATTTTAACATCAGTTTTTTAAAACTTTGTGTTCCAAATTCTCTTCCTCACTCCCTTCCCCCCTTAAGAACTCAAACAATTCAATATAAGTTATACATGAGTAGTCATGCAAAACTTTCCTACATTAGCCAGGTTATAAAAGAAAGTAGACAAAAACAAAACTTCAGATAAAGGAACTAACAAAAAAAATATGCTACAATTTGTATTCAGATACCATCAGTTCTTTCTCTGTAGATGGAAAGTACAGATCTTGAGTCAGCAGGAGGAAGAACCATTAATGGTGTCACTATGATGAGTAGCGAGGTCCCAGAGATTGGAAGTATTCAAGCAGCAGCTGAACTGTAGCTTATCAGGGATGTTGCAAATTGGACATGAACTAGAAAACCTCTTACGTCTCTTCTAACCCCTCTTCTCATACCCTCAGTTGAGACCTTGCTGATTCTGAGGCAGCAAAAGGAGGTGAAGTGGTTAGAGGACTGAACCTCTAATTGGTGAAACCTGAGATCAAATCTGGCTTTGAGTACTTAATGGCTTGTGACCCTTAGCAAGTCATTTCACCTTGACTTGTCTCAGTTTTCTCCTCTATAAAAAGGAGATGATAATAGCACCTACCTCTCAAGGTTGTTGTGAGGATCAAATGAGATAATATTTGTAAGGTACTTTTGTTTTTTTGGTTTTTGAGAGTTAAGTGACTCACTCAGGGTCACACAGCTAGTCAAGATTTGAACACAGGTCTCCAGCTCTATCCACTGTACCACCTAGCTGCCCCTTATAAAGTGCTTAGTGAACCTGCCAGTGCCACATAATTGCTGGCTATAATTATTCTGACTTTCCAAGTGCCACTTATAATAAGAGCCATAGAATACTGGGGGTGTTTGACAGGCTGATTCTTGGGCACAAAGCTCTTCTCTAACTACTTGGATGGACTCTAGGTCCAGCTCCCCTTTGTGATAACTTGCTTATTCAAGCTGTTTTAGCAAATCACATCTCCCAGAGGACTTTGGATTCACTGTCAAGGTTGATTTCTCTGGGGAAGGAATATCTGACAAGGCTGATAGGGAGCCTGTGTTCTGGTCTCCTCAGGGAGGACCAGAACCACTTTGTTTTGTTCTGTCTGTAGGGCCAAAGAACCCCTATCCTGTAGGGCTCCAGGCAGAGCTAACCTTGAACTATAAAGAGATCAACAGCCTCTCAGGGGCTCAGATACCCTTTTTAGCTCACAGATCAAACTCCATCTCAATCTAAAGCAGCTCCAGGGGGAGAAGCCATAACTCTACAGTGAAAAATCAAATTAAACCAGGAACCACTCAGCTTCCTGTCAGCGACTATGTCATTGAGGCCCAACCTGTCTCAAGGTAGCTAGGTGGCCCAATGGATAGAGCACTGAGCTTGGAGTCAGGAAGAGATGAACTCAAATGTGACCTCAGATACCTACTGGCTGGGTGATCTGGAGTAAGTCAGCTTTTTGTGTGTGTGCTGTCTTCCTCTATTAAATTGTAAGCTCCTTGAGGGCAGGGACTATTTTTCTTTTTTGTATTTGTATCCCCAGCACTTAGCACAGTGTCTGGCACATAGTAAGTGCTTAATAATGTTATTGATTGATTGACTTAAACCTCTATCTGCCTCAGTTTCCTTAATTGTAAAAGGGGGATAATAATAGGACCTATCCTGTGAGGATCAGATGAAATCTTTCTCTCTCTTCTCTCTCTCTTTTATTTATTTATTTATTTATTTGCAGGGCAATGAGGGTTTCGTGACTTGCCCAGGGTCACACAGCTAGTAAGTGTCAAGCGTCTGAGGGCAGATTTGAACTCAGGTCCTCCTGAATCCAGGGTTGGTGCTTTATCCACTGAACCACCTAGCTGCCCCCCCCACCATGAAATCTTTCTAAAGTGCTTAGCACAGTGCCTTGCACAAAGTAGGCACTTAATAAATGCTTATTTCCTCCTTTCCATCCCTCATGGCCGGGATATTAACAATTTCTTCTGAAGTATAAACTCATCACTAATTTACAAAGTACTTTCACATCCATTGTCAGATTCCTTTCTCACAATACATTAGGAATACCGACCAGATATTATTATCCCCCTTTAACAGATAAAGAAATTGAGTCCCAGAATGTGGGACTTGCCCAAGGTTCTACTCTTAAGTCAAACACATCTTCTGCTTCTTAGGTCCAGGGCCTTTTCCATCAATGCGTTTTGAATATTCTCTTCTCTCCTTTCCATTCCCACCCGCTCATCATTTTATTTTTGTCCTCTTGTGCTTATTATTCCACACACAGCTTCAGTCACTCACATAATATTTCTCTTAGCTCTCCCCCCAACCCAGACCCACCCACTGAACCCCTGAGCAGCTGCTAATCTCAGATACTTTCCCATCCAATCTCTGATCTTTGTCCTTTTGCACACAATTCAACTCCACACCACAAATATTTGTCAGGGCCTCTTGGTATAAATCTCCAAGCTTGGTGCAGTGATCTAGTTTATCACTAGAGGAAAAAAAAACGAAAACCTCTTGGAGTATGTTTTTACATATTTACTTTTGGTTTTGATGTTATTAATTAGTTGATCTTATTAATTAGTCTAACTTCCCTTCTATTTTTAAAAAGCTCTGATTTCAAGTATAGATCTAACACTGGTCCCCCAGATTGCACTTAAATGAACACCTTTCCAAGCAGCATGGAGTAATGGGAAAAGTGTTGGACTCAGAATTGAAAGTCTGGTCTAGAGTTTCAGTTCAACCATTTCTAGCTACTGTAATTCTGGGCAAATGACTTGACTTTTCTGATCCTCCATGCTCCAATCTACAAAATGGGGACATTAATGCTGAAATAAGCTCCTTTATGGGATTATTATTATATAGCCATTTATATTATAAAGGTTTTTTGTTGTTGTTTTTGTTTTTTTTGTAGGGCAACAAGGGTTAAGTGACTTGCCCAGGGTTACACAGCTAGTAAGTGTCAAGTGTCTGAGGCTGGATTTGAACTCAGGTCCTCCTGAATCTAAGGCTGGTGCTTTATCCACTATGCCACCTAGCTGCCCCATAAAGTTATATATATATGCATATATGTACACACATATACATATATACATATATATGTTACATAGTACTGAAAACATATAAAGACAAATTTTTAAAAATTTCTTGTAACATGATTGACTCTGCCCCCACCCCTGCCCAGCAGGAGGTATGTTTTATCTCCCTTTCAGAGCTCTCAGGTACCCTAAAAGCATTAGTGTATCTCTTTTCTGTGCTATTGGTCCCATTCTCCATGTTTCTTCCATTTTGGGGGGCCCGTTAACTGGCATCTCAGTTCCATTTAAACATTTAACACTGGATTTGTTGTTGAGTTGTGTCAGACTCTGATCCCCTTGGGGTTTTCCTGGCAGAGTTACTGGCGTGGTTTGCCATTTCCTTCTCCAGTTCATTTTACAGATGAAGAAACTAAAGCCAACAGGGTTAAGTGATTTGCCCAGGGTCACACAGCTAATAAGTGTCTGAGGCCAGATTTGAATTCAGGAACAGAAGTCTTCCTGACTCCAGGCCCACTATTCTATCCACTGCACCACCTAGTTCCCATTAACACTGGATTAGTTTTAATAAATTGATATTTACTTCAAAGAAAACTACAGCAAGAACAAATATACAAGCATTTCCCCAAAAAACCTTGGGGATTAAGCCTTCTACACCAACTTGAACCCTGGGAAGTGATTAGGCTCACAGTTTAGGCCAATAGCATTGGTCCCACCAAATTCATGCCCAAAGCTGGCACAACCCATTTCTGCTAAGCTAGAAGCAACACTCAGCTCAAATTCCTGAAGTCCCAGATCCTTGTGGCTTTAATTCCTGGCCCAGATTGTAGAACCCAATCCTTCTACATAGAACAGAAAAAAAAAAAATGAATGAAAAGGCCAAATAGCCAAGCGACATGATCCGGAATGGAAGTGGGGGTTGGGGTGGGAGAGGCCATAAGTTTGAGTTTCTCCACCTTACCTCATGGCGCAGAGGAAGGGGTCACTTCCACTGTCAAACTCAAATGCTCCAAAAGTTGATGTAGGTGCCAAGTCATTTTAAAGATCCAACAGCTCCAGCGATGCCACCAATGGAAAAATTCTGACCCCAATCGTGTGGTAGGCCAATGCAGAATGTCCAGGAATGTTCCAGTCCTCCAGTCTCCCAAAGGCTGGTGTCCAGCATCTTTCACGTGAATGACGCCATCTCAGATGGTCTGAGCATGCATCAGATTCTACATTATTATTGAATATGGTCAATCAGCAAGCATTGATTAAGCACTTAACATGTGCCGGGCACTGTGCTAAGTAAAATGCAAAAACAAAAGAGAAACAGTCCCTTCCTGGAAAGAGTTTACATCCTTTATGTCGGATGCAACCTGTAAGTAAAGGAATGGAATCTTAGAAGGGGTTGTATATCCCATTAATTATCAGTAACATTTGTACAGGGTTTAATTAATTCTCTGTTCATGTTCACAATGATATCTCTACTCCAGACAAATGGAATTGATTAAATTAATTGTAAAGGGCAAGTTGGGGGGGGGGGGCGGTGATCAATCCTTGATGGATTTTATAAGCCCCACCAGTCAACTTGATGAGAAGGTGGGTTGTAGATCTTTGTCTTAAAGGCACCTCCCCCACCTCAGGTAAACCTCCATGGCATCACCCAGGGGATGCCTCTGATTGGTTGACAGTGACTAGGGCTGCCTCCAAGGTGCTTGAGGACACTAAGCAGAAGAACCACTCTTTCCACTTGGTCTATAAAAGTGAATTAGGAACTGTTTCATCCTCTCCTTGCACTTTCAGACCAGACTGAGGAGTTGGAGGGAAGAAGCATTTATTAAATTCCTTCTATGTGCCATCTAGGTGGTGCAGTGGATAGATTGTGGGGCCTGGAGTCAAGACTCACTTTCCTGAGTTCAAATCTGGCCTCAGATGCCTACTAGCTATGTGACCCTGGGCAAGTCACTTAACCCTGTTGGCCTCAGTTTCCTTATCAGTCAGATGAGCTGGAGAAGGAAATGGCCAACCACTCAGGTATCTCTGCCAAGAAAACCCCGAATGGGGTCACAAATAATCTAACTTGACTGAACAACCACCATAAATATCTACCAGCACTGTGCTAAGCACTTTACAAATATAATCTCATTTGATTCTCACAACAGCCCCATGAAGCAGGTGCTTATTAAGATTACCGTTTTAAGTGAGCCATCTTTTGAAGGGCTCTAATTACCAAACAAATTTTGTATTTGACCCTGGAGGCGATAGGGAATGGCTAGTATTTATTGAGCACTCGGGTCTGTGCTTTAGGGATCTTGTTTTGACTGAGTGGAGGACAGATTCAAGAGGGGAGAGCTTTAAGGAGGAAGATCAGTTAGGAGCCTGTTGGCAAGAGTCTGGGAGTGACACGACGGGACTGAACTAGGGGCAGAGAGAACGACATTTATTATGCATTTGCTATGGGCCAGGCATTGTGCCAAGGTCTGTAGCTACAAAAAAAGGCAAAAAAAAAAAAAAAGCCACCAAAAAAACCTCCCCTCCTCCCCAACCTCAAGGAGCTCACATTCTAATGGTGAAAAAAACAGGTAAATAACTTGATATGTACAAAAAATATACTAATCCATGGGAGGTGACCTCAGAGGGAAGGAACCAGCAGGAGGGAGAGTCGGGAAAGGCCTCCTGAAGATGGTATTGTGATGAAATAGTGGGATTTAGCAGATACTCAAAGACCCACCTGGAGATTAATCTAGCTTGATTGAATCAAGTGAGAGTGATTGACTGCTAATTAAGCCTACTTCAAGTTAATTGGATTGTAATCACACCTGGCTAGCCCTTAAGAAGGTATTGTTCTCAGAAACTAGACTGTGAACTCAACTTGAGAACACCTTCAAAGACAATGGATTTGGATGACACCAACCAATCACCTTGAAGCAGTGTGTAAGGCCCGCCTCTGTTCCAGATCTATAAAAAAGCTTCCACAAACAGCTTGCTAGGGGGTTCCTGATTAAAGCAGGCTCGTGGAGGAGGACTTCAGGAAGAACCCAAAAAGGCTGGAACTCTAGACTAGACTGGAGCTGATGCTTCTGATTTAAGGCGACCACAATTTAGATTTTAAACATCACAGTATGATTTGAGATGAAGCTTGAAGGAAGCCATTCCTAGAAGAATGGGAAGCCAGTTGGAAGACTTTCAGTTAGGAGATGCAGCAACCTGTGTGAAGAACAGCAAGTAGATTAGTGTAGCTGCGTGGTAACCAGATGTAAAAGTTGTTATAGGAGGCAGCTGGGTTAATCAGTGGTTAGATCACCAGGCCTGGAGTCACAAAGACCTAGGTTCAAATCTGGCCTCAGAGACTTACTAGTGAGTCATTTAATCCTTGTTTGCCTCAGTTTCCTCATCTGTAAAATGGGGATAATAATAGTATCTACACCCCAAAACTTCTGTGAGGATCAAACAATATAATATTTATAAAGTGCCAATCACAGTGCCTGCCATGTAGTAAGTGCTGTATAAATGTTACTTATCATTATGGTACAATTGATAAGACTCAGAGGTACCCCAAGTAGAAAGGAAAGTTTAAAAGAAGGATGGATTAAAGAAAACAACAACAACAAAAAACCAATTTTGTTTTGGTCATACTAAATTTGAGATGCCCCCATGACATGTGATAAAAGAAATTAAACAAACCAGTGCTATCCTCATGTACACACACACACACACACACACACACATACACACACAATCTAGCTTGAGTGTCCTGAGTGTCAAAACTGAAATGGATTTTCCTAAGATTTTTGGTCATTTGCCATGGTTGAAATGAGGTAGAAGTCTCACCAGCCTCTGCCCTACCTGGCTGAATCATATGTCAATATTCCCAAGATCTGTGATTTCATTGTTATTGGCTCTCCCTTCACCAATATGGACCACAACCCTTCTACAAACCAAGGAGTTTGTTTTTAACCCCAGAGATATCAGGGAGCCACTCCTATTTACTGAGCTGTGTATCAGGCAGCCCACAACCCCCCTACGATGTAGTAAAACATTAGGAGTTGTAATGGCCCCCAAAATATTCACCCAATCCGGACATATGGTCTGTGGCTGGGTCCTAAGCAAAGCTGCTTCCGGTTGTAATCTGTTGAAATTTAGGCTAATTGGCATGACCTTTGGAGAATGCTCCAGAGTCACCTTACTGCCACATTAGAGAAGGCCTTTAGAGGAATTCTATTCTGAGGATTTTCTTGGGTAACCTGCCCCATTCTGGTCTTGATCTAGGATAGGGGCAGCAACTAGGGAAATATTAATCACCTTCTTTATCCTGACCACAGTGCCTAGGGGGAGGTAGGAGGGACGTGGTATTGAGATGAAGTGGGGAGCAGAGGCAGAGGAACCACATCTCTCACCTGCCATTTGCCCTCCTGCCATCCCCAAACTGTCCTGTAAGGACTGATGATTGTTTTTTGAATCCCATGCTGATGTTAAAGTGGCCAGCACAAAAGGAGGTGCCAACAAGGATTGACGCTCCCCCTCAGCCAGCACTCACACACACACACATCACACACATTCTCTCTCTCTCTCTCTCTCTCTCTCTGTCACACACACACACACACACACACACACACACACACACACACACACAGAGATGCATCAGTCCACTGGGTCAGGGCTGCAAGGAGAGATCCTGCCACAGACATCCCCCGCTATTCATCCCCTCCTTTTGTGCAGGTGGTGAATGAGAAACAAATTAGAATCGTATCTCAACATGAAGTGGTATTGGTTTTATTATTGAATCAAGAGCCTCGATGCACCTGATGCTAGGATAGAAGCTGTTTTACCATTCCCACTTGCCAGGCCCCTCCTGCTTCTCCTTCCCAGACTGCCACAGGAGAAGAGGCTCTGAAGGGCAACAATTGAGCTAGGGGGGAACACACTCCGATACTCCTCACACGCAGGCCCAGTTCACCTGCTCTTTGTGGAGAGGGCAGTGAGAAGGGAGTATGAGATCTCTGCTTTTGCTTAGTCTCTCTGGGCCGGCAGGCAGGCATGCCCAGAGAGCTGGATAGAGCCCCTTGGGTCATGCCGGGGAGGTCACTTTGGGATGTGGCTCTCTCCAGCAGAGGGAGGTACCTTCTGATTATGCGAGATCTGTATACAGGAGATAAACGTGGGAAGGCTGACCTGAATTCCAACCAGGGTAGACTAGTTCCATCTGGCTCTCTCGCGCCCTATTCTCCATCCAGTCCTGTCTGGACCATCAACCAGCCCAGCTCTCCTCTAAAAAATCCTCTCACAGAGTGCATGCATATCTCAAATGTATCCTGAAGGATTATTTAAACCGAATAGCAAACAGTCCTAAAGGGGGAGGAACTGGGAGGTTTTGAGAGCAGAACACACTGGGACAGTTTGTTGTTTTTCTCTGCAGACCCACACCTTGGAGATAACTGCCCATCTACCTACTTGCCTGTTCTACTTGGTGTATTTTAAAAGATCTGACTCCCTGTAACCTTGGCATAAAGGGGTCAGAGATGGGCCACATTGGCTCTGCATCCTGCTGGTTAGGGTAGGGAAAGCTATTGAGAAATTTATAGAAAAATGAGAGCCATGACTCTAAGTCTTAGGGACCATAGAAATCACCTAGTACCAACCGCACCCCCATTTTAAAGATGGGGAAATCAAGGTTAAGTGACTTCCTCTTCTGCCTCCAGATCCAATGCACTTTGTGTTGGCCCAGGCAATGACGAAATGAAGAAAGTTAAAGCTGGAAGGAACCTTGGAGATTTTACGGGCTGTCCCAAAAGTTTTTGTTCAGTTCCAAGCAATTTGTTAAAGCTAAAAACTGCACCAAGACTTTGGGGACACCCCATATAGTTCAGAGTACTCATTTTACAAATGAAGAAACTGAGCCCTGGGGCGGGGCGGGGCGGGGCGGGGCGGGGCGGGGCGGGGATGCCTCAGGTCACACAGGCAGAGCATCAAGGGTTCCAGGTCTTCTACTTCTCCTTTTACTGCGATCATTGGCAGCCCTCGGCCTTCAAAGCAGCAATAAAAGAAAGGAGAAGGTAAAATGGAGAAATATCCTGTGAATTTGTTCAAAATTGTCCAAAATATCATTGACCTTTTGTAAATTTCCAGAGTACACATAACTGAGGAAGATCCAAAGATGGATTTCCTCAATCAACTGACAAGGGAGTTCCCTCAATAAACTCAATAAACTCAATAAATACTCAATAAACTCCAATACGCAAAGTCCTGTTTTTTGGTTTAAACTCTGCATACTTTCCTACCCTTTCCTACCTTTCCAGCCTTCTTACATTTTGCTTTCTTCCTTGCTTTCTGGACTCCAGATACTTTGCCATTTCTGGCCTAAAAAATACTCCATCTCCTGTGTCTGTGCCTTTGGATTGATTCTCCACCATGTCTGAAATGTTCTCTCTCTCCTCCCCAGCATTATTTAGTGGTGTTGTGTTGTGTTTTGATTTGTTTTTTTACTTCCTTCAAGATTTACATCAAATCCATTCTTCTGCAGCAGGCCCTTACCTGGTTCCACTACTAGAATTTCCCCTCAGAAATTCTCTGAAATGATCTCCCATCAATTCCCCAGATGTCTACTAGGTACCTAGTTATCTACATATTGTACTCCCATTAGAATCTGAGCTCCTTGAGATCATGGGCTGTTTATTTGCCTTTTAAAAAATATATCCCCAGGGCAGCTAGGTGGTGCAGTGGATAGAGCACCAGCCCTGGAGTCAGGAGGATCTGAGTTCAAATCCGACCTCAGACATTTAACACTTACTAGCTGTGTGACCCTGGGAAAGTCACTTAACCCCAATTCCCTCACTAAAAAATATATATCCCCAGGGGCAGCTAGGTGGCACAATGGATAGAGCACCGGCCCTGGAGTCAGGAGTGCCTGAGTTCAAATCCAGCCTTAGACACTTGACACTTACTAGCTGTGTGACCCTGGGCAAGTAACAACACTCATTGCCTTGGGAGGGGGGGGGGAATATATATATCCCCAGATCTTGTAGTGTCTGGCACATATTAAGTGTTTAATACATCTTTTTTTTGTTTTAAATTAATTGACTTGGCTATTGGAAAGTTCAAAAAGCTTGTATAAATATCACATACCATAAACTTAGAGGGTAAAGAGAGGCAAAAAAAAGGAAGTGGACAAGCAGTTATTTCTGAGGACTCCCTTGGCAATTCTTTAAGAATAAGGGTACGGGGGGGGGGGCAGCTAGGTAGCACAGTGGATAAAGCACCGGCCCTCGATTCAGGAGTACCTGAGTTCAAATCCGACCTCAGACACTTACTAGCTGTGTGACCTTGGGCAAGTCACTTAACCCCCATTGCCCCGCAAAAAAAAAAAAAAAAGAATAAGGGTACGGGGCAGTTAGGTGGAGCAGTGGATAGAGCACCGGCCCTGGAGTGTGACCCTGGGCAAGTCACTTAACCCCAATTGCCTCACTAAAAAAAAAAAAAAGAAGAAGGGTACCAAGGTCTTAGCTGAAAAGAGAATGGATGGCTGTTGTTTTAGGCATCATAGACTGAGAGCTGAAAGGTCAATTCAACTCTCTCTATTTGCAGATGAAGGAACTGAGACCCAGACTTGCCCAAGGTCATGGAGGTAGTAGGTGGGAGGGCCAGGGTTGAGGTTCTCTGATTCCAAATCCAGGCTTCTCTCCACTGTGCCGTATTGATCAAGGGGAAGGGAACAGTGGATTTAAGTTAGAGACTGAAATCCCTGCTCTATGAGCTGGCGCTGCCTCGTTGGCAAGTCAAATTAAAACCATAGAGAAATGGCAGTGATGTCCCCTTTAAACAGCTTAGAATTGACTTTGCTTTGGGAAATATATTTGCATCAAAAATTTAGACTTGGCTATCTGGTTAATTTGCATGTTGTCCGGATTGCTTACAGATCTGACCATGTTCCTCCCAACTTAAGCCATTCCGGTGAATCCCTATTGCCTCTAAGATAAAATATCAAATCAATTTGTTTTTTCAAGCTCTTCACAACTTGGTTCCAAACAATATTTCCAGTCCCAATGGACTAATTACTCCCTATCTCAGCAATCTAGCCAGACTAGCTTTCTGCTCCTCATACACAACACTACATCTCCCATCTCCTCTGTCTTCACTTTTCCCCCTGCCTGGAATTCATTCCCTCCTCACCTCCACCTCATAGGGTACCTCCCTTCCTTCAAGACACAATGCAAACACAGTCTTCTCCATGAAGCCTTTTCTGATTCCCACAGTCCCCATTGCTTGTACCCCCCCTTCCCAAACTACCTTGTATTTAACTACCGTGTATTCATTCTTCTTATATTTATTGTGTATATACATATATATGCCATATGATATACAGAAAACACATATTTGCATATACATGTATGTATGCATTTATGAGTATGTATACAGTACATCCATATACACACTTATCTTCATTATAAGGTATACATAGGGATTGTTTCATTCTTTATATTTATATCCCCCTCACCTGGGACAATGTCTGGCATAGAAAAGGTGCTTAATAAAGGCTTGTTGACTGAATGATTGATTGATTAGACTGGTTTCTTTACTGCCATCTCAAGGAATTTCTTTGTTCTGTTAGCAACACTTCAAGAGTTTCAAAAATTTGCCTACTGGTAAATTGTACACATTTTACAGATGAGGAAACTGAAACTTAAAGGGACCAAGAGGTTAATAATAGAACAACCGTGATAAGAATCCAGATCTTATTGAAGTAGATGTAATAGGAAGAGTGCTAGATTTGAAGTCAGGAAGTCCTAACTTTAAATCCTTCTTCTGACACCTAAATAGCTGAGTGACCTAAGGAGAAGGGTGTGGGAAAGGAGGGAAGGCAGGAATAAGCATTTATATAGGCCCAATTTGTGCTAGGCACCCTGCTAAACATTTTGCAAATTTTATCAACTTTAATCCTCACAACAACCCTGGGAGTTAGGTACTTTTTACAATTGAGGAAACTGAGGCAAACAGAGGTTAAGTGACTTGCCCAAGGTCACAGAGTTACTGTCTGAGGTCAAATTTGAACTCAGGTCTTCTGGACCACAAGTACAGGGCTCTGTGCACTATGGTACCACCTATTGGTCATTAGCAAGTGACTTTGCCTCTTTCAGGCTCTGAGCCTTTAAAGCAGGAATAATAATGCCGGCTGCACATAGTATCAAATGTGACGATGTATGTAAAGTGCCTTTGTAAAGTATCTCATAAATATTAATGATATATAGGTATAATAATAAATAATAAACATTATATAAATAAAGTGTTAGATAAATAAACACCAGTCATTATTATTCCAGTCCTGAATTCAGCCCTTCACTGCACTCTCTGCATCACTCTGCCTGATCTTTCTTATTTCAGATGAAGCAAATTACAGCAACCACGGTCCCCTGGAATTGTCTTATCTGTTGTCTAAACTGGTTCTGAATACCCAAACCATCTCCCTCTTCAGATGGAGATAAAAATAACTGCAGGAGCTTACAAGGCTTCGAAAGGGGAAATAAAGTGAAAATGTCTCTGATGGGTCGGTCCATACTGGAGCGCTCGGCAGCTGGGATCAATCTGAGATTGAAGGAGCCATCCAGTATGTGTTAGGCAGGTAATTAGGTGTCTTGGAAACTTGTCCCTTCAGAGGCCCTGGGAGGTGGCCAGCCACCAACCTGCAGGAGAATAAATGAAACAGGGTTATTTGGGGTGAAGAGTGACTTGGAACATAGTGAGCACAAAAGAGATGAGAAACAGCAGGAGGAAGGTTTGAAAGAATCAAGTATCCATCCCTTTTGACAACCCTTCTCCGTAGATGAAGCAAACTTCTACTGATTGGAAGCATGGTTTAATGTACTCCTCCATTCCCTCTGCACAGCTCCCTGCCTTGGTGTACGGCAGCCTGCTGTGACTTCATGCTCAGGGCCACACGCTCAGAACTATATTCTAATGAGGCCCTTCTGATAATTAACCTCTTGGGATGGGGACTAAGAAGGCCCCATGAGAAAGGAGGAGCTGAGTTTATGTCATCATGAAGGGTTTTTATAGATGA
This sequence comes from Dromiciops gliroides, assembly GCF_019393635.1. Classification (NCBI taxonomy): domain Eukaryota; kingdom Metazoa; phylum Chordata; class Mammalia; order Microbiotheria; family Microbiotheriidae; genus Dromiciops; species Dromiciops gliroides. Next base: position 444,673,574 of record NC_057864.1, read on the forward strand.
AACAAGGACTCAGCACCAGTGCCTGGAATATAAGAATTAGACACATTCCCTGAAACAAAAAGAGAATGCTGTTGTCGTTGCTGTTGTTCAGTTGTATCTGACTCTTCATGACCACATTTGGGTTTTTTTGGAGCAAAAATACCGAAGTAGGGGGCAGCTAGGTGGTGCAGTGGATAAAGCACCGGCCCTGGATTCAGGAGGACCTGAGTTCAAATATGACCTCAGACACTTGACACTACCTGTGTGACCCTGGGCAAGTCACTTAACCCTCATTGCTTCCCCCCCCCAAAAAAAAATACCAAAGTTGTTGTCCATTTCCTTCTCTAGATCTTTTCATAAATGAGGAGACTGAGGCAAACAGGGTTAAGTAACTTGCCCAAGGTCACATAGCTAGGAAGTATCTGAGGCCAGATTTGAACTCATTGTGTTACAACATTATAAAAACTGGATGGGTGAAAGAAAGGGATGCTCAGTGAAAATGGAGAAAGGAAGAATGAAATAAATTATCTCACATAAAAGAGGTGTGCAAGGAAAAGTTTTTATAGTAGAGGAGGAAATGGTGAGGGGGAGGGAAATACTTGAACCTACTCTCATTGTAATTGGTTCAAAGAAGGAAGAATATATATACACACTCAGTTGGGCATAGAAATCTATTTTACTCAACAGAAAAATAGGAGGGCAAGGGAATAAGAAAAGAGGAGGGTAATAGTAAAAGGGAGGGTGCATTAAGGTAGGCAGTGGTCAAAAGCGAAAACAGACTTTTGAAGAGGGACAGGCTAAAAAAAGAAAGAGCCATAAACAGAAGAAAATAGGATGGAGGGAAATGCACAGTTCATAATCATAGGTAAATGTGAATGAGATTAATTCATTCATAAAATGGAAGTAGATAGCAAAATGGATTAGAAACCAACAATATTTGGCTTACAAGAAACATATTTGAAATAGACACACACAGAGTAAAAATGAGGGGCTGACAGAATCTATTATCTTCAGCTGAAGTTTAAAAAAGGCAGGGGGTAGCAATCATGATCTCAGACAAAGCAAAAGCAAAAATATACCCAATTAAAAGAGATAATAAGCAAGAAAACTATATCTTGATAAGATGTACCATAGACAATGAAGTAATATCAATACTAAATATATATGCACCAAATAACATAGCATCCAAATTCTTTTTAGAAAAAAAATATTTTTCCCAATTAGATGTAAAAAACAATTTTTAACATTTGTTTCTTTCAAATTTTGAGTTTCAAATTCTCTGCCTCCCTCCCTGCCTTCTTACTTCCCTGAGAAGGTAAGCAATTTGACATAGGTTACATCTGTGCAATTATGCAAAACATATTTCCATATTAGTCATGTTGTGAAAGAAAACACAGACAAAAAGCAATAAAAAAGGAGAAAAATATTATTCTTTGATCTGTATTCAGACTCCATCAGTTCTTTCTCTGGAGGCAGATAGCATTTTTCATTATGAGTCCTTGGGAATTGCCTTGGATCATTGTGTTGCTGAGAATAGCTAATGCCTTCACAGTTGACCATGGTACAATACACCTGTTACTATGTACAATTTTCTATTGGTTCTGCTCACTTCACTTTGTATCAGTTCATATATGTCTTTCCAGGTTTCTCTGAAACCCTCCTGCTCGTCATTTCTTAGAACACAATAGTATTCGATCAAAATCATATTCCAGGGGGCAGATAGGTGGTGCAGTAGATAAAGCATCGACCCTGGATTCAGGAGGACCTGAGTTCAAATATGACCTCAGACACTTAAATGAGTTACAGGAGAAAATAGACAGTAAAATTATACCAGTGTGGGGACCTCAACTTTCCTGTCTCAGAGATAGATAAATCTAAGCATAAAATAAGTAAGAAAATGGTTAAGGGGATGAATAGAATTTCAGAAAAGTTACATATGATAGACCTCTGGGGAAAACTGAATGAGAACAGGAAGGAATATACCTTTTTCTTAGGTGTCAATGGCACCTTCACAAAAACTAACCATGTGTTGAGGCATAAAAAGCTCATGAACAAATTCAGAAAAGCAGGAATATTAAATGCACTCTTTAAAATCATAATGCAACAAAAATTACAGTCCATAAAGGACTGTGGAAGCACAAATTAAAAATTAGTTGGAAACTAAATCATCTTATCCTAAAGAATAAATATCAAAGAACAAATCATAGAAACAATTAATAATTTCATTAAAGATGATGACAGGGGGCAGCTAGATGGCGCAGTGGATAGAGCACTGGCCCTGGAGTCAGGAGTACCTGAGTTCAAATCCAGCCTCAGACACTTAACACTTACTAGCTGTGTGACCCTGGGCAAGACACTTAAGCCCAGTTGCCTTACTAAAAAAAAAAAAAAAGATGATGACAAAAATTAGACAACAAAATTTGTAGTATGCAGCCAAAGCAGTACTTAGGGGAAAATCTATATCCCCTAAGTACATGTATTAATAAAAGAGAAAAAGAGCAGATCAATGAATTGGGCATGCAACTAAAAAAAACCAGAAAAAGAATACATTTAAAATCCCCAATTAAACACTAAAATGGAAATTCTGAAAGTCAAAGGAGAGATTAAGTAAATTAAAAATAAGAAAATCATTGAACTAATAAACAAAGATAGGTGTTGGCTTTATTTTTTTTTAATCCGCTAAGATGGATAAGCCATTGGTTAATTTTATTTAAAATGAAAGAAAGAAAATAAAGTTACCAATATAAAAAAAATGAAAAGGGTGAATGTACTACCAATGAAGATGAAATTAAAATAATGACTAGGAGTTATTTCACCCAATTATATGCCAGTAAAACTGGCAATTTGAATGAAATGGATGAATATTTACAAAAATATAAATTTCTCAGATTAATAGAAGATAACCCTATTTTGGGCAAGGTAATTGAACTGATCTTCCTATGAAAAATTTCCCAGAACCAAATGGATTTGTAAAAGAATTCCACAAAACATACAAGAAACAATCCCAATATTATATAAACTATTTGAGAAAAATAAGTGATGGATTATTTCTCCACCTACTTTATCTGAGCCACTGGCCCTCAAGTTTAGGATTGTTTCTTCTTTTTATTTTTAAATTTTAGATTTAACAATCATTAATTATTATAAATATTTTAATGCACAATGAAGAATTTAAAAGACGGCTATATGAAAAACTGAAATTTGCTTATGTACTTCTAAAAGTATATATTAAATTGAATAAGGTAGTAATGAAAAAATAAAGAAAAGAATAAGTGATAGAGTTCTACCAAATTCATTTTATGATACAAATGTAGTTTTGATACCTAAACAAGAGAGAGCAAAAACAGAGAAAGAAAACTATAGGATAACTTCCCTAATGAATATTGATGCAAAAATTTTAAATAAAATACTAGCAAGCAGAGTGCAGCAATATGTCATAAAGATCATATACTATGATGGGGTAGAATTTATACCAAGACTGCAAAGGTAGTTCACCATTAGGAAAATTATAAGCATAATTGGCCATATAGAAAAAAATCACATGATTATATCAATAAGTGCAGAAAAGGCTTTTGACAAAATATAACACTCATGCTTATTAAAATTCCATAAAACATAGGAATAAGTGGAGCCTTGCTTAAAATGATATGGAGTATCTAAAACCATTAGCAAGCAATATCTATAATGGGAATAAACTAGAAGCCTTCCCAGTAAGATCCAGGTGAAGCAAGGATGCCCATTATCATCACTATTATTCAATCGTGTGTTTGAAATGCTAATATAGCAAGAAAACAAGAAAAATAAATGGAAGGAATAAAATCTGGCAATAAGAAAAAACTATCATAGATGATATGAAGATATATCAAAAAAACATATCAGATGATATGATGATATACTTAGAGAACTTTAGAGAACTAAAGATCTAGTTGAAACAATGAACAACTTTAGTGACATTTCACACAAATTGACAGCATTTCTATATATTACCAACAAAATCCAGCAAGAAGAGATAGAGAAATGCCATTCAAAATAACTGAAAACAATATAAAATACTTGAGAGTCTATCCGCCAAGACAAACCCAGGGACTACATGAATATAATTACAAAACACTTTTCACACAAATAAAGACAGATCTAAATAATTAGAGAAATATTCATTGCTCATGAGTAAGCTAAGTCAATATAATAAAAATGACAATTCTAAATAAATTAATTTACTTATTCAGTATCATTTCAATCAAACTACCAAATAATTATTTTATAGAGCTAGAAAAAATAACAAAATTCATCTGGAAGAAAAAATAAGGACAAAAATATTAAAGGAATCAGTTTGGTTTTTTTTTTTTTTAATGTAAAGGAAGGAGTCCTAGCACTATCAGATCTCAAACCATATGACAAAGTGGTAATCATGAAAATAATCTGGTACTGGTAGAGAAAGAGAGAGATTGATCAGGTGGATAGATTAGATACACAATACACAATCGTGCACGATCTTTGTAATCTAGTGTTCGATAAAAGTAATGATCCAAGCTTTTAAGGCAAGAATTCACCATTTCACAAAAATTGGTGGGAAAACTTAAGAACAACTTGGCAGAAACTAGGGATAGACCAACATCTTACACTGTATACCAAGATAAGGTCAAAATGGGTACATTATTTAGGCATAAAAGATGATATCATAAGCAAATTAGGGGAGCATGAGAAATTGTACCTATCAGATCTATGGATAAAGGAAGAGTTTATGATGAAGCAAGAGATAGAGAGAATCAGGGGAAGTAAAATGGATAATTTCAATGTCATAAAATTGTGTTTTTCACAAAGAAATCAATGCAGCCAAATTTAAAGGAAAACAGGAAACTGAAGGGAAAAAAACTTTTACAGCAAATTTCTGATAAAGGCTACATTTCTCAAATAGACAGAGAACTGTAAGAAGTAGTCATTTCTTCCTCCCTTCTCAGCTTCCTTTTGTGTGTTGTCTTCCTCCATTAGATTCCAAGCTCATTGAGGACAGGGACAGTTTTTTAAAAATTCATGTTTGTAACCCCAGAGTCTAGTGGAACGCCTGACACACAGTAGGTGCTTAGTAACTGTTTATTGACTGCCTATGGAAAGGTGGATTATTGTTCCTTTTATCTGTATCTTCCTCCTGTACCTGGAAGGCAAGTTCATGTTCTCTACCTGACACCTGATTATTCAGGTAGAAGCAATGCCAGGTGAAATCTGCCCTGTGGTTTGAATTAGGCCAAGCCTAACCATGCACCATGTACTTCCCTAGAACCAGCCAGCTGAAATAGCCCACAACCTCTTGTCTCACGTTCCATCTTTGTGGCTAAGAGAAATACCTTCTTTGTTTTTCTCTTACCCTCTGCAGTGTGAGTAGTATTTGCCAGTTCTGAACCAACCTATGTATGGGCCCTTGCAGAAAATCTTCCTAGTGTCAGTCTTCTGAGCTTCTTGATTGATGCTGAAAGGGAATAAGCAATTAATTATATCCTGCCTACCATTTGCTAGGCACTGTGCTGTGCAGTTTTACAAATATTATCTCATTTGATCTTTGCAGCAATCCTGGGAGATAGGTACTAATATTGTTCTCATTTTACAGTTGAGGAAACTGATGCAGACAGAGGTTAAGTGATCTGCCTAGGATCACATGACTAGTAAATATCTGAGGCTGGATTTGAACTCTGTTCTTCCTGGCTCCAAGTGCAGAGCTCTATCTGCTGTACCACCCGCTGTGTGGACTGCATTCAATTTACTTCCAGCCTAGCTTAGGGGCTTCTCTGTCCTCTGAACACAGGGGTTCCCCACCTGGGATTTAACCCCAGAAGATACTTCTCTCCCAAGCAGCTTTTCTGCCTCCACTTTCTTCTTTTCCTCAAGCCCAAGAACTTTATCTACCTACTCTCTTGGTTCTCTACCATTATTCAGTTTTTCCCTCTTCCCTGCTATCTCTCAAGTAATCATATGACTGATGGTGGGTATATTGGAGGAGGTACTACTGGTTGTCACCACAGGGACTTCTCTTCAGGTACTGGTGTGACCTCTGACCTCTGTTTTTGACTTTGTATTTGCAGCATCTAGCAGGGTACCTGGCGTATAGTATGTTTCTATCAAGTGCTTGTTGATTGATTAGAAATCTACCATGTGGTACATGGTGCTAAGTGCTGCAAATAGAGTCAAACTGGGCATCTGTGTCACTTCCCTGTTATCATCAAGACATATCACTGCATATATACTTCTCCTTTATGCATTATCTGTTGGTTGTAAGAGAAGCATTGTGCCAACCAACTGCCCTGGACTTCTGGACTTCTTTGGACCTCTCCATCATGCCCTCCTTTCCCAGAAAACTCATTACTGGAAAATCTCATTATCCTGCATCACTAAATTGGCCTTAGTGCTCAAAGTAAAAATAAACAAACAAATAAATGAACAAATAAATAAATGATTAAATGAATGAATGAATAAATAAATAGATGAATGAATGAATGAATGAATGAACGAACGAACGAACAGCACCATCCCTTCCCTCAAGGAGTTTGTATTCTGTGCTTTAAGGTCTGCAGAGTGTTTTACATATTTTATCTCATATCAGCTTTAAGTCAATCACCTGGGTTCTCTGCGTCTGTTTTCTTAGGTTTCTTCCAGTTTTATAATCTGTGTCCCTCCTTCAGTTTATCTAAGAAATTTACTGTCAAGGAAAGATCGGAGGGGGTTAAAGTTACAAAGGAAAGATACCAGAAAGGTAGAAGGCTCCCTGGTCTTTACTGAAATGCACATTTATTTTTCCTGCTTCCCATCTTCTTTTGCCAAGTCATTTTTTTTTTGTCCTGGTCTCCGGAGGGAGCCCTCCTATGAGGGAATCACAAGCATAAGCAAAGGAAAATGATTCTAAGTGTTTTCTCTTCCTTAACAATGGCTATCTCAGCTGCAGGTCAGCTGAGCCGATACCTTCTACAACATCTAGCCCTGGTTCTTTTTTCTGGTCCCATCCCTGTCTAGGTTAAAGGCTGATTCAGGATAGCCAGGATGTTAGCTAGAGCTGGACTCAAGCTGGCACTATTGCTGGTATAACCTGTTTTCCACTTCTCTGGATTCTCGGATTAGGGTTCAATGTGGGCTTATTTTTGATGGGTATTAGTTGCATCTGGCTGCAACTTGAACCTTATTAATAAATCAGGCAAAAATCAAACACTGAAATAGTAAAATATTTAATCAGGATAGAATTGCAAAGCAAACCAATAGGAAAAAAAATATCTAAATACCCATCACCTATTAAGCACAATTTCATCACACCAATCTAAGCTAGAAAAACAGCTTCTACAATATGCCTCTGAAATAGAGAAAGAATGTCTTTTCTTGGCAACCAGAATTCTTAGCTTGAAGACTGCATCTACCAGTATAACACAGTTTCAGCTCATTTTTCTGCTCTCAGCAGCCATCTCCTTCCTCCCTGCATTAGAATAGCAGTTCTTACCCCTTCTTGTGCCAGGGACCACCTTGGCAATCTGGTGAAGTCTATAGGCTCCTTCCCAAAGTCATGTTTTTAAATGTATAAAATAAAATACATAGGACTACAAAGGAAAACAATTAAATTGAAATACAATGTAGAATATATTTTAAATATATTTTCCCAACTTACATGTTAAAACAATTTTAAACATTTTTTTTAATGTTTTGAGCTCCAAATTCTCTCCCTCCTTTTCTCCTTTCCCTGTCCCCTTCCCTGAGATGGTAAGCAGATACAGGTTATACATGAGCAATCATGTAAAACATTTCCCTATTTGTCATTTTGTCCAAGAAGATTCAAATAAAAGGAAAAGAATGAAAGAAAGTGAAAAATAGCATGTTTCAGTTTGTATTCAAACAATATCAGTTCTTTTTTTGGAGGCAGATAGTATCCTTCAATCATTAGTCCTTTGGGATTGTCTTGTATCATTGTATCACTGAGAATAGCTGTCATTCACAGTTCTTCATGGTACAGTATTGTTGTTACTGTTTACAACATTCTCCTGGTTCTGCTCCCTTCACTTTGCATCAGTTTCTGTAAGTCTTTCCAGGTTTTTCCAAAATCATCTCCCTTGCCATTTCTTATAGTATAATAATATTCCGTCACAATCATATACTACAGCTTGTTTAGCCATTCCCTAATTGATGGGCACACCTTCAATTTCCAGTTCTTAGTCACCACAAAAAGAGCTGCTAGAAAAGAATATATATTTTAAAAACAAGTTCAAAGACCCAGATGAAGAACCTGTGGTTAAAGAAATGTGGTGTAACCACTGGATTCCTTGAGGTTGTTATTGTAGATTTCCATCTGAATAGTACTTTACCAGTGCTACTCTATCCCCTAGCTGGGGCATGGTTCTGATGCCCACTCCCTTCCCCCTCTGCACCCCCAAAGGCATTCAGATCCCCCTGCACTGGTTTCTCACTTTCTTTCCAAAGTCCTCCCACTACCTCCCAAGAAGACAATCATTGTGCATTAAACGCACAGTCTCATAAACTCCAAGGACTCTCTACCACCTCTAGGATCAAATAGAAGTCCTGTTTGGCATTCAAAACCCTTCCTAACTTGGCCCCTTACTACTTTTCCAGTCTTCTTATGCCTTACTCTCTTCCACATACACTGTGATCCAGTGACACTGTTCCCTTTTTTGTTCCTTTAACAAGACACTCCATCTCCCAACTCCCTTATGCCTTGAACTGTCTTCCTCCTCATCTCTCTTGCCTACCTTCCCTTTGTTGTTATGCAGTCATTTCAGTCATGTCCAACTCTTTGTGACCCCATTTGTCATTTTCTCAGCAAAGATATTGAAGTGATTTGCTATTTCCCTCTCCAGCTCATTTTACAGATGAGGAAACTGAGGCAAACAGGGTGAAGTGACTTACCCAGGGTCACATGGTAAATGTCGGAATCTAGATTTGAACTCAGGTCTTCTCAACTCCAGACCTGGTGCTCTATCCACTGTGTCACCTACCTTCCCTGGCTTACTTCAAGTCCCAACTAAAATCCCACCTTCTAATAGGAAGCCTTTCCCAACCCTCCTTAATTCTAGTACCTACCTTTTGTTGGTTATTTCCAATTTATTTCTTTTTGATAGTTCAGTATGTTATTATTTTCCAATTACATGTCCTGGATATATCTTGTTTGTGCATAGTTGTTTGCATGTTGTCTTCCCATTAGACTGTGAGCTCCATGAGAACAGGGACCGTCTTTGACTTTTCTTTGTATCCCTAGCAGTTAGCACAATGCCTGGCACATAGGAGATACTCCATAAATGTTTATTGGCTGACTGAAATGAAGTCCAGGAGACTTCTCCCAATAAGTGATTGGAGAAATGTAGTCTGTGCCACCCATCCCCTCCTCCCCCCACTTCTCTGTCAGCTATACTAGATGTGGTGGGATTTTTAATTGATTGTAGAATCTGTTTTCTTTCTGGATATTGGCTCCCAGGTCATTGTTTCCAATTCTGGGTGGGGCTGAGCTCAGCTTCCCTTCAGCCACTCTGTCCTCTCTTGAGTCAGGGCCTCTTGGGCCCTGGCCTCTGAATGAGGAAAGAATTTTCCTATCTTGTCCCCAGAGGGTCCTCTCTGGAGCTTTAGGCTGTACTGTACTGGCCTGTCATTCAGCTCTGGGGCCTTTTTTATTTTAATGGTTTCACAGACTAATGGCCCTAGAAAATCCTATTCTTAACCTTTCCCCAGCTCTTGTCATATTCATTCATTAACCAGTTAGTTGTCAAGGTTGGCTCTACCTTTAGGTGAAATTTCACTGTTTAACTTATTGGTTATAAGGCAGTATCTGGGGCTAAACTCAATGGGAAACTGGGAACCCTTAATAGAAGCACCCTAGTTTTAAGAGCTGGTTCATCACTTAGGTTAGTTACCCAATCTCCCTGAAACTCAAGTTTCCTCTTACCTAAAATAAGGATAATATTACTTGTACTGCTTATATCACAAAGATGCAAGGTTCAAGCAAGTCAGGGAATATCATATACCTACTATGTGCCAGGCCTCCTACCAAGTGTTGAGGATTCAAAGAAAAGCAATCAGACAAAATAATCCTGTTCTCAAGGAGCTCACCATCTAATGGGAAACACAATCCTTACCTCCTAGAGAGGTAGAAATCAGTTGCTTCTGGGGCAGCTAGGTGGCGCTGCAGTAGGTAGAGCACAGGCCCTGGGGTCAGGAGAACCTGAGTTCAAATCCAGCTTCAGACACTTGACACTTACTAGCTGTGTGACCCTGGGCAAGTCACTTAACCCCCATTGCCTAAAAAAAAAGAAAAAAAAATCAATTGCTTCTGTGCTGGTAAAATAAGTAGTCAGTTGCAATTTATATCTTTCCTTGGGTTTTAGAATAAAACTCTTGGGCTTTTGGGAAATTGGCAAAAACTCATATTCAAGTTCAGTATTGACTGTGTCCAAGTCATTATAGGGGATACAGAAAAAGACAAGACAGTCATGGTCTTCAAAGAACAGAATGTCTAGGTAGGGAAAGCATGTACATGTGAAATGATCCCAATATAAGGTAGTATAGTATTGTGTCAGATGAGTGGTACACACAACAAATCAGATAAAAGTTCAAAGGAGGGAGGATTTATGGCAGTCAAAGAAGGCTTCCTACCAGGAGTACAGACAAACTTTCAGAAAAGATGGCATTGGGGCAGCTAGTTGACACAGTAGATAAAACACCAAGCTTGGATTCAGGAGGACCTGAGTTCAAATCTGGCCTCAGACACTTGATACTTACTAGCTGTGTGACCCTGAGCAAGTCACTTAACCTCCATTGCCCCACCCCTCCCCCACCCCCACCCCCCAAAAACAGAAAAGATGGCATTTCAAGGTAGGAAGGAACTTCAGAGGTCATTTATTCCAACCCATACCTGACAAGAATTTCCTTTACTATATCTTCAATGAATCAAGTCTCCACTTGAAGACCTCCAGTAACAGGAAACTCACTACTGCCAGGGAAGTCCATTCTACTTCCGCATCATTATCATTGTTTTCTTCTCAGAGGAGGTCCCAAACCAGCTTTCTTAGGAATCGTGACTGGAAGGGTGGGGTCGGATTTCTATAGGCAAAAAGGAAGAGAGAACACTTCCTCCAGATCCAGACCCCCCACCAATCCAGAACAATTCTCCAAATGCCTCATATTCCTTCATGTCAGCTCTGCGCAGTATGGTAGACACTAAAATTTTATTATCCTGGAGGCTGATTAGAAAATGTGTTTGTCTGCAAACATAAATCATTCCCATGGCTAAGGTAAGAACAGAACAAAGAGTCCCCTATTCTCCAGCTGTGCTCACCCTTCGGGCCTGGACCATTTTCTTATCAGTTTGGTGAGTATCAATTTTGAGGCTGGCACTACAGGGAGGAAAAGCAGGAGGGGGAAACTGGTATTTCAACATGGAGGAGAGAGTTAGGAGAAAAACAAACGTGAGAAAGAATGACTAGGAAGTAATGTTATATGGAAATGATAAATGGTCAAATCACAAGAAAATGACTCTAGAGTAGAGTTTGCTTCCATGATGGTCACACGTGAATTCTTGTGAGTCATTTGTTGGGATGATGGCAAGTCTGTTGTATAACCTGCAGTCTGTTGATGGGCACACCTGCAATTTCCAGTTCTTAGCCACCACAAAAAGAGCTGCTAGAAAAGAATATATATTTTAAAAACAAGTTCAAAGACCCAGATGAAGAAACTCTGGTTAAAGAAATGTGGTGTAACCATCACTGTTGTCTAACCTGCAGTCAGTGATGACCACCTAGAGTGCTTTGGGATAGACTATTTAGGCAAGTTTTATCAATCCATTAAGACAGCACGGGGGCAGCTAGGTGGAGAAGTGGATAGAGCTGACCTGAGTTCAAGTCTGACCTCAGACACTTGACACTTACTAGCTGTGTGACTCTGGATAAGTCACTTAACCCCAATTGCCTCACCAAAAAAAAAAAAAAAAAAGACAGCATGGCACTGTCACTTTGTGTCAGAGAACCAGGCTACAAATTCATTTTGGAGATTATAATGAAGCACTCATTGAGATCCCCCTCCTCACAATGGGACCCCCAGAAGAGCTACCCTAGGTTCAAGATATGCTATGAATTCACATCTACATAAACGTGTAGACTTTTTTCTCTAGTCATCCAGAGGACAAAACTAATTCAAAGAAAAGGCATTTAATTATATAACCCAAGAGAAAAATTTGTAATAGAATGTCACTTAACCTCAGTGGGTCTCAGTTTCCTCATCTATAAAATGAGGAGGTTGGATGATCCATAAATTCTCTTCCTGTTATAAATTAATGATCAAAGGTATAATGAAAAGAATATGATACTTAGAGGTAAAACACCCAGGTTTTAGTCCTAGCTCTGCCATTTCCTATAGGCAAGCCTCTTAACCTCCCTAAATATTAGTGTCTTCATCTGTAATACAGGGAGAAAGCTTGATTAGGGGATTCCCTTCAGGCTCTGGAAATCTATTTTTCGACATTGAGGACCTGCAAAGTACTCAGCAGTGTGTTAGACACCACTGGATTTGCAAGTGTAGGAGAAATGCTCAGAAAGTGCCTGTGCTCTTAGGAGCTAATGCCCAGGAAACAAATAAAACAACATAAGACAGTTTGTAACCAAATATGAAATGATGTGGCAAAGTTTATAAGTGCAATGGGAGCTCAAGAAGAGAGATCTTTGGCAGAGTAATCAGGGAAGGCTTGACCTAGACCCTGAAGAATGACAACCATAAATCTGAACTTGGAGAGGGAAGGACAAAGAATTCCAGTCAAAAGCGACCAGCCAGGGGGCAGCTAGGTGGTGCAGTGGATAGAACACTGGCTCTGGATTCAGGAGGACCTGAGTTCAAATTTGACCTCAGACACTTGAAAATTACTAGCTGTGTGACCCTGGGCAAGTCACTTAACCCTCATTGCCCTGAAAAAAAAAAAGTGACCAGTCTGAAAGAAGGTGCACCCCAGATAGAATGAGTGGAGTAAAGAGAGCCACCTGAACCAAATAACGATGTTGGAGGGTAGTGAGGAAACGTATAGGTAGGGTATAGGAGACCACACAGGTCAAATGATGAAGGGACATGATTATCAGAGGCAGGATGGTATGATGGATAGAGGCCTCAGAGTCAGCAAGAGCTAAGTTCGAATCCTGCCTTAGACACCTACTGGCTGTGTAACCCCGGGCAAGCCATTCAGTCAACTAGCATTTATTAGGCACTTACTCTGGGTCAGGTAGTGTGCTAAGGGCTGGAGAAACAAAGAAGGACAAAAGTAATCCCTGCCCTCAAGGACTGTTCAGTCTAATTCGGGAAACAACATGCTATAAAACTGTAAATAGAAGGTAATTTCAAGACACAGAGGTTGGAGTGAAGATAGGGGGATGAGGAAAGATCTCCTGCTCAAAGAGGAATTGAGCTGAGTCTCCAAGGAAGTCTAGAGGCAAAGATAGGGAGGGAGAGCATTTCAGAAATGGGAGAAAGTCACTTAACCACTTCAAGACTGTGCTTGCTGATCCAAATTGTTAGAAGCACCCTACACAGACAAAATCACAGGTCTAAAACAAAAAGAATCAGCCTAGCACAGTACCTTGCAAATATCAGGTGCTTAATAAATGTTTGTTGAATTACATAGACAACTAGGTAGTGAGCTGGATAAAGCACTGAGCCATGAGTCAAGAAGTCAGTTCTAATCCAGTCTCAGTCACTATCTGTCGGACCCTGGGCTTTTTTGCACTGGTTCTGGAGAAAGGACAGTGCTCTCACACTTTCCCAGTCACCAATTGAGTGAAGCATGGGTATATATGCTTGCTCCCATGTTTTTGAGCATGAAGTTTCCCATGATGTCAGATGCCTTCAACAGGGACTGACATCAAGGTCAGCTATCACACTGATGGTAAACTATTTAACTTGAAAAGGCTACTAGGGGGCAGCTAGGTGGCACGGTGGATAAAGCACTGGCCCTGGATTCAGGAGGACCTGAGTTCAAGTCCAGCCTCAGACACTTGACACTAGCTGTGTGACCCTGGGCAAGTCACTTAATCCCCACTACTCCAGAAAAACAAAACACCCCCCCCCAAAAAAAGGCTACAAGCCAAGACTAAAGTGGAGGGAGAATTGGTGTATTATTTTTTTGGTGTTGTTTGCAGATGATTGTGCACTCAATGCAGCCTCTGAGGCTGAGGTGCAACAAAGTACGGATCACTTCTCTGATGCCTGTGCTAATTTTGGCTTGACTATCAATGTCAAGAAAACAGAGGTCTTCCACTTAGCTGGCACTATACCATCCATATGGAGAAATGTTGAATGCTGCGGATAAGTTCACTTATCTTGGCAGTATACTTCCCATAGATGATAAGGTTGACACATGCATTGCCAGAGCTAGCTCAACGTTTGGGAGGATCTGACAGAAGAGTCAGTATTATTAAACTACATACCAGACTGAAGGTGTACAGAGTCATTGTGCTAACTTCATCGTTGTATGTGTGTGAAACATGGGCAATCTACCAGCCCCATGCCAAAAAATTGAACTGTTTTGATTTGAATTGCCTTAGGAAGATCCTCAGTGTTGCCTGGTAGCAGACACTGCGATCCTCTCTTGAACTGAACTGTCAAGCTCTCAAACTCTACTGCAGAGAGCACAACTGTGATAGACTGGCCACATAGCCCAAATGCCAAAAACCTAAAAGACTATTTTACTGAGAACTCACATTAGGGAAGCCCTCACACAGAAGTCAGAAGAAGCAACATAAGGATACGCTTGTGGTCTCTCTGAAGAATGTGGATATCAATTATAAGAAATGGGAGATGTTGGCACAAAACTGCCCAGCATGGCATGCCCACATCAAAGAAGGTGCTAAGCAACACAGAATCACAATAGCACAAAGGAAACATGAGATACACAAATCCATCTCCGTCCCAAATGTTCAAAAAGACAATTTTGTCCAGCCTGTGGTAGAGCCTTCTGAGCTTCCATTGGACTGATCAACCAGTCTAACACACTTGACCCCAATTTCGTGATGCCATTGGTCCTTTTCAAGTATGAAGGATGAACAACTCAATTCTGGGCAAGTCACTTAACCTTCATTTGCCTTAGTTTCCTCAACTGTAAAATGGGAATCATAATAGCACCCACCTCACAGGGTCGATGAGAAGATTCGAGGTAATTAAATGAGATATTATCTGTAAAGCGCTTAGCACAGTGCCTGGCATGTAGTAGTTGCTGTGCACATGCTTAATTCTCTTCCCCTTAAATCCCAGAGGAAACTCAAGAAAAGTCCTTGAATGCAGGGTAATACTTCTCTCCCTAACCTTAATTCAGAAAGGCAATCTCTGAGCACTCTCCAAATACAGGGCCAGAATTTCGCCACTGGCAATTTAGAAGACTTTGAAAGAGCTCAGTGATTGTCCTCTAGTAACCTCTGAGAGGATGGGGTTACCTATTAACTTTCTAGGGCCATTTCTACAGCAGCCTAAATTGGGGTCGTGCATTGAAGGGCCAGTTTGGGTTCTGAAGCTCCTTCCAACTCCCACTGACATGTCAGTGGATAGAGCACCAGCCCTGGAGTCAGAAGGACCTGAGTTCAAATCCAGCCTCAGACACTTAACACTTACTAGCTGTGTGACCCTGGGCAAGTCACTTAACCCCAATTGCCTCACCAAAAAAAAAAAAAAAGAAAGAAAAAAAAAAGAAATGATAAGAAAGACAATTTCAGAAAGGCCTGGAAAAACTTGTATGAATTGATGTACAGTGAAGTGAGCAGGACCAAGAGAACGTTATGCACAGTGACAGCAATATTGTTTGATGAACTGTGAATGACTTAACTATCCTCAGCAATACAATGATCCAAGACAATCCCAAAGGACTAATGATGAAGCATACTATCCACCTCCAAAGAAAGAACTGATATTGATTGAACACTAACTGAAGCATGCTGTTTTTCACTTTCTTTCATTTTTTTCTTTTATTCAAGTTCTCTTATACAAAATGATTAATATGGTAGTGTTTTACATAATTGCACATGTATAACCCACATCTGATTGCTTACAGACTAGGGAAAGAGGATAAAATTTGAAACTCAAAACTTTAAATAAAAAATATTTATTATTTTTAAAAATAATAATAACTATTTTATTATATCTTATCTATTCAGTACACTTGTCCAAGGCTGGCATAGAGATCTCTAGTCCCTATCTGTGGGAGAGGAGGACTCTAATCCCAGAAGTAGGATTTACCAAATAGAACATATTTATTTTGGCTAATATGTACATGAGATTAGTTAGCTAGCTGGCTGTCAAGTCAGAACGATCTGTCCTGTCTCGGATATGTACTGGTCACATGACCCTGGGGAAGAAGATGGGTCACACCCACAAAATAAGTGAACCTTGTGGAATTTGGTGTGTGTGGGGGGGTGTCTTGTGGTGCTGCTTTCAAATATAGCTTTAGCTTTTGTCTATCAAGCACTATTTTCCTGGCATTTATAGTTCTACATTTTAAAAAGAATATTTTGCTAAACAAAATTATGCCTGTTTAACTTGCCTAAAGTGTAGCTACTGATAGCTTCCTGCTGCATTTTGCCTGGAGCACCCAAACAGTATAGTCAACCAATGTACTTGAAACTCCACATGCCCTAGTATCACATTTCTGTTGTGGCAATTTCTTAATGGGAAATATTCCGTGGTTATCACAGATAGCACTTAAATTTTCCAAGAAGAAATCCACAGGTGAATCTAAGAAATGGATCTTGACTAACAAGTTATATTCCATAACTTAATAGTCCTTGAAAAGATTATTGACAATTCTTGGGAAGAACACTTTTTAGGACAAACTGGTACTTGGCTTACCACATTTTTTTTCTTTCCTAGAATCAATATTTTTCTTTGAGGCCAATTTTTTTAACAATTTTTTTTCTGCCTTTATGGTCCCTTTCACAAATAAAGTGATAATATTTGGAATGAGAGGAATCTCTTCTAGCTTTCCACAGATAGTCTAAGAATATTTTTTCAAATGAATGCTTTTTACATCCTAACTGTAGCTATTCCCTAAAGATATGTCTTAGAACTCTTCCCTTCTCTACCACACTCTCTCTTGATACCCTCATCATTTTCCATGGGTTTAACTATAGTCTCTATGTAGGTAACTCACTGATCTATATATCCATCCCCTGACTCTCTCCTGAGTCTCAGTACTCCAACACCAATGGCCTCTCCTCTTCCTAACTTCCTAACTTCCTTATTTCTGTTTAAGGTATCATCTTTCCAGTCTCCCATGTTTATAATTTTGGCCATTAGAATCAATTCTTAAATCTCCCTCATTCACATATCTAATAATTTGCCAAATCTTGCCATTTTTTATTCTATGATATCTCTGGCATCTGACCCAAGTATCAGTTCAGGCCCCTATTACCCCTTGCCTAGATTATTGCAACAGCATTCAGGCTGGTCATATACCTTACATAGCCCTCCCTCACTAAAACCCAATTCATTGTGAGTCATGACATCTGTCATGGACAAACAACAACAACAATTTCCTCAGGTCTCTTCCTACTCTAATCCATATATCACTGCCAAAGTGATTTTCCTGAAATACATTTCTAACTGTTTATTCTCTTATTTAATCAATTTGTTCAAATCCCCATGACCACTAGGACAAAAGATAAAATCCTCTGTTTAGCTGTGAAAACTCTTCATAATCTGTCCTTGATCTAGCTTTCCAGCCTTGTTGGACATTACTCTCCTTCCTGCATTCTGAGATCCAGCCAAACCAGCCTTTTCTTTCCTCCTTACATCTAACAGTCTGTCTCCCATGTCTATTCCTGTATAGTGACCATTCTCCATGCCTAGAATGTTCTCCCTTCTCAACTCTGCCTCATGGAATCCCTCTCTTCCTCTAAGACAAAGTTCTAGTTAGGAAAGTTTCACATTTTAAATATATTTTGGTGTTATCTTGAACCGTAGGGTATTCCATTCTTTTTGTCTAAAAGCTAAACATTCTGTTTGGGTTTTGGCTAAATCAATACCACAAACAAAATCCTATAGGTATGCTTAAGTTATTAAATAAGGATCTGAGGGCACAAGGGTTATTTCCATTAGGCAACCACCACTTGATTGATTTCCTACCATGGTGACCTTCACTGTTATAATATGAATTCTTAGTGTCATCTTCCTTATTCAAAACCCAACTTCTTTGATAGCTTCATTAAAGGTAGTTCTTCACTGTATAAAACATCTCTTAGATATATCTAGAGGCAGCTAGGTGGTACAGTGGATAGAGTGCTAAGCCTTGAGTCAGGAAAAAGTTAGTTTCAAATCTGGCCTTAGTTACTTATTAATTGTATGACACTGAGAAAATCATTTAAGCTCTGATTGCTCCATTTCCCTCCACTATAAAATGGGAATAACAATAGCACTTACTTCCCAGGACTGTTATGAGGATCAAATGAAAAATTATCTATAAAAAGCACTTAACCAATAGTCAGAAAATACGTGTCATATACAACACTTCTGGACTTCCCTCATCTGCCAATAGTTAGAGTGACTATCTTCTCATATATCTTGTTTTTATCTGGGCTTGTTCTTCATAACTGATTCTGTTTACATTGCTGTAGTCATCACATTTTTGTTTCTGTTTAGTTCATTGTGCATCAGTTCATATAGCTCTTTCATTTGTCATTTATCAAAGCACAGGGATATTCTATTATATTCATGTACCATTATTTGTTTAAGCATTCACCAATTGAGGGATATCTACTTTGTTTCAAAATCTTTGCTATTAAAAAAAGTTTGAGCTCTTTTTGTGGTGGCAAGGAATTAGAAATTGAGGGAATGCCCATCAATTGAGGAATGGCTAAAGAATTGTAGCATATGAATGGAATGGAATATTATTGTGCTCTAAGAAGTGATGAGCACATACCGTTTGACCCAGCAATACCACTATTAGGTCTTTTTCCCAAAGAGATCATAAAAAAGGGAAAAGGACCCACATGTACAAAAATATTTATAGCTGCTCTTTTTGTGGTGGCAAGGAATTGGAAACTGAGGGGACGTCCATCAGTTGGGGAATGGCTGAACAATTTGCAGTATATGAATGTAATGGAATATTATTGTGCTGTAAGAAATGATGAGCAGGTGGATTTCAGAAACACCTGGAAAGACTTACATGAACTTACATGATGCTGGGTAGAGTGAGCAGAACCAGGAAAAAATAGTAACAACCACATTGTGTGATGATCAACTGTGATAGATGTAGGTCTTCCTGGCAATACAATGATGCAAGATAATTCCTAAAGGCTTATGATGGAAAATGCTCTCCACATCCAGAGAAAGGACTATGGAATCTGAATGCAGATAGAAGAATACTATTTTCACTTTATTTTTTGTTTTTTCTTACTTGCGGTTTTTCCTTTTTGTTCTTATTCTTCTTTCACAACATAACTAATGTGAAAATACGTTTAACATGATTGTACTGTATAACCTATATCAGATTGTTTGCTGTCTTGGGGAGGAGGGAGAAAAATTTAGAACTCAAAATCTTAAAAAATGAATGTTGAAAACTATCTTTTCATGTAATTGGGAAAAATACAATACTATTAAATGAGAAAAAAAACTTTTCTATAACAGAAAATGTTGCTATAAATATTTTGGTGTATATGGGGACAATCAATGACCTCCTAGGGATATAAACCTAGCAGTGGACTCCCTGAGTCAAATGGTGTGGACATTTTAGTGACTTTATTTTCATAATTTCAAATTGCTTTTCAAAATGGTTGTACTGGGGGCAGCTAGGTGTCTCAGTGGATAAAGCACTGGCCCTGAATTCAGAAGGACCTGAGTTCAAATCTGGCCTCAGGCATTACTGTGTGACCCTGGGCAAGTCACTTAACCCTCATTGCCCTGAAAAAAAAAGTATCAAAATGGTTGTACTGATTCATGACTCCACCAACAATGAATGCACTAATGTACTTATATAAAGGCTGTCAGTAGCACAGTGGATAAAGAACTGGGCTTGGACTCGGGAGGATCTGAGTTCAAATCTAGCCTCACATACTTACTAGCTATGTGACCTTGGGCAAATCATATAACTCCTTTCTGCCTCAGTTTCCTCAACTATAAAATGAGTGTAACACCTAACTCCCAGGGTTGCTGTGAGGACCAAATGAGATAGTATTTATAACATGCTTAGTGAGTGCTACCAAATGCCTGGCATTTAGTAAGCATCTAATAAATGCTTATTCCTACTGTCATCTTCCCACAACTCCTTCAACATAGATTATTCCCATCTTTTGTCATCTTTGCCAATATGATGGGTATGAATTGAAATTTCAAGACTGTTTTGATTTGAATTTGATTTATTATTAGTGATTTGGAGCAATCTTTCATATGGTTGTTAATAGTTTATTCATACCTCCTATATTTGTTAAATAAAATAGAATTTGTTGAATTATCTTTTTGCTCTCTCCAAATTACCAGAACTGCAAGCAACACATGACAAGATCAATGTATCCAACCAGTTAATTGTCTACATGAGTTAGAAACCCAAGCTTTGTTCTTTTCCCTTATTTTATATCCAAAATAGAATATGTATACTTTCTTCAAGAGAAGAGATTTAAGCATAATTCCCTACATATATAATAAAAGCTATTTGGATAACTGACACACTTAGGAGTCACAGGAAGATTTTAAGTGATGGATGCCAATGTCTATAAAGTATGAAGCACTTGAGAAGAAAGGAGTAGAAACAATGATGTTTGCCAAATGATGCCTGCTGAATGCACAGTTGACAGAACAGTTGGCTACAAATTGAGAAGTTCACTGCATCAATGAACATGTGTGAACATGTCCCAGACTGCCTTGCCAAACCACACATAAGCTGGGACTTCACACAGCATGCCAAAACAAGCCAACCAGTTACTTCTCACCACTCCTCTCTTCTTTAATATGCCCCCCACCCCAACTAAACCATACTTCATTGTTGTTCAGTCGTTTCAGTCATGTCTAACTCTTTGTCATCCCAGTTGGGGTTTGCTTGGCAAAGATATTGGAGTGGTTTGCAATTTCCTCCTCCAGTTCATTTTATAAATGAGGAAACTGAGACAAACAGGGTTAAGTGATTTGTCCAGGGTAAGCATTTGAGGCTGGATTTGAATTCAAGCCTTCCTGACTTGTAGGCCTGACACTGTACTGCCTAACAGCCCATATACTCCATTACTTGCTGAAGCTGAATACTTTATATCAATAAAGTCCCAGCTAAAATGGTACCTTTGACAAGAGGTTTTTCCTAGTTCCCTGTAATTCTAATGTCTTCTGTTGATGATTTATTTATTCTCAATGTAGCTTGTTTGTACAATGTTTTTTTGCATGTTGTCTCCTCTTCTAGACTGTGAGCCACTTGAGAGCTTGGACTGATTTTTGTCTTTATAGCTCCAGAGTTTAGAAAAATGCTGTACACGTGGTGGGCACTTAATAAGGGTTTATCAATAAATCAACAGTAATAGTGAATAATAGAGAAATTCTATTTGCATTTCGGGGCACAAAATAAAGTGAGCTGCAAAAGGAAATGTCAAACCACTCCAATATCTTTGCCAAGAATGGAGTCACGAAAAGTTGGACCCAACTGAAATGACTGGAACCACAACAAATTTGCATTTTTTAATTCAGCATAAAAATACATATAGAATGCCAAGAAATTTCCATGTGACAGAATGTGTATTGACCAATGTAAGGGGAAAGGGATACAGTGGAAGACAATTGGAATCATCATAACAGTTACCAGATAAAAAGACTAAGTCTAGCCTAAGGAAGAGAAGACTCAGAAGGGGACAAAAATAAAAATCTTTAAATTTTTGATAAGCTCTTATGGAGCAGAGTTGGATCAGATTTGTTCTTCTTGGTCCCAGGGAATGAAACTTAGAACAATGGATGGAAGGTATGGAAAGGCAAATTCAGCCTTGATCACCCCATCTCACTAAAAGTATCAAGATGCTAAGCCCTGATACATTTATCAGGTGAGAGAATAACTTGATTTATTCACTATGTATGAACAAGATGCAGCAAGTGGTCTGTTGGGATTGGTTGAGGGACTTGGTAATGCCTTCTATGGTCTGTTTAAGACCATATGGGTTAGTTGGAATTAGAGATTCAAGATTTGAGAATCTAGCAGTGGAAAAGAAAGAGGGGTGTCCCTGAAGAGTCACTTCACAGGGAGCGGAGAACACTGTGGCCTAGTCTTAGTCTCCTCCTCTCCCCTTGAAGAGAAGAGGACCTTGTCATGTTTAAAGGGTCCAGGGGATTTGGGACTTCCTATCTTTTCACTGGCATCCTAGCAATATGCTTAGAACAAGTCATGGTAGTATCTGTAGGAGTCAAGGACATAGCTAATATGAATATGTTTTGTGGGACTTTACATGTATAATTAATATATGTTTGACTTTTCAATGGTGGAGGGATGGAGGAGAGGGAAAGAATTTAGAACTAAAAATTCTTTTTAAATGAATGTTAAAAAAGATAAATAAAAAGGCAACAACCAAAAAGTGGGGTGGCAAGGACAGAATGAATCTATAGAAGAATCTACAAAGAGCTCAGCCGGCAAAAACAAACTTTTACCATATCCACGAGGAAATATCATGAGGGTTTTAACAAAAGGACTCCCAAGAGGTGTGAGTTACCCTTTTGCCACATCGCTCTATAAATGTGAGCACACTTTCCCAAGGACCCTGTATGTATTGAGAAAGAGTGTGTCATACATTTCTTTTTTGTGGGGAGAAGGCAATGTTTTGAGCTATGTTCCTGACATTTTAATAAATATATGTTTCTAAATACTAATCAGATATACTATTCATGTGGCTGGGTGTTAAGGAAAAGCACATCATTGAGTATTTGGGATATTGAGAGAGTTAGAAAGACAACCCTCAATCATCTAGGACTGCCCCTAGACCCTGAGGGGAGACATAATCACCACATTCTAAGGATTCTGCTCATAAGTGTGAATGGGAGTTGGATGTAGTCGTCCTTCATAAGGAAAACCTTTGTAACAATTACAGTTATTTGAAAATGGAATGGGCTGTCTTGGGAGGTAACAGGTTTCCCCTCACTGGATGTCTTCAATCAGAAGATGGATAACCATTTGTCTATCATATTGTGGAAAGGATTCTCATTGATGTTTGGAATGGAATAGAAGGCCTTGGAAGGTCCTTCCAACCCTGAGATATATAACCTTGTGGGACCAGTGAGAGGAGAGGGAAACCTCATGGGGTTTGTTTTCCAATCCCACCCCTTTAAGAAAATGCTGTATATAGCAGATTTCCTCAATTCATTCTGAACAAAGTGCCTACTCCTGTTTACCCACTGGCATCTGAAGTCAGTCATCAAGTCTGTTATTTAAACCCTCTTGTGTTCTTATCAATCCCCTATCAATGGAAGCTGCTTAACATTGGGAGATATTCTATCTCTACCTTCAACACTCTGTAGGGGGTAGAGAAACAGAAAGACTTGGGTTCAAGTCCCACTTCTGGGCAAATCCTCCAAACTCTCAGGTCTCTAGGTAATTCTCTAAAACTGTTAGTTGCGAGAAAGGTGCTGAACTTGCCCTGATAGAGGGAATTTCCTAGCCTAAGAGTTCCCTTTGCCAGTGAAATCACTGATCCAGTCCTTCTCTCAATCCCATCTATTTTCTAGGCAGTGGAGAGATAAATACATGGTGGGTAGGAGCAAGCTGCAACATATAATAAAGAAGTAATTTTAAGTAAGAACTGGAATAAAGGGTATTATCAGGAAAATGTATGCTAGAAAAGGACAGATCACATGAGCACAGTGAAGGATATCAGGTAGACAGTCAAAGTTCTCCACTAGTATCCTTGTAATTGTTGTTGTTCAGTCATTTTGGTCATGTTCAACTCTTTGCAACCTTATTTGGGTTTGTTTTATTTATTTAATTTTGGGGGGGCAAAGATACTGAAATGGTTTGCCATTTCCTTTCTCTAGCTTATTTGACAGATGGGGAAACTGAGGCAAATGATGAAGTAACTTGCCCAGGGCCACACAGCTAGTTAAGTAAGTGTCTGGGGTCAAATTTGAGCTCAGGTCTTCCTGACTCCAGGCCCAGGGCTCCATCCACTGCCCCACCTAGCTGCTCCATCCTTATAATACCAGCATGAAATTGAGAGAAGAATGTCTTTGTCACATGGAGTACAATCACTGTAGCAAACTAATGGGAACACACAGAGGGAACATCTTGCACCCAAGATATCATGGATTCACTTGAATATCTGAGTATCTATCCTCCAACAAGGAAAATTTTTTAAAACTTCATGGAGGAAGAAAAGGAAGAGGCCCTAGACAAAGTCCTTGTTGGTAAACTGCCTGATACCCATCAACCTAATCTCATATAATAGGGCACATTTTGGGTGTGTAGAAGAAAGAGAAGACAAAAAGAGTAGGTTGTTAGGAGTGGAGAGGCAGGAAAGCTGATTCATTTAATTTTTGATATATTGGATTTGACTTTAGGACGGGGTATCTAAATAAAAATGTCCAGTGAGTAGTTGAATCTCTAGAAGTGAACTCTATGAGAGTGACTCAATTTATCTACATAGAAGATATATTTGAGGCAGTAGGAGTAAAACATATCTCCAAGGAACAGAATAGTTGGAAGGAGTGTAAAGAGGAAAGAACTGAACCTTGGGAAACACAGACTGCCCTACCTGAAGTTGCTCCACTCTCCTTACCTGTAGCTGTCAGACAAGTCAAGGCCACACCAAACCATAAAACCTTGTCTGGGCCTTAGGCCCCTACTTCCCAGAAAATGCCATGGGAATCAAAAGTCACTAAACAAACATTTATCAAATACTTACTATTGGTGAACATTATATGCAAATAAGTGTGTGTATACATGTGTGTATGTCTATATTTATGTCTGTCTATGCATGTATGTCATGTATGTGTACATATATATATATATACACACACATATATATATATTTCTATTTATCAGTTCCTTCTCTAGATACAGAGAGCATCTTTTGTTCATATGTCCTTTATAGTTAATTTGGGTATTAATATATCAAAAATTTTCAGCAGACTAGTGGAACTCAGCCAGCTTGGGAAGGTCCTTTCCAGGTATTGCTAACAACTCTGACTGCCATCAAAATTGGAAAGAACTCCTGGATCCATTGCTCCCACATAAAACTGGTACTAGCACATGTAGACCACTGAATTTCATTGTCTCTTATTCATCCCTATGTATTTTGTTCTATTCATCTATCTCTCCATTTTTGAACCAATGTGAGATAGTTTTGACTTCATAATACAATATTAATTCTGGAAGTATTGTTCTCCCATATTCTAAATTGTTTGTTTTTCCAACTGATTATTTGATCAAATTCTATAAAGTATTTCCCTGGCAAATTGGTTGCCATGGAAAATGTAAATTAATTCTAGAAGTATCATTTTTGTTAAGCTTTAAAAAAAGGAACATTTGCAAAAGTTTTTCATATTCATGTAATCAAATTTATTATTGCCATAAACAGAAACATATTTTGAAAGTTAATAATATGCAATTTGGGGGGTTTAGATATTGAAATAAAAAATGTTCTAGATTTACTCAGAGAAAAAATGTCAGTTCAAATGTTACATAAGGGTTTCTTTTTTATGATATTGCATTTACATGTTGAAATCAATAGTATGGGTTTATTTTCATAGAGATTTTTATTCTTTTAAGATTGTCTTAACTTGTATTAAAATATGTTCTGTTTTTGCAAAGGTAATTGTATACTTAGTAAAAAAAAGTTATTACTTGGAATTATTGCATAATTGTATATTATATTCTGAGTCAAGGCAAATTCACAATTATTTTTTGTGGTCATCATTATCCTCAGTTGTAAAAATCCATATGAGATTTGGATTATGGACATTTACCATTTGAGACATTAATTACCTTTACTCTGAGTTATCAGATCAGAGCAGCCAAGATGCCAGCTATCCATGAGAGGAATGCATACAAGAGTAGGCATTGAACTGTCACAGAAGGAGAGACACCCACGAAGTCCAGATAGCACACTGCCTTGGGAAAGGCTAAGAGAATAGCTATTGGCAAGACCTGAGGTTTGACGCTCTTGGTTTAATTTTCCCCCCACATAGCACTGGATGGCTGGGTTATGCTATCTCATTCTACACCTGACTTCAATTCCTCCTCCTATATGCCTGATATCATGGAGATCTCAATCCTATGCATTTGATTAAGCCTGACTCAGTTTCCCCTCTGTTCTTTTATGGTAACCCCATAATTATCTCAGGTGTCACGATAAATACAATGTTAGAATTGATCTTGACATCTGTTACCATCTGTTATATTAGATCCTTTAATTTCTCATAATGGCAAGAGGATGATTAGGGAGATGATTCAAAAAGTGATGAAACAAAGATAAAAATTATTTTCTCAATTAATATCACAATTGTCTTCTCAATTTATTCTCCATGGGGGGGATTATAGTAATATTAAATTTTAGAAAATATTTCAATTTTTGTTTTTATTATATTTTCATGTGTAACAACTGGACAATAATTGTAAAATCTCTAAAAGATTCTAAATTTCCTTAAGACATGTTTTTGAGAACTTTCATTGTTTGATTTGGTTGTTGGCAAAGCTACTTAGAGTTGTGTTAAGATTAATTTTGTAGGAAACTTTCCAGCTGATTATCAGTATCTGAAACACCTGAAAGGCTTTACAACTACACCCGAAACTCTCCAGCTGAGACTTGCTAGTTGATCATTAGCATCCATACCTGAAAGACTTTCACTCCACAACTATACCAAGAGGACATCCCAAGAACCATCTGAGATAAGATTTTCAAAGACTTAAATGGACATTTTCCTGTTTTCCTTTTCCCCATTGCATACACTGTTTATAATGTCCACTTGCTAAAGGGGAGTGCCCCCCTTTAGTTTTTCTCTGTTTGGTATGTCCACCTGTTAAAGGAGAGTGTCTCCTTTAGCTTCTGTCAATGTGTCACTCAATTTCTTTTCTCTCTTTTCATTCCCTTTACTTTGTTAGTCATAAGTATCTGTAATGAGGGGGCAGCTAGGTGGCACAGTGGATAGAGCACTGGCCCTGGAATCAGGAGTACCTGAGTTCAAATCCAGCCTCAGACACTTAACACTTACTAGCTGTGTGACCCTGGGCAAGTCACTTAACCCCAATTGCCTCACTAAAAAAAAAAAAAAAGAAAAAGAAAATAAGTATCTGTAATGTCATTGCTTCGGGCAAGAAAACGAGGTTTCTTCATGAAGCACAGGGGGGAGTGTGAGAACCAGGGCGGCGCCCCCCCCCCCCCACTGAGAAAGCATGAGATAACCTTTCTGAGGTTTCTAAGGTGGAATTGGCATCCTGGAAGTTCATGGACTGCCTTTAAGTCATGTCAATCAATGGACTTGAATACTACCAATTAGCTTGGAGCTGTGTGTGGGGACCATTCCTCTTCCTGTTGCACAGAGAGCTTCCAGTCGAACTGAGGGGATATGGGAGGAAACATTGTGATATCCCAGATCCATTTGAATATTTGAGTACCTATCCTCTAACCAGAAGGAAGCAACCTCTTCTTTCAAGTTTATATTCTAATGGGAGAGACAATATACACAGCATAAATCTAATATGAATAAATATGTATGCATATTGAAATCACAGTGATAAAAGTCATCTGTCCAATAGATCAGACAGGACAGTCTTGGTGATTCCTAGGTAAAGCAGTTTTATATTTTAGAAAAATGGCTGGCCTAGGAGTCAAGAAACCTGGATTTAAATTCTGACTCACACACTCACTAATGATGACCACAGGCAAATTATTTAAACTCTCTAAGGTTCAGTCTCTTCAAATGGAGATAATGCTATCTATTCACTATTTTTTAAAAGTTGGTTGTTCCATTGAAAGTGTATTGCAGAGAAAACATCTTAAAGAAGCAATAGAACATAGTAACCTAGCAAGTAAGACACCAATTACTGGGGCAAGGTCTCTCTCTATTTAACAAAATTACTAGGAAAACTGGACATCAGTTTGGCAGAAGTTAGAACTAGACTGACATTTTACAGTGTATCTCACAATAAGCTCCAAATGGACACACAACAAATATATATGGTCCCATCATAACAATATTAGAGGAGAATGGAAGGAGATCTGGTCACAATTATGGATAAGTGGAGAATTCTCACCTAAGGAAGGAATGGGCATGATGACAGAAAATTAAGTGAGCAATTTTTATTATATAAAATTGAGAAGCAATTGCAAGAAGAGAATCAATATAGCTAGAATTAGAAGTGAAGCTCTTAACTGGGTGGAAAACTTTGCAGCAAGTATCCTTGGAAAAGTTCTAATTTCCCAAACATACAGGAATTTCATATGGATAAATAAGAACATGATCCATTCTCCAATAGATAAGTAAGTGGTCAAAGGATCTCAGCAGGAAGTTTTCAAAAGAAAAAATACCAACTATACACAACTATATAAAAGGGTACTTCAAATTATTAAAAACAAGGGAAAGAGAAAGAAGGGAAGGGAACGTTTATTAGGCACCAGCTATATGCCAAATACTGTTCTAAGCACTTTCCAAATATTATTTTATTTAATCCTCACAATGACCCTGGGAAGTAGGTATATTATGACTTCCATTTTACAATGGAGGAAACTGAGACAAACAGAGGTTAAGTGATTTGTCTTGGATCAAACAGAAAGTGTCTGGTGCCGGACTTGAATTTGGGTTTCTTCCTGATTCCAGGCCCAGCAGTCTATTCATTGTACTACCCCTTAACTAGAGTTAGTGGTTTCTTACCCATGTACCCTCTGCCCCCAACAACCATACTTAGATGTACCAGGCCAGCCATAGTAATACATACACACATACATAGTATGTGTACACATACATATATGCACATACATACACATATACACATGGTCATATACCCATCTATTGCTAGGGGAGGCAGGATTGTTGCATACCTGTATCTTGACCGGCAGCCTGGTTGAGGAAAGAACTCAGAATTTGAAGTCAGAGGATCTAGGTTCAAATTCAAATTTTGCAGTTACTATCCATGTGGCCTGGGGGAAAAAAATGTAGCTTCTCTGGCCATCAATCTCCTGATCTGGAAAATAAAAAGATGGGACAAAATGACCTTTGAAGAGAGAGGTCTAGGGCAGCTAGGTGGCGCAGTGGATAGAGCACTGGCCCTGGAGTCAGGAGTACCTGAGTTCAAATCCGGCCTCAAACACTTAACACTTACTAGCTGTGTGACCCTGGGCAAGTCACTTAACCCCAATTGCCTCACTAAAAAAAAAAAAGAAAGAAAAAGAAGAGAGAGGTCTATAATCCTGGGATGTATGGGGTTGGAGTTAGGTGGGATCTAGGTCAGGTGTCTGTACACAGGGATCCAGTCCAATCACTCTTAGATAGTAAAGCTTAAAGGGAGGCGATGATGACTTACAGTTCCATCCTTTACTCTATTTATAAGCCGCTCATGTTGCCTGATTGGCACCCTAGTGGATAGAACACTGGGCCTGTAGTCAGGAAGACTCATCGTCTTGAATTCAAATCCAGCTTCATACCCTCACTAACTGAGTGTCCCTGGGCAAGTCACTTCACCCTGTTGGCTTCAGTTTCCTCCTCTGTCAAATGAGCTGGAGAAGGAAACAGCAAACCACCCCAGTATCTTTGCCAAGAAAACTCCAGATGGAGTCACAAAGAGTTGGACATGGCTGGAATGACTGAATGACAAACAGACATGCAGCCAAGGCAAGGCCCCAGTCACCTGGGTGGCTGCCTTGTGCCCCTCCCCCGCAATCCTGCTGATCCTTTTCATCACTTTGAACAGGGAACAGCTGTATACTTTAGCACCAAGAGCAGTGACAGGGCAGGACAAGCTGGCCCCCTTGGCTCAGAATCTGCTCCTCTGAGACCTTAAGGCCAAGAAGCTTGAATAACCTGCCAGCCACTGAGGTAAACACAAAAGCTGCTGGTGCCTGTCTAAACCAAACTGGAGACTGCAGATCCTTGGCAACCAGCCCACTGCTGCCAAAGACAAATAAACAGGAATGCTCTCTTTGTTAAAGCCTCAGCCTTATCAGCAGTCTCCCCCACCTCCCAGGCTGCTCCTGGACTTCAAAAGGAAGGTCCCCAGGGTCTTTACACAACTCTCTGTGTGTCTAGCTCAGCTCCAGTAACGACTGGAAAGCAATGAGTTAGATTGTCTGCTGTCACTCAACCAAAAGAAAACGGCCTGGAAGTGGGCGAAGGTCCAATGACCTGGATATGGGCCATGCCAACCCAGCCCCATAGTCAGTGGTTCTGCAGCAAGAGAACTGGTCTGGACTGGCCGTTACAACTGGATTGGGTACAGGGTGGTTTGAAGAACCCAAGGAACAGAGATCTTTCAGATAGAGTTTTGGCAGTGAGCCCCATCAACCTCCCCCTCCAGAGTTCCAAGTCTGTAGCCAATTGAAGAGGCCAGTCTTGGGCTGGATGCAGTGGGTTAGCAATGCTGATTTGGTATGGGAGTGGGGGAGTGCAAAGAAAGGTCTGTGGCCACAGAGAGGGACAACTCAACAAGGGACTTCTGATTAGGAACGTGAGGGAGGCACTAGGAGATCCAACTCAAGGGATCATCAGACTCGAACAATCAGCAAGCATCTACTTTAGGTCCTAGTCACTGGTGGGGTCAGGAGTAGGTAGGAAATACAAAGGTTGGTTCCAACTCTCAAACATGGTTCTGGCCAATGGGGGAAAGAGGGAAATAAAAGAAATATAAACCTGACTCCTAACATCAAACAATGAACAAATATTTGAGTGTTCATCTGGCTCTGCCCTGTTACTCAGGGCAAACTTTTATGGTCTCAGGTTCTTCATCTGTAATACGAGAAAGTTGGACTTGAAGATCAGGAATTCTTAGCCTTTTTGGGGGGAAACAGCTCTTAAATGTCAAGAGTCTGAGGCTGAATTTGAATTTAGGTCCTTCTGGCTCGGGGGCTGATGCTTTAGTCACTGCATTACCTAGCTGTTCCAGGTCATGGACATTACCAGTGTCCTGAAATCTATGGAATCCTTTTTTAAATACCTAAACAACAACAAACTTTTCAGCAACAAATTTTTTAGGATCAGTAAGGTGGTTCAGTAGATAGAGTGCTAGGCCTGGAGTCAGGAAGACCTGAGTTCAAATCTGGCCTCAGACACTTAGTAGCTGTGTGACCCTGGGCAAGTCACTTAACCCTGCTTGCCTCGGTTTCCTCATCTGTAAAATGAGCGGAAGGAAGGAAATGGCAAACCAATCCAGTATCGTTTCCAAGAAAACCCTAAATGGCATCATGAAGAGTTGGGCACAACTGAACAAAAAAAGAAATGCTCCATTTCAATTGGAGTTTAGTGAAAATAAAGGTGTGATTTCCCCCCCCTATCTAAGTTTGAAGGACCTCCACCCTACCCCAAATTTATCCTTAGACCCTTGGTTAGTAACTCGTGGATGATTTCTATGATCCTTTCCAACTTCTAACCGATTCTGTAAATTCCCATGACTCAAGAATACATACAACATAAGCCTTCCAACAAGAAGCTTATAAAATAACTGAGAGAAAAAAAAGATATGGAAAAATTATATTGAGGTTTTTTAAAAAAGGCAATATAAAGAGTAACAAAAATAACTAACATTTCTATAGCACTTTAAAATTTATTAGAATTCTTCCTCACAATATCCTATAAGGCAAGTAGTTCTAATATTATCTCTATTTTACAGATAAAGAAACTGAGACCCAAGTTAAATGATTTGCCCAAGATCATATATCCATTAAGTGTCAGAGCTGTGATTCAAATATAGGGCTTATGACTCCAAATACAGAACTCTTTGGATTGAAAAAAAAGTAAGCATTTATAAAGTGCTCACAATAACCCTGGGAAGTAGGTGCATAATGAGTATTCTGTAGATGAAAAAACAGGCTAAGAAATGTCAAGGGATTTGCCCAGGGTCACACATCAAATGTCAGAGGCTGGATTCTAATTCAGGTCTTCCTAACTCCAGCTGCTTCTAGCTGCTGCTACATTCACAGTCTAATGTTTATCTTCTGAGATATAGCAGATTCCTGCTGACATAGAAATGAGAATATAGGAAATAGCATTAGATTTGGGCTTCTGTTCCCAGCACTAGTGTGTCACACTAACTGGATGACTCTGGAAACATCTCCTAACATTTCTGAACTCATTTTCCTCATCTGTAAAATGGTGATAATAATATTTCACTACATACTACACCTGGTTGTTATGAGAAGAGCACTTTGGAAACCACAAAGCCTTATGACGTGTGAGCTAGAGCTTTCTTTATTCGATGGTCAGGTGGCACAGTGGATAGAGTGCTGAGCCTGGAGTCTGGAAGACGAGTTCAAATGTGGCCTCAGACATATTGTAGCTGTGTGACCCTGGGGAAGTCAGTTAACACCATTTGCCTCAGTTTCCTCATCTGTAAAAATGAGATGCAGAAGGAAATGCAAACCATTCTACTATCTCTGCCAAGAAAACCCTAAATGGGTTCATGAAGAGTCAGACACAACTAGATGATCATTTGAGAGGTATAATAATAACAAATAATAACAAAAGAGCTTTCTTACTTGATTAATTGCCAAATGAATGGCAGAGACAAGTAAGACAACAGTAAGAGGAAGGAGGGGCCCCTGGGAGTTAGATAGGACAGTGTCAGGGAAGAGGTAGAACTGGAAAAAAAAATCCCAAATTAGTTTTTGCTTTTTTTAATGCAGGTAGACAGAGCCCTGACATCTAACTTGGACTGGTGGAGTAGGAGATAGTGGAAAGGGAAAATCAAATTTCCTTGCTTGCCATTTAACTTCTGAATAGAATCATTAATCCAGCTTTGCCCATTGCTAAATGGTTTGCCGGGAAAGAGGTGACTTGTGCTGGGAAAAAAAAAAAAAGTTCTTAAGTTCTATTTTTAAAATTTGCTTATCTAGGTTTTATTTAATAGTGTATTTGATTAGGTCATATAAAAAGCCCAACCAACCAAAATGGCACCAGCTATGGGCTTGCCTTAGCTCTTATAAGCAATGACGGCATGTAGTGTCCTTAAAAGATCCTAAGGAACTGTAGAAGAAATACCTTAGGTCTGAAGCACTAGAATTTGTGCCCTCTGATCCCAAGTTGAACCAGATACCGAATGAGGACTGTCTTTCTGATATTATTTCAGTCTCCTAGTGTCCACTCCTCGCTAGAGCTGAGAAGCAAAGACATGTCTAAAAGTGAAGTCAATGCCGTGTCCTCCGTGGAGTCTTTGGATAGAATAAGTAAGAATGAATTACATCTATAGTCAACACATTCTACTTGGAATCTAATTCCAGAAGCATTTATTAAGTGCCTACTGTATGCATGGCCCCACACAAGATCATAAATATCAGAATTGGAAGGGGCCTCAGAAGGCCATTAGGTCTAACACATAGCTGAGAAAGAATCCTCTCTACAACGAACCCCCCAAAATGATCATCATTTTTACCTAGAGATCTAAGGTAGGGGAAACTACTCCTTCCTAAGAGGTCCCATTTCAATTTTGTATAGATCTCATTGTTAAGATGACCTGGGTTCAAATCCAGCCCTAGACAACTTACTAGCTGTGTGACACCGGGCAAGTCTAACCTCTGCCTGCCTTACTTTCTTTATCTGTGAAATAAGGATAATCTTAGCATCAACCTCCCAGAATTTTTTTATGGATGAAGTGAGATGCATTCTCGACTACCAAAGCCCAACACTCTATCCACTGCATTATTAACTTATACACAATTTTGCAAAAATATCCACATGAGGTAAAGCAGGGGAAGCCTGAGTGGGGAATTTGTTATTAATTAATGGCATTAGGAAAATTAGCATTTGATTTGGGACTAAAAGGATGGATAGAGTTAAATATGAGGGTCAGAAAGAGAGAAGGAATTCCAGCCATAGAGAGCAACTCTATCCTGAGGCAGAAGGACAAGAAGCCTGGCCATATCTAGTGGGAATAGGAAGGGGATAGGATGCAGTTTGGCTAGCTTGAATATAGCACCTGCAAGGGATTCTGGGACAAGACTCAGCTAAGGCCCTATCCTACACAAGAGGACTTGGAAAATCATTAGTTGGGTTTTTTTGTTTGTTTTTAATAATTGAGAACAGACTCCTTCAACATTGCTCTTTCTAAAGGTTTAACTTCAAGCTAGGGCCCAAGAGGCTCATTTTTAGCCATGTCATGATAACTCAGAGGCTGAAAGCCAGAGCTGTGGGCTAGTCTATCCAAAACAAAGAATCTTATCAAGGATGGGTAGAGGGGAACCTAAATCATGGGTGGGTCTTGGTTTAGCCTATATAGCTTATATTTCCATGGTTATCAAGAGATCAATAATAAAATCTGCCAGATATGGAAGAAAATCAGGCACTGGATCTATGGACAATTAATTACAAGGTCTTGAAAATGGCAAGTGATGGATAAATGTTTATTGATTTGCTTTGCAGAAGCTGGGGCTCACTCTTCCTTTCAGGTGTATTGGATGGTGTTTGATGGGAATTTAGGCCTTGTGCATAGTACTATATTTGTTGCTGGTACATAAAGATTTCGGTCTTCAAAATCCTATCTACTGGGGCAGCTAGATGGCACAGTGGATAGAGCACCAGTCTTGGAGTCAGGAGTACCTGAGTTCAAAGCCGGCCTCAGACACTTAACACTTACTAGCTGTGTGACCCTGGGCAAGTCACTTAACCCCAACTGCCTCACTTAAAAAAAAAATCCTATCTACTAGGGGGGCAGCTAGGTGGCACAGTGGATAGAGCACTGGCCCTAGATTCAGGAGGACCTGAGTTCAAATCCAGCCTCAGACACTTGACACTTACTAGCTGTGTGACCCTGGGCAAGTCACTTAACCCCAATTGCCTCACCAAAAAAAAAAAAAAAATTTTTTTAAATCCTATCTACTTAAGGTCACTAGTGGTAGAGAACCCAAAGTTAAACTAATATTGATTGTCTTCAACAGAATCTAAACGTGCACAGGGGAGACTATGTATACACTCAAACTGCTGCACTGTGAAGTCAGCAGTTCCACCCCTCTGCTCTATGATGTCACATCAGCTCATTCAGTCAGCTGATGATATCAATAGCTTTTTCACCACTACCACTTCTATCACTCCTATTTCTCCCCCTTCCCCAAATGGAAATCCCCTAAGCTTCAGCTAACCCAGAACAGAATCACAAAATTTCAGAGTTGGAAGGAACTCTAGAATCCATCTATAGCTGCCTGGGATGCCCCTAGATTCTGTCTGATGACATAGGTTGTATCTAGAATAAGCCCAGCCTAAACTAAAAGAAAAATGGAAAGAAGAGATGAAGGAATCCATTACAGTCAATAGAACCACAGGTCGGGCAAAGGGCTTTCCATTTTACTCCCTTCCAGGTACTCTACAGTCCCATGATCTTGGTGTTCTTGCAGTTTCTTGAATATGGCACACCCTCTCCTAGTTCCTTTTTGCTGGCTGCCTCCCTTGCTTAGAATGTCCTCCCTCATCTCCAGCTCCTGGTTTCTCTGGCTTCCTTAAAGACTCAAATCTCATGTTTTGCAAGATGCCTTTTTTGACTTCTACCCACTTCAGATCACCTTCCATCCACTCTGTATATATGTTGCATGTACTATGTTCTTTGTCTATTGTCTTCCCACTGAGAGTGTCACCTTTTAGAGGGCAAGAACCAGTGATTTTGCCTTTCTTTGTCTCTCTAGCACTCAGTATAGTGCCTGGCACGTGGTAAGTGCTTAATAACTGCTCGATGACTGACTAGGAGAAGAGAAAATGGAGTCTAATCAAGTCAACTCTTCAATTTTCTTAAGAGAGCAGAATCAACTTATTGGGGGAAAGGTGGAGTGTAGAGATGGAAATTCAAACTGATGGACCAACTGAGAAGAGGCTGAAACAAAACACTCCCCATTAGTGCTTGCAATTAAGACACCTCATGTAGCAAGCACCCAACTAACTATTTGTCTTTGGTCTTCCTCTAGTCTTTGGATTTCTTATAAATTTGACTTCATCCAAGGAGATTAAGAGGTGGCTATAGCTAGGGTGGGATGAAGAGTGGTCCTGGCAAACGTAGGGATCTCATAAACTTACTGGGAAGGACTTCTAAAAAGACATGTGTCAGTCCGAAAGATGAGGCATCTCCTACTTCAATCGATTCAGTCGACTTTCCCCTTCTTAAAGATTCCCTGTCTCCTCCCTTCCAGACTGGTAGTTCAGCTCTGGCTTTTCCCCTTGGTATTGTTACCACTCCACACTGGAGCCAAAGAAGATGAGTTCATTTCCCGAATCTGAGGGATGGCTTTGCCTCCATCTTTACAGTTATTGCTAAAGCTCAGTAGCCTAAGCCAGGACCTGCATCAGGCTGGCAATGGGCCAGTTTCCCTGCAGGCCAATCTGCTGATTCATCTTACTGCTGATTCTAAACAGGCCCAAGGAAACAAAAGTACCAGTAAAAGCCTGACAATGAGGAAGAATGATGGGATGTCCCCACGTGACAGGCACTGACCAAGGGCATGGAGACTCCACAGCATTCGGGGCAGATACTGCCACTCCCTCTTGTCCCCAAATGAAATTTCAATTCAGTTCAGATCTTCTGAGGCAGAAATGTGTGTTATACCAAAAGATCCAGACCACAGGAAGGAACATGCTTATTTAAAGAGTAGATGTTGCAATTAATCTGGATGGGCCCTGGATGGAAAAAGCACAGGATTCACCTTGAATAACCTTTAAAAACAACACCTGGGGCCTAAGAAAGCATACACACACACACACACACACACACACACACACACACACACACACACACACACACACACCCTAACTTTTTAGGGAAATAACATAAACGCTTTTAAACTTTTAAGTTATCCTACTTTTAACTCCTCCACTAAAGTGAAAATAAATGGATTGATCTTATGTTGGAGAATTCCTACTACTCCAATTTTTATTCAACATCAACTATTTACCTAGAGTTGTAGTAGGGGTATGGGGTAGCAAAGTTAAGGAAAGCCCTTGTTTGTTTGTTTGTTCTTAAGGATTTTGAAGGCTTGAGCATTTTGTAGTCAGAAGGAAAAAGAAGAGAATGGTTGAAAAAGCAGAGAATGTTCTTTCAAAGGGGACTGACATAATATTTGTATATATCATATAGGTGAGAGAAAGAATAAAACAGTGAGGTAGAAAAATTGAAGAAATGCCTTTTCATTTTTAAAAGGAAATCCCATTGATTAGAAGAAAGATACAAAATGTGATGGTGCAATAATTCAGTTTTTTTTCTTTCTATGACCTGGTAAATGACAGAGTTTTCTTTTCACCACTTGAATCAAAAACACTGAGGGGCAGGAAAAACTGGTAAATCCACACTTCATGGGTCACCAAACATGACTGCCCAAATAATCTATGTGTAAAGTACTGCCCTTTCATATATAATCAGTTTGGTTGCTAAAAGGGACAGGGGGAAAAATCTTTGTAGGGAAAACTTTGATAAAAAAAACAACTGGTGCCTATTATTTGAAGGGCAGTGACTCTCCAGACTGAGACTTGTGAGGGAGTAATGATGGATACCCAGAAGGATGTGCAACTGCCAAAATAGCAGCCTATGATATACATCTGTCGAGAATGTCATACAGAAAATGAAATAAAATCCAGGGATCCAATGAGATGCAGAGAATGCAGATATAGAATAATGTACATGAAAAGAACAAAAAGACTGGTGGTTTTTGATGCCTGGTGAAATCCCAAGAATTCAGAGTAAAACCATTTTTTTCTGGATTTCCCACAATCATTTCAAATAGTATAGATTTTGGGGTTAATTTGCTTTTCTTTTACACATAAAACTATATATTACTCTTCCATTCTGTAGCTTAAAATTATTTTTAAAGTAAAATTTTCAAATGTAGGAAAAAAAAACCAACTAGTGAGGAAAATAGATAAACTCTCAGATAAACTGTTGAGGAAAGACATAGACTGTAGCTAAGGAACAGGAAAAGAACAAATGCCCCTCAAATGAAAGTACTGAGAGCATCCCTTTGAAGGCAGAGGCAATGATTAAAGTAACAAAAGTTGCAGGGCATTGTGGTCCATCAACTCATTTGCACATGACTGTTTTTAGATTTTCCAAAATTATAAATAAAGTACCTGATGATTATGGGAAAGTTATATAAGGACTATTGGGTTCATGTTTGACAGAAAAGTGGATTTCTCAGCTTTTATTTATATACTTTATATTTTTATATGTATATATATATATATATTTATTTTTCAATTTATATTTTTATTCTGTATGTTCATTTTATATGCTATATATAAATACATGCATTTTACTTATATGTAATTTATTATGTATGTAAAGTATATGTAATTTAATATTAGAATATTAGAATTTCATACATATTGTATATGTAAAAAATAGTCACTGAACACCAGGAGGCTCTGATTTTAGTTAGGCATTAAGAAATCATGGAGATTGAAGAAGCAGGAAAGTGAGATGAGATCAGAAATCACAATAAACTAAGGATAGGGCAAGGGCAGAAGAGGGGGGAAAGGATGGAGGGAAGGAAAAAAAGAAAAAAAGAAAGGTACATGATAACTTTGTTGCATATTTAAAAGGAATAGCAGGTTATACATAGTAGATTTGTGGTTTCATATATAATCATATTTTTATTATGCTATGTTAATTAAATTTAAAATTAAATTAAATAAGATTAAAAATTAAGTAATTTTTAAAAAATAAGCTAAGGATAGAAGACGAAGGCAATGGGGAACATTTCTTATAGAGGACAGAATTCAGAATCTGATAGAAGCTAAACTGCCAGATAGGCTTTGCATCCCATTCTCTGGGAGCTTACTGATTGGCTGGAGAAAGGACATGTCAACTAACAGAGCTCTTCAGGGACTGAGCTGATTGGAAGTGAGCCGAATACTGCACTAGGTACACCTGTTGGCACCATTTGCTCTCTAGTGCCCTCTATAGCCTGAGAGAGGAGAAATACCTCATGAGTACTTGTTTTGCCCTCTAATTCCCTCCATAGTGTAAAGGACATGGGTGGGGGGATGGGAATGGAGGAATGGAGCAGGTGAAGAGAGGACAGATATGCTTTGCATTTGTTTTGCTGTGAACTGTGCTTTGTTACGAGAAATTTGGGGTTTCCCAGATAAAGCACAATTCCTTGCAAAATGAAGAGCAGGTTGAGGCTAGATAGATAACATGGCCCTATTACTATTGACAAGGGCGTTTACAAGAGACCTCAACTACTAGATGTCTAAATGTCTCTTGTCAGCATCAGAAGGCTAAATTTTGGAGCATCCTAAACTAAAGTCTCAGAATAAGTATATCTCCAGCAAGGAAGAGAGTCTTCTTTTTCTCCCCTGCCCTTCTCTCCCTCCTTAGGGAGTATTTACTCATATCTATCCTGTAGTCCTTGGGATAGGGGGCTAAGTATTAAAACTTATACGATGGGGGCAGCTATGTGGCAAAGTGGATAAAGCACTGGTCCTGGATTCAGGAGGATCTGAGTTCAAATCTGGCCTCAGACACTTGACACCAGCTGTTTGACCCTGCACAAGTCACTCCCTCATTGCCCTGCAAAAAGAAAAAAAAATCATAGGGGAAAATGTAGGCATCCCCAAATATTTGACTGTGGGGAGGATTCTTTTATTATTTCATTATATTATTATATTGCTGTTTGTCCTTCATTCTTGAAGAGGACTTTGTTAGAAATATTATATATTAATTATATTTTGTTACATATAACTATCATAATAAGTTTTTGTTTTGTAGTAATCTCTAGTTTTTACAGCACCTACATTTCCCACTGTATCAGTCTCCCCCATACCCCTGAGAGCTATCTCCTACAATAAAGAGGAAGAAAGCAACAGAAAGTCCCACAAAAATAAGCAAAATATTTTTAAAAGGCCTGGAATATAGTATTCCACACACATGAAACCCCCCTTCTGCAAAGTAAATGGATTCTTTATTAAATAAAGAATTATAGAAATCACAAGAGATAAAAGAGATTATTTTGACTATGTGAAATTGAGAAGCTTTTGCATGAACAAAAACAATGCAGCTGGAAAAAGAAACTGTCAATTGGGGGGGAAATCTTGGCATAAAATATGTGTTGAGATTCCGATACATAGTCTATTTAGCACATTAATCCAAATGTGAAATGGGCCTTTGTTTTGTACATGACCAGACCTACCATGGGAGATGCCAGGAACTGCTTCTGGGAGAGAAGACATTCTATGTTCTCTTACCATGTGAATGGAAGGAGACTCTTTCCACTGTCAAAGTAGCCAGAACAGGCTGTGTCTTTAAATCTACTAGACTGGGACAGTCTAGAGGAGTTGAAGGTACTGTTCACTCAAA
Source organism: Dromiciops gliroides (assembly GCF_019393635.1). Classification (NCBI taxonomy): domain Eukaryota; kingdom Metazoa; phylum Chordata; class Mammalia; order Microbiotheria; family Microbiotheriidae; genus Dromiciops; species Dromiciops gliroides. Next base: position 444,713,961 of record NC_057864.1, read on the forward strand.
GATGGATACCATGAACTGAGCTGGGTGAAGGGAAGGGACTACCTGCTTACCCTCTCCCTTCTAGGCTCCCTGGACCAAGAATCAGCCTTGAGGGTTGGGTCTGGTCTCTTTTACTTGTCCTTTTCGGTTCTAGGCATAGGTGGTAGAGTGCCACTTGGGCCATAGTGACCCCAGGGCTAGGATTCTGGTCCAGATTCCCAGCCCAGAAGGGGAGCCCTGAGAAGCCAGAGTGACCAGGACTAGATCTCAAGGTGGGCTTTGGACTTGAAACTTGGTGGGATTGGCTATATTGGAACCAAACTAAGCAGAGAACATAATCTGCTTCCCAGATACTGAGGTGGTATAGATAGCATTCTATTTCTTTGTGTTGGGCTTAGAGAGGTTTGTATGGCTCTTTTTACTTGAAGTAAATACTCCTTTGTAAAAGCTACTCTGACTGTTAAGTGGCTAAATAGAATTAGGACACAGGGGACACCTAAAATTGAGAAAATACCATCAGTGGGAGCTTAAGTGAGTGAAAGAGAGGCTAAACACACATACCCTATTAAGGTGTTGCCCATTTTGAGGGTAATAGGGAACCCTGGAGGAAGGGTGAAATGTAACACACCTGGCCTTTAGGTATTGGAGGCCAAAGTCATCATTGTTACATGAGTCTAAGAGCCATCCTTCAGTAAATAAGTGCTTAAAAAGTATAAACAAAAAATGCCCCCTCCCCAAAAGAATTATTAACTGTGATCAATCATAGGAGAGGTTGTTTCAATCACTAATAATAAAAGAAATGCAAATTAAAACAACCCAAAGGAGGCAGCTAGGTGGCACAGGGGATAAGGCACTGGCCCTGGATTCAGGAGGACCTGAGTTCAAATCTGGCCTCAGACACTTGACACTTACTAGCTGTATGACCCTGGGCAAGTCACTTAACCCTCATTGCCCTGCAAAAAAACAAAAAACCAAAAATAAGAAACAACCCAGAGATTTCACCTCATTCCTAGTGAATTGATAAAGATAACAAAAGAGAGAAATATTGCTACAGGACTAGGGGTTATTGTTGGTAGAGCTGAAACATTGTTCAACCATTCTGGAATTATCATCTGGCTAGTGTAATTCAAATCTCAGAGCGGTTGAAGTATACTCTGCTTGCTGCCAGCCTGCATTGAAGAAGCTAAAGAGCTTGCTTCTAGAAAGGCATGATGACATATGATGTTTGGGATCCCCAACTGGGAACATGTGTAGATATTCTTTAACTGGTTCCAGTCTGCTAATCACATGGTGAGGAGACAGACTATTGATTGTCCTGCTAAGGCAGAACTGGGGTATATTCAAAAGACATTAACTGGTTAGAGAGAACCTCCTCTTTTGTTCTTTCCTGCCTAGTTTGAGTGCAGGGTCAAGAAATGCTGTAAATTTGTAATAACAATAAATACTAAATTTATTAAAAAATAAAACAATAAAGTGCCAGGACTGCTGCTATGTGGACAGTGAGCATATGGCCCTGCTGTTGCCTCTGTCTCTGTTGAGTCTAATCTTTCTTGCTCTGGAGTAAAAGTATTAATGATGGCTATGAACTTGTGAGCTTTGAAAGGACACAAAAGTGAACTACCAGAAGTCTAGAATCTACCCCAGGAATGGTGAGGAGCAAAATTCTGAGAAACCTGTTTGACCCAGCAGAGATTTAAAAATATCATCCATTGTCTATACTGCATTTGGAAGCGAACGTAGTGAGATGTACCTGGCAGTCACAATAATGTTGAGCCCACCCTTCCCAGTGCTTCAAGTAAATAGAGGAAAGTGTGCACCTGGGTATCAAGGGGAAATTTTCTAACTTCTGTTCCTGCTATATCTTCTCAGGAAATATACCTTTGTAAAGGTGGTTGTTATTAATTGGTTATAAGAAACTGTGGTGCTAATCACTGGCAGATGACATTGGGCAGAACACACTAGAATAGGTGACTTGAGCTGATGGCATTAGAGAAAGATGTCCCCTTATCCCTTTAGGGATACCCCTAAGGATAGGGAATCCTAAGACTCTATGCCAAGGATCTTAGCTCATTAGAGTGAGCATAAATTAGAATAAAGACTCTTTCAACTTCTAAAGACTACAAAAGTGATTTAGAACTGTGCTTTTTAAAAAGTACCTAAAATGTCCACATTTTCTGACTTCAATACCCAGGTCTAGGCATATACCTCCAGAGGAGGTAAAAAACAGAAAGAGGAGGCAGCCAGGTGGCACAGTGGATAAAGCACCGGCCTTGGACTCAGGAGTACCTGAGTTCAAATAGGGCCTCAGACACTTGACACTTACTAGCTGTGTGACCCTGGGCAAGTCACTTAATCCCCATTGCCCTGAAAAAAAAAACAGAAAGAAAAAAACAGAAAGAAAGGTCCCATATATTTCAAAATACTCTTTTTTCTGTAATAAACATTTTTTATTTATAGTTTTAGGTTCCAATTTTTATCCCTCTTTCCCTCCCTTCCCTATCCCCTCCCCCCTCCCTGAGGCAGCAAACAATCAGATATGGATTATACATGTATGATTATGTAAAACATTACCATACTTGTCATTTTGTATAAGAAAACTTTATTAAAAGAAAAATATGATAGTGAAAAATAGCATGCTTCTTTCTTTAGAGGTAGATAGTATGTTTCATCGATAGTCCTTAGGGATTGTCTTGGATCATTGTATTGTTAAGAATACTCAAGTCATTCACAGTTCTTCACCAAACAATATTGCTGTCTCTGTGCACAATGTTCTCTTGGTTCTGCTGATTTCACTATATATCATTTCTTCTTTCTTTCTTTTTTCTTTTTTTTTTTTTTTTGGTGAGGCAATTGGGGTTAAGTGAGATGCCCAGCTACTAAGTGTCAAGTGTCTGAGGCCGGATTTGAACTCAGGTCCTACTGAATCCAGGGCCAGTGCTTTATCCACTGTGCCACCTAGCTGCCCCTACTATATATCATTTCATACATGTCTTTCCAGTCCTTTCTGAAGTCATCCTGTTTAACATTTCTTATAGCACAATAATATTCCATCATCATCATACACTACGGTTTGTTTAGCCATTCCCCAATTGATGGGCATTCCTTTGATTTCCAATTCTTAGCCACCACAAAACGAGCTGCTATAAATATTTCAAAATACTCTTTTTTACACTTTTTGTGTAGCAAAAAATGAAAACAAAGTAGGTGTCCTTCAATTGTGAAATACCCAAACAAATTATGGTACAAGAATATAATGAAATATAATCATACCATAAAAATAACAAATATGAAGAATTAAAATTAACATGGAAAAACACATAACTATATACACACATGCATAACATATAATGATGTAATGATACAGATAATGATGACAACAATGTTAATACAAAGAATAAAACAAAATTCAACATCGTGTAATTACAATAGCCAAACTTGACCTTGGAGAGGGAGTTGAGAAAATGCACCTTTCTCCCTTCATTGAATCAGTGGAAGATAAAAGATATAGAAAATTGCATAGAGGCAGAGTCAAAATGGTGGGTTAGAAGTAGGCACTCACCTGAACTGTCCCAAATCCCCCCTTAAACAACTTTCAAATAATGCCTCAAATCAAATTCTGGAGCAGCAGAACCAACAAAAGGTCAAGATGAAACAATCTTCTAGCTCAAGACAATTTAGGAAGTCAGCAGAAAGGTAAATCTCACTTGGGTAGTGGTCTGGCCTGGAGTGCAGTAGCCTAGTAAGCCAGCAGTAGGCTTACTGCAGCTGCATCAACCTGGAAAGACTTACATGAACTGATACAAAGTGAAGTGAGCAAAATCAGGAGACTATTGTACACAGTAACAGCTGTGATAGACTTAGCTCTTCTCAGCAATACAATGATCCAATACAATTACAAAAATCTTATGATGAAAAATGCTCCCCACCTCCAGAGAAAGAACCAATGGAGTCTGAATGCAGATCAAATCATGCTTTTTTACTTTTATTATTTCATATTTTTGTCTGTTGTCCTTTGCAACATGGCTAATATGGAAATATATTTTGCATGACTGCATATGTAAAATCTACAGCAAAGCGCTTGCCTTCTCAGTGAGGAGGGAGGGAGCAGATGGAAGGAGAAAATTCGGAACTCAATTTTTTTTAAATTAATTTTAAAGATTGTTTTATATGTAATTGAGAAAAACCAAAATTTTAAAAGAAAAAGAAAATTGTATACAATTTTGGATATATTTGTTGGTTTTCTGAATTGTTTTTTTCTTTTTCTTTTAAAATCTGTTTTCTAGGGAAGTCTAGCGGAGTGGGGAGAAAGATTTATCTTGAAATAAATGTGATATAAAAGCAAACAACATCATTTTTTGATGGTGGCACAGTAAGAGGAATCAAGAATATCGACCTCCCACTAGCTCAGGGAGCCTGACCACAAAGGCTTTGTGCTTTTTTATCATTCCTATTACTGACTCTATCACTTCTTATTCCTAGAATCCACTTCCCTTTGATATTTCCCCTGGGCATTGATTGTCCTGGGAAGTTATTGCAGGGAGTTTTTAATCTGATCTCTTCAGGCCCTCTTTAATCTTGGATGTAACCAGGAATGTGTTACTCCAACCCATCACTATACATCTCTTACTTTTGTTCAAGTGTGTTGGGGTCTTTTTGGCTTCCATGTTCCTATGTTAGATGAAAGCTACTCAGGCTGTGACAACCTGTAAAGGGCTAAATCAAGTCTGTACATTCTACTATTTAGAAAATGGATGGGAAGAGCAGATAAGCTATTATTTAACTGTACATGGTTCAGGGGCACTGGTTTGGCCAAGAAATGGATAGCTTCTTGAACTCAAGCCCAAGCTCTATCCCTAGTGAGAGTACAAAGAGACAAGTTGTAAGAAGGCAAGTTTGTATTTTCCTTGATGTCAACTTCAAAAGCAATTGGGGTTTTATTAATTCTTTTGCCCTACCAGAATTTCATTGTGAACAGGAGGATCAATGAGCTATAGTTTTTCCTCAAGCTATGTGGAAAATCCTGTGCCTTTCAAGAGAAGTATAAAGGGGTAAGACCAATTAAGGCTTAGTGGAGCAGTTCTTAGGGCAAAAGTAGCTTACCTATTAAGTGCCTGATGTTAAGTCACTCTGTGATAAGGATGATGACTGGTTGCTTTGGGATCCTTGTTTTGTGATAGAACTGGTCATTCCTGAAGATGTTTGAGTGTACCTGAAAAGAAAGTAGGCTTTACTTCAGGGTTTATAGTAATGCTGCTGGCTTTTACCTATTCTGCCAGTCCAAATAGTAAGGAAAATTGACCCCATCATTTCCTATCCAGCTGATCCCCTGGATTTCATGATCTCCAGGAACTCATCATTCTGCAGGATGAATTCACCTCTGCAACTCACCCCTCTTCAGAACATTTCCCACCCTGAGGTTTTAGGACTTCATAATGCCCCATCCTCCCACCCCAGCTTTTCACCTTTATTTCATGTGTTGTCTTCCCTCATTAGATAGTAAGCTCTTTGAGGGCAAGGTCTGGCTTACACCTTTCTTTTTATCCCCAGTGATTAGCTAAATGCTAGGTACCAGGAATACAAAAAATAAACTTAAAAAATGATTAGACTAGCAAAAAACAACCAATTCAACCCAGACCTCGCCTTAAGGAGGTAGGAAAAAACCATCTCCAAACAAGGCAATGCAAAATATATGTACAATAAAAGTAAACTAATTTGAGACTGAAAAGTGAACTAACAATTGTGGGAAACAGGAAAGACCTCAAGTAGGATGTGGTAATTGATCTGAGCCTTGATGGGAACTCTGGATTCCAAGAAGCAAAGGTGTCTTCCACACATAGGAAATAGCTTTTGCAAAGTTCTGAAGGCAGGAGATGGAATGCTTTGCATTGAAAATTTTCTTATAACTTTCATCCTTTTATCCTAATTCTTCCTTCCTAACACACTACTGTTGCCACTCAGCCAGGCAGGATTCTGACTGGATCTCCAGTTCCCACCTAGGACTGTACTGATTGATGGGAGCTCACAATATTCTATAGCCCAAGATACCTGACTATACCATCTCCCTACCCTCAAGTGTATCCCCCTCCCTCCCACTCTAATCCCCATCCAAACCCACCTTTCCATCTCTTACTCTGGAAATAATAATGAAATCATGACTACCATTGATTTTAGAATGGATTCATCATTCAGTTACCCAGTGACACCACTCACCATCCCCATGGTTTAGCCAGTCCCTGGCCACCACTTCTCTCAATGTATTATCCTTCTTATGAGAATAAAAGTTCTTCAAGAGCCATTCGTTTTTATTTATAAACTCAGTATTTTTTTTAAAGTGAGGCAATTGGGGTTAAGCGACTTGCCCAGGGTCACACAGCTAGTAAGTGTTAAGTGTCTGAGGCCGGATTCAAACTCAGGTACTCCTGACTCCAGGGCCAGTGCTCTATCCACTGTACCACCTAGCTGCCCCTATAAACTCAGTATTTAAAACTGAGCATAGTGCCTGACACAAAGTAAGTGCTTAATAAAGGTTTTTAATTCATTCATTCTTTCGTTCTTTCATTCATTTATTCATTCATTCATTCATGCTCTTTTTCAAATAACAACCCTTTACTTTGCCTTTATATCCCTCATCCCTAGCACTCAGCCTGGTACATAATCATGGCACAGGGGATAGAGCTCTGGGCCTGGAGTCATGAAGACTCATCTTTATGAGTTCAAATCTTGCCTCAGACACTTACTAGCTCTGTGACCCAGAGCAAGTCACTTAACCTTGTATGCCTTAGTTTCCTCATCTGTCAAATGAGCTGAGAAGTAAATGGCAAACCCCTCCAGTATCTTTGCCAAGAAAACCCCGAATGAAGTCATGAAGAATTGGAAAGGACTGAAACAACTCAATAGTAACAAGTGCTAATTGATCATGTCTCTCCAAAGTCTATTTTTCTGCAGATGAAACACCTAGACTTCATTCATTTGCCACATGACATTGTTTCCAGACCATTTCCCACTTTGGTCACCTTTCTGGATATACCCCCATGTCTAAATATCCTTTTGGAAAAGATGGTGCCCAGATCTGACCAGCCTGGAATGCGATAGAACTCTTGTTCTGGACACTTTGCTTTTTTTTTTTTCTTCCTAATTTAGCATAGATGACATTAGCTTTTTTGATGGTGAAATTTCCTGTTGGCTCATTTTAAACTTGCCATCAGCTAAAATCCCTGTACCTTTTTTCACATGAACTGCTATTGGGCCAAGTATTCTTCATCAACAATTTGGTTTTTCTTTAAGAGTCCAACTGAAGATCTATACATTTTCCCTATTGAATTTCAGTTTATTATATTAGGTTCCTTGTTCCAGCCTGCTGAAGTTTTTTAGAATCTTAAATTTGTCATCTACAGCATTAGCTCTCTCTTCTCCTGGTTTATTCCATCTCAAAATTTGATAATCCTACCTTTGTATCACAGAATGATCGATTTTTAAAGCATCCTCAGGAATCATCCAATCCAGTCATTGATAAAATTGTTGGGCAGAAGAGGATAGGATCAAGGGCATTACATCTTGTACTCTGGACTGTGAATTAGGACACCTGGGTTATCTCTCAGCTCTATCTTCAATTAGATATCAGAAAAATTGCTTCCTCTCTCTGGGCCTCAATTTGCTGTTCTTTAAAGTAAAGGAGTTAGACTAAGTGGACTTTAAGGTTCTTTTCTTTTTTTTTTTTTCTTAATAGCATTTTTTTTCCAGTTACATGTAAAGATAGTTTTCAACATTTGGTTTTTATGAGATTTTGAGTTCCAAATTTTTCTCCCTCTCTCCTTTCCCACACCCATCCCCAAGACGGCAAGCAATCTGATGTAGGTTATATATGTACAATTACATCAAACATATTTCCACATTAGTCATGTTGTGAAAGAAGAATCAGAACAAAAGGGGAAAACCTCAAGAAAAAAAGAAAAAAAATTCAGTGAAAATAGTGTGGTTCAATCTGCATTCGGATTCCACAGTTCTTTTTCTGGATGTGGAGAGCATTTTCTATCATAAGTCCCCTAAGGTTCTTTTCTGCTCATATAAATTCACAATTCTTTTCTTCCTGCTCCAAATATACATGGAAAGAGGAGGTTGGGCGGGATAGTTCAAAGACAAAACAGAAATTCATGCCTGGCCTCAAGGAACTTTGCTTACACTTATTTTTAATAGTATTTTATTTTTTTTTAATTACATGTAAACACACATTTTAACATTCATTTTCAAAATATTCTGAGAGGGGGCGGCTAGGTGGCGCAGTGGATAAAGCACCAGCCCTGGATTCAGGAGGACCTGAGTTCAAATCCAGCCTCAGATACTTAACACTTACTAGCTGTGTGACCCTGGGCAATTCACTTAACCCCAATTGCCTCACAAAACAATATATATTCTGAGTTCCAAATTTTCTTTCTACCTCCCTCACCTCTGCCCCTCTCTAAGAGGGTAAGCAATTTAATATAGGTTATATGTGTGCAACCATAGAAAACATTGCCATATTAGTTATGTTGTGAAAGAAGGAACAAACCAAGAGAAAAAAAAAATCCCAAAACATGAAAATAGTATACTTCAATCTGCCTCCAGATTCCATCATTTCTTTTCTCTGGATGAGAATAGTATTTTTCCTCATGAATCCTTCGGAATTGTTTTGGATCATTCCATGACTAAGTCATTAGTAGTTTATCATAATATAAGGTATAATATTCAGTCCTGTCTGACTCTTTGTGACCCCATTTAGGACTTTCTTGGCAAAGATATTGGAGTGGTTTGCCATTTCCTTCTCCGGCTCACTTGACAGATGAGGAAAATGAGGTAAACAAGGTTAAGTGACTTGTCCAGGGTCATACACCTAGTAAGTGTCTAAAGCTGGATTTGAACTAAGGAAGATGTATCTTCCTGACTGCAGACCCAGTGCACTATCCATCCACTGTGCCACCTAGCTTTCCCTTTAGCATATAATAGCTACCTATATTGCTGCCTTAATCCCCCTACTAGAATGCAAACATAATTAGAAAAGGAATCAGTTATTATCTGAAGTTTGTACTTACCCCCATATCTAGGTATGGAGGTAGGTACAGTGCTCTATGTACTGTAAACACTTTTAAAAAAATCATTTCTGGTATGAATTTAATCAATATCAACAGGCATGAACATTTCAGCCTATAGAACATTATACACTTGGATTTTTTTTTTTTTAATGTATCTAGTACCCCCTCTGGGACTACCCCCACTCACTGGCTCACACTTGCAGGTTGGTTCCCAGAAGGCCAACCACCCCTAGCTTCATGCTATTTTGAAAGTCCAAACTTCTGAAATTTTGGCTCATGAACCCCTACTGATGCTTATACCTTTAACCCCCATCCACTGATACAATTAGTACAAAGTAAAGCCTTTTACCCAAATGGTATAGCCTGAACCATTATAAGAGAACACTATCCCCATCCTCAATAAACATGGTGAGCTATCTCCCACCACCACAGATACAGTTAGTGGGAAGAGTGGGCACACATTGGAAGTATACCAGTAGAAAGGCACAATCCTTAGGGAACAGAGTCTAGACACTCACACTTCTGGCACTCTAGGGCTTCTTTCCTGAGGTCCAAGTCAGCTTCAGACACTTACTAGCTGGGCAAGTCACTTAAATCTCTAGTTGCCTCCATTTCCTCAATGGTAAAATGGGGATTATAATAGCTCCCACCTTCCAGGGTTGTTGTGAGGATCAAATGAGATAATATTTGTAAAGTGCTTAGCATAGTGTCTGGCACAAAGAAAGCACTTAATAAATGATTAATCCTTTATTCTTTTGCTTGTTTCCTTAAGGATGTCCTCATGTTGCTCCCCTAGGAGCAGCTTCTCTGCTGAGTAGGTCTCTTAGGTGGTCTCCCTTGATTTGTTCCTCTCTACACTTCGACTCCTTAAAGTCAGAGCTGAGTCTTTTTTTGACATATAGAGATCTCACTCCTCAAGGCCACCTCTTACTTTGACTCCCAACTGAGACCATTTCCTGCTGGGTATGGAATCTCCTTCTGGACAGGTAGCTCTGTCTTCATGTGTCTGATTTGGGGTCAGGGAAAGAAATATCCTCTCCCTAAACCTAGAAATGATTCCCTTTCAAAAATGGGGTTCTTCTTCCATAGATTGCTCTCTTCTCTACTGCCAGAAGTCCCACACCCCTCAGAACCATCTCCGGCCTCCACTCCTGAGAAGATCCCTAGAGGCTGTGTCCCAGTTTTCAAAGGGCCTGTAGTGGGGGGAATGATCAGGGGAATCCCACTCAATTGAATTTCCCCTATACCAGTTGATAAAATTATAGAACATAGTGGGTGTATAATAGAAACAGCCCCTTTACAAGATGTGAAGAAACTTGTTATCCATACTGATGGAATTAGAGGGCAGCTAGCCAAGGATCCATTATACCTTTGATGGCTCTTTGCAACTTCAGAATGATGATGAAGAACTATTTCCTACCTCCTTCTTCATCATCATTCTGAAGTTGCATCATTAGCGCTTAATAAATGTTTGCTGAATGAATGAATTCAGGGCTTTAGCCCTCCTGACCCTATTCTAACAGGGTGAGTGTACCACTCTCTTGTGTTTGTCTTTGCTTTTATGTCCTTACTTCTGCATTTTGAAGATGCTCCTTTTAAATCTGTGCTCCTCAGAAAGCAAGTGGCTTGGCCCAGGTTGCTGTTTTAAATACCACTTTTACTTTTCCATTTGGATTGTTTGGAATTGTAGAGTCTCAATCTTAGCAATTAAGGGTGTCTAATCCCTCAGGTAGCATTTCGAAATTATTGTTTAGGCAGGTACCTGAAGGCTGCCGCTCCCTTCCCAAAGGCTGCCTGGAGCCAGATTGCAGCAGAAAGGCAAGATGTAATCTGTGGTTATCTGCCTTATTGTCAGCCAAGCACCAACGTGTTCTGCTCACTTGGTGACATGATAAATGTGAGGCTGAATGAAGATAGAATCTCTCTCTCTCTCTCTCTCTCTCTCTCTCTCTCTCTCTCTCTCTCTCTCTGTGTGTGTGTGTGCGTGTGTGTGTGTGTGTGTATGTGTATCTCTCTGTCTCTATCTCTCTGATGTGCCTTTCACTATCCCCTTTTTTCTCTCCCCTCCATAATGAAGATGTTATCCATAAACTGTTACTCCAGAACCAGCATCTTTCTTTGGTTGTCTCCGCCTGAACTTGACTGACCTGGTATCCCATTAAACACCATTTACTCTCAACGTCTTTCCTATACATTGATTCAAATCCTAGTAACAATCCCCACTCCCAGCCCCCTGGAGATTTGGAGCCCAGGAACTGATTGTCTCAGAAGTGTCTGGTCTCTTTCTAATCCTTCCACTTATGCCTTGAATCCATATTTTCTCAACTCATTTAGGACTTTACTCCATCAATTTTAGCAATAATGTTATTGTTATTCTTATTAATAACTCACACTTACATCATTTTTTAGATTTATAAAGTGCCTCACACACATTATTTCCTTCAATTCTCACGAGATTCTGAAAGGTGGGTAGCAGAAATATTATTCTCCTTTTCCAGACTTTAAATAAAACCACCCAAGGTCACAGAACTAGTAAGTAGTAAATCTGGGACTCAAGCCCAGCTCTTTTGATGCCAAGTCCAGTCCTCTTTACAGTATACCATGATAAATTAGTCTGACTTTCTCAGGCATCTCCCATCCCTCCCACTCTATTGACTCATTCCTCACCACTTACAAATATGTTATCTCTCCTATTACTCCTTCAAACCATCCCATCACACCCTTTTCTTTTATTGCTAAACTTCTGGAAATAGTAGGTTACAAACCTTGCTATCTGCCTCTACTTCCCTACAGACTACTTCCTCAGCCCCTTCTAATCTGGTTCCAGCCCAGACTATTCCACTGAAATTGCCATTTCAAAGGTCACCAGAGACTTCCTAATTGCCAAGTGCAACGACATATTCTTGGTCCTCATTATCCTCAACCTTTCCATGGTATTTGTCATCATGTTACCTTCCTCTGCTTTAGTTTCCATGATGTTGCTTGATCTCTCTATGTTCTCTTCCTCCTCCTGAACTTGTATGGGAAATAATAACATCTTAATTTTCACTTACCTCAAAATAAAATGTGTAATCTCCTTCAATTATTTAAAAACAATATTCTGGGGGCAACTAGGTGGCATAATGGATAAAGCACCAGCCCTGGATTCAGGAGGACCTGAGTTCAAATGTGACCTCAGATACTTGACCCTTACTAACTGTGTGACCCTGGGCAAGTCACTTAACCCTCATTGCCCTGCAGAAAACAAACAAACAAACAAACAAACAAAAAACCAACCAATATTCTGAGAAGGGGTCCATAGACTTCACCACACTGCCAGGGGGTCCGTGACACAGAAGAGGTTAAGAATCCCTGCAAATAATACAAATCACTCACATTTATATATTGCTTTAATTTTCAACGCATTTTACATAAATTATCCTGTTGGGATCTCACAACAACCCTGTGAGACAGATGCTATTATTATCGCCATTTTATAAATGAAGAAATTGAGGTCGCACAAGGACAGGATGGTAACACGTTGGATAGAGCCTGGAGTCAGGAAGACCTGAGTTCAAATCCAGCTTCAGACACTTGCTAGCTATGTGACCTGGGCAAGCAGTTACCTTAAACCTCTGATTGCATCAGTTTCCTCAATTGTAAAATGAGGATAAGAATAGCAATGACCTCACATGTTTGTTATGAGAATCAAATGAGATGATATTTGTGTAAACACTTATCACAGTGCCTGGCATAGAATCAGAGCTTTATAAATGCTATTCACCCACCCCCTCCCAAAGTCACACAGTTAGTGCTTGTCTAAAGGAGGATTCAAACTTGGATCTTTCTGACTTCAGGTACAACCCCCTCCCTACACCCAGGTGTTTCTCAAAGGTTCGACCTTAGAATGCCATCTTCATTACACACACACACACACACACACACACACAGCTCTACCATCTTTCAAGACCTATCATGGGAATGAATATCCTGCATGAAGTCTTCCTGTAATCCCCACCATTAGAAGTGATTTTTATATGCTCTTACTTCCTGTCACACTCTGGGCCAATCACACTGTACCTATCGTCCACAGTTTATACACACTGCCTTGGATTTTAATTATTTGTATATGTATCTTATCTCCCTTTCTAGAGTACAAGTTCCTTCAGGACAAAAACTGTCTTTATAGCTGTTATCCTCACAACAGCAAATACATTGACATATGGATGTACTCAGTAAATACCCATTAAATAGATGATTGGATGAATTATTGACAGAAAAAAAAAGATGAACCATACAACAGGGATGGGAGAAGAATTTGATGGAATCTCTAAATCCTTTGCTGACTATGCAGGCGGAAGTGACTTTTCCATTTCAAGAGTAATAACTCTTGCTGGGCTTGATAGCATTGGCCAAATGAATTATTTATTAAAGAAGTGCATGAATGAGGCTACCAAAAGTTGAAAGCAATCTGGGTGATTTGGAGTAGGGCCTTGAAGTGGGGGGAGGAGGTAGAGGATGATATGGGATGAATAAGCATTTTTTCCACTTCTTTGATCGTCTCTAGTATAGTTGTAACCTCTGGTCTCCCAAAAACTCTGGACTCAAATAGGCTGATTCTGATCCTGAGGGCAGAACCCCTAAAGCAAAGGTTCTTAACTTTTTTGTGTCTTGGACCCCAGGGTGATTTGTAAGTTCCTCAGAAGCCTCTCCTTGCTCTCAAAAGATCTCCACCAGTTTCTAGAAATGCCCCTTCCCAAAAGGAGATTAGGTTCCCAGGGCAATCACAAATTAGCTGTTCTTGGTTGAAGACCTGTAAATAGAAACCTGAGTAAGGAAAGGCTGTTGGACAGATAGAGAAAAAAATTCAGAGCTTAAAAAGTATCCTTTGAAGATCTGATTGCTAGGCATGGAAAAAAATGATCCTACAGGCATGAAAACAGTCATATAGTCACAGTAGAACACTGAAAATAAAGTATATGTCCACCAACTGGGAAATGGCTAAACAAATTGTGGTAAATTAATATAATGGGAATCGCTGCACCATTTATATATATACATATATACATATATATATATATACACATACATACATACACATATATATATATATATATATATATATATATGAAAAATCCAGAGAAGGATGGGAAGATTCATATGAATTGATACAGAGTGAAGACTTCAGAACCAAGCAAACAATATACAAAATGAGTACAACAATATAAGCAAGAAGAACATTAAAATGAAACCAACTGCTATGTATTTATATTGTCTAAACCCAGCCCTAGAGAAGAATTGAGAAAATTTTATTTCTTCCCTTCATTACAGAACTGGGGAACCATGAGTATAAAATATTTTATATGTTATTAAATGTAGTTAATGTGTTGGCTGGTTTTGCTGAGATACCTTTTTTAATATTTAGAATTTTATTTTCCCAAATTACATGTAAAATACAAATTTTGGGGGGCAGCTAAGTGGTGCAGTGGATAAAGCACCAGCCTTACATTCAAGAGGATCCGAGTTCAAATCTGGCCTCAGACATTTGACACTTACCAGCTGTGTGACCCTGGGCAAGTCACTTAACTCTCATTGTCCCACCAAAAAAAAAATACAAATTTTGACATCAATTTTTTAAAAACATTGTGATCCAAATTTTCTTCCTCCTCCCCCCCGTCCAAGAACTCAAGCAATTCAATATAAGCTATATATGAACAGTCATACAAAACATTTCCACATTAGCCAGGTTGTGAAAGAGAGCAGGCAAAAACAAAACTTCAGATAGAGGAACTAACAAAAAAAATTTATGCTTCAATTTGTATTCAGATACCATCAGTTCTCTCTCTGTAGATGGACTGCATTTTTCATAAGACCTTCAGAGTTGTCCTGGATCGTTTGCATTGCTGAAAATAACCAAGTCATTCACAGCAGATCATCTCACAATATTGCTGTTATTTTGTACACAGTACATTTCACTTTGCATCATGTACCTTTTTTTTTCCTCTTTAAAATTTTTTATTATAATGAATGGCTTGATGGGTAGGTTAGGAGAAGATATATTTAGAATGATATAACATTGTCTCCTCCTATTAGAATATAAGCTCTTTAAGAGTATGGATAATCTGATGCACAGTGAAGTGAACAGAACCAGGAGAATGTTGTACACAGTAACAGCAATGTTGTTTGGGTTTTTTTTGTTTTTTAGGCAATGGGGGTTAAGTGACTTGCCCACAGTCACACAGCTAGTAAGTGTCTGAGGCCGGATTTGAACTCAGGTACTCCTGAATCCAGGGCCGGTGCTTTAACCACTGGGCCATCTAGCTGCCCCGACAGCAATGTTGTTTGATGAAGAATTGTGTATAACTTAGCTATTCTGAGCAATACAATGATCCAAGACAATCCCAAAGGATTAATGATGAAGCATGCTATCTATCTCCTGAGAAAGAACTGATATAGATTGAATACAGACTGAAACATGCTTAAAAAAAAAAGAATACGGATAATGTCATTTTTATGTTATTATCAGCACTTAGCATAGTGCCTGACATACAGTAAACACTTAGTAAATGCATTAAGACTTGCCATGTACAAGACTCCTGGTTTTCTGGGGGAGCGTGGCCATTTCCAAGCAAAGGCAAACAAACACATGTCCAATAGTTCAGATGCATCGGGCCCTGCCAATCTCAAGATCTATGTCCCCATCACAACACAAACTCAAGATGGTTCTCCTCTTCCCCCATGACTGGTTGCCATATGGAAAATTTTCTCCCATGACCATTCCTGCCTGGATTGCTGTCAAGAAAAAAATGGCCCAGGCTCAGGAGCTAAAGGGCCAGATTGGACAAGTAGATGCAGAGAATATTTCCGCAGTGCAGTAAATGAGCCAGCTTTATGTCATCATGGCTGGCCTAGAAATCACTCAGGATAAAAGATCCTAATTCTCTGATTGATTACAGTATGGGTTGTCATTCAGAAAAGCTGAGATAGGAGAGGCCAAAAGGGTGAGATATGGTTAAGGCTTGCGAACTCATGTGCTCTCTGTCTTTATAGATCCACTCATGTTCCTCTTGATTTCAAAATCAGAAGCTTTGGAATCTGCCTGGAGAGGAGTGTGGAATCTGATAGTAATGTTTTATATCAGAGGAGCATCCATTGAATGGAAAAAGCAGTGGACTGGGACTCAGATATTAATAACTTCTCTCCTAAAGAGGGAGATAGAGCAGATAACCAGCCCTAAAGTTATGATCCTTCAGTCCTAGTGGGGGCTAACTAACCGTGTGACCTAGAGCAAGTCACTTTAGTTTCTTCATCTGAAAAAATGGGGAAAATATCATCTGCATGACCTATCTGCCTTATAGGTAGGATTGGCAGAAGAATCAGAGGCAACTTAAGTAAAAACATTGTCGGTCTACAGAAGTAAGATACAAATGAAATAAAAAATGTAAAGCATTTTATAAGCCTTAATGTGTTACGTAAATATTATTACTATTGTTACTTTTTAGATAGAGTCTTTGTGGGTTGCCAAACTACCTTCATCTTCATTTTCTCATTTGATCCTTTCAACAGCCCTATGAGAAAGATAAGACAAGTATTAACCCCATTTTACAGATAAAAAAAAAATTAGAGCTATAGAGTCACTGATTTAAAAGTAGAAGGGACCTGAGGTGGCAGCTAGGTGGTGCAGTGGATAAAGTACCAGCCCCAGATTCAAGAGGACCTGAGTTCAAA
This sequence comes from Dromiciops gliroides, assembly GCF_019393635.1. NCBI lineage: Eukaryota > Metazoa > Chordata > Mammalia > Microbiotheria > Microbiotheriidae > Dromiciops > Dromiciops gliroides. Next base: position 444,730,712 of record NC_057864.1, read on the forward strand.
TCTGGCCTCAGACACTTGACACTTACTAGCTGTGTGACCTCGGGCAAGTCACTTAACCCTCATTTTCACACACACACACACACACACACACACACACACACACACACACAAGGGACCTCAGATGTGATTGAGTCCAAATCTCTCATTTTGTTTATGTCTTTTTTTTTTTTTTTTGGTGGGGCAATGGAGGTTAAGTGACTTGCCCAGGGTCACACAGATAGTAAGTGTTAAGTGTCTGAATATGGATTTGAACTCAGGTACTCCTGAATCCAGGGCCAGTGCTTTATCTACTGCACCACCTAGCTGCCCTTTGTTTATGTCTTAAGAGATTTATGTCTTAAGAAACAAATGAAGAAACTGAGGCAAAGAGAGGTTAAGTAACTTACCCAATGTAGTGAATATCTCCTAAAGCTAGGCATGTCATATCTCCCTCCAAGGGTTAGGGGTACCCCTAAGGTACTGGGCTGGGGTGTCTTTCTCCAATGCCATCATCTCAAGCCCCTATTCTGTGTGTGTTTTTGCTCTCCCAGTTAGAACCCCAGTTACATTTAGCCAATTAATTTGAATTCGTTTTTATAAAGAGATATTTCCTTTAAAGATTTAGCAGGAACAGAAGTATAAACATTTCCTTTCAGCATCTCAGGGTATCCTTGGGATCTGAGTTCAAATCCAGTCTCAGACACTTGACACTAGCTGTCTGACCCTGGGCAAGTCACTTAACCCTCATTGTCCCACACACACACACAAAAAAAGCAAAGTGAACTACCCAAGGCCACGCAAGGGCTAAGTAGCAGAATGGTCATTCAAACCAGGACCCAAGACTCAAATCCATGTCTTCTTACTAAGTTCAAATGTCCCCCATCTTTTCTACTATCCAATGAACCTTCTAAGTGTACCAAATAAACGTTAATTGACCGAGAAGATAAAAGGGGGACAAAAGGAAGGGAAGGAAGGGAGAGAGAAAAGAAGAAAGGAAAGAAGGGTAAAGAGAATGAGTAAGTTTAGCAGATGAATATCAGAGGAAATGAGACCAGTGCTTAAAGAAAAAATGAACTGCCTGGAGAGCTAAATAAAAAACTTGGGGAGCAGCTAGATGGCGCAGTGGATAGAGCACCAGCCCTGGAGTCAGGAGTACCTGAGTTCAAATCCGGCCTCAGACACTTAACACTTACTAGCTGTGTGACCCTGGGCAAGTCACTTAACCCCAATTGCCTCACTAAAGAAAAAACAAAAAAACCCAAACAAAACAAAAAAACCAAACAAACAAACAAAAAACTTGGTTCTTTGCTGGGTTTTTTGTTTGTTTGTTTGTTGTTTTTGCAGGGCAATGAAGGTTAAGTGATTTACCCAGGGTTACACAGCTAGTGCCAAGTGTCTGAGGTGGGATTTGAACTCAGGTCCTCTTGAATCCAAGACCCATGCTTTATCCACTCACTGCACCACCTAGCTTTCCACTATGCCACCTAGCTGCTGTTTTGTTTTTACTCAACTTCAGTAGAAATTGCTGATTTGAATGTGCTGGATTCGAAGTCAAAGCATCTGGATTAAAATCCTGGTTCTTCTATCTACTACCTGTGTGACCTTGGGTGGGTCACTTGACCATTTCTGAGTCTTGGTTTCCTCATCTGTAAAATGAGCAAGTTTGACTTCATGATCCCTTTTAGTTCTAAATTTTTGATCCTACAGAATGAGGGAAGGATCATTATATAGCAATTTATTTAAAACTGGGTTGGACTATCTTGAAAAAGATGAGGAGGTGAGGAGGGGTAGCCACTAAACTATAGGCTCGATGTGACCCAACAGTGTAATATGGCAACCAAAAAAGCCAATGGGATCTTAGGCTACATAAAGAGAGCTGTAGCTTCTAGGAATATGGAGGTGATAGATTGATTGTCCTCTGTACTCATTGGACCTCATTTAGAGGACATTGATAATCTACAGCCTCTTCATAGGAGGGTAACTAGGATGACCAAGGACTTTGAGTCCTAGTGGATCGAGCACTAGGCCTGGAGTCAGGAAGACCTCAGTTCAAATCCTTCCTCAGACACTTTCTATCAGCATGACCTTGGACAAGTCATTTAACTTTGGTTTGCCTCGGTTTCCTTATCTGTAAAGTAGGAATCATAAAAGCAACTCCCTTCCAGGATTGTTGTGAAGATCAAATCAAATAATAACTACAAATGGCTTGGCACAGTGCCTAGCACATACTAAGAATTATATAAATGTTAGCTATTATTATTATATGAGCATGATTGAAGGAATTGGTGATGTCTAGTCTGGAAAGGAGAAAACTTGGAATGGGACAGGATAGCTGTCTTCAGGTATTTGAAGAGCTGTCTTATAAGAAAGATTCACGGGGGCAGCTAGGTGGCGCAGTGGATAGAGCACCAGCCCTGGAGTCAGGAGTGCCTGAGTTCAAATCCGGCCTCAGACACTTAACACTAACTAGCTGTGTGACCCTGGGCAAGTCACTTAACCCCAATTGCCTTACTAAAAAAAAAAAAAAAAAGATTCACTTTGTTCTGTTTGGCTCCAGAGAACAGAACTAGGTCAAAGTTGAAAGGAAGCACATTTAGGTTTATGTCAGAGAAAACTTTTTGTTTCCAAGCAGGATGAGCTGCCTCTGAAGGTACTGAGTTCCTCTCATTGGAGGTTTTCAATCAGAAGCTGCATGAATGACCACTTGGTTGGCTCACTTTGGTGAGGATTCCTTTCCAGTTTGGGTTGGACTACTTGGCTCTGAGGCCATCTCCAGCTCAAAAGTTCTGTGATTCTGATTACTAATTCAGTTTTTGTTTCTTTTTATTTTTTACTTTGCACCTCTGACGATTAATAGTCAACTTTTCTCTATGAAATGGAGATCTGACTCTCTGCAAGGCTGAGGAGGCCACAGGGATATTTGATTAAAACAAGCTGTCGGGGGCAGCTAGGTGGTGCAGTGGATAAAGCACCAGCCCTGGATCCAGAAGGACCTGAGTTCAAATCCAACCTCAGACATTTGACACTTAAAAAGCTGTGTGACCCTGGGCAAGTCACTTAACCCTCATTACCCTGCAAAAACAACAAAAACAAACGAAAAACCCAACAAGCTGTCTCTTGATGCACGACTATGATCAGTTTATCCCAGCATCATTCAAAGGTTGAAGCTGAATCCTGAGTCTCAGGTGCCAGACTGAGTGGCCTCTTTGGGTGAGTCTCACATGCTCCTCAGGAAGTGATGGATTGTGGTTCGAGCACCTAGGCCCTTCATAACAACAAAGTCCCCCAAATCAAGAGTCTGTTCTAAAAGAGAAGAAGGGAGAGAGAAGGGAGTCAGAAATAGGGGAATCTTGAGGAAGTGCAAACAAGGTAGGGGGAAAAGAAGGAGACCCTTTGATGATTCCTTTTTAGTTTAGGACCAAAGTCCAAAGCAGAGCAGAAGATTGTGTTTGAGGACTAAACCTTGTCTACAATAGTGTGCCCAAAGTGACTGTCAGGTTTTAGAGAGTGCACTGAGAAATGTACCCTCAAAAGCAGATGCTGCTTTGGGAATGATGGACCCATGGTGCTCAACATCTGAGAAGGGAATAGCCATGAAGGAAAGAGGAACAGTGGGTACATGGCAAGAAAGAGCAGGTTGAGAGAGTAAAGAGAGGCAGCATGGTGTAGAGATTTCAGTGCTGGATTTAGTCACGAAGACATGGATTCAGGAGCAGCTAGGTGGCACAGTGGATTGAGCACTGGCCCTGGATTCAGGAGGACCTGAGTTCAAATCCAGCCTTAGACACTTGACACTTACTAGCCGTGTGACCCTGGGCAAGTCACTTAACCTTCATTGCCCCAGAAGAAGAAGAAGAAGAAGACATGGATTCAAAACCTTACTTAGACACAAGTTCTGTGACCCTGGAAAAGTCACTTAACCTCCTTTGCTCCTCACTTCCTCATCTATAAAATGAGGGGGCTCTTCTCAATGCCTTCAAGGGTTCCCTCCATATTCTAATTGTGTGATCCTCTAAATGGGAAGTTTTCCAAGATGTAGAAGACTTGGCTCTACTCTTTATAAGCTATTTGACCAGGGGCAGCTAGGTGGCGCAGTGGATAGAGCACCGGCCCTGGAGTCACGAGTACCTGAGTTCAAATCCGGCCTCAGGCACTTAACACTTACTAGCTGTGTGACCCTGGGCAAGTCACTTAACCCCAATTGCCTCACTAAAAAATAAATAAATAAAATAAAATAAGCTATCTGACCTTGCAAGTAAATCACTCCACCTCTTGGGGGGGGGGGGGCGGGTTCAGTTTCCTTATTTAAAAAAAAATAAGGAGGATTGAACTAGATGATCTAAATTCATACAATTTAGAGCTGGAAAAACCTACCTTATAGACCAAGAGTCCATGAACTTGTTTGTTTTAATATGTTGCTAACTGTGTTTTGCTATAATAGGTTTTCTTGGTAATCCTCTATATTTTATTTTATGCATTTAAGAATGTTCTACAAAGAGGTCGCATAACCTCTCCTGGAGATGTCAAAGGGGTCCACGGCACAGGAAAGAATCCCTGGACCAGATGATCTATGGTTCTTTCCAGTGCAAACATTCTGTGATTGACATTGTGGAGATTACTACCAAGAGGTGGCTTAGCAGAGTTATAGACTTACACCCTCCTGGCTGGCTCCTCCAGTACATTCCAGATAGTTTTTTTCTGACCCCAATCACCAGATTTATTTGCCAGCTACAGTGGGCACACCCCAGCCCTGCCTTTTCACTCTGCTAGCTGCATTGTAGAGCACTTTGGGAAAGCCCCTAAGGGCATTACATAACACTCCTTTCCCCAGATCTTTTCACCTTACAAAAAAATAATTGATGGCATCACATAAAATGTGAGGGAAGAGGGGGAGGGGAGGGCTTGGGAGGGGAGGAGAGGAGAGGCAAGAGGGAAGTGGAGGGAAAAAAAGGAAAAGAAAGAAGAGAAAAGAGAGGAGAGGAGAGGAGAGGAGAGGAAGAGAAGAGGAAGAGGAGAACCTGTTAAGGCCCTCAATATTGTTTCTTTTCTGGTGCTTTATTTTGTTTTTTAAACTCAAGCCCTGGTGAGTCCGTATATTGAGAGTGGAATAAATTACAGCTTAACCCTCCAGTGGCCCTGAGGTTCAATAAACCCTGACCTCTGGAGGCAATGTTGAAGAGAACTCCCCACTCACCTGGAGGTAGAAATTTCTGAGCCAACTGAAGTGTGGGCAGGCTCCTTTGTTTGCCTGTCACTGCCAAGACTGTCCTTGCAGCTGGCAGACTAGCCGAGTGAGAGGCTTTGGAGATGTGTGGAAGGGTCAAGGGCCTGAATGAAGTCTGCAAACAACACTCTCTGCTGACATGGAGCAAAGCCTGGCTGCTTGTTTGACCTTGGTCTGGTGGCACTCATGGGATGCAAACCAAAAGAATCCACAGACATTCCTGAGGCTCACTTGTAGAAGGGAACGGCTGAAAGTCTGGGAAGAGGAGGGAGTCATTTTGTCTACCACCCCTCCCCTCCCTTGCCTAAGCAGTGTTTGGGCCTCAGGGAAACAAGAGAAGAAGCTTTGTATCTTCCCACTATGCCCCTACAAGTTGGAGAAAGCCCCAGCAGGTTGTTCTTGGAAGTTGGTGGGAACGAATGTTGAAATGACCAGTTAAAAAGATATTTGTGCTGCCATCTTCTAAAAGGAACCTTGGAGAGCACCTAGTCCAGGGGTTCTTCCCCTTTTTTTGTGTTGGAGACTACTCTGGCAGTCTGGGGAAGTCTATGGGACCCCCTTCACACAGTAATGTTTTTAAATGCATAAAATAAAATACATAGATTTAGGAAAAAAACAAATTATATTGAAATTATCAAAATTTTTATCATTAAAAAAAATAAGTTGGGGCAGCTAGGTGGCACAATGGATAGAGCACTGGCTCTGGAGTCAGGAGGACCTGAGTTCAAATCCAGCCTTAGACACTTGACACTTACTAGCTATGTGACCCTGGGCAAGTCACTTAACCCCAATTGCCTCACCCCCCCCCCAAAAAAAGATTAACATTAAAAAAATTAATAAATAAGTTTATGGACTCCAGATTAAGAACACCTTATTCGGGGCAGCTAGATAGTGCAGTGGATAGAGCACTGGCCTTGGAGTCAGGAGTACCTGAGTTCAAATCTGGCCTCAGACACTTAACACTTACTAGTTGTGTGACCCTGGGCAAGTCACTTAACCCCAATTGCCTCACTAAAAAAAAAAAAAAAAGAACACCTTATTCTAGTCTAATTCTTTCATTTTACAGATTGGGAAACTAAGGCCTATAGAGATCAGCATCTAGCCTGAGAGTTCACAACAGCTAGTTCACAAAAAGACTAGACTAATAGTCTACTCTTAGACTAGAAACCCAACACAATAATAAAAGCTCCCATTCACTGGTGCCTTCAGGTTTAAGAAGTACTTTGCATACATTATCTCTTTTGATCCTCTCCATAGCCCTGGAAGATGGAGAATATTTTTATCACCATTTTACAGAAGGGGGACTCACCCCAGCTAGTATTTGTATCTGGACACTGAGCCCCCTGAATCCTAGCCCAGCACTCTATTCAATAAGTCCTGCAGGTTCTCACACTGTGGCTACTTGATTCCCAATCTTTTAACTAAATATTTTATTTTTTCCCAATTACCCATAAAATTTTTAGCATTCTTTTTTTCAAATTTTGAGTTTCAAATTCTTTCCCTCTCCACTAACTCCCATTGAGAAGGCAAGGAATTTGACACAGGTATATGTATAGTTATACAAAACACATTTCCATATAAGTCATACTATGAAAGAAAACACAGACAAAAAAAAAGAAAAAGAAATAAAGTAAAGAAAAAGTATCTTTGATCTGCATTCAGGCTCCACCAGTTCATTCTCTGGAGATGGACAGCACCTTTCATCCTAAAAACTTCAGAATGGACTGACTCCCAATCTAACATTAATTCACAGGACAAATATTGATTGAACTCCCTCTAGGGGCAGGGTCTTGTGCTGGGTCATGGTGCCTCCCTGTTGTTGGGTCCCACCTTCTTGAATGTTGTGCTTCTGAACATAATCCTGCGCGGGAGGGTATCCAAGAACCAGATCACCCATGACAATACTGTTTACAGAAAAGGAAGTAGAGATCCTAGCTAACACTGGAAATTCAGTACAATAGGGCTGTCTCAAGCAATAATATGGTGCCTTAAGAGAAGGAACTCTGGGAAGACATCCAAAGCGATTTAAAGTGAGGGGAACAGAATGCCCTGCAAAATAACAACAACAGCAACAGAACCATAACTACACAGAAGAAAAAAGTTGGCACAGAAGCAAATGTTTTACTGTTAAATCTGCATGACTAATTTTTCTCTCTTAATAAGTAACGGTAATGTAGTATAGTGGATAGAGACTTTGCCCCTGTCCCATATAGTCTCTGTCATCCTAACACTTTACCCTTTCAATTTTCCAGGCAACTCTTTATGAGTCCAAGTTGCATATTGGCTGATATCTTCATTAGTAAAGGGATTCCTCTCCTGGGACATCTCAATGCCACTGAAATCACAAATCTATTCCAAAAATGAATAACAAATCATTTGAGTGATTTATTTTATGTGTGACCTTTTTTCTTCTTTGCTCAGTTGATTATATTTGTTGATGGTTATTAAGTATATCAGAAAAGATAATTTAAAAAAAGAGAAAGTAATAATTTGCATGTGTATTTTTTTTAATCCAGAACAAATGGTTTTATCTTTTCAGGGAACTCCTGGTCTGAAACAGGAATGCCTCTAGAAATTATAGTGTAAAAAAAGTTGTAGGGAGTTCAGAGAGGTGTAATGTCTTTTCCATAGTCACACAGTTGGTATTATAGCAGAGGCAGGATTTAGAGGATAACAGATGTCCATCTGGAAGAAACCTAAGAGGTCATTTAGTCCAACCCCCTCATTTTACCATGGAGAAGACTGGGCCCCAAATTAGTTAAGTGACTTGCCCTGGGTCACTCAGGTAGTGTTGAAGGGAGGATTTGAACTCAGGTCCACTGACGCCAAAGTTAGCACTCTTCCTGTCCCCAAGCATTTGTAGTTACTCTTTTGCGAAAAACCACATCAAACTGATGAACAAATCTACTAAACATTACCCAGCACAGAAGGGAAGTGTGGGGATGAATTTCCTGCTACCTGTAGTGACAAGTACTTTATTCACGTCTGGCAACTCTTATTCTTTCCATTCAGACTAGACAGAGAGGCCTGAAAATCAAGATTCTCTCCAGGATTTGAAGGGCTTTTCTTTAGAAAGGAGGAAAGAACAGTATAGGAGATTATATGTCTGTTTCACCTTAATTTGGACATTGAGAAAGCCATTGTAATAAATTATTGTCTAGTCAATGTACAGATGATTTTTGAATGACCGATCAGACATTGAATGGAGACATGGTGATTTTTCTCAGTTACTCTCCTCTGGGAATGAGATCTGACCTGAAGTCAATCCATTCACGCACATTTTGGTCACCCTGTTCCCCTTATGACCTCACTGTATGGCTGTGGGAGGCAACAAGCTAGGGTTAGGATGTTCAAGGCTGTAGTCATGGGAATAATGAAAACTGGCTGACCCATACCAGAGCTGAGCCCTGTGACCCTAGTACTTTTCCTTTGCTCACCAGAATTAACCAAGTGTAGTTTAAAATGTGGGAAATGGTTGATACCATAGTGCAGAGAATTATTAGCCAGTTTTGGAGGATTTCTTCCCACTTTCTGTCCCACAGACACCATTTTTCATGCCCAATAAGTCAATAAGCATTTCCTTTTTTAAAAATTCAATTGTGGGACAGCTAGGTGGTGCAGTGCATAGAGCACTGGCCCTGGATTCAGGAGGACCTGAGTTCAAATCCAGCCTCAGACACTTAACACTTACTAGCTGTGTGACCCTGGGTAAGTCATTTAACCCCAATTGCCTCACCAAAAAAAAAAAAATTCAATTGTATTTTATTTTCAAGTCTGCATTCTCTCTTTCCAATCACCTCTCCCCACCCACATGGAGAAAGCAAGAAAAAACAAACTCATGTTACAAACATGTATAGGCAAACAAACCAAATTCCCACATTGGCAATAGACATTTATTAATTGCCTATTATGTGCCCAAGGCATTGGGAATACAAAGGTTAAAAAAAAATCCCTGCTCTCAAAAGGGAATCTTTCAACCCATCTTAATGGTGTTCGGGCAGGGATCCCAAACCCTCTAGATCCTCAGATTAAGCAAGAAGCAAAATCAAGCATATGCTAGAAGGATGCTGGATCATAAACAGGTTGTAATTCATCCCTGAAAGATTCATGTTTGAAGCTTCCCTGCTTCAGAAGATCTGCCGCTCATTCAACATCCTTGACCACTGCAGGTCCCTCAGTACTTTGGTTCCCTCACTGAGAAAAAAGGCTGCAATGGTGGGAGAATCATGAATTCCCATAATTCCTTTCAGCAGAGCACCCAAATGCAGGTTTGAGGATGAAGAGAATGCCCAGAGAGTTCAACATCAGTCCTCCCCATTCATATGTGTTGTAGCCCCACTGCTCATCAAACTTTTGTCCTTTAAGAGTCCTCATTTATGCAATGCAGGCAGCTAGGTGGCACAGTGGATAAAGCACTGGCCTTGGAGTCAGGAGGACCCGAGTTCCAGTCTCACCTCAGACACTTTACTAGCTGTGTGACCCTGGGTAAGTCACTTAACCCCGATTGCTTTTAAAACATCCAGGGTCATCTACAGTTATCCTTATGTAAATCTTGCCACTGGACTCGGATGACTCTGGAGGAGAGAGTGAGGTTGATGACCTTGCACAGCCCTCCCCCATTTAAATCCAATTCAGTGAAAGTCATGACATCACCTCCCCAATGTCATGGTCCTCTTTGAGAAGGAAAGACAAACAACAACATTTATGCAATGCAGAATTAAGTTGTTGAGTTTCTCAAAGTGGGCAATCAGGACATCCTTTCTGTTTCACTGAAATCAAGACTGAGCATGAGTCGTCAGTCCCCCTTGGGAATCTATCTGCTCATTCCCTTCCCCTCTCTCTGTGTGCCAGGATGCTGGACTTTTTACCCACTCCCATGCAGGTGGCATGTGCTATAATTGCTTTCCCCTGAAGGTCTCTCCCTTTCCTATGGCATTCCTACAAATATCTTGCTCTAAATCATGAACAAAATATGAGTGATAAACAAGATCAGTCAGTCAACAATCAACAAGCATTTATTTATTTTAATAAAAGTATTTTATTATTTTCCAGTTACATGTAAGGATAGGGGTGGGTTTTTTGTTTGTTTGTTTTTCGGGGCAATGAGGGTTAAGTGACTTGTCCAGGGTCACACAGCTAGTAAGTGTCAAGTGTCTGAGGCCAGATTTGAACTCAGGTCCTCCTGAATCCAGGGGCAGTGCTTTATCCACCGTGCCACCTAGCTGCCCCCAAGGATAATTTTCAACATTTGTTTTCATAGGATTTTTAGTTCCAAATTTTTCTCCTACCCTCCCTTCCCTCCCTCCTCCCCATAATGGAAAGCAATCTGATATAGGTTATATATGTACAGTCACATTAAACATATTTCTGCATTAATCATATTGTGAAAGAAGAATCAGAGCACAAGAGAAAAACCTCAAAAAAAAATGAAAAAAAAAACAGTCCTAAAGTAGAAACAGTATGGTTCAATCTGCATTCAGGATCCACAGTTCTTTTTTCTGGATGTTGAGAACATTTTCTATCATGAGTTCTTTGAAATTGTTTTGTATCATTGCACTGCTGAGAAGAGCCAAATCTATCACAGTTGTTCATCACACAATGTTGCTGTTACTGTGTACAATGTTCTCCTTGTTCTGCTCATCTCACTCAGCATCAGTTCATGTAAGTCCTTCTAGGTTTCTCTGAACTCCTCCTGCTCATTGTTTCTTACAGCACAATAATATCCCATTACATTCATATGCCACAACTTCAACAAGCATTTATTAAGCACCAGTCACAGTGATAACCTCAGGGATACAAAGAAAGACAAAAACAGTCCCTCCCTCAGAGGCCACATTCTAATGGGGGAAACAAGATCACTACAGTTTTTTCTTCTAACTCCTTTTGGAAATCACACTCTGTCACTGGTGACTCTGGGCTTGAATGGTGAGTTTACACCTTATCAGTATAGTATACAATCAATCACTTTCCTCTCTGGTCAGCCTTTCCCTATATGTACTAACTGTTCCAATTAGAAAGTAAGCTCCTTGAGCCTCAGACAAACTGAGACCTGGGAAAGACCTTAGCTTAAAGGCCAAGGTCTCCAACTGCATGCAGGGCCATCTCCAGTTATTCTGATAGATAGATAGATAGATAGATAGATAGATAGATAGATAGATAGATAGATAGATAGATAGATAGATGATAGATAGATAGATGTAGATATAGATATAGATATATGTGTGTATATGTATATACATGCGTCCATATATATACATGTGTGTGTGTGTGTGTGTGTGTGTGTGTGTGTGTGTATAGCCACTGGACCCAAATGGCTCTGGAGGAAAGAGTGAGGTTGGTGAACGTGCACAGCCCTCCTTTACTTAAATCCAATTCAGTGCAAGTCATAACATCACCTCAAACAGCAAGCTTCTTGAGGACTAGTACTATTTTATTGACTTACATTTTTATCCCTAGCACTTAACATGGTGCCTGGAACATAGTCATCATTTCATAAACATTTAGTCATTTTTTCATTCATTTATCCATTCCATATGAAGATTAAGGGAATTGTAAATGCATGGCCCAGAGAAGAGACCATTTGAGCAGTCAGGGTATGATATCTGCCTTTAGGTATTTTAAGGGCTATCAGAGAGAAAAGGGATTCTTTTAGCCCCACAAGACCGAATTAGGGGGAATGGGTCAAAAAGTTGCAAAGAGATAGATCTAGGTTTGATAGCAGGAAAAAAATTACTAACAATTTGATCTAATCCAAAGTGGATTGAGCTGTTCAGGAAGTAGTGGGTCACCCTTCACTAAAGGTCATTAAGTGAAAGACTCCCAAGGTATGGTGTAAAGCAATGCTTCATTACATATGGGTTGGAATCATGTCCTTTGAGGTCCCCTCTGGAACTCTGAGATTCTGTTAGAAGGAGGAAGATTGTGACTACTTCCTTCCCTTATTCTTCCTGTACTGAGCACCTTCCTCATAGTGGGCACTGGGCAGTTTTCCAGTCTCTCTAACAAATTAAAGCACTCTCCAATTTATCATTGCAAAGGCAACATGGCTTGGAGAAGGCTGGGAAATGGTGTGGTAGGCCCCCAAATCAGGTAAAATAAGATGAATACTTTCCAATCTCTAAATCCCTAGAGAGAGTCATATTACCCTATGGTGTAAGGATGACAATAATATTTGATGGTTACATAGCCCTTTAAAAAGGGTTTCTTAGGAAGTTCATTGATGACGATCAATTTCTTTTTCTAAAATTGGGTTATTTAAATATGTTCTTTTATTTCTTCTTCTGCTAAACTGGGTAATTTATATATTTTGTAGATATTCATCCATTTCATTTAGATTGTCAAATTTATTGGCATATAATTGGGCAAAATAATTCCTAATAATTGTCTTAATTTCCTCTTCATTGGTTGTGATTTCACCCCTTTCATTTTTGATACTAGTAATTTGGTTTTCTTTTCTTTTTTTATCAAATTAGTAAAGAGTTTATCTATTTTATTGGGTTTTTTTCATAAAACCAGCTTCTAGTTTTATTTATTAATTCAATGGTTTTTTATATCATAAAAGTATTTTATTATTTTCTAGTTACATGTAGAGATAGTTTTCAACATTTGTTTTCCTAAGATTTCTAGTTTCAAATTTTTCTCCTTCCCTCCCCTCCCTTCCCCCCTCCCCAAGACAGCAAGCAATCTGATATAAGTTATATATGTACAATCACATTAAACATATTTCTGCATTTGTCATGCTGTGAAAGAAGAATCAGAGCAAAAAGGGAAAAACCTCAAAAAACAAAAACAAAAAAAAGTAGAAATAGTATGGTTTGATCTGCATCTAGATTCTACAATTCTTTTTTTCTGGATTTGGAGAGCATTTTCCATCATGAATCCTTTGGAACTATCTTGGACCATTGTATTTCTGAGAAGAATCAAGTCTGTCACAGTTGATCAACACACAATGTTGCTGATCCTGTATACAATGTTCTCCTGGTTGTGCTCATCTCACTCAGCATCAGTTCATGTAAGTCCTTCCAGGTTTCTCTGAAATCTGGCTGCTCATCATTTCTTACAGCACAATAAGTATTCCATTACATTCATATACCACAACTTGTTCAGCCATTCCTCAATTGATGGGCATCCCCTCAATTTTCAATTCCTTGCCACCATAAAAAGAGCATCTATAAATATTTTTGTACATATGGGTCCTTTTCCCTTTTTTATGATTTTTTTTGGGGGGGGAACCTAATAGTGGTATTGCTGGGTCAAAGAGTATGCACAGCTTTATAGCCCTTTGGGCATAGTTCCAAATTGCTCTCCAGAATGGTTGGATCAGGGGGCAGCTAGGTGGTGCAGTGGATAAAGCACTGTCCCTGGATTCAGGAGGATCTGAGTTCAAATCCAGCCTCAGACATTTGGCATTTACTAGCTGTGTGACCCTGGGCAAGTCACTTAACCCTCATTGTCCTGAGGGGGGCGGAGCCCAAAAAACAAAACGGAATGGTTGGATCAGCTCAAAGCTACACCAACAATGCATTAGTGTTCCAATTTTTCCACAGCTTCTCCAACATTAATTCAATGGTTTTCTTACTTTCAATTTTATTAATCTCTCCTTTGATTTTCAGGATTTCCAATTTGGTGTTCAGTTGGGGATTTTTAATTTGTTCATTTTCTAGGTTTTTTTTTAGTTGTATGCCCAAATTATTGATTTATAGCAGTTCTTTTTATGGTAGCTAAAAATTGGAAATCAAAGGTATGCCCGTCAATTGGGGAATGGCTAAACAAACTGTGGTATATGATGGTAATGGAATATTACTGTTGTGATGTTTAAAAATCTATATTGTGTGATCACCTTAAATTAGAAGATTCAGCACCAGTCTTTGGGCATTAAACATTTATTAAAGCATACAGATATTCACAAGGAGTTCAGAAAGTTAAGAAAAAGAAGTCCTACCTAGCCTAGAGTTCCAGCCTGGTTGGATTCTTCCTCAAGTCCTCCTCCACCAGCCTGCTTTAATCAGGAACTCTCCAGCAAGCTGATTGTGGAAGTTTTTTATAGGTCTGGAACAGAGGCAGTCCTTACACACTGCTTCAAGCTGATTGGTTGGCATCATCCAAATCCATTGGTTTTGAAGGTGTTCTCAAGTTGAGTTCACAGTCTAGCTTCTGAGAACAATACCTTCTTAAGGGCTAGCCAGGTGTGATTACAATCTAGTTAACTTGAAGTAGGCTCATCAGCAGTCGATCCCGCTCACTTGATTCAATCAGGCTAGATTAATCTCCAGGTGGGTCTTTGAGTATCTGCTAAATCCCATTATTTCATCACACTGTGTAGTAAGAAATGACAAACAGGATGACTTCAAAAAAGCTTGGGAAGATATGTATGAAATGATGTATTGGGAAGTGAGCAGAACCAAGAGAACACTGTACACAGACAGCAATATTGTTCGATGAAGAACTGTGAATGACTTGACTATTCTCAAAGATACAATAATCCAAGACAATCCCAAAAGAATATTGATGAAACATACTATCCACCTCCAAAAAGAGAACTGATGCTAATGGAACAGACTGAAGCAGGCTATTTTTCACATTTTTTCATTAAGTGACAAATATGATGGTGTTTTGCATGATCATATATGTATAAGCCACAGGAGATTGTTTGCTGCCTCAGGAATAGGGGAGGGGAGGGAAGGAAGAGGGGAGGTAAGGGAAGGATGGATGGATATTGGAAGAGAAAATATATAAATAAAAATGTTTAACCTGAAAAAAATAATTAAATAATTTTCAAAAAAAATTTTTAAGGATTTCCAGAGCACTCTGGGTACCTCATCTCATTGGAGCCTCAGATATTTCTACCTACATTCTACAGAGGTCAGGAAGCCCAACCTCCTCATTTTACAGATGAGGAAACTGAGAGCTGGAGGGATTAAAAGACTTTAAAGTCAGTAAGTGGCAAAACTGGAATTAAATCTAAGCCCTCTGTCTCAAAATTGTGGGCCTTTTCCACTATACCACACAGCTCTTCCCTTCCTTCATCACGACTTGCTGTGCCCTTCAGGAATGCCTTTATTCAATGATGCTCTAGGCTCTCAGCAACCCTCTAAAATCCTCGTTCTACACAGAGCAGTCTACTGAAATCGCTCCCTCAAAAATGCACCAATGACCTCTGAATCATTCAAACCCTGTGGCTTTTCTCATCCTTGGATCCTCCTTGATGTCTTGACATTGGTCAAGGTTGAACATCCTTTCCTTCGCCATCCTCCCTAGGCTTCAGAAACACCAGACTTCCTCATTCTCCTCCTTCCTCTGGGATTGTTCCCTGTCTGCCTCCTTCCTTGAATTCTTGTTCTCTTCTTGACTTCTTGAAAGGTGAGTATTCCTCAAGACTCTGTCTGTGCCTTTATTTTGTTCTTTCTAGGCTCTCCTGACTTCTATTATCACTTCCATACAGATAATTCCCAGATCCACTCTTGAGCCCCACACCCTCTTCTGAGGATCTTCCAGATCCCCATCTCCACCTACCTATAGGACATCATCTCTATGTCCCATTGGTGCCTCAGACTCAACATGTTCATAACCAAGGTTCCCTGCTAGACCCGATGCTTCCTCTAACTTCCCTATTTCTGATAAATGCACATTTATTCCTCTTTTCTCCCATCTTTGTTATTTTATCATTTGACTATTTCTTCTCCCTCTATCCTCAGAATGAATCATTTATCAAGCGCTATAAATTCTTTCTCTGCAATATCCCCTATATCAGTCTCTTCCCATTTCTTCCTAGTAAAACGTTGACACAGTAACTCATTGCCACTTTTCTGAATTATTGTAATAGTCTCCTAACAGCTCTTTCTACCACTCCCCTCTTTCCCCTTTCCATTTCATTCATTTTTTTGGTTTTTTTATTTAATATTTTATTTTCCCCAAATGCATGTAAAAATAATTTTAACATTCTTTTCACATTATGGCTTGCAAATTCTCTTCCTCCCTCCCTTCCACCCTGACTGAGAAGGCAAGCAATTTGACACAAGTTATACACATGTAGTCACACAAAACATATTTACATGTAATTCATGCTGTGAAAGAAAATACTTATTCATTCTTTTGTTTGTTTTTTGCTGGGCAATGAGGGTTAAGTGACTTGCTCAGGGTCACACAACTAGTAAGTGTCAAGTGTCTGGGGCTAAATTTGAACTCAGGTCCTCCTGAATCCAATGCTGGTGCTTTATCTACTACACCACCTAGCTGCCACTGTCATTCATTCTTTAAAAAAAACAACAACCTATCTCCAACAGGTTTATTTTTGTTTTGTTTTGTATTTGGGGGATTTTTTGCAGGGCAATGAGGTTTAAGTGACTTGCCCAGGGTCACACAGCTAGTAAGTTTCAAGTGTCTGAAGCCGGATTTGAACCCAGGTCCTCCTGAATCCAGGGCCAGTGCTTTATCCACTGTGCCACCTCATTGTCCTCCAATAGGTTTATTTTTAAAAGAGGAACTATATGGGGTCAGGGCAGAGGGGGATGATAAAGCACAGATTAGGAAATAACTACGAATGTAAGCTCCATTGATGATAGTTCTGTAACCACAACAAACTAGTACATAGAGTACCCTATACAACACCACCATAATAAATGGCTTAAAGATCAAGGTATTCCCATGTCAAGGCTAAAGATTTCAATCTCTAGCCTTTGGAATTTAGGCTGCAGTTTTTGTTATTTGGATGGATCACTGAGCAAGCAGAGTAGTCCACACCCTACCTAAACTTGCATAGAATAATTGCAGTTTGGTCTATGTAGAAATAGATGAATATGCTCGATTTCATGCATCATTTAACAGTCAGAGTTTCTCCCCATAATGCAATGCTAAGGTTGGGTTATACTTCTTGTGCAATGCCTTTTTTTTTTTTTAGTGAGGCAATTGGGGTTAAGTGACTTGCCCAGGGTCACACAGCTAGTAAGTGTTAAGTGTCTGAAGCCAGATTTGAACTCAGGTACTCCTGACTCCAAGGCCGGTGCTCTATCCACTGCACCACCTAGCTGCCCCCCCAATGCCTTCTTGATACAGGTTGCTATGTTCTTTTCAATGTTATCTAGACAAACTATACTATTCTCTGACCTCTGAAGTTACCTGAACTTTTTTTCACACCCCCCCCATACCTTTCCTGATATTCCCTATATTTTTCCTCTACCTCTTCACCCTACTGAATTACAATCTATCCTTTAGACCTAACTTATCTCTCCCTCCCCACTCCCAAACTTGGAAATAATTTTTTTTCCTCTAAGCCTTCACAGATCACATTTCTTAGATCACATTGTTTTGCTCCTCTCTACGGAACTGATATGTTTATAGTTTTGTGTCTTCTCTGCCACTAATGTAAAATTTTCACAAGGGTGGAGACACTCTTTTATCACCGATTCATATTTCCTTCAGTATCTAGGACAATGCTCTGAAGACAGTAGATATTTAATAAATGTTTCCTGAATTTTACTAAATTGATTAGGAAGATAGGAGATTGGAGAGAAGAGAGAGGAACCAGCACAAGAGCTATTTAAGATTTAAGAAAGGAGAGAACACACTTCTTTCAAGGAATAAGACCAAAGTATTTAAGGTGACTCTTGGGTAAAAGGGAAAAGAGGTTCAAGTTGACTGAACATTCAAGCTTAAAGGTAATATTGATAACAATGGTAATTATAACTAACATTTATATAGCATTTATTATGTTCCTGACACTGTGCTTAGCACTTTGAAATTATTCTCATTTGAGCCTCACAATAACCCTGGGGTTAAAGGTTATTATTATCCTCAGTTTACAGATGAGGAAACTGAGGCAAACAGAAGTTGTGATTTGCCCAGGATCACACAGGTAGTAAGTGTCTGGGATAGGATTTGAACTCAGGTCTAAATATCCTGTGTCACCCTTGTAACTGAGACCCATATGATAAAAGAAAAAACACAAAACTAGAAACACAATAACAATTATATGCTCTGAGATAAGTTGAGGCAGACAGATATTGGATTAATAGAACTGTAGACCTACTTAAAGAGGCAATGGATTAGATTCCTTCCTGCTCTTCTGGAATCAAAACTATAGGACTCATTGTTGAAAGGACCCTAAAAGTCCACAGAGACCAACTTCTTACCCCATTCGCCAATTCCTATAGAGCAGTGGTATCCAACTCAAATAGAAATACATCTTCCCTGCCAGCCTGCACATTGACTTAGAAAACCACAAACTAACATTATCTACATTGTATTATATTGTATTTCTATTTATTTTGTGGGCCACAAATTGGACACCTCTTTTGTAGAGTAACTGGAAGAGATCTATGCTCTGTGTAGATATTGCTAGTGAAGTACAAAGTTCACTGCCTTAGTAGCCAGCCATTCATTTCATTGTTGGATAGCTTTGATTGTTAAAAAATACACAGACATATTTTTTGGTTTGCAGCCATGATTTCATCATAAATTTCTTCAATACCAGCTCTCTACCCCCTATACCATATTGCATCTACAGACATCATTATATAATATATACATATATGCATATGTTTATGTGTGTTTACACATATAATTACATAAGGACTGGACCTAGGATTTAGTTGATAGAGAGAATTCCTAGATGAAGAAACTCCTTCTACCAATTCAAGCCAGGATCCTCTCTTCAACTTACAGTCTTCAAGTTACCTAGGAAACTGAGAAATTAAGTGAAAGTTAAATACCCAAGGTCACATAGCCAGCATGTGTCAGAGACAGGACTCAAACCAAAATATTCTTGGCTACAAGGCCAGTTCTCTACACCCTACACTGTATTACAGTGCATCTCACAAATCTAAGCTCAGTCATACTCTTTTTTTTTTTTTTTTTTGCACAATGAGGGTTAAGTGACTTGCCCAAAGTCCCACATCTAGTAAGTGTCAAGTGTCTGAGGTCGGATTTGAACTCAGGTCCTCCTGAATCCAGGGTTGGTGCTTTATCCACTGTGCCACCTAGCTGCCCCTCAGTCATAAACTCTTTTGTTTTGTTTTTTTGTTTGTTTTTTTTTTTGCAGGGCAATGGGGCTAAGTGACTTGCCCAGGGTCACACATCAGTCATAAACTCTTAACAAAATAGCTTCTGATCTTGTCCATTCAACATCATCCATAGTCTGGCCTACCTCCCCGAACTTTTCTCAGAGAGCTCTCATTCACAGACTCAAAGTTTCCATTAAACTGGCCTATGCACCCTTAACTCATGACCTGATCCTGGGACCAGAATGGATTCCTACTCTGTGTTATGCCCCCTCCTCCCCCCTCCCCCCATCTCTATCTATGAATGTACCTTCTTTCCTTCAAGGCCCATTTCAGATTCCATATTCTGCACCGAGCCCTTTATGATATACTCACCAACAAGATGAACAGTGTTCTCTACACTCTGAATGTATCTCTCCATCACACTAATCTCATTCTTCCCTATGTATTAGTGATATTTGTACTTATCCTTTTCCCCATTGGCTCATCACCTCTTTAAGAGAGGAGCCCAGGTTATTTTCATTTTTACAATTTTGTTAATTTTTTATTATTATTTAATAGTATTTTTTCCAATTACATGTAAAGACAATTTTCAGCATTAATTTTTTAAAAAATATTTTGAGCTCCAACTTTTTCTCCCTCTCTTCCTCCTCTCCCCCCTCCCCAAAACAGCAAACAATCTGATCTAGGTTATACACATGTAATCTTATTAAACATATTTCCACATTAGTCATATTGTGAAAGAAGAAAGAGAACAAAAGGGAAAAAAGAATGATGGAAGAAAAATGAAAATAGTGCATTCTGACTCCATTAGTTCTGTCTCTGGATGTGCATTGTATTTTCATGAGTCTTTCAGAATTGTCTTGGATCATTGTGTTGCTGAAAAGAGCTAAGTTTATCATAGTTGACATATGCACAATATTACTGTTACTGTGTACCATGTTTTCCTGGTTCTGTTCATTCTACTTTGTATTAGTTCATGTAAGTCTTTCCAGGTTTCTCTGGAATCTTCCTGCTCATCATTTCTCATACCACAATAGTATTCCTTCACATTTACATAGCACAACTTCTTCAGCTGTTCCCCAATTGATGGACATCCCCCTAGCCTATTTTCTACCTTTGGCTCTATGGTATATAGCCTGACAAATCACTAGTTCTCAATAAATATTTGCTGAATTGAATGATCACCCGAAATGCAGCTAAGATAAAAAACTAGAAAATTTTGTAAGAAAATTTCCTAGAATCTAATTTAAGGTATTTTCCCTTAAAGAAAGACTCACTCCCCATCCTCCCAGACTCACCCTATATACAATTTGTTGCCAAGGCCTTTCAATTTCACCTCTGCAACATTTCTTTTGGTAGGGCAATGAGTGTGTTAAGTGACTTGCCCAGGGTCAAGCAGCTAGTAAGTTAAGTGTCAAGTGTCTGAGTTCAAATTTGAACTCAGGTCCTCCTGAATCCAAGACCAGGGCTTTATCCACTGCACTACCTAGCTGCCCCCTCTGCAACATTCTTAAATACTTCCCCCTCTCTCTGACCTATCACCATCCCAGTGTAGGGCCTTATCACCTCATGTCTTGATCATTGAAGTAGCCTGCTGGTGGGTTTGCCTGCTTCAAGTCTCTCCCACTACAGCTCATCCTCCATTCAGCCACTAAAGTGATTTTCCTAAACCTCAGGTCTGATCATGTCACTCCTTGCTCTATAAACTCCAGTGGCTCCCTATAACCTCCAGAATGAAATATAAAAATCTTCTATTTAACATTCAAAGTCCTTTATAACCTAGCCCCTTCCTATTTTTCCATTCTTACACCTTACTCCCAACCATCTACTCCTCAATCCAGTGACACTGGCCTCCTGAGTGTTCAAGGAATAGAAGATTCTATTTCTCTTGGCTCCCAATATTTTCTCTGGCTGTCCCCCAAACCTGGAATGCCCGCCTACCTCCTAGCTTCCCTGGCTTCTTCAAATCCCAACTAAAATCCCATCTCCTTCAGGAAGCTTTTCCCAAGCCTCTAATTTCTAGTGCCTTCCTTCTGTTAATTATTTCCCATTTATCCTGTATATAGCTTGTTTGTACATACATGTTTGCTTTTTGTCTCCCTCATTGGATAACGAACTCTTTAAGGGAAGTGACTCTCTTTTGCCTCTTTTTGTATATCCACAGGGAGTAGGATAGTGTTTGGCACAGAGTAAGCACTTAATGTTAATTGGCTGACTGAAAGAGGGGGAATTAGATCTTTCTTATTTGACAACCAAATTTCCAAATATTTAAAGGGACACCGGAACGTTATTTGAACACATGTATCACAATCGAGTGGCATTTTTAGTGAGGCCAATCTGATGGTAACCCCATTAGATCCTCTGAGCTTCCAGGGAAATCATAAAATCAACAGTAAACAGACCAGCCATGCCAATCTAAGACTAGTTGGACTAGTTTAACGATTAGTTAAAACATTGTTCAGTACAAACATTTGTGAAATTGAAGGTTCTTTTAAGTGAACAGAATAACAAAATGGGTAAAGTGGGTATTTCTGGTCCAGAGGGCTACAGAAAAATGAAAGTTTGGCATTCACAATAGTTGTTACAGTATTCAATTTGGGATAAACAGTCCACTTAATTGACTGAGAGGCCACAGTTCTTAGGGGTACTGGCCTATGTGCTTGTACCATCAAAGGGCCAGTCCTCGAAAGCCTTTTATTCTCTGCCAGTCACTTTTACAACCTAAAAGATGGCAAGCTATCTTCAGCTGCTACCAAAACCAACCAACCAACCAAAAAAAAGAATGAAAGAAGGAAAGTTGTCTTTTTTCTAATATAAGCCAGAGCAAATCTTGGAAAAGCCCTCTATAAATCTACACTGTTGGATGACTTACAACAAGGAAAGGTATTTCCTTTTCCTTGTTGTGAACAACTTGTCAACAACCCTAGGAAGATAACCATCTGAGCTGGCACAGCCTGTGCACACATCCTATTTATTGGGACCTCACCCCAGTCTTTCTTCCTTCTCAAGCACCTGTCTTGCTTTCTTGTTAAGGATAAAGGATACCCCAGAGGGACATGGCATTCTATTGTAAGAACCTGAGCCTGAACCAGACTTGCTAGGGCTGAGGTCAAGGTCACAAGGCCAGTTAGCCTCATTCTATTCTACCCACAGATTTCACTCCTAATCCTGACCATGCATGCTTTTGAGCTCAAGGGGGGGGGGTGTATGTGTGTGTAAAGGGGAGCTAATCAGTAGAACATAGATATGTCAGTGTGAACTTACTCATTATTATTGAACTGGAAGTCCAGATTACACCAGGCCATTAACATAATTATTTCATATGGAAGGACATCCTATTAAGTTAATACTTAGTCTTTTCACAGAGGGGGACAAATAGTGTTGAAGTCCATGTCCAAATTAGCCTTTTATTCAATTCAGAAAGTATTTAATGAAGGCCTACCACTTGCATGCGATCATAGGAAATGCTATGAAGGATACAAAAGGAGTGAAGAACATGGGACCTTTCCAATAAAGCATGAATTGGGGGCTGGGGGGCAGTTAGGTGGCACAGTGGATAAAGCACCAGCCCTGGATTCAGGAGGACCTGAGTTCAAATCCAGCCTCAGGCATTTGACACTTACTAGCTGTGTGACCCTTGGCAAGTCACTTAAGCCTCATTGCCCCACAAAATAAATAAATGAATGAATGAATGAATGAATAAATAAAACAAAACAAAACAAAAAACACAGAGAAGTCAAGGAAAATGCAGATGGAGAAAAGGGAATTGCATTTCATAGCTAAAAGATCTTTGGTAACTTGGTAAAGAGCAGTTTCAGTGGAGTGGTTGTGTTAGAAACTAGATTATAGAGAGGTTGAGAAGTGAGGGGATGGTGAGGCAGAGGTATTAAGAAAGCAGAAGATTCCAGGAGTTAAGAAACAAAATGGAGAAGAGATAAAGAAAGATAGCTTGGGGGCAGCTAGGTGGCACAGTGGATAGAGCACTGGCCCTGGAGTCAGGAGGACCTGAGTTCAAATCTGGCCTCAGACACTTGACACTTACTAGCTGTGTGACCCTGGGCAAGTCACTTAACCCCAATTGCCTTACAAAAAAAAAAGGCTGGGGGGGGGGAAGGCAGGGTCAGGTGAAGGGTATCTTAAGGTGGGAGGAAACTTATACTTGTTGGGGGGGGGGACGAGAGATAGAGAGATAGGCAAGACAGGAGAGGTGAATCAGGTATCCTACCTGAGCTTTCTATCTACTTATTAGCTTCAATAACTATTCACTTACCCAAAAGAAAACAGGGCATGGAAGCTCCTCAGGGTTCTACCTTATGGTATATTGGAATGTTGGTAGCCTCCCCAACATGATCAGCTTTTGGTAACTCTCTGATTTTTAAGAGATTAATGATTAGGGGGCAGTTAGATGGCACAGTGGATAAAGCACTGGCCCTGAATTCAGGAAGGACCTGAGTTCAAATCTGGCCTCAGACACTTGGCACTTACTAGCTGTGTGTCCTTGGGCAAGTCACTTAGCCCTCATTGCCCTGCCAAAAAACAAAACAAACAAAAACAACATGAATTCAAATCGAGTCTCAGACCCTTATAACTTGGGCAACCATTTAACTTCTGTCTGCCTCAGTTTCCTCAGTTGTAAAATGAGGGAAATAATAGCATCTACCTCTTTGGGTTGTTGTGAAGATCAAATGAAATAATATAATTGTAATGACCTTTCAAACTTTAAAGCATAATATAAATATCACTATTATTACTGTCATTCTTTCACGGTAGTTACAATCTTTCTGAGAAGACAAGATTTATAGACATGAAACAATTGGAAGCTAATACAAAATAGAAGTTAATAAAGTGTCCTAATGTATAAGACAAACTGAATCATAGGATTTTAGAGTTGGAAGAGACCTCAGAGGCCATGTAGTGCAACATGCCAATTAGTCAACAACCATTTAAGTGCCTACTATGTGCCAGGCACTGTGCTCCCTAAATAGAAACATAAAAAAAATTCACTCTCAAAGAGCTTACATTCTATCAAGAGAAACAATGTGTCCATGTATAGACATAAATACATATGTGTATATGTATTATAAGCAACCTAAACATATACAAAACAAATACAAAGTTGCTAAATTTTTGGTAGAAAGGAAGAGTGCTATTAACTGGGGGGAGTAGGAAAGGCTTCATTGAGAAGATGAGTAGGACTGGAGCTGAGTCTGGAAGGAAGTGAGAGATTCAAAGTAACTAGAGAGTAAATTCCCAGCATTTCAGCCACTGAAAAGGCATGGAAGGGAATGCCTACTACAGCCTGCTAGATAAGTGGTCAACTAGCCTCTGTTTGAATACCTCCAATAAAAGGAAACTCACTGATTCAAAGTAACTAGAGAGTAAATTCCCAGCATTTCAGCCACTGAAAAGGCATGGAAGGGAATGCCTACTACAACCTGCTAGATAAGTGGTCAACTAGCCTCTGTTTGAATACCTCCAATAAAAGGAAACTCACTGATGTGTGCAATTGTTGGGAAGTACAGAATGGAAAAGATTAGTGTGGGCTAATCTACTAGCAGAAAGTAATTGGGAAAGATCTTATGAGACAGAGTGGACGGAATCTGATAAGCCTTGAATCAGTGGAGATACTAACCTCTATGCTTGAATTTCTTTTCCTCTTGCTTTCACAATGTTCGAGCCATGCCAATTCTCAACCCTGAACTAGACAAACCCCACTCTGTTATCTGCTTCTTCTGCTTCTAGCCATAATTTTGTTCACTGGTGTTGAAGAATTGATGCAGGGGCAGCTAGGTGGCACAGTGGATAGAGCACTGGCCCTGGAGTCAGGAGGACCTGAGTTCAAATCTGGCCTCAGACACTTAACACTTACTAGCTGTGTGACCCTGGGCAAGTCACTTAATCCCAATTGCCTCACTAAAAAACCCAAAAATTTTTAAAAAAGAATTCATGCAGAATTCTATAATTTTTTTATGTTTTAGTGGGGGCAATTATCACTTGGATCCATAAGTGAAGAAGTAGACACTATCATACAGGCAAGTCTTGATGTAGGAGGCAAAAAGGGGTTAACAGAAAAACCTAAGATCCAAGCTCTAATTCAGATATTAGTTTTAAAAGTGTTTCAGACCCCAGTTAATGGATAATTTCTACATTAATATGTCGGGGCCTAGCTTCTTGAGTACCCACAGTAATCAGTACCCATAACAGGAACATAAAGGGCAGGTCATGTAACAGTGATAAAATGACAGGCTATAGAAATTTAGGCTAGAAATAAATGATACATGAAGATGTTTTGAAACTAAGCATGGGAACCAGAAAGAGACATGCGCAGAAAAGGCCAAATTTGTCCCCAGATTCATCTTATGATGCATAAATTCCCAAAACACACCTCCACTGAAAAAGGTGCCTGCCTTGGGGGTTGACTTAGGACCTCAGGAACTCCAAATTAGGATAGGCCCTCCCCTGTACCTCCCTAAGGTGGAGGTTATTAAAATGAGACTGATAATCAGTTTAACCATACTATAAATATAACTGTCTTTCCTTTCCTAATTCGAGAGAGATACCTTTCCACTTTTCTGGTTCTCTCCCTGTGGTCATTCACAATATTGCAATAAAACTTGGGCGGGGCGGCTAGGTGGTACAGTGGATAAAGCACCGGCCCTGGATTCAGGAGGACCTGAGTTCAAATCTGGCCTCAGACACTTGACACTCACTAGCTGTGTGACCCTGGGCAAGTCACTTAACCCCCATTGCCCCGCAAAAATAAACAAAAAACAAACAAACAAACAAACAAAAAAGCAATAAAACTTGGGAAACTGAGTCATTGTGTCTTGTAATTCTTTTGGGATGACTCACGATCAATTTGACCCTAATTCCATCCCACATCAGTCTCAGCAGCAAGTGCAAGTTGTCTCCCCTAGTAAATTGTAAACTCCTTGAGGGCAACAACTGTTTTTCCCAGTTCTTTGTATCTCCAGCATTTAGTATAGTGCTTGGAACATAGTAAGTGCTTAATAAATGCTCATTGATTTGACAACTATATTGAAAAGACAAATCAGAGTGGTACATAGTTGAAATTAAATTAGGGGTAGGAGGAGTAGTCCAACTAGGGGAGGAAAGTACAAAATTGGGAACTCACTGGGGGCAAGGACTACCTTTTGCATCTTTTTTGTATCCCCGGTCATTAGCATAGTACTAAACATTTATTGATTGGCTGAGATTGATGAAAGTTAGCAGCATACTGTGGCTGATTTCTGCTTGAAACATTCTAGCAACAAGTACTGCAAGTTCAGCAGCTCCTTTTCATTGCTCTGCCTAGTTGCTCCCCTGGGAGCGTTTTCCCCCATAGCTTCTTCGGGTTTGCAATATCTAATCTATCCATGGATCTTTGTAGTAATATCAAGCTAAAAACACAACAAAAGGCCAAGGGCCTTGATTGCCCACTGGATCTGCTTCAAATCTGTACTATTAAATTTCAATGCACAATAATCTTATCAATCTCTAATTGACTCCACATTACCCACAGCAGCTACTCCAGACCATTAGAGTTCCTATCAAGACCCTAAATCAATCCCCACATCCCTCTCCCTAAGCAGGTTATAGAACCTATTACAGAGATTATACATGTACTATGTATGTGCATATATACATATATATAAAATGCATGTATATTTCATGTCTATAATATATATGTATGTTGTGTGTACGTGTGTATTATATACAATATATAATGTATTACATGCATAATGTCTAAAATAATGCATATAATCTCTGTATATTAGTATAAGTAGTATCTGTATAAATAGTATATTTGTATCTGAATAGTACATATACCATATTTATGTATACTATATATAAATTTATTATATTTATATTCCATAATCTCTGTAATAGTATGTCTATATGTATTTATGTATACTATACTATGTATATACTATTTATAAAAATACCCTATTTATATACACTATATTAAAAATATCTGTAATATTATATGTGTGTATATAACATATATAATATACACATATATACATATACACATGTGGGGGGGGGGGCATGTGTGTATTCTTATCAGGTTCCCTCCTCCATACATCACAACCTCTATCTTTATCCTTCCTCTTCTCTCTAGCCATTGTGCCACCTCGATGCCTAGAAGTCAGGGGAAAAGAAAATATCAAGAAGGAAGAGGGTGGCCAATTGTATAAAAAACCACAAAGAATGGGGCAGCGAGGTGGCACAGTGGATAGAGCACCAGCCCTGGAATCAGGAGGACCTGAGTTCAAATATGGCCTCACACACTTGACACTTACTAGCTATGTGACCCTGGGCAAGTCCCTAACCTTCAATAGCCCTGCAAAAACAAAACAAAACAAAACAAAAAAACAGAGAGGTCAAGGAAAATGCAGACCGAGAAAAAGGAATTGCATTTCATAGTTAAAAGATCATTAGTGGGGGGTGGGCAGCTAGGTGGTGCAGTGGATAGAGCATCGGCCTTGGATTCAGGAGGACCTGAGTTCAAATCTGGCCTCAGACACTTAACACTTACTAGCTGTGTGACCCTGGGCAAGTCACTTAACCCCAACTGCCTCACTTTAAAAAAAAAAAAAGGTCACTAGTAACCTGGTAAAGAGCAGTTTCAGTGGAGTGGTTGTGTTGGAAACTAGATTATAGAGGAGTTGAGAAGTGAGTGGATGGTGAGGCAGAGGTGTTAAGAAAGCAGAAGATTCCAGGAGTTCAGAAACAAAATGGAGAAGAGATAAAGATGGTTTGGGGCAAAGGCAGTCAAGTGAAGAGTATCTTAAGGTGGGAGGAGACTTATACTTGTTTGGGGGGGAGGGGGAGGTTGAGAGATAGGGAGATAGGTGAGAGGGGAGAGGTGAATCAGGTATCCTGCCTGAGCTTTCCATCTACTTATTAGCTCCAATAACTATTCACTTACCCAAAAGAAAACAGGGCATGGAAGCTCCTCAGGGTTCTGCCTTATGGTATATTGGAATGTTGGTAGCCTCCCCAACATGATCTGCTTTTGGTTACTCTCTGCTTTTTTAAGAGATTAATGACAAGGGGGCAGCTAGGTGACATATCAGTGGATAAAGCCCTGGCCCTGAATTGAGGAGGACCTGAGTTCAAATCTGACCTCAGACACTTGGCACACTTGCTGTGTGTCCTTGGGAAAGTCACTTAATCCTCATTGTACTGAAAAAAAGAAAGGAAGGAAGGAAGGAAGGAAGGAAGGAAGGAAGGAAGGAAGGAAGGAAGGAAGGAAGGAAGGAAGGAAGGAAGGAAGGAAGGAAGGAAGGAAGGAAGGAAGGAAGATATTAATGATCTGGCATTTAGTTGGCCTAGTGAATAGAACAAGGAGGTCAAGAAAAGCTGAGTTCAAATTCAGCCTCAGACACTTACTTGCTGGGTTACCCTGGGCAAATTACTTAAACTCTGCCTGTCTCAGTTTTGCCAATGCTAGATGGAGATTATAATGACACTCCCTTCACAGGATTGTTGTATGGATCACATGAGTTAACCTGTCAAGGACTCTCTGAACCTCAAAGCATTGTATAAATGCTATCTCTTGTCTCAATTCACTGCTCAGAAGCCCCCCATTTCCCTTTGAAATGGGAAAAGACTCCCCTTCCCCCACATAAAGCCTCTATAAAATGCCAGGAGTCTCTGATTCTTGGCACAAGAAAAACAGAAGTCTCCGTGGCTGTAGGCACTAACGCTCAGCACACAAATGCTCAGAGTACAAAGTGACTGAGGTGAAATGCCTCCTGTCCCCAACACCTACATGGACGAGGCACAGCAGGGATTTTCTTCTCCTTTATCATGACGAACCAGATTCATACATTAAGTGACTTGCCCAAGGTCACAGAATAAGTAGCAGAGCCAGGTCTATTATTCCATGCTGCCGGTACACACACACACACACACACACACACACACACACAATCTCATTTGGCCACCCATTCACCCTCAGAGTCCTGAGTTGCCTATTTCTGCTGAAGATACGGGACTCAACCAGAGCAAAGGACTAGGGAGCTCTTTCTCATTCCAAACTGTCTTCAGACTGCCCTAAAATGCAATGGGCAGAAGTTCATTTCCATAATCTATGGAAAAATACTACTCCCCCTTTAGCTGGTTGTGAAAGAGCAAAGATGGGGGGGGGGCTTTTATCTTCCACCTGTCAGCTAGAACTTGTAAACTCTGTTTTTTCAATAACTTCTTAAGTCTCATCTCAAGGACCATCTGTGCCCATTAATTTTCATTGCCCATCAGTACCACATCAGCAATATGTGGCACTGAAGTCCACCTCAATATGCTTGGACCCCACCCCCAACTGTTGAATTATGAGGGTGGAGACTCCTTTAATGTATGTAAGATACATGTGTGGGTCTGAAATCAAAGGCAGAGTTAGGAGCTATGTTATGCTATAGCTTAGACAGAGGTTCTCTCTGTGAATGACGATGATAATGATAAGGAGGAGAATTGAGAGGGAAAGGACCCCTGCTCAATAATTCTCTGGAACTCAGCGGTGGGTGATGTGTCAAAGGCTCATTTATTGTTCTTCTTGTGAGAATGGTCACCCAGTGTGCAGCTGCTGGGTGCAAAGAATGGGGGCTGGCAGGCCCGTTTTAACTCTTAGTCCCTAATGGGAATGGCCCTTCTCCTTTTTCATCACTGCTCAATTACTCTGCAAGCTAACCTGAACGCAGTATTCCTAACCCTAATTTCCATAATTATTCATTGGTTTCTTAGCCAATGGGGGAGGTGACACAGGAACATTTCTTTGATCTTCCCTTATATGGACACAGCCCAGAAGAGGACCTTATTAAGACCAGCTCTAGGCTCCTTGAAGCATGTGATCTTGTTTGCTGGAGGGAAAGGAGGGGGACTGAGACCTGAGTTCTCAAACAGGTCCAGAGGAGTATAATTTGAATGGTGACTGTTATATTCTTATGGAGAGGAGACCATTCCCTTTCCTCATGGTGATGATGTGGTGGTGGTGGTACAGTGATGATGACGGCTAACATTTATATAGCACTTACCAAGTACCAGGCACTGTGCTAAGTGCTTTATAACTGTTATCTCATTTGATTCTCACAACAACCTTTGGAGGTAGGCTCTGTGATTATTCCCATTTTACAGTTAAGGAAACTGAGGCAAACAGAGGTTAGATTTGAACTCAGGTCTCCTTGACTCCAGACTCAGTGCTCTATCCACTGTGCCGCCTGCTTGCCTCCCTAGTTTGAAAAGTCAATTGGGTAGGGGGGGCAGCTAGGTGCTAGGTGGCCCTGGATTCAGGAGGACCTGAGTTCAAATTTGGTCTCAGACACTTGACACTAGCTGTGTAACCCTGGCCAAGTCACTTAACCCTCATTGCACCACACCACCACCCCCCAAAAAAAAGAAAAAAAGAAAAGTCAACGGGAGGGGTAAAGTAAGGAGGCGGAAGATGTTAGGGAGTTTCTGTACAATATTCAATTTGATCAAACAAACATTTATTAATATGCCAGGCACTGTGCTAGGCACTGGAGACAAAAACAACATCCCATCTCAAGGAGCTTACATTCATTCTGTGGGGAAACTCAGCACTCCCTCATGCCATCCACTTGATGCCTACCCCTTAGTCCCACTCCATATCTGCCTGTCCTTTCCATTGTACCCTCTGGAATGCCTGCTCCATGATGAATACACTTCCTTTCATCTTTAAGCCCTTCCTTTCCCAATCCTTCCATCTTCCAGCACTCACTGAGATCTGGTTCCTTTCTAATGAAACTACTAACCTAGCCACCCGTTGCCGCTATTGGCTAATCTTTCTCTTAGTCAATTCAGTCAATAAACATTTATTAAGCACTTGTTATGTGTCAGGTACTATGCTAAGTTCTGAGGATACAAATAGAAAAAAGAAAAAGACAGTTGCTGCCCTGAAGGTGTTTATAACCTCAAGACGGAAGACAAAATACAAAAGGAAGCTGGAAAATGGAGGGGCAGGGATGCACTGGGGAAGGGAGCCAAGGAGGGGGCAGCAATGTGGAGAAGCCAGACAAAGAAATCTCAAAACAGTGCAGCCAGGTGAGAAATGAAATGTTGTAGATTAACTCTCCTGAATGAGGAGGGTCCGAGTCCCTGCCCCCACCCTCTAATCGGAGAGGCAGAGGGTGGTAATAAGGTGGAACACCAAAGACCATTGAGATCTTGCAGCATGATAAAGTTATCCTGGGGCGTTATGGAGAAATCAGAGAAGTCCCAAAGTAGTGCAGCCACAGTGGGGAAGTCTAAACACTCCTTGTTACCCACTGTCATTTCCAGAATCTCCCTCTGAAATTCTTCTAAGCAAACTCCCTTTGACTCCACTTTGCATCTGCTGCTCTGTCTGGTTTCAAATCTGCAGACAAGATGGCCCTCCCAGGATAAGTTCATCACTTCTAAACTCACCACTAAGTCACTAAAGCCTAGAAGCCACTTTCCTCAGCCTCCTCTCCCCTCTGACTGAAGCACTGAAGAGTGGAACACCAAACTCCTCCCAAGGCCTTCCTTTATTGAGGGCAGATAAGGGACGCTCAGCCCACTTCAATTTGCAGCTGCTGCTCTGCCTTGTTTTGTGTCCAGTACCACCTGGTGCCCTTCCTCCCACCCCCTTCATTTCCCTTCCTTCTTTTGTGTGTTGTTTCCCCTTTTGGGTTGTAAATTCCTAGAGGAAAGGGAATGTCTTTCTTTTTATTAATTGTATGCCCAGCTCTTAGCACAGTGCCTGGTACATAGTAGGCTCTTAATAAATATCTACTAGATTGGCTTGAGGCTCACACTACTCAAATCAATAACCCAATCCTGATCCTGGTGGCTGTTATCTATCTCCTTTCCTCAGTGAATATTATACCTGGCTCAGTCTTTTGCCTCATTTTTTTCTTTCACACTAGAGTTCTTCAACATACACAATGATACTCTCTCAAATATCTTAGCTTTTTAGTTCCTCAATCTGGTCATTTCTCATGGCCCACTTTTTCCATCACAGCCACACCCAGAGATAGTCATATTTCTTGGAACGTCCCAAGAGTGTTCCAATTCTTTGTTCACAAACCTCAAAATTTGTATCTGACCAAATTACCTATGCTTTACGACTCATGACTTGTACACCCTCCACCCTTCTATGCTATCCCAGCATAGAGTTCATCCCCCCTGTACTGACCACACTTTCCTCCTTTCCCTATCGTGAGCCCTTGGTGAACCAGCTCAGCTCTATGCTATCTTCTACTCATAGGTTCCTTTCCCCCTTGTCCTGTCACCAACTATGTTTTGCCAAACCCCAACCCTGGATACCTCTCACCATCTGCTTCCTTTGCTGCTTAAAGGAGCTGGAGGAAATCATGAAACTGTGCTGACTGGGTCACCTACAGATCTATGTTGTATATTACCAATTTTCCATGGTTAGCTTTCATTCTGGTTTTTTTCAAGGCCAAACTCCTTGAGAAATCTGTTAGCTCACTTCTCTCATCTCTAAATGCTCTTCAGTTTGGTTTCCAACCTTATCAAGTGCAAGTGATGATGCAACTGAAAGTGTGTTCTCTAAAGTTAACAATGGGCTCTTAATCGCTAAACCTAATGACCACTTCTCAATCTTGCTTCTTCTGAATCTGTCTTAAGCATTTGACTGTATGGCAGTTTTGGGGGGGGGGGGGTTGTGTTGTTGTTGTTTTTTTTTTTTTGCTGAGGCAATGGGGGTTAAGTGACTTGCCCAAGGTCACACAGCTAGTAAGTGTCAAGAGTCTGAAGCCAGATTTGAACTTAAGTCCTCCAGAATCCAGGGTGGGTGCTCTATCCACTGCGCCACCTAGCTGCCCCTGTCTTAAGCATTTGACTACTGATCACCTTCTCCTCCTGGACACTCTCCTCTCTAGGTTTTCAGCACACTTATCCTTCCTGGCTCTGCCACTCACCCACCACTTCCTCTTTGCTGGTTCTTCATCAAGGCAGACCCACTAGCTTATGAGTATCCCTCAAGGCACTATCCTGGGCCCTCCTCTCTGTATATTACCTTTTTTTTTTTTTTGCTAGGCAATGAGGGTTAAGTGACTTGCCCAGGGTCACACAGCTAATGTCAAGTGTCTGAGACCGGATTTGAACTCAGGTCCTCCTGAATCCAGGGCCTGGGTATATATTATCTTTATTGGTGATCTCAACTCCAATGGATTTAATGATCATCTCTATGCAAATGATTCTCAAATCTACTTATCCAGTCCTAGAATCTCCAGAGCTAAAAGTTCATATCACCAATGCCCTTCAGACATGTCAAACTCAATATCCGAAACAGAACTCACAATGTTTATCCCTAAATGCTCAACTCTTCCAAACTTCCTTCTTATTATTCAGGGCACTACCATCCTTTTATTTTTATTTATTTATTTAATTATTTTTTTTTTTGCAAGGCAATGAAGGGTTAAGTGACTTATCCAGGGTCACACAGCTAGTAAGTGTCAAGTGTCTGAGGCTGGATTTGAACTCAGGTACTCCTGAATTCAAGGCTGGTGCTTTATCCACTGCACTACCTAGCTGCCCCCACTACCATCCTTCTAGTCACCCCAGGTCCTCAAACTCAGTGTCTCAGTGTAAACCTAGTCCAGGCCCTCATCACCTCTTTCCTGGATTATGTTGACAGGCTCCTAATTGGTCTCCCTGCCTTGAGTCTCTTGCCACCATGACCCATACTCCATTCAGCCACAGCTGCCACAAGCTAGCAGAGGTATGACCATGTCACTACCTGCTCAGAGTTCCAGTGATACCCTATCACCTCCAGAATCAACTATAAACTTCACTTCTCAGTCATCTTCTTTACCACACTTTCTGCTCTGAGACCATCATCCTCTCTCTCCAGTGGAAACTTGGACTCTTCTCCTGGGTTTCTTGACTCTGATAAGTAAGCTTTGACCCTGTATTTCTGGGAACCAGGCATCCACACCCTTTTCTGCCCATTTCTATTCTACTTTCTAGTCTTGCTTTCTGTATTATCCTTAAGAAGGAAATGGTCTTGGGGGTGTCACAGAGGATAAAGCACTGGCCCTGGATTCAGGAGAACCTGAGTTCAAATCCTGCCTCAGACACTTGACACTTACTAGCTGTGTGACTCCGGACAAGTCACTTAACCATCATTGCCCCACAAAAATAGATAAATAGATAGATAGGTAGATGATAGATAGATAGGTAGATAGATAGGTAGATAGATAGAGAGAGAGAGAGATAGATAGATAGAGAGATAGAGAGAGATGGATGGATGGATGGATGGATAGACAGAGATAAACAAACAAATAAATAGGTAGATAGATGAATTAATGGATAAATAAATAGATGAATAAATAAGTAAGCAAACAAGGAAAGAAAGAAAGAAAGAAAAAGGAAGGAAGGAAGGAAGGAAGGAAGGAAGGAAGGAAGGAAGGAAGGAAGGAAGGAAGGAAGGAAGGAAGGAAGAAAGAAAGAAAAAAGAAGAAAGGAAGAAGGTAAGGCCCTTGAGGGCAGGGAGCATGCTGTTTATGGTTGTTACACAATTCCTGGCCTATAAAATGCACTTCATAAATTCATAGCCTAGCTATGTCTTTCTTTGGTATTTGATGCTTTTCATCACTCAGCCCCTCTCAACCTCTCCATTGTCCTTACACTTTGTCCCACTCCGCACCCTCTTTAATGCAGTAATGCTATCCTTCAAGCTCTTCCCCCCCACACAACTCTCCATATCTGGTCCTTTGTGCCTTTACACTCATTGTTCATATTTTACTTTCCCTAGCTTCCTTCAAACTCAGCTCAGAGTCTTCCTGCCACAGGAGGCTTTTTACTGGTCCTGTCTGATAAGAGTGCTTTCCCTTGGAAGTGACCTTCCCTCTATTCCAAATATATCTGGTTTACACACCTAGTTATTTGTGTGTTGCCCAATTCTTTGGAATATGAATTCCTTGAGGGCAGGGACTATTTTTACATTTCTCGGTGCCAAGTACTATGATAAATGCCCAATAAATGTTTGTTGATTGACAGATAATAAATAGAAAATGTCTATGTACAACATAATTGAGAGGATGAGGAAGACAAACAACTGAAGGAATTAAGAAAGTTCTTGTGTAGGAGTCAGCATTTGAGCTGAGTCTTGAAGGGAGCTAGAGTTTCCAAATGGTGAGAAGGAAGAACATTGTGGTCATGGGGGACAGCACTGTATAAAGACATGGAGACAGAGATAGAAGGCATAATTGTATAAACAAAGTGAAAGCAATACCTGCATTGTAGCTCCTTCTGAATTCTCATTAGCCACTGTTCCCTGGCCTCCAAGCCCACATTTCCAACTGCCATGCAGACATATTGAACTGAATGTCCAACTGACATCTTAAATTCAATATGTCAGAAGCAGAGCTCATTATTTTTCCCTCTAAATCCTCCCCACCACCACCATCACCACTCCTCCCTTCCCTATTAGTATAGAAGGAGGGCAACACCATCCTCTCAGTCCCTCATGCTCCCAACCTAGGAGTCAGACTGGATTCCTCTCTATCTCTCACTCCTCATATTCCATCTGTTGCCAAGACTTGTGGATTTTATTTCTACAGTTTTTCTCATATATGCTGTTTTGACTCTGCCAAAAGTACCAGGTCTTCATCATTAAATGCCTGGACTACTGCAATAGCCTACTGGCCACTCCAATCCAATCCTTGTTGTTGTTTATCCTTCATTCCCAAAGAGAACCATGACATTGGAGTTGCAGTAGAATGTGGGACCCCAACAAACTTAGAGACCTTAAACTTTAGTAGAAGTGAAAAATAATCCTTAAACTTTACACACTGAAACCAAAGATTCCAGAAATGAAAAACAATCCCTGTTTCACACCTCAGGAATATGATGTTGCCAGAACTCATAGACCAGGGGTCACGCAGACCCCAGGATATTTAAAGATATTTCTACCTATGATATAAATGCCAATAAGCATATCAAGATCTGCAAAGAACATAGATGATATGTGAGTTCCATACTTGTACATCAGCAAGATGTATGTGTACATCACTTGACCCCTGAACACCTCCTCCCAATGCCCCCTCCTTGGTAGTTTTTGCAATCTCATTAGTCTTGGCATGTAACCTTCTTTGTCTGAAACTATATATAAAAGGTCAACTCTCCTTCTATTTAGAAAAAGTTTCCATCTTACTACTGTCTCCCAGACATGTATTCCTTTCTTCTAATAAGTCTTTCATAGTCAATCATCACACAATATTGCTATTACTGTATACAGTGTTCTCCTGGTTCTGCTCACTTCACTCAGCATCAGTCCACTTAAGACTTTCCAGGTTTTTCTGAAATCAGCCTTCTCATCATTTCTTATAACATAATAGTATATTCCATTACAATCAGATACCACAACTTGTTCAGCCATTCCCCAAATGATCGACATCCCCTTGATTTCCAATTTTTTTCCACCACAAAAGAGATAGCTTTATTCTTTATTGTTGTGTTATTAATAAATTGTATCACCTCACTGGGCCTCAATTTCATCATCTTTAAATAGACTTCTTTCTCTCTAAGATCCCCTCTTTTTATTATAATATTTTATTTCCCCTCCAATTACACATTAAAACCATTTTTAAACATTTTTTTAAAAGTTTTGAGTTCCAAATTCTCTCCCTCTCTCCCTTGTTCCCTTCCTGCCTCTCTGAGACACTAAGTAATCCAATACAGTTGAAGGTCCCCTCTTTAACTGTAACATTCTATCATATATGGAATAGCCTCTGAATCTGACTCAAAAGACAGACAAGCTCTGATTCTCAGTAGCTGTATGCGAGTGTGGGCAAATCCCTCAGCTAGCCTCCCTGCCCCCCCCCCCAGTCCAGTTTCCTCATCTGTAAAAAAGAGAGATCAGAGGCTTGCCCTGGGAAATCCTAATATGCAGGCTTCTCTGATTCTCAGAAGGGCCATAATATCTTCCCCTTCCGTCCCAAACTGTCTCCACTCCTTTAAAGTCCAGAGCCCAGTAGGAACGAACAGGAGGTAGTGAGCCCTCCTCAGCCCATCTGAATGTCTGAGCTTGTGGAAACCCGGCAAAAATCTGGTTTCAAACATGCTGTTATTATGCAACCTTTTCCCCCCCTATGCCTTTCTTCCCTCTGCTGGAGCCTTAGGTAATCCAATATGGGCTGAAGGGTTTCAGAGCTGAATCACTCCTAAGAACTGGCTGGACTCGTTCTCTGTGGGCAGCACTGCAGTCCTCTTCATCAAAGTGATGCCCTTGCTCATTCAGCACCGTCACCCTGGCACCCGCCCCCACTGTATACAGTGGCAGGCAAGGAGCCACATTAGGTCACAGGATGAGAACTAGCTGAAGCTGCCTGGGATAGCTCTAGCATATCCATGCCTTGGCCTTGCTTCACTGAGGCTTGAATAATGCACTAATAACCAGCTTCTGAAGCACACAAAGGCTTTTGGAAATCCAGAGATGAAAGACACTTTGTACTGCTTGTCCTACTGCAGTAGAGAATACAGCCATAGGTATTCCCACAGGGCCTGGCCATTTTCTTTGCGTGGAGCTTGGAATGAAAATAACATACAGAAGGGGGCCTTAAAAAAAATGTCAGCTGCAGAGGACAGATTTATTTTGAAACGAGAAGAGACAGTACACAGTGTGAGTTTCATGCTTGGCTCTTTCTCAATTTAAAAGAAGAAGAAGAAGATGATGAAAAAGAGGAAAAAGAAGAGGAGGAAGAGGAAGAGGAAGAAGAAGAAGAAGAAGAAGAAGAAGAAGAAGAAGAAGAAGAAGAAGAAGAAGAAGAAGAAGAAGAAGAAGAAGAAGAAGAAGAAGAAGTCAGTCTCTGTGAATTGTGGCATATTCCCCAACAGCAAACTGTCAGGAGCTGAAATTAGATTGACACAGGGTCATAAGGAGGTGAGGTGAGAAAGCTGATATGTATTTTCTTCTCCTGACTCTCTGGATTTATTTCATATAGGCAGAATAGTCACTGCAATACAGTTCCCAACTCAATTTTCCTTTTCAGAGTGATAACTAGGGTAGGACAGCTGTGGCTTTTCCTGAGAGTTGGTGTGAGGAGCATGTTTCCTCTATGAAAAAAGCCAGAATCTGCTATACTACGTATTTCATGTCCTTCTTTGATTAGTACTCCTGCAAAGGCTATGGAGGTAGTGAATGGCATCTGGGAGAGAGAGAGGAAGAGGGACTTAGGCTAGCTGAAATTAAAGGAGGAACTAAGACAATCCTTCTCTGGCTGTGACTGGACCTGTATGTGGCTCATCTCTGCTGGGACCATCACCCCAAACCTCAAATGAATTGTCCAAAGTCCTGGGATTCCTGTACATAGTTTTCACTACTTCCTCAGTAATGGAAGGGACCATGGCCAGTCCATACTGATTTATCTTCTCAGGTCCCGTGTTAATATTTATTTTGTATATTTCATGATATTTCAACTTCCCCTTAGAAAGAGAATTCAATTCAACTCAACTCAATAAACATTTATTAAGCTTTATTGCTTTAAGTAGTGATAAGCATCATGGGAGATTGGGAAAGGGGGAGGGTGTACATAGGTAAAAAAGAAGGTTCTCCCTGGCTACAAGAAGTTTACATTTTAAAGGAATTTGAGTTTTACAGCTGGAAGGAAACCACTAGTTCAACCCCCGCCCCGTTTTTTTTATAAGGAAGCTGAGCCCCAGATAGGTTATCTAATTTACCTAAGGTCACACAACTGTGTTGGAATATATTGTTGTTTAAGAAATAAACTCTTATAGACCAAGGATTTCAACTCTTAAATATTCAACATGACACTGGGCACAGTTAGGTCCTTTAATATTTTAGGTTTGCTGCTTTTGCATGAATCAGTCTAATAATATTTAAGTGGCTGTAGTC
The DNA here is from genome assembly GCF_019393635.1 of Dromiciops gliroides. Taxonomy (NCBI): domain Eukaryota; kingdom Metazoa; phylum Chordata; class Mammalia; order Microbiotheria; family Microbiotheriidae; genus Dromiciops; species Dromiciops gliroides. The sequence continues at coordinate 444,769,776 of NC_057864.1, forward strand.
ATCAGCTGCTATGCAGACCACTACAGCTAGCTTAAAAAAAAAAAAAAGACAGGGGGAAGGGAAGATTCTTCCTGATTTTATAATGAGCTGCTAGTTTAATGAAGAAAAACAAAATACCTAGAGAATTCCAATGTCCACTCCCTAGTAGGGGAAAAAGCTCTAGGCTAGGACTCAGGAGATCTCGGTTCTAGCTCTGCCACCAACTAGCTGTGTGACCTGGTGCAAGTGAAGTCATCCATTCCCTCATCTGTCAAATGAAGGATTGGGACCAGAGTTCACTAAGGTTCTGTGGAGCTCTAACATTCTTCACTAGGAGACCTCATCATCTTGCAAGATCAAAGCAGCTTCGGAACTCACAAGACAGAGGAATGAACTCCAAAACTTCCATTTAGGAAGGGAGTCCAGGAAAGCCACCTCTTCATTTCCCATCTGACTACACTGCTTTGACTTCTCTATCCTGTCCCAGGGCTGGTTATCTTCTCCCCACCCCCATCTTTTCAGCTCCCTTTTGTGTTTGTCTTCCTACAATTAGATTGTAAGTTGCCTGAAGGCAAGAATTATCTTCTTTGAAATTGTATCCCCAGTGATTAGTACAGGGACTGGGATATAGTGCTAAATAGACGTCTGTTAGTTTACTAACTATAAAAGGAAGTGGTCATAATATATCAGAACTGGTCAATCCACTTCCAATAATTGTGAAGCTGGGTTATTTGGTCAGTAGAGAAATGCTATCCTAGTCTAAACCTATGTGGCAGTTGTATGGCCTTGGGCAAGTCATTTCTTTGCCCAGAGCCTCAGTCTCACCACCACCACCACCACTGTAAACAACACCCAAAGTCAAATAGATAGTAAGTAGCAGAGGAAGGATTCAAAGTCCAAGTTCTGTACTTGCTCCACTATATTACTAGCACCAAGGATACTTCCAGCTCTGAAATTCTATGACTATGTACTTCAGTTTTTACCTGTTCTCAAGATTGTCAGCAGGGAATCTCTTTGGCCATGTGTGGACAGAACCATACACATAGAGGGAAGCAGTTTATGTACATGCCTAGAGAGATGGAAGATTTTTTAAAGTATTGTTTATGCTACTTTGGGGAAGGGAAGAGATGAATTACAAAGGTGCTAACAAACTCCCTCTTCCTTCTTCTTCATCTCCTAGCATTCATATGCCTTTGGCCACTATCTCCTCCTTCCCTCCCCTTTCCCCCCCAGCTCACAGAATGAAATGGTCTTATTGCTTATCAAGACTAAGCCCTCGGGGGCAGCTAGGTGGCACAGTGGATAAAGCACTGGCCTTGGATTCAGGAGGACCTGAGTTCAAATCCAGCCTCAGACAGTTGACACTTAACTAGCTGTGTGACCCTGGGCAAGTCACTTAACCCTCATTGCCCTGCAAAAAAAACAACAAAAAAACAAAACAAAAAAACAAAACAAAAAAAAAAAGACTAAGCCCTCTACTTGTTCAAGTAACCTTATTACAACCCATTTCCTCCAACGGATTGTTCTCTCTATCCTCCCCACTTTTTCACCTATTTCCAATCTTTCCCTGTCTCCTGGCTCTTTCCCTAATGCCTACAAATATGCCCAAGTCTTCTCCATCCTCAAAAACACCATTCTCTCTTGGTTTCCATCCATCTAAGGAACTATTCCTTCTCCATCTGCTTTGTTGGATCCTCTTCCATAGGTGTCCCTTAGGGTTTCAGCTTCCATGAATTTAATTACCATTTTTTATGCTGATGATTATTAAATCTACCTTTCCTGGGGGCAGCTAGGTGGCACAGTGGATAAAGCACCAGCCCTGTATTCAGGAGGACCTGAGTTCAAATCTGACCTCAGACACCTGACATTTACTTGTCCCTGGGCAAGTCACTTAACCCTCATTGTCCCACCAAACAACAATAACAACAACAACAAACTATATTTCCTGCCCCAATCTCTTTGTTGACCTCCAATCTCATATCTCCAACTGCCTTTCAGACATCTAGAACTAGATATTTAGTAAACATCTTAAATGCAATATGTCCAAAATGGAACTCATTATCTTTCCCTCTAAAACCTTCTTCCCTCCTACCTTCTCTATTATTGTAGAAGGAGGGCAACACAATCCTCCCAGTCACTCAAATTCACGACCTAGTAGTTATCCTGGATTTCTCACTGTGTCTCAAGCTCCATATCTAGTATGTTGCCAAGTCCTGCCAAGTTCGATTTTGTAACATCTCTTGAATACACCTCCCCTTCTCTCTGCCATAGCCATTAGTTTGGTACAGATCTTTATCACCTTACACCTCGACTATTGCAATAGCCAGCTGGTGGGTCTGTTTCCCTCAAGTCTCTTCCCACTCCAATCCATCCTCAATTCAGACACTAAAGTGATTTTCCTAAAATGAAAGTCTGATTATGTCACACACACACACACACACACACACACACACACACACACACACACACACTGTAAACTGCAGTGGCTCCCTATTGCTTCCAGAAGCAAGTATAAAATGTTCTTTTTGGCATTCAAAGTGCTTCATAACCTAGTCCCTTCCTACCTTCTCAGTCTTCTTACACATTACTTCCCAATACATACATTTTGATCCAATGACATTGGGTAATTCATAAACAAGACACTCCATCTCTTGGCACCAGGTATTTTCTCTGGCTATGTCTAATGCCTGGAACACTCTTCCTCCTCCTCCTCCTCCTCTCTGACTACTGACATTCCTGGCTTCCATCAAGTCACAACTAAAATCTCATCTTCAATTGGAAGTCTTCCCAAACCCCTCTTACTTCTAGTGCCTTCCCTCTGTTATTTCCTATTTATCTTGTCTATAATTTGCTTTCTATATATTTACTTGAACGTTGCCTCCCCCATTAGATTGTAAGCTTCTTGAGGGAAGGAACTGTCTTTTGACTCTTTTTGTATCTGTAGGCTTAGCACAGTGCTTGGCACATAGTAGGTACTTAATGTTTATTGATTGATTAATTGATACAAAAGTACTATTTAATTCTCGGGATGTATGGGGTATTCAGGGAGGACTAGCACCTCTGCTGTGAGGGCTTGCCAAGCATTCTTCAGGGCTGCTCATCTACTTTTGGCTTCTAGCTCTCACCTATGGCTCCAAGAAGCTGTAGCATACAGAGGCCACATCCCAGTAAAACCCATCTTGGCAGATGAACTAAACCAGGCTGGCATCAAACCAGTGGGTGAGTTAGGGGAACATCTGCCCCAGGCACATGAAGACTTCCACCAGCAGAATGGGCATATGAGAACAACTTGTTCCAATGGCCATGAGGCAGCTGAAGCAGGAACTTAGAGCTTGGTCAGACATCAAAGACACCAAGGTCATCACTGCATCAAAGGCCATACCCGTTGTCTTGACTGCTGTCTTGCCACTGGACTTTGATAATTCTGAGAGAATGAGGCTGAGAACTTTAGGCTATTCTGACTCATTTAAATCCAGTTCACTCAAAAGTCAAGATATTACCACCTGATGTCATTGGTCTGCTTCTAAAATGAAGGATGAACAACTTTTAATTCCCAGGGCTGAAAAGAGAAAGGGATGGAGAAGATGCAGCATATTAAATTAAAGGGTTTTTTGGAGTTTGGGCAAGAGAAGTAAGCTGGAAGGAAGAGCCACAATAGGAGACTAATTGTCTGTGTTCCAGTAGCAAATAGTCTATTATGGGCTGACAAGAAGAGGGCAAAAAGTTTACACAAAAAACAACAAAACAAAAACAAAACAAAACAAAAAAACTTGAAGAAATGCAAATTCCCTTGGCAGTGCAAATAAATGCATAACCCTGGGTATGCCTAATGCAAGGTTTACTATTCATGGCAACATTTATTTCGGCTTCTGTTTTCAATCACTTGGGTATCAATGTGTCACTTCTATACATTTTTAGGTTTTAGTCATTTTTAAGGGGGAAAAAGCTTTTCTTCATTGCCTACTGTTGTTCTGTCAACTACTCCCAAAAGGAATACCTAGAATGAAAAGAGTAGCAGGGGCTGGGAGAGGTAGAGGTGGTGGATCATAGGATCACCCATTTTAAAGCTAATCATCTAATCCATAGGTTCTAAACCTAGTCTGTGAATTTAGGGTTTGTTTGTTTGTTTTTTAACATTTTTTTGGTTTGTTTTGGTTTGGTTTTTTATGTGTTTTTAACATTTCGATAACTGCATTTCAATATAATTGGTTTCCTTTTAATCTGAAATATTTTGTTTTATAGATTTAAAAACATTATTATGAGAAGAGGTCCATAGGCTTCAGCAGACTGCCAAAGGGGTCCACAATGATGACGATGATGGTGAGGGTGAAGATAGCTTGCATTTATAAAGTGTTTTAAAGCACTTTGCAAAGCACTTAATAAATAAATATTATTTATTTAATTCTCACGACAACATTGGCAAGTAGGTATTCCCTTTTTACAGATGGAGTACAAATATCCCTCTCTCACTCACACACACACACACACACACACACACAGATTAAGAACCCCTAATATAGTACAACACTTTTATTTTACAAATAATGAAATGTATTCCAAGTTAAGTGATTTGCCCAAGGTCACACATATAATAAGTGACAGAAGCAGGACTTAAACCCAAGTTCCCTGACTCCAAATTTAGTTCTCCTTCCATTATACCAACTTGCTCTTTTTTTTTTTTCTTTTTGGGTATTTTTTGCCCAGGATTAAAAAATATTAGAAAAAAACTTAGAATTAAAAGCAATCTCAGAGAACTATCTAATCCAACCTCCGACTCTATCCCACTCTCGATATATGATCAGCTTATTTGAATATTTCTAGTGATGGGGTCCTCACTACCATATACCACCTCCTAAGTTTTTGATAGTTACTGTGAGTAATGAGAAAATCCATTCAAAGTGAGTTCCCTTTCCCAGGTCTGAAATTCACAACATGAATCTCTAAAGTCACAGGGAAAAAAAAGCAAATCCAGCCTTCAGATTTTCGTTCAGAGAGATTTCAGTTGTGCTTATGATATTTACAATGCTGTAAATTAATACCCCACCAAGAACCACATCTCATATGAACCTAATGTTCCATGGGCCAGTGTCTAACTACTCTGGCAATCAGTATGGGCTCATCAAGTATGAGCCACACCCCATTCGCCTCATTTCCTTTCTTAACAGGGTCAATAGACTGAAATATCAGAATCCTATAAATATAGTATACAAGGCATTTGCCAAGCCCTCGTGATACATGTGTGGACAAGATGAGAAGAGAAAGTGTAGATTAAAGCAGTTTGGCAAATTCAGAAGTGGATGGATCAAATTCTAAGGGATAGCAATGAACGGATCAATGTTGGGAGCCCCGCATCCCCCTCTCACCCTCTCACCCTGGATCTGTGCATGGTTCTGCTCTATTCATCATTTTTTTTTCAATGAAAAGCAACATAGATGGCAAATTTATCAACCTTGTGGATGATGCAAAATGAAGACTGACTAGCATGTTGGATAAAAGAATCTTGGATCCAGAAATGCTGGTCTGACTATAAGATGGAATTTAATAATGATTAATGTAAAAATATGTTAAAATGGTAATATAAAGATGATAAATATTTTGTAAAAATCAACTGCATCAGTACAGGACAGAAGAGGGACAGCTAAATGACAGTTTACGTGGACACGCCTAAAGGTTTTAGTGAACTGCAAGGACAATATGAATAGACAGTATGACCTGGCAGATAATGTACTCAACTTGCATTAATAGAAACATAGTGTGTTGAATGAAATAAAAGATCTTATCAGCAGCATCTATGACTGAAATATGAGACAGGCTGGCGATAAAAAGAAATCAAGAGTCAAAAAAGAGACAGCTTGAATGTTCCAGGTAGCAGCACATTAAAGGCCTAGAGTAGGGATTCTTAACTTTTGTTTTGTTTTGTGGACCCCTTTGGCAGTCTAGTGAAATTTTTGGACCCCTTCTCAGAATCATGTTTTTAAATGCATAAAATCAAATACTTAGGATTACAAAGGAATATAGTTATATTGAAATACTATTATCAATATATATTTTTAAAAGCCATGTTCACAGATCCCAGGTAAGGAATCCCTGGCTAGAGCATGTATATAGCACCTACTGCGCAAAATACACTGTGTTAAGTGGTTTATAAACATTGCCTCGAGGCAGCTAAGTGTCGTGGCGGATAGAGTACTGGCCCTGGATTCAGTAGGACCTGAGTCCAAATCCGGCCTCAGACACTTAACACTTAATAGCTGTGTGACCCTGGGCAAGTTACTTAACCCTGATTGTCTCGTCAAAACAAAAAACAAACAAAATAAATATTGCCTCACTTGATCTTCACAACAACCCTGTTAAGGTAAGTATTATTATTATCCTCATTTTGTAGTTGAAGGAACTGAAGCTGATAGAGGTTAAATGACTTGCCCAGGGTCATACAACTAGCAAGTGTCTGAGGCAGGATTTGAATTCAGGTCTTCCTGACTCTAGGCCCAGAGGACCATCAGAGGATGGCCTCCAGAACATTGGATGGATCATCTATAGAAGACTGATAGAAATATGTGGGCAAAAGTCACAGCAGATGTGAGGAAGTCTTTACATTATAATCTGGCCTCATGAAGAGAGTATCCACAAGGTGATAAAATCATGGAACCAATTAAATGAGTGTCCAGAACGAAACATTGCATCACTATAATGACAAGCTCAACATCAGAGAAGAGATTTTTTTTAAATGTCCCTCTCTCTTTTCTTTGGGGAGCTGGAGAATTGTGGATGTAGAACAATGCATATACTGTCAGACTTGATTGACATATTGCTTAGTTTTGTAAAACTGAATTCTCTCCCTCTTTTTTACTCTTTAAATAAGAGATGACTTAATGGACAAATGACTGGGGAGGGCTGTTTTAGAAATGGAGGTGAAGTCAAAACAAAATAAATAGATTCATTTTTTTTTAGTGAGGTAATTGGGGTTAAATGACTTGCCCAGGGTCACACAGCCAGTAAGTGTTAAGTGTCTGAGGCCGGATTTGAACTCAAGTACTCCTGACTCCAGGGCCAGTGCTCTATCCACTGCACCATCTAGCTGCCCCTTGATTCATTTTTAAAGGGAAAAAAAGGAGTAAGTGTACAAAACAATGCTGATTATAGAATTCTACCCTGCTCAGACCCTACCTAGCATACCTACCTGTTATATGTATATGTTATATGTAAATGCAGTTTGGGATACCATATTTTGACAAGAAATAGAATCAAAAGAGAGTAACCAGGATGGGGAAGGGACTAGAAACTAGAAGAGGATTTGGAGGATTCATTGAAACAACTGGGGGTGTTTTGCCTGAAGAAGGAAAGATTTGGGTCAGTGATGGGCTAATGTGGAGAGAAGACATTACGATTCTTTTCAAGAATTTGAAGAAAAGTCATGTGGACAATAGATTAAACTGGTTTTTGCTTATTCCCAGAGGGAAGACCTAGCATCGAGGGGCAAAATTTGTAGAGGGACAGATTTAGGTTAAATATGAGGAAAAACCATGTAATAAAAAGAGCTGTCCCAAAGTAGAACTAGCTGTCTCAGCAGGTAGCGAGCTCTTCAAGCAGAGGCCACGTGATCATTTACTGGGGATACTGTTAGAGGGAATTCTTGATCTGGGTCACATTGAACTAAATGGCCTCTAAGGTCCCTTCGAACTCTCAGAATCCATGATTCCACTGGTTTCCCACTGAGGTGCTTATAGGTTCTCTGGTTACACAGGGAACTGTGGCTTGAAATTCAGGTCAGCAGGAATATGTTTCCATAACTACTCCCTGGAGGAGATCAAAAAAACTAGTCAGCTCTGAGTTATCAAGCTAATGAAAAGGAGGAGCCATAATTCAGCTAATGTAAGACAGTCATCTGCATAGGTTTTCTCTTCTTCCTACCACAATGGCACCTGAGTCATGGATATGGAGGGGCAACTGGATGGTGCGATGGATAAAGGACTGGCCCTAAAGTTGGAAGGACCTGAGTTCAAATCTCACCTCAGACACTTACTAGCTGTGTGATGCCAGGCAAGTCACTTAAACCCAATTGCCTTAAACATCCAGTCATCCTGATAACATATCTTGCCACTGGACCCAGATGGCTCTGGAGGAGAAAGCCCAGATGGTGACTTTGCACAGTCCTTCCTCACTTAAATCCAATTCAGTGCAAGTCATGACATGTGTCATGGTCCTCTAAGAGATTGAAGAACAAACAACAATAACAACATGGATATAGAGCTATGAACTAGAGAATCTGGGGACTGGGATATACTCTTGAGGAGAAACTCCTGGGACCTAGTGTGATGAATTTAGACACATTTCCCCAAGCCATTTGGGTAGGAGTTCTCTAAATGGCTCCTCTCCTATTCCTCATCTTGCCCTTTTCTGATTCCATCTAGATTCAGGAGGAGTGTGAAAGGCTTCTCTCCCTTTTCAGAGCTCTGTTCTTCATAGTATAAACTCAGCAATCTATCTATGATTGTCCATTAGTTTGGTATATATAGTGAAAACAGAGAAATGCAGTGGGAGATTGTGTGTAGCATCAACAGCTGGAGAGAGACTGCCCCAAGGGATTGCACATAAGTGCAGCCTCTGTGAAGCCAAGTGGTTACCATGAGACCTCTGCCTGGGGCTATGGGAGCCAGCACACTTAAGGAAATAGACTCCAGAAAAGATGTTCTAAGAGATGGCTTGCAATATTTTGTGAGTTTCTGAGAAAGAGTGTGGGATAATAAAATGAGGTGGAGACCTGCTGAGATGAGGAGCATAGCAGGACAACATCAGACTAGTGATTGGATCCCTTGTATCCTTCATGTTCAAGATCTTCTGTATTCTTCTTATTACCCTCCCTTTGGGGACAGCATCAAGGGAGTTGTTATGTTTATAGCCATGGAGTCATAATTTCATAGATTTTTAGAGCTGGCAGAGACCTCAAGATCCATCTAATCCAATCTAAAGGTGCTATATATATTTCTGGACTATCCTGCTGTCTGGTCAGGAGGCTGATGTGTATGTACATAGGATAAAACGCTGTGATAATACCCTGGACCAGGCCTAACTCAGGCTATTCCAGTGATTTAGGCTCAGGATTAAAATGCAAAGAAATACTCTTGATCCATATGAAATCAATAGAAAAAATTTTTACTTAGCAATACTGGTAAGTCCCAGACCCATGATTTCATTAGTACAGGGAACTCCTTGGATGAAGAAACTTCCTTTACCAGTACAAGTCAGTATCTTCTCTGCAATTTTTAGTTTTAGAGACTTGACCAGAACACTGAGAGATGAAAGAAGCAGAACCTGAACCCACATCTTCCTTGCAGCAACAAGGTAGGCTTGTCAGCCACCATGCCACAAAGCCTTAACAATATTGTAAAATAATATCATCATCATCTTCTCTGCCTCAGCATTCCTCGCTGTGACAGTGCCCAGTCAAGGAGAAGAATGAGCTCCCATGACAGTGGGAATTCCCTAGAGACTGAGGGGTCCCAATGAGTGGGCTGAGATCTTTATGCTTCAGGTTACCAGGAAATCATACTGATGGCTGAAGTCCTGGTCCCTTGGAATGATCAAGTCCCAACAATGACCCTTTAGAAACCAGCCCTTTGGTAAAGAGAGAGGGGCAAAAGAAGGAAGGGCAGATTGGGGGAGGGGACAGACAGAAGCAAATCCCTTTTGAAGGGGGATAGGATGAAAGAAGATGGATAATAGAATAAATATCATGGGAAAGGGAATAGGGTAGGAGGAAAACAGTTAACAATAGTAATCATGAAAAAGAAAAGGGAGAAAAATTGTACAAAAAAATATTTATAGCAACTCTTTGTGGTAGCTAAGAATTCCATCAATTGAGGAATGACAGAAGAAGCTGCGGTATATGATTGTAGTGGAATGGTCTTGTGCTATAGGAAATGACAAATAGGATGATCCCAGAAAAACCTGGAAAGACTCATGAACTGATGTATAGTGAAGTGAGCAGAACTGGGAGGACATTGTGCATAGTGACAGCAGTATTGTTCAATGAGCAATTGTGAATGACTTGACTACTCTCAGCAATAGAATGATCCAAGACAATCTGAAGGGACTGATGATGAAGCCTACTATCTACCTCCATAGAAAGAACTGATAAAAAGAGCACTTGTGGATTGTACATATATAACCTGGTTGCTGTCTTATGGAGCAGGGAGGAAAGGAAGAGAGGGAGGGAGAAAATTTTGGAACTCTAAATTCTATGAAAATGAATGTTGAAAACTACCCTTACATGTAACTAGGGAAAAATAAATAAAGAAACCAGCCCTGGTAGCATAAAACAGATATCACTCTTCACAATGGCAAGATAAAGCCAAGGTCAATGAATCGGTGAGCTTTTACCTTATCTTTCTCTGGTCTCAGGCCCACCATGCCACTTCCAAGTCATGTTCATGCCAGGTCACCAAAGATAGATAGATAGATAGATAGATAGATAGATAGATAGATAGATAGATAGATAGATAGATAGATAGATAGATAGATACATGTAGGTATAGATTAGATATAGATATATTGATAGATATGTGTACACACACACACACATACACACACACACACTATTTCTCCACTGTTTTCTTTTCCAATTCTGTCTCTGAGAATAGTCATCAAACAAATGGTAGTTTTCCTGATACAAACATATTGATCAATTGCCCTATGATTCCAATTAGATTTACTCTGACTACTCCTTTCTGGCCATCACTCCTCAATATGTGATATATTCCCCTGGTAGATTTTAAGTCGTCTCGGCTGCTTGTGTGCATATTGCAATATTTTGCAAGTGTGTGTGTGTGTGTGTGTATACACATGTATGTGTATACATATATGGATGTATTTATCTATCATAGCATAGTGTGCCTGGAACATAGTAAGTGCTTAATTATTGTTTTTTCATTGATTCATTCATTTATTTTTCAGCCCTAAGAGCAAATCTCTGAGTCACTTCCCCTCCACAAGAGCTAAATAATGAAGAGGTTAAGGTACTGGAAATGTGCTACAATGTAGTACAATGAATAAGTCGGAGGTCGGTTTATAGTTCATTTCCTATTTTAAATGGAGGCTAATTGAGAGTAACCAGTCCCCATAGATGAATGGAGCTCTTCCCTAGTACTTTCTAATAGTATCAGCCCAAAGTTAAACGTACTGGCTGAGACTAGAGTATCAGATAACAGGGTGTCTGCAAAACACAGATAAACATGCCCTGGCCTTCCATTGGTTGGCCCACGTTGCATCTCTCATGGAAATGTCGCTTCAAATGGGCCCTGGAACTGAGGTGGGTTTGACAATGAAAAGAAACTCAAGAAAAGTGTTTGCATGCTCAGAACAGAGAGATTCAGACCTGAAGCCTTGCTTAGGGACATCTCTTTAAATACTGATGAGAAACTTTGTTACCGAAGTCAAATGCCTGGTTTCCTTACTATCTGATCCTATCAGAGAAATAGGCATAGGAATCACTCATGAGTGAAAATGAGAAATGTTTCCAAATGCTTTGGGTGACACAGTTTTTAACATGCTACACAAGCATGTATTCAAATGAATGAAAAAGTATTTCTTCAGCTCTCACAATGACTATATGCCAGTGACTACTATGTATTAGAACAGGAAAGAGACTGAAATATTTGTGTATATAAATAAGTGTATGTATATGTGTATTATATGATCATGTATTCCTACATATAGGTGTACATATACATACATACACATGCATATAAATTTATGTGCATATATATAGACTTTCTAGAGATTATCCATTTGTCTGTTAAAGATAACCAAACATATTAATCAATTGCCTAGGATTCCAATCACATTTACTCTGACTTCTCTGTCTAAAAGTAGTAGTCATAAAGGACAACCTTTTCTATGAAACAGATAACTATTTTAAGTACTTTGGAGAAATATGGGGTTCTTTTGCTTTTACATCACCTCTGTTTGATACTACATGTTTTCTGCCCTCTCAATGAACCATTTCTTATTACAAGGAATGAACTAACCAATACATAAACCAAGTCTAAGATGTAGTGCCCCACACCCATAGTCTCCCATCTATACAAAGAATGGAGAGAGAGAGATATTCTCATCTTCTTTAAGGCCAACCTTGGTCATTATAATTTCATAGAATTCATCTTCAACTGTTTAGTGATGTTGTCCTTTCCATTTCCACTGTCGAAGTCATTGCATATATTTTCCTGGTTTTGTTTACTTTACTTTGCATCACTTGATATGTCTTCCCATATTTTCCATTATTCTTCATGTCCATAATTTCTTAGGGAGCAGTAATATATTCTATTACATTATGATACCATACTTTGCTTAGTCATTCCCCAATTTTGTTTCCAGTTCTTTGCTACTACAAAAGGTGCAGCTATAAATATTTCAGTCTATATGGGACCTATCTTTTTTTTAATTGACTTCCTTAGGGTTATAAACCTAACAGTGGGGGTCCTGGGACCAAAGAGAATGGACATTTGAGTCACTTTTTTTAACATAATCCCAAATTGCTTTCAGAATGGCTGGATCGATTCAAAGAGGAATGCTGGTTTTTAAGCCACTATATACAGATATTTCAGTGAATATCCATTGGACTATTAGAGGTGGTGCTGGTGCCGGTGCTGGTGGTGATGATGTTGATGTTAACTGATGTGGTGAGAAGTAATCATGATATAGTAGAGAGCAGGTCTTAGAACCTTGGGTCCAAGTTTGATCTCTGCTGTACATTGGATATGTAACTTTGAACAAGTCACTGTCTCTACGTGATCTATGTTGTTGTTGTTGGTTTTGAGCCTTTTCAGTCATTTCCAACTCTTTGTGACCCCATTTGGGGTTTTCTTGGCAAAGAAACTAGAATGGTTTGCTATTTCTTTCTTTACAGATGAGGAAACTGAGGCAAACAGGATTAAGTGATTTGCCCAGGGTCACAGAGCTAGTAAGTATCTGAAGCCAGATTTGAATTCAGGTCTCCCTGACTTTAGGCTCAGTGCTCTATCCACTGCACCAACTAGCTGCCCCATGATCTATACAATTTTCTAATTGTTTAAGCTGCTGAACAAGGATCATTCTGCATTGATATGAAAAGTGATCTCCACTAGAAGTTCCCTATAGCAATGAAATCACAGGTGCAGTCCAAAACAAAACCTGATACACACACGGGCATAAGATTATTTTTTGTTTTATTATTAATTTAGGAAATAAAATAGGCATCTTTATAACATAGTACAATAAAAAGATGATTGCACATGAAACTGCAAATCTACTATGCACAACATTCCTTTCAAATATACAACAAAATTATGATCTAAATTTTTTCTCCCCTCACCCTAAAGATGGCGACCATTAGACACAAATATGTACATACATTTAAAAATTATTCTCTCCATACTTGTATTTATCAATTCTTTCTCTGGATAGTATCTTTCTTTGTATGTCCTTTATACTTAATTCGGGTGTTTATAATAGATAAAATAATTTATTCACTCAGTGTCGTTCTTAAAACAATATTGTGGGGGCAGCTAGATGGCACAGTAGATAGAGCACCGGCCCTGGATTCAGGAGTACCTGAGTTCAAATCCAACCTCAGACACTTAACACTTACTAGCTGTGTGACCTTGGGCAAGTTACTTAACCCCAATTGCCTAGAAAAAAAAAAAACAAAAACCCAATATTGTGGTTACTGTATACATAGCTTTTTTGGTTCTGCACATTTCCTTCATTATTTCATGCAAGTCTTTCCATGTTCTTTTAAATAATTGAATTTATCATTTTTACAACATAGTAGTATTCCATAACAATCATATACCAAAACTTGTTCAGCCATTCTCCAATTGATGGCCTTACCCACAATTTCTACTTCTTTGCCACCACAAGGAGAGCTGTTATAAACATTTTAGAACATATAGGTTCTTTTCCTTTTTCCCTAATTACCTTTGGAAATAGACCAAGTAGTGGTATTGCTGGATCAAAGGGTATATGACTTTAAAGCTTCTAAGATACTTAACTACTACTATCTCATTTGACCTTCACAACTCTGAGGTAGGTATTATTATCATTATTTTACAGATGAGGAAACTGAACCTTAAAGAGGTTACATCATTTACCTCTGGCCCCACAACTAGGAAGTGTCAAAGGGAGAGGCGGGATATGTGAATCCAAGTATTCCTGGCTTCCTCTATCCACTGTACCACTTTCTGGCATTTTCTTGAAGGTACTCACTTTAAAAGGCATTGGAACTAGATGTACTAAACACACTCCTGGACATGTTGGCTGCAAAAAGTCTTGGCTTCGTGCCTTAGTGTGAGAGCCAGTTGAGGCATGCTATCGTCAGCTGTCATTTTGTGATCTGCCCTGCCTTGTGGTATGATTAGTGTGCTCTGTGCCTCCCTCAGTCCACTAATGCACCTGAAAGTTACCAATAGAACTGCGATTTCAGCTTACATTAGTACAAACAAATCTCAATATTTGTCATGTGAGCACTTCAGAACCATATTTCTAATTCATCAATTACCACAAAGTTCTTGGTGGAGAAAATCACATATTATCACATCTTTGCTATACTATAAACCCAATATAAATTCAAGTATGCTTTTGCATATGAATGTCATGACTAAAGAATGTCGACTGATATATAGGAGCAGAAAGAACAATCTCTCAATTAATGGATTGTGTTTCTGTTTACACCTCTATTGCTAAACTCTGATTTTTTTTTTTAGTACGAGGTTCTGTCTGAATTGCAAGGCCCTCATCAATCAAAATGGTTTATATTTAATAAGGATGCTTCAATCATACAAGTCATACATTTTATAAGAAAACCAGACTCGGGGCGGCTAGGTGGCGAAGTGGATAGAGCACCAGCCCTGGAGTCAGGAGTACCTGAGTTCAAATCCGGCTTCAGACACTTAACACTTACTAGCTGTGTGACCCTGGGCAAGTCACTTAACCCCAATTGCCTCACTAAAAAAAAAAAAAAAGAAAAGAAAACCAGACTCACAGAGCATTTGGGAGACCTACTTCTCTCCACCATAACCCCTTAACCTACGTTTGTTAGGATTCCCAGCAGAGTAAGGAGTGCAGTCAGCACCCCTTCCCTCACACTCTACTTGGGAACTTTGCTATCAGTACTATCTACCTATCCCTCAAACCCACTTTCCAGTGATCTCAGGACAAAGAAGGTATAAATGTTAGTTGAATTAGGGAGTCATCTAGGGTACAAAGTAGAGGAGGATATGATGTATAATGATTAGGTACCCTTTTTGCTATTACTTTCAATAAATTAACATTGTGAGTACAAACTCATATGGCTAGATGACCCATAATATCTAGTCAGGCCCAGCCTTACTTCATATTCTATGGTGTAAAGAGATTCATTCAATCAATTCACAAGCATTTATTAAGTTGTTGTTGTTTGTCCTTCATTGTCAAAGAGGACCATGACATTGGAAGGTGATGTCGTGACTTGCAATTAATTGGATTTAAGTGAGGGAGGGCTGTGCAAGGTCACCATCCTCACTTCCCCTCCAGAGCCATCTGGGTACAGTGGCAAAATATACATCAGACTGTACGGAGATGGTCTTGGATATTTGAGGCAATCAGGGTTAAGTGACTTGGCCAGGGTCACACATCTCTCTTTTATTAAGTGCTTACTATTTGGCAGGAACCACGTTAAGTATTGGTGATACAAAGACAAAAATAAAACAACCCCTTCCCTTAAGGAGCTTACATTTTAATAGAGGAGACAACTTATACAAATACAAGTATAGGCAAAATATATATGAAATGAAAACAAATAACTTTGGGAGAGAGAAAGGGGATTGTCAGCACTGCTACAGAACTGCATTCTTAACATCTTCATTCGAATTTTCATTACCCTCTTATCCAGGCAGAATGCAAGGGCTATACAGGACTTTTACTACTTATTTGGGCACAAAATTCAATATTCTGCTGTCTATTTCAGGATAAGGGCAATTTCAAAAGAAAGAGAGGGAGGGAGAAAAAGAGTGAGAGCCAAGGAGAGCTTTCTCCTTGTCTCTTTAGACAGGAGAGAAGCATGAGAGAAGGAAGAGAGAATAGGGGAGGCAGGGTACTATAGTGGGAAGCACGATGGGAAAGGAGGTCCTTGCATTTTTATTGTCATTGCCAATCCTTTGCAGTAAGATAGCTAGCGAGTCACTTTGTATACATACCTCCATTTCTTCATCTGTCAAAGAATAATGATACTCTCCAATAGAGAAATGGTCAAAAGATATGAACAGTTTTCAAAACATGCATTGTAAACCACAAATGACCACTTGAAAACATGCTACCAATTACTAATGGCAAGAGAAATGAAAATTATGACAATTCTGAGATTTAATGTCTCATTGTAGAAAACTGACAAAGAATGAGAACAATCAATGTTGGAGGGGCTGAGGAAGACAGGCACACTGACATACTTTTGGTAGTGTTGTCAAGTGATCTAAACATTACATCTATCAATTTGAAATTATACATTAAAAGTGATTAAACTTTCCATTCCTAAGAGTGATTTCACTACAGGGTACCTACTCATAAAGAATTCAAAGACAGAAATAAAAGTCTAATAGATACCAAAAAATTTAGCATTCTGAATTACGTAATTAAAAATGGAAGACTAGACATTTCCTCTGATCTTTACAACCTTTCAAACTTCTCCAAAATAGGAATTATGTTTAAGAGATAAAGCAATTTTAGCTGCCTCCGCTTTCTAGGACACCAACAACTCCAACAAAGTAATAATCTGATGAACTAATGGTAGAGAAGGCTATAACCTAATGTGCTCACACAACATCCCCTCCTACATTGCCCATCACCGTCAGGTATGGCGGCACAAGTTGGCCCAGCTTAGAACAAAATGCATCTCTACCTCCCCCACCCCTACCCAGTGCCAAAGAAAATCTAAAAGGAGAAGCTTATTCTGGCTGGGGCAACAGTATAGTTGTACTCTGTGCTACAAGAGAGCTTAATCAGAGATCTGAGGAACAAAATGAACCAGAGTAGGATGCATGTGTGTTTGTGTGTGTAGTTAACAACACTCCACTAATCTTGAGGGGGAAAACTCCAGGATACAACTGGGTTCCAGACCAAGAAGTCATTTGGGGCTGTGACTGAGGCTTATGAAATGTAAATTGCCCAGAATAAGAAGAGTATAACCCTAAAGGAAAGTGTCATTAAAGGAAAATGAACGAGAAAGTGAGCAATAGGGAAATATAAGATGAAAAGACTGAAATTACCAAACAGGAGGAAGAAAACTTGGATAAACACCTTGAGCATAAGCAAATAAACAGAAAAGATATTAATGACAAAAGGAAATATGGCCCCCAGATCAGCCAAAAGAGTACAGACATCTACAAGTCAATATTGTAAGCAAAGTAAAATGAATTGATACTTGATGAGGCAGAGAACTTGTGTATTTCCAAGCAATCATGGAAATAGTAAGCTCTTCCTAAATGGTTTAAAGAGAGATAAGAATTTAAGAAGCAGAAGTTATGACCTTGACAGCAGAAATAATAGAACAGAAAAATGTGAATCCATCTTAACAAGTATCACCAAAGAAACAGAATAGAGGAAGATTGATTAAGAATGCAGAATAGAATGGCAATATGAAAAAAGAGAGGCAAAAAAAAGATATATTAAAAGAAAATATGGTTTCCATAAAAGCAAAACATTTATTTTGAAGACAGGGTGCATAGAGATGTCACTCAAATGAACATGACAAATAAAAAAAAAAAAAAAACCCGAACATAATAATGCAAGAAATAATACAAGAAAATTGTCCAGAAAATCAAAGTACCAATCAAAAGAATCCATAGATCTCCTACCAAAAAAAAAAAACCCAAAAATCTAATGTTACAAATTCTAAGATAAATAGAGGTTTAATTTAACAATTCCAATAGCAAACAACAAATTCCATAGAAGAACAGGAGAAAGAGCTTTAAATACAAAGGAAAAGAAATTTGAATAATACAAGTCTATTCTGCAACCATCAGAAATAGCAGAAGGGGAATGGATATCAAAATATTCATCACAACACTCTTTGTGGTAGCAAAAAAATGAAGGTTGGAAACAACCTCCTCATAGAGATAGCTGGTGGCTCAGTAGACAGAGCGCTGTGCTTAGAGTCAGAAAGACTTGAGCTCAAATCCATGCCCAAACATAGCTCCAAGCAGTAGTTGTGTAACCCTGTGCAAGCCACTTAAACTTCTTTGCCTCAGTTTCCTCAACTGTAAATATAATAACACTTATTCATAGAATTGCTGTAAGGATTCAATGAGATAGTAAAAATAAAAAGTGCTTAGTAAGCTGTTTGGCACATCTTAAGTGCTAAAACCTCAAATCATGTGAATATAATGGACCACAACTGCAATAAGAAATGACAAATATGAAGAATTTAGAGACATGTGGGAAGAACTGTGCAAACTGATATGGTATTAACAATAACCACAACAATATAAATGAAAAGATCCCTAAAAGAAAGTAGAACTCTGAGTAACTCAAAAATCAATGACATCCTGGAAGAACAGATAATGAAACATACCTTGCCTCAAGGCAGAGAGGTGGGAACAGCTAGGACAGAATATGATTTATGCTGCCAAATGGAGTCACTGTACTAGATTGTTCCTGCTTAATTGTTTTTCTTTGCCACAGCAAAATACAGGAGGGAGAAGTATAAAATGACTATGATGTAAAAAAAAAAAAAGATATCAATAAAATATTTTAGGTTTTAAAAAGTCATTAAATACCATTAAATAAATGGATGCAGAAATAAATGTCCTTAAGTATAATTCTCATTTTTACTCCAAATCTGACATTTAATTTGTATATGGCTAATAATAGATATTTTTCAGTGCATATTTATTTTTTCCTTTAATAAAGATTTTTTTTTTAAGAAGTCCAGCTTATGGGCAGCTAGATGGCATAGTGGATAGAGCACTGGCCCTGGAGTCAGGAGTACCTGAGTTCAAATCCGGCCTCAGACACTTAACACTTACTAGCTGTGTGACCCTGGGCAAGCCACTTAACCCCAATTGTCTCACTAAAAAAAAAAAAAAAGAAGAAGTCCAGCTTATATCTGGAAGCAACAAATACATGTCTTACCTCCCTAGAATGGCTGTTGCAAGAATCAAATAATAATAAGGAAGATGACAATAACAACTTACATTCATGCTTTATTATTTCCAGCACATGTTAACATAGGTAGTCATTTGATCCTATAGCCATCCTGTGAGGTAGGGAGAGTGGACATTACCCCCATTTTAGAGACACAGGAACTGAAGCCAGGAGAAGGTAAGTGATACATTCACAGTCACACAGAGTGGCAGAGATGAGATTTGAATTTTGGTTTCCTGACGCCAAATCCAAAGTTCTATACACTCTATTTCTGACTCTTTCCAATGCATCCTATACTATATACAAAGTACTATAAGCACATAGAATAGGCATACAAGCACATTGTGAATTACAAAGACCCATCTGGGTTACCAATGCCAAGAACAATAGTTAAAATAATAATAAGTGGAGAATATAAGTTCCTTAAAGCAATGTCTCCAACTGCTTCAGGAAAGGACCTAACACATTTTGGAATCTCAGCAAAAAATCAACAGACACTGATAATGACAAGCCTTCAACTCTCCTGCCAGAAGAAATGGAAAAAGAAGGTAATAGATTTATTTTCAAAGCACCAAAATAGTTTGGGTCAGTTCTTCCATTGAGTCCAAAGTTTAGGTCAGCTCTTGTTTGGCTCAATCACTCCTTCTTCTTAGCTAGTTTCTATTTGTACTTAATGTCTCATGCTGTGAAGCTTGAAATAATCCTACATTCCTTACATCTCCATATTCTGCCAAAGAGATCATTACCAATTCAGTTTGGACTTCGGGTCAAATATGTATGAAAATAAACCAGTTCCCCAGCACAGAAAATTCTTTGGAAGTATGAGAGTAAAAGGGACTGGCACATGCATTATATTTCTGATAGCATCTTCCCACAGAGAAGTGGCTGGCGATCTGCTCCCAGGAAAAGTCATGATGCTGTCTAATGGAAGTGTCTTGAAGAAACATTGAAGAATGCATAGATGATCTTTTTTTTATTGTTGTTGTTCAGTCTTTTTTCAGTTGTGTCCAATTCTTCATGACCCCATTTGGGGTTTTCTTGATAAAGATACTGGAGTTCTTTGCCATTTCCTTCTCTGGCACATTTGACAGATGAGGAAACTGAGGCAAATAAGGTTAAGTGACTTGTCCAGGATCACACAGCTACTAAGTGTTTGAAGCCAGATTTGAACTCAGGAAGTTCTCCAGGCCTGGTACACTACCCACTGTACCACTTAGCTGCCCCAGGCTGTCTCTAACCATCTGTTCCAATTTGCTAACCACGAGATAACCATCAGCTTCTTTGATTAGCTGTAGTTGTGGAACTGGAACAGAAGGCACGTTCAGAGGGTATTAGTTAGCCTTGACCAACTCTTCAGCTGCTTTCTCTTGATTTGAATCCTTTGCTGACAGTGTCTGTTAAAGGCAATGCTATAAGATGGTGGAGGGAGGGCCTTGGGACTTCTCCCCTTTTAGGCCAACATGTGACTCCATAAATATGGCCCTGGGTCCTTTTGCCTTATCATTTGTTATTTTTTTTTATGTGAAGAAAATTAATCTGGAGGCTTTGACATTATGACCTTGAAAAAGTCAGAAAAAAGAGATTCTGAGAGTCCAGGCTTTGTAATCATTCTAGTATCAATGCTCTAAGGAACAAGGAGTGACCTTGGGAATGACTTTCAGCACCCAGCCCAGTGGCAGTGAAATGAGGACTAATCCCACATTTATGCAGCATCTGGAAATGAACATAAAAATAACAACAACAACAACAACTGGCATTTATCTAGCACCTACTCTGTCCAGACATTGTGCTAAGCACTTCTTACAAAATTCTCTCATTTGATTCTCAGAGCAAGCTGGGAAATAGGTGCTGTTATTATTTCCATTTTACATTTGGGAAAACTGAGGCAAACAGAGTTTAAGTGGCATACCCAGGGTTCCACCTCTATTAAAGTGCCTGCGGCCAGATTTCAACACAGGTCTTCTTGAGTCCTGGTCCAGCACTCTATCTGCTCCACCACCAACCGCCTTGATGGAACCATCGTTATATAAAAACTATGGGGGGGGGGCAGCTAGATGGCGCAGTGGTTAAAGCAATGGCCCTGAATTCAGGAGTACCTGAGTTCAAATTCGGCCTCAGACACTTGACACTTACTAGCTGTGTGACCCTGGTCAAGTCACTTAACCCCCATTGCCTACAAAACAAAAACAAAAACAATAAACAAAAAACTATCCTGGGGGTAGCTAGGTGGCACAGTGGATAAAGCACTGGCCCTGGATTCAGGAGGACCTGAGTTTAAATCCAGCCTCAGACACTTGACACTTACTAGCTGTGTGACCCTGGGCAAGTCACTTAACCCTCATTGCCCTGCCAAAATCTAAAACAAACTAACAAAAAAACCTATCCTAAGTACCAGCCCAATTTCTGCACAGACCAAGGTGGTTACAAGTGGTTATAGGTGGTACAGTGTTCCCTAAGGGGTTGAGGGAGAATGTTTGTACTTTTGTTATCACTATGTCTTCCAAGTAAATATCCCTTTGTAAAAGCTAATTGATGGGGACAGCTAGGTGGTAAAGTGGATAAAGCACAGGCCCTGGATTCAGGAGGACCTGAGCTTAAATTCAGCCTCAGATACTTCACACTCACTAGCTGTGTGACCCTGGACAAGTCACTTAACCCTCACTTCCCTGCAAAAAATAAATGAATGAATGAATGAAAAGCTGATTGATGCTGATTGATTAAATAAAATGAAACTGGGGTGCTCATCAGTGACTGGTGGCTAAGGATGGGTAAAACACAACAGGTGAGGGCTTGATCCAATAATAATATTAGACAAGACACTTCATGTCACCTCGTAGAGTACCCCTAGAATTTTAAGGGGGAGTGCAGCCACCTGCCTCTGTAAGCCAGGGCATACTCACTACGCATAGAAATTTTACTAATGGGGTCCCAAGAATAGTTATAGCCCACATTAATTAGTAGTAGGAACAAACCACCAGGGTTTGGTTTGGTTGTTTAAACAAACAAAGCTTGAGCTGTCAAGAAGCATCAGGCTAACTTATAAAGACTTTAATTGGCTATTACATGCTTGGTCTAATATTTATTGACAATTCAGCAAGCCAGCGATGAGCACCATAAGTATACTGAACATACACTGCTCCTCACTCTCTCCTTTGCCAACTGAACACAAGAACAACATTTCAGGCAGCAGTCTGATAAAGCAGCATGTACATTCCTCCTGCTCACTAAATGTCAGAGGAACAGAATTCACTACCAAAACTCCAATTACAAAGTAATGGTTCTTTGGCCACCACTTTGTGCACCACTGCAAAAGGGAAGAGCCTGACAGCTGGGCTTCAGCATCGCCCAAACTAGCAAAACCCCCAAGTTCCCAAGGGTGATTATGCCTTGGTTGGAAGAATACACTGGAGAAAGCATAACTCCTTTTAAACCAGAGTTTATTAGAAAAGTGACTGAAGCCATCTCATATGACATCAATTGAGAAGCATAGAAAAAACTCACCTGTTCAAAAATATGACTCCCTACTGGGTTAGAGTATCATTTTAGTTCCCCTTCCTCCCCCTGCCCACTGATTTTACAAATATCCCTTAGATCCTGACTTAAATGTACTGTCTAAATAAAGTCTTCCCTGATGTTCCCTTTTAGTAAGAGCCTTTGTCCCCTATGACTGTACACAACACTTCACTTGAACTTCCATGATACACGTATATATTATTTCATACCATAGTTATTTGTGAATGTGTTCTAGTATCTAGAACTAGAAGTCTCTACTAGAATGTAAGTTCCAAAAAGGCAAAGACTGTCTTAAAGAATCCTTGCATCTCCTAGTTTCTCACACAGTGGTCTCTATACTATTGACCCTTAATTAAGGGCATGTTGGTAAATGGTTAACGACCAGTTCTCTGAGGGAAAAAATTATACAGAACACATGTTTAAGCTTAATCTGCATTATTACTTGCCTTTAAATCCAATCTCTGTCACTTAGTGCCTGTGTAACTTTGAGCATGCCACTTAACTGAACTTAGCCTCAGTTCCTCATCTGTAAAATAAGGGGTTAAACTAGGTCGGTTCTAAATCAAAATTTCAGGAGTATGCTGGTAAATGTTTAGCAAGCAGTTCTAAGAAAGCAGAATACACTTAAATTTTCTCTCGATGAACATTTTCTCCATCACTTTCTGGATCAACTAAACAGTAAATCAAGCCCCGATTTGTACAGTTTGCAGATTTCCAAGGAATAAATGCTCACAATGAAAATTCAACAATCGGCAAAGCCTATGGAGCTAGCTCTAGAACATTACTGCTAATAAATTTGTTGTTCATTTGAATTTAACTGGATTTCTTCTGTTCTAGAATGCTTTTTCTGCCTTTAAAAGTGCCCTGATCCCTAAGTTCAAATCCCTCCTCAGAAACTTGACACTTAATAGCTGTGTGACCCTGGACAAGTCACTTAACCCTCATTGCCCCCACCAAAAAAAAAAAAAAAGTGTCCTGATCGCATCCAAATGTGTGTGCTTGGGGAGGATAGGCATAAGTAAGAGTAAGGATCATTTCAACTCTTTCAAGTTATCAACTAGATAGAGTAGAGGTTCTTGGCCTGGGATCTTTGGACAAACTTCAGGGGATCTATGGATATGGATGGGGAAAAAAACTATATCTTTATTTTCACTAACCTCCCATTCAAATGTAGCATTTCCTTAATTATAGGCAGTAAACCATTTTCCTGAGAAGGGCCCATATGGTCACTAGACTGATTAAGGGCTGGAAGACATACAAAAGGTTAACACTTCCCATTTGGGAGGGCTTGGAATCGTTTAAGTTTCAACTATGAGCCAGGCACAAAGTTAGAGAGAGAGAGAAAGACAGAGACAGAGACAAGACAGAGAGAAACAGAGAGACACTGAGAGACAGAGTGACAGAGACAGAAACAAAGAGACACAGAGAAACCAAGAGACAGAGAGACTGCTTTCAAGGGGCTTACATTCTATTGGGGGAAACGTGCATAGATAAATAAACATGAAATATTGACAAAGTAAATATTTTTTCCAAGTTACAAAGTAACTTGGAAAGGAGGTAGCAACTCAGGGGATAGGGATGTTAGCAGCCACAAAGGCCTGAGGGCTCATCTGTGCGATGCCATGAGACCTAAATGTTGTGTTGGAAGAAAAGGCAGCCGACCTGTTATTTGCAACATTAGGGGTGAGAAGAAGAGAAAGTAGAATTGCATAAACCTGGGAAGGTAAACTAGAGCCAGATTAGGTAGGGAAGGGCTTTAAATGCTAATAGAGGAGTCACATTTGCTCCAGGGGGCAATAGGGAGCCTCTTTAGTTGGTTTTGTTGTCCATCCTTGTTTTTCCAAATGACAAGACAGGTGAGGTCTTGACTCCCACTTGAACTGGATTTAAGTTGGACAGAGCTTAGCAAAGTCCTCAGCCTCACTCTCTCTTCCTGAGTCACTGAAGTCCAGTGGCAAGAAAAAAGTCCTTGAGCAGGGGAGGTCAGAATTGTGCTTTTGGAACATCATTTTGCCAGCTTCTTTAGAGAGAAAAGAGACTGTTTACAGGGAGACCAATTAAGATGCCATTGGAATAATGATAGGTGTTGAGGGACAGGATTAAGGTAGGGTCTTCTGAGTGGAGAAAATAGAATGGATGCAAGCGATGTTGTGGAGGTAGAATTGACAAAGATTTTTGATTGATACGAGGGCCAAGGTAGAATGAAGAGTAGAGGATGATGCTGGGATCATGGACCTGGGTGACTAGAAGGATGGGGGTGCCCTCAACAGGATTAAGGAAGTGGCTTTGATGGGGAAATATGAAGGTTTGGGGTTTGTTTGGTTTGGGGGGGTGGACATGATGAGTTTGAGGTACTTATGGGACATTTTATGGGAAATATCTAATAGTAGCTGATCCAGCATTGAAACTCAGGAGAGAGACAAGGATGGATATCTAGATCTGGGAGTCATTCATAAGCAGAAAGGCATTTGAACCCTTGGGGACTGATGGGATTACTGAGAAAATGCAGGGAAAGAAAAGAAGAGGAACCAAGGCATAGCCTTGGGTTATACCAACACACAAGGGGAGAGGAGGATGTCATACTGCATACCCAGACAGGTACAAGGAGATCCGGGGGGGAGAAGTTTGGAGAAGCAGGTAACTAGAGCACAAAAGTGGGATAGACTGCCCCCAGAGATTATGAACATTCCTTCACTTAAGATCTTCAAGGAAAGGCTCAAAAACACAGGAAGAGGAGATGGTCAACAGTACCAAATGAAGCCACAAGAGCTCAAAAGGGCTAAGGACCAAGAAAAACCCCTGGGTGGGGGGTGGGGGGGAGGTGTGTGTGTTCGTGGCGGGGAGGGGGGTAACTGAGAGATCAGGAGTAACATCAGAGAGAGTAATTCCAGTTCAGTTCAGTAAGAAGCCACATTGCAAGAAGTTGAGAAATAAATGAGAAGAGAGAAAATAGAAACAACAAATGTAGATTCTAAGGAGTTTGGGGACAGCTAGGTGAGAAAGTGAATAGAACATGGGCCCTGGAGGCAAGACAAGTTATCCTTAGTGAAGAGAAGGACCTCTATTAGAGACTGGAGCAAAGAAGATGAGAATGGAGGATGATTGCTGTGTTTTAAGATGTAGACTAGGGAAGAAGAGAGTTGATGGTGAATTCCCTCTATGTTCTCACCAAAGGATGAGGGAAGGGTCTCTGCTCAGAGGGTGGTATAGGAAGCTTGAGGAAAGAAGAAAAGGAATGAACAGCTGATGGGGGGACCAACATGAAATCACCTTGGGAGGAATTGATGAATTACCTTCCTATAGTAAGGGCCCAGTTGAGGTTAAATAGCATAAATTTTTAGTGGATCCAGTCAGCATAATTATATGACTTCTCTAACACTATGATTACTAACTGGGAGCCTGGGGTTAAACTCACATGATTCCACCCCATCTCCTCTGTGAAGCTCTTGACTGGGCACTCTAGTCTCCTGGCATATCTTCTACCTCTAAACTCAAAGCTCTTACCATGACCAGTCTTATGGAATACATCACACCATTTCAGAAAGGAACTGAGCTCAGGACACTGCATTTCTCACCTGCCTGAACTATTTTGGGACCTCAGATTAGAGTACCTTCCTCAGCTTCTACCACCCCTTTTTTTTTAATTAATAAAGTATTTTTTTCCATTACATGTAAAGATAGTTCTCAACTTTTGTTTATACAAGCTTTACAATTTCAGATTTTTCTCCCTCCCTCCCCTCCCTCCCCCCTCCCCTAGACAGCAGGTAATCTGATACGTTATATATATATATATATATATATATACACACATAATAACATTATACATATTTCTGCATTAGTCATGTTATAAGAGAAAAAATCAGAGCAATGATGAAAAACCTCAAAAGAAAAAAACAACAGCATCAAAAACAAAAGAAATAGCATGGTTCAATCAGCATCTATACTCCAGTTCTTTTTTTTTTTTCTTGGATTTGGAGATCCTCTTCTATCATGAGTTCCCTGGAACTCTTCTGTACCATTGCATTGGTGAGAAGAATATAGTCCATCACAGTAGGTCAACACTCAATGTTGATGATACTGTGTACAATGTTCTTCTGGTTCTGCTCATCTCACTCATCATCAGCTCACGAAAGACCCTCCAGGTTTCTCTGAACTCCTCCTGCTCACCATTTCTTACAGCACAATAGTATTCCATTGTACTCATATACCACAACTTGTCCAGCCATTCCCCAATTGATGGGCACCCCCTCAACTTCCAATTCCTTGCCACCACGTAAAGAGCAGCTATAAATATTTTTGTACCTGTGGGTCCCTTTCCCCTTTCCATGATTTCTTTGGGAAAAAGACCCAAAAGTGGTATCGCTGTCTACCACCCCTTCATAAGTCCTTTTGTGTTTTGTCTATCCCAATTAGATTGTCAGCTCCTTGAGTGCAGGGACTGTTTTTCACCTCTTTTGTATCCACCGAACTTAGCACAGTGCCTAACAAATGTTTATTGACTCACTAGCTGGGCCCTCCCAGGACCATTGTGAGGAAAGTACCCTTTAAACCTTAGAGTACTATGTAAATGTCAGTTATTAATTTGACTTTTCATGCCCCAGGTCACCAGTGAGCTGTTAAGAGTGCAGGTAATATAATAGAAAGAAGAGCGAGTTTGTAGTCTGAAGACATCAGTTCAAAACTAATAAAAGGTAGTAATTTATTGACCAAGCTCTTCTGCTTGACCCCAGAGGGCAGAACCAGGAACAACAGGTGGGAGTTACAATGGAGAAATTTTAACATCAGGAGAAAAAAAAGCACTTCCTTTTTCAACATTCATTTTCATAAGATTTAAAGTTCTAAATTTTTCTCCCTCCCTCCCTTTCCTCCCCCCTCCATAAGATTGCAATCAGGTTATATATGTACAATCCACAAATGTTCTTTTTATCAGTTCTTTCTATAGGGGTGCATAGTAAGCTTCCTCATTAGTTCCTTGGGATTGTCTTGGATCATTGCCCTGCTGAGAGTAGTTAAGTCATTCACAATTACTCATTGAACAATACTGATGTCACTATGCACAATGTCCTCTCAGCTCTGCTCACTTCACTATACATCCGATGTTCATTAGCCTTTCAAGGTTTTTCGGGAATCATCCTGTTTGTCATTTCCTGTAGCACAAGACCATTCCACTACAATCATATAACACAGCTTTTTCCATCATTCCTCAATTGATGGACATTCCCTTGATTCTCCATTCTTAGCCTCCACCAAGAGTTGCTATAAATATTTTTGTACAATTTTTCCCCCTTTTCTCTTTTTCATGATTACTATTGTTTACTGTTTCCTTTCCATTCTATTCCCTTCCCCATGATATTTATTCTATTATCCATCTTCTTTCATCCTATCCCTCTTCAAAAGGAATTTGCTTCTGTCTGTCCCCTCCCCCACTCTGCCCTTCCTTCTTTTGCCCCTCTCTCTTTATCCCCTTCCCCTCCTATTTTCCTGCAGGGTTAGAGAGATTACTCCACCCAATTGAGTGTGTACATTATTCCCTCCTTGAGCCAATTCTAATGAGATTGAGGTCTTTGAGCCTATTCTGATGAGTGTTAGGCTCATTTACTGCTCAGATTAAATAGATTTCTCCACCCAGTTGGGTGAAAAAAGCACTTCCTAATGATTAGAGCTATCCAGAAGTAGAACAGGTGCTTCCAGAGGTGGCAGGTATCCTTTTATTTGAGATCTTGAAACAAAGGTTCAATGACTATTCATTGAGTTTGTCCATCAACTGACCAGGAAATATATTTGATAATAAATATTTTCTTTCTCTTATCTGTGCAAATGCACCTTAAATGCAAACAGATATTATAATTTTTACTTTGAAATGAAAATGTGTATCCTACTATCTAGTGACAAAGCTTGGTCCTTAAAGGCATTTTTAAATTCCAATACTTCTTAATAGATGCAATAATTTTTCAGATATAGACCCTGATGTTCCTTTCAATTTTGACCTTCTCTAAAGTTACTTAATCCCTCTTGGTGCCATTTTCCTCAGCTGCAAAATATAGTGGTTGGACCAAATGACCTCTATGGTCTCTTCTATAACCTTTAGCCTATAACTTTATTTACAGAAGATTGAGATAAAGGGTTCATTGAGCAGAATTATAGCACTATATATTCTGAGTTGGGATGAACCTTGGAGGTCACATGGAAAATCTCTTCATTTTGTTGTTGTTGAATCATTCTTCAGCCCTGTCTAACTGCTTGTGACCTCACTTGCGATTTTCTTGGCAAAGATACCGGAGTGGTTTGCCATTTCCATTTTCAGCTCATTTTATAGATGAGGAACTGAGGCAGAGTTAAGTGACTTGCCCATATACACACAGTTAGTAAATGTCTGAGGCCGGATTCAAAGTCGGGAAGATGAGTCTCCCTGACTCCAGGCCACCCAGCTGCCCCTCTTCATTTTACACATGGGATTTGAATATGGGTTAAGGTCATGGGTTAAGGTCACACAGGTCATAAGGGACACAGCTGGGATACCAAAGTGGGTTCAGCCAGGCACATTAGAGGGAACACTGGATTTGGAGTCAGAGGACCTGGGCTCTATGGACTGGACTAGGGACCTCTATGGTCCCTTTTAGCCTCTAATCCCATAACCTTACAGTCAGAAAATAAAGATATAAATAATGGGAGACAACAAGGTATGATAGATTGGAAATACAATACAAAGGAAAGAACAATGGACTTGGAATCAGGGACCTAAGTGCTATTCCTGGCTCTGACCCGACATGTAAAGTGACCTTGGGCAAGTCACTTACATTCTATGGGTTTCAAGTGCCTCATCTGCAACAGGAAGACAGCTAGATGATTTTATAGCTCCTATAGGATTATATTCAGGAAGCAGACCAAGAAAAAATGTTATTCAGGCACCAAGGTACAATGGAGAGAAGGCTGGATTGGAGTCAGAAATGAAGGTTTGTCAAAGTGACCTCTAAGGTCCCTTACCACTCAAAATCTCTGACCCTATGACTCTGGCCCATGAACCCCTTATATCTATACAGTGCTATATGGTGAGTTCCTTGAGGGCAGGGGGGTAGGACCCAAGTATGCAACAAGGACTTGATAATTACTTATGGAATTTACTCTATTTTTTTATCTTAATGGTATTTTATTCTTTTTTACAGTTACTTATAAAGATAGTTTTCAACATTTGTTTTCATAAGATTTTTAGTTCCAAATTTTTCTCCCTCCCTCCCTTCCCTCCCCCCTCCCCCAGACAGAAAGCAATCTGATATAGGTTATACATGTAGAATCACATTAAACCTATTTCTGCATTAGTCACATTGTGACAGGGACAAACCTCAAAAAAGAGGGAAAAAACCCAAAAGTAGAAACAATATGGTTCAATCTGCATTCAAATTCCACAGTTTTGTTTTGTTGTGTGTTTTTTTTCTGGATGTGGAGAGCATTTTCCATCATGAGTCCTTTGGAATTGTCTTGGATCATTGCACTGCTGAGAAGGGCCAAGTCTATCACAGTTGATCATCACACAATGTTGCTGTCACTGTGTACAATGTTCTCCTGGTTCTGCTCACTTCACTCAGCATCAGTCCACTTAAGTCTTTTTGTGGAATATACTATAACTGGATCCCTTATCTTAGAACTGTACATCACCCAAGGATGTGTTGAATCTGTCGCAGAGTGACGGGGGCTATGAGTGACTGGACTTCCATCGTCAGAAAATATTTCGTAATAGGGAAAATGAAGAAGCATTTGGGGGAACAGGAAATCTTAGAAGCATAGCACTGGGGAATAACCTGGAGAGTTCAGTTCAGTCTAGTCCTCTGCCTTCAGGTAGTTGAATGTCTAAAACTTCCAGATAACAACTAGTCTTCCTGAAGGTAGCAGGAGATAAAGACTCCGTAATCTTCACACCAGTGTCTGACAGTGAATATCTCCCAAGGAGGACCAAGAAATGCTTTATAGCTCACAGTGTGTACAGTGAAGAAATAGGGAGGAGGTGAGCCTCTGATGGGGTTTCATAGGCAGAAATGAAACATATTGTCTTTTGTACATAAAGCATGTTTTTTTATTTTCCAGTGATAATGCTTAATCACACCCCATTGCTGTTGTTCTGGTCATGTCCAACTTTTCAGGACCCCGTTTGGGGTATTCTTGGCAAAGATACTGGAGTGATTTGCCATTTCCTTCTCCAAGTCATCTGACAGATGAGGAAACTGAGGCAGACAGGGCGAAATGACTTGGCCAGGGTCACACAGCTAGTAAGTATCTGAGGCCTTATTTGAATTCAGGAAGATGAGAGTTCCTGACTCAAGTCCTGGCACTCTATCCACTGCATTACCTAGCTGCCTTATACCCTGTATAACCATCCAATCACGTATTAGCTCTTCAGTAAAGGAAGTCCCCTTCACTGATGAAATCAGTGGCATGGAGGAAATGTGGCATGATGCAGTGGAAAGAGTCACAAGAGTTGGTTTTGAACCCCAGCTCTGCTCCTTGCTTG
Source organism: Dromiciops gliroides (assembly GCF_019393635.1). NCBI lineage: Eukaryota > Metazoa > Chordata > Mammalia > Microbiotheria > Microbiotheriidae > Dromiciops > Dromiciops gliroides. The sequence goes on from NC_057864.1 coordinate 444,800,920, forward strand.
TTGCGTGACCTTGGGTTAGTTACTAAATCTCTCAAGACGTTAGTTTCTTCATGTCTAAAATAAAGGAGAAAGAGGGGCATCTAAGGTCCCTTCCACCTTTAAATGCATGATCTTAAGGATAAAAATTAATTACTACTAATAATAGCTAGCCTTTATATAACACTTTAAGGTTTGCAAAGTGCTTAACAAATATGATCTCATTGGATCCTCTCACAACCACCCTGGGGATAGGTGCTATTATAATCTCCATTTTACAGATGAAGAAACTGAGGCAGAGTATCAAATGACTTACTCAGAGTCACACAGCTAGTGTCTGAGGTTGGATTGGAGCTCAGGTCTTCCTCACTCAAGGCCTAGCAATCTATCCACTAAGTTACCTAGCAGCCTTGAATAAAAAAGTGATAATAGTTCCTGCCTTCTTGGAGCTTATGGGACAACTGGGTGGCACAGTGGATAAAGTGCTGGGCCTGGAGTCAGGAAGACCTGAATTCCAATCTGGCCTTCATGAGTCCAAATCTGGCCTCAGACCCTTACTAGCTGTGTGACCCTGGACAAGTCACTTAACCGTATTTGCCTCAGTTATCTCATATGTAAAATGAGCTGGAGAAGGAAATGGCAAACTATTCTCCCCTAAATCCCCAAATAATGTCACAAAGAGTTGACACAACTGAACAACAAAAGGAGCTTGTGGTCTCTTGGGGGGGGGGGGTGGAGAAAATATGTGACCTCTGTGAAAGTAAGGCTAACATGAGGGAAAATGTCATGGGATCAAACAGTCAGTTCCCTTGGTTTATGTGAAATATGACTTTAATAGGCAAAAATTCTATTTACTCACACATTAACTTTGGGGAATTGTTCTTCTTCACAAAGTAAGACCAGTATCAGAGTGTTCCCACTCACCTTGGTCCCTTCAGGAAAAAAAAAAAGTGCCTTGGGAATAGAGCTTTAGGCTAAGCTTTGAGGAGAAAGGAAGGAAGGAAGGAAAGCAGCAAGGGAGGAAGGAAGGGAGGGAGGGAGGAAAAAAGGAAATAAAAGAAAGGAAGGGAGAGAGAAAGGAAGGAAGGAAGGAAGGAAGGAAGGAAGGAAGGAAGGAAGGAAGGAAGGAAGGAAGGAAGGAAGGAAGGAAGGAAGGAAGGAAGGAAGGAAGGAAAGAAGGAAAGAAGGAAGGAAGGAAGGAAGGAAAGAAGAAAGGAAGGAAGAAAGAACAAAAAACCACCATCCTAGTCTTCCAGCTATCAGAAGCTAGGACAGAGCATGGGCGAATGGGCATATGGAATTATTATAAAGGAAGCACATGAAAGGGTTAATCACGATGCAAGAAAGCACTTTCTAAAGCTGGAAATCTGACCTCAATAGAGCTGCCTTTATTGGAACTGGAGTGCTTTAGCAAGGGCGGGAAGGGGTGGACTCAGATCTAAAACCACTAGACTGTTTAATCAGACAGAAGTGCCATGGGTGAGGAGAGAGGGGGAGGGAGAAAGCCCTCCACTCTCCAGGAGTGAATGGGCCAGGATTTGGTAAACACCTATGTGTATCACCAGGAGCCACAGTCCCTGAGCACTTAAGCACTTTGGCCTGGAACATACTATTCTCAAGTGCTGTACAGTGAACTTTCTCAGAGGATATGTTCTAGTTTGTTATTACTGCTAGGAATGTTGAAGTTTTAACTCGGTGCTTAAAAACAACATTTCCTAAGGCACAATTGCATAGAAAAAAAAAAAGTGAGGGGGAGGGAGTATCTGGAGCCTTAGTCAGCTCAGGAGAGGTTGGGAAGGGAAATAGGAGTTTAACCCAGAGGGCTGGGCACTGGAGCTGGAGGCAAAGAGAGCTGGGTTAGAATTCTGCCTCCAGATCTTTAACTGCTTGTGTGACCCTGAGCATGTTTTCTGAGCTGGAGTTTTCTCCAGGCCAGTAAGATGGGAGTCATCTCACAGAGCTGTTGTCAGGATGAAGGGGAAAGGGAATAGGCATTTATTATATAGCATCTACTACACCAAGCACTGTGCAGAGCACTTTTTACAAATATTATCTCATTGGATGAAATAGTATGACAAAGTGCTTTGACCTTGGTTGATTGGTTATTGTCCTTCCTTCTGGAAGAGGACCAAAGGACATCACTATGTTGGGGTCAAGGTACCATGTGCCAGACTATGGAGAATCAGACCAATACAAGCTCAGACGATGTCATTTGATTTGAGGCAGAATGGCACAAGTCGTCAGCTTCACTCTCTCTTCCCAGAGTCATCGAAGTCCAGGGGCAAGACAAAAGTCAAGACTTTTGGCCCCAGGTACAATGGGTGACCTTGGCATCTTCCACATCTGACCAAGCTCTAAATGCCCCACAGTGCCTGTTTTCGGTCACTTCACAGTTGTTGGAACAAATTATTCTCATCCATCCATTTCCCTGGGGGGAGTCTTCACATGATTGGGCTAGACACCCCTCTAACTCACCTATGTATTTAAGACCCTTCAACTTGGGTTAGCCTGTCTGCCAAAATGGGTATTACTAGGGTGTGGTCACCGTGCATGCTACAGCTTCTTTGAGTCACAGATGAGAGGTGGACACCAAAGGTGCACGAACAGCCCTGAAAAGGGCTTTGCAACCATCACACTACAGGTACTAGTCTTCCCTGAACACACCTTATACCTCTTAAAGGAGCTAAATACTACTACTACTACTACTACTACTACTACTACTACTACTACTACTACTACCACCACCACCACCACCACTACTATTATATTGATGATAATAATCATAATAATTTTTGTTGTTGTTCAGTCATTTCAGTTGCATCCAACTCTTTGTGACCCCATTTGGGGTGTTCTTGGCAGTGATACTAGAGTGGATTGCCATTTCCTTCTCCAGCTCGTTCAAGAGATGAAGAAAATGAGGTAAACAGGGTTTCATTATTTGTCCAGAGTAACATAGATAGTAAGTGTCTGAGGCTAGATTTGAACTCGGAAAGATGAGTCTTCCTGCCTTCAGACCCAGCACTACTATTCACTTTGGCATCGACCCTGTCTTCTCTTTACAACACTACCTCATTTTATCCTCACAACAATCCTGAGAGGTAGGTGCTATGATTATCCCCATTTCACAAATGAGGAAACTGAGGCAGGTGAGTTAACTGACTTGCTAGGGGTCACACAGCTATTAAGTATCTGAGGCCAAATTTGAACTCACGTCTTGATGAAGGCTCCAAACACAGCACTCTATCACACTCTAATCTTCACAGGCTCATAGATCTAGAATGGAAACAGATTTCAGAGAACACCTAATTCAACCCCCTTATTTTTCAGTGGAGGACACAAATCGAAAGTCACACTCTTTCTATTTCATTATTTTGCCTCAATAATTAACTAATGAATTACAATCAGCCAGTTCTTCTCACTGACCCTAATTTGATCTCCACTGCCCTTTGTACTTTCTTCAAACTGAGGAGAAAGGAGTAATTAATCCTTAATAGTGTAAGCTGCTGCTAGCTGTTTCCACACAGAAAGTGCTCAGAGGGACAAGGACCTGTTAACCACTGGGGCTAGAGTAGGAGATGAAGGTAGGACCTGAGGCTAGAGCCACAAGACTGTATCATTTGAGGGAACAATTCAAATGAAGATGCCTGGCTTTCGGAGGAGCTCAAATGCATCCGGGATATTGGGGTCCTTGGGGTCTTGATTGGCCTGCCAGGACACCTGCTTGGTTTTCCTTTTGTCAACAAATAGCCGAGCTGGATTTCCAGATCTTCAACATATCTAATGGCTCTTGCTCTCTCTTTACCTTCTTCCTGGTGTCGCTGGACTGGGTGATGCAGGGAGTAGACAAAATCAGGAAAACCCGAGTTTGAATCCTGCTTCAGTCTCTTAGGAGCTATGTGACCTTGGGTGAGTTACTCAAATTCTCTGAGCCTCAGATTCCCCATCTGTAAAATGAGGGGGTGGATTTAGCATCTCTGTCCTCCCTTCTGGCTCTAAATCTGTGATGCTCTAACTGTGACTGTCCTAAAACTGCTGTCATGCTTCTGTCCCCTTAATCCCAAGCAAGTTATGTCCCTCCCACCCACTCTATGGAGTGTTCCAACCTTAGCCCTGGATGGTCCTGGATAACAGAAAGCAGTGCAACTGACTATGCCTTCAGGTGGAGCCTCTTGGAAATTTAAAGGATTTAGCTCTTTGGATATTTTAGGTAAGTGCAGGATTTTATGGCTTCCTGGAAGTCTTTGATAATAATGTAAATATAATTTAGCAAATTCATAGCTTCTGTAAGTAGGGCAGAGATTGCCAGTTATAAGTTACGTGACTTTCAGGCCTAGTCTCATGGGTCTCCTGACCTTTCAGGACCCCTAAGGTGGGCAAAGGGATGCTTGGGTATAGTAGCAACACTTATGAATGCTCACTGTATGATTTAGGATCAGCTAGACTGCTGGACTTGGAGTCAGGAAAACCTGAACTAAAATCTTGATTCGGATGTGAATCAATCACATCTTCCGTTTGCCTTGGTTTCTTCATCTGTAAAAAATAGGCCTAATGGGGGGTGGCTAGGTGGCGCAGTGGATAAAGCATCAGCCCTGGATTCAGGAGTACCTGAGTTCAAATCTGGCCTCAGACACTTGACACTTACTAGCTGTGTGACCCTGGGCAAGTCACTTAACCCCTGTTGCCCTTAAAAAAAAAAATGGGCCTAATGGGTTATTGTGAGGATCAAATAAGATAATTTTTGTCAAGTGCTTTGCAAATGTAAAATCACTATATGAATGCTACCTGTTTATTGTTGTGGTTATTGTTGTGGTTGTAAAGAATACTGGCTATGGAGTTAGAGGACCTGAGTTCAAATCCCAGCTCTTCAATTTACTACCTGTGTGGCTTTGGGTGAGTAATTTGATCTTTATGCACCCCAGTTTACTCATCTGTAAAAGGAATTGAACTAGATGATCCATCTAAAGTCCCTTCAGGCTCTAAATCTTCTTTTCAACACCTCTGTTGTTTATGTATTGCTCCAGAGTGAATTATTGCTTGTCATTTCTGACACATCCAAATATACCACCAAAGGTCAGTTAAGACAAGTCAATAGGTATTTTATCAAGGGTCTACTATGTACCAGGCATTGTACTAAATGCTGGGGACACAAAGAAAGGCAAAAACACAGCACCTGCTATCAAATAGCTCACAGTCTACCAGGGAGACAACATACAAAATAGGTAGGTATATTCCAGATGGATACTAGATTGGTGATAGTCTCAGAAACTCACTAGCATTACGGGGGACTGGGAAAGGCTTCTTAAAGAAGGTAAACCTTTACCTGACACTTAAAAGTAACCAGGGAAGACAGAAGGTAGACATTTTATTAGAGAAATGGAAGGTCTTGAGGAAGGAACAGACAGGAGACCAGTGTCACTGGATCACAGATTACCTGGAGGGGAGTAAGGTGTAAAAAGACTGGAAAGGTGGCAGGGGGCCAGGTTATAAAGAACTTTAAATTCAAGAAGAAAGTTTAATATTTGATCTTGGAGGCACTAGAGAGCCACTGGAGGAGGTAAAAGTTAATCAGAATCCCTTAGGGGCAGTTAGGTGGCACAGTGGATAAAGCACCGGCCCTGGATTCAGGAGGACCTGAGTTCAAATCTGACCTCAGACACTTGACACTTACTAGCTGTGTGACCCTGGGCAAGGCACTTAACCTGCATTGCCCCACCAAAAAAAAAAAAAAAGATACCAAAGTAGTTTGCTATTTCGTCCTTCAGCTCATTTTACAGATGAGGAAACTGAGGCAAACTGGGTTAAGTGACTTGCCCAGGTTAACACAGTTGTTAAGTTTCTGAGGTGAGATTTGAACAAAGAAAGAGTCTTTCCGACTCCAGGCTTGGTGTTCTACCCACTGCACCACCTAGCTGGCCCTGTGGATTCAGTGATATTGCAGGTCACATGAGGATTCTTATGAGCTTAAGTCTACAGCTGCACCCATCTGCTGCACCTCTATGTATATAGAAGGACAAAAGTCTATATAAGCCAGCTGCGGTCTTTACCTAGTAACACCAAGGTGATCACGGAGTTCTATTTCATAATGCCTCCTCAGTAGCTATCAAACGCAGCTTGTACCTTAGATATGAGTGGGAAAGAAATATCCCTGCTGAGTGGCAGCAGCAAAGAGAAGCCATTTCACCCCCAACCAAGTAGAAATGGAGCCCCATTGGGAAAGCAGAGACAAGGAGCCAGACTCCACCAGATTCCAGTTGCACAGCCAGCATCCTCCACACCCCAGAATTGGTATCATTTGGTACAGCACTGTGCTACCCAATTTGCACATAGTTCCTGCATGTTGTCCACTGAGAAATCATGTAAAGAGAGGGAGGAAGAGGGACAGAGGCCAGGCAGAGACAGAAACAGTCTTTCTCTGTCTTTTTAAAGCCAACAGCTTGATCTCCATAGCACCAAAGCACAGGCAGTGAATCTATGCTAATGAAGAAGTTAGAATATTCTACTCAAATTAGGATACAAATAGTTTACTATAGATCCATGCCAATTTCCTGGTGAGTGCGGGAAGGGGAGGGGAAGGGGAAGGGGAGGGAGATTCTAGGATGGTTAGAATCATTTCCATTTTTATCTCTGAGACCATGGACAGCCCTAGTGAAATGCTGAGATTGGCCTCAGCAGAGGCTTGGAGAGAAGCAGCTCTGAGGAACCTGTCCTCTGGGTGACATGGAAAAAAGATTCTATGCCATCTGTCAGGTGCCCATCCCTCTTAGATTGTAAGCTCCTTAAGGACAGGGACTGTCTTACCTTTCTTCCTTTCTTTGTATCCCCAGAGTTTAGCACAGTGACTGGCAAATGGAGGCACTTAATAGATGCTTGGTTGACTTTATGACTCCATTCCATCCCATTTTCATTCATTTCTTTTTTATTTATGTAAATATTTTATTATAAACTTGACAGTAATCAGTAAACCTGAACATTTTCTTATACAAAGGGCCAAAAAAGAAAGTTGCATGTGAAACTTTTTTTCCAGTTTGTCCAGCTTAGTTAGCTTAGAGTCATCATTGCCTAAACCTTCTGGGAATTTAGGTCCAAGATATGATAGCTAGCCAGCCACACACACACACACACACACACACACACACACACACACACACACACACACACACACAAATTTAGGTCCAAGATATGACAGCTAGCCAGCCACACACACACACACACACACACACACACACACACACACCCTCCCCAAAGCAAATGCCTTCCTCTCTGAAATTAACTTCCAGCTACTTTGTATACATCCCGGATGTATCTAGTTATTTGCATGCAGGCTCCTCCATTAGAATCTGATCATGGGGCAGCTGGGTGGCACAGTGGATAAAGCACGGGGCCCTGGATTCAGGAGGACCTGAGTTCAAATTCAGCTTTGGATACTTGACACTTACTAGCTGTGTGACCCCAGTTGCCTCACCAAAAAAAAAAAAAAATGTGATCTGCTCAAGAGAAAGGCCACCTTTTGCTTCTTTGTATCCCAAGTACTTGGCACAATACCTGGTACAAAATAAGCATTTAAAATATGCTTCTAAACCCACAGCTGTACCATGCAGAGTCCCTACCTGGCTCTCCTTCCAGCACATAGAACTCAGACGATTATAGACTTGGTGGAGCCAAAAGGGCTCTTTTTTTTTTTTTTAACGGGGCAGTGGGGGTTAAGTGACTTGCTCAGAGTCACACAGCTAGTGTCAAGTGTCTGAGGCCGGATTTGAACTCAGATACTCCTGAATCCAGGGCCGGTACTTTATCCACTGTGCCACCTAGTCGCCCCCAGGGCTCTTATTTTATAGATGAAAATATTGAGGATTTGAAAGGTTAAGTCACTTTCCCAAAGTCACGCAGGTAAGTGACAGGGACAGGATTCGAACCCAGATTCTCTCACTGAGCACAGCATTCTTTCCCCTGTACCAGCTCTACATTTTCCTTCATCTCAATCATCTGCAGTGAAATAAGCCATCCCCTCCCCCACACCTCCACAAGCCAGCCCAGAGGGAAAAAAAAAAAATCTCTTCCTGCCAGATCCCTATTGTTCCTTGTGTTGGGTGATTTTTTCAGCTATTACATGCCCACCCTTACCCACAAATAACCATTTTCTTGAAGAGTAATGGTGCCCCCAGTGATGAGATCCAGCTAGCTCTGACTAAAGTGATTCTTGAAGGTGGGATCTGAGTCTGGATATAAACACACATATCTATAGGAAATGACAAATTGTAGGGAATGTCTGCTGAGCTCAGATCATCTCTGTTCTCCCCACATTGAACCTTTCCTGAATCCCCCTGCCCTCTAATAGTCCCCTCCCCCTCCAAGTGACTTTGCATCTTCTGTTTAATTTGTGTATATTTTCGATTTACTTCTATGCGTAGATGTTGTTCCCTCCTCTCCCTGTCCCATAGAGTGTAAACTCCTTGAGGGCCTGGGGCTAATTCAGTTTTGTCTCTGTATCCTCAGATCCTGAATTCAATGAGATAGTATGGGTAAAGTGCTATGCTACATAAATATGAGCTATTTTTAAGTTTCTGCCTCTGACACAAACTATCTGTTCGACCACGGGCAAGTCACTCAGTAGCTCTTAAGACTATAAGTAGAAAGTTTTTTGCTCTGATTCTTCTCTTATAACATGACTAATGCAGAAATATGTTTGATGTCATTATATATATATATGTATATATAACCTATACTTGCTGTCTAGGGGAGGGAGGGAGAAAAATTTGAAATTGGAAATCTTATAAAAACAAATGTTGAAAACTATCTCTACATGTAACTGGAAAATAATAAAATACTTTTATTCAAAAAATTAAAAACAAACAAACAAATAAATAAATAAATAAAAAGACTATAAGTGGGAGGGAAAGTGCTGACTCACATTGGGAGAAGGAGATTCCTTACCAGCAACCTTCTGTACAGTACCTGACACATAGTAGGTGCTTGATAAACTGTTACTGACTTGCTGTACCAGTGAAATACACACATAATAGGTGTTTTAAAAATAGGCTATTGACTGACTGGTTATACCAGTGAAATAACAGGTTCAGTCCTTATTTCTATCCTGTTTTTAAGCAGTCTAAATGTTATGCCAGCAGCCTTGGAATCTGGAAGACCTGGATTTCAGGCTTCACCTTTTGAACAGATTGGCTTCAGGGCCTTCTTCCCCACCCCAACCACCCCTGGGCTAAACCACAGAGAAATTAATTTTGTCTTCTTTTGTAGGGAGAGTTTCCTCACTGGGAGTGAAACCACAAGTTAGAAAAGATAAAATAAAATAAAATAATGTTTATTACATGAATGCATGGCCTCCAGAGCAGATTCTTTGCTCTCATTTAAGTCTTGGTATTGTGCCCTGAGAGGCAGCTCGAATATTGGAAAGAACATTGGTTCTGGGGTGGAGGACTTCATTTTTAAATCCTGCGATTGATACTACCTATGTGGCCTTAGGCAAGCCATGCTACTTTCTTGGGCTTCAGTTTGGTTCGGTAGCTAGAACACTGAAGCTGGAGTCAGGAAGACCTGAGTTCAAGTCCAATTCCAGGTGCATACTAGTTGTGTGACCTCTGTCTGCTTCAGTTTCCTCAACTGTAAAGTGGACATAATACCTACATCACAGAGTTATTTTGTTAATCAAATGAGATATTTATAAAGTGTTTATCACATAGTAGGTCTTTTTAAAAGTGCATGTCTTTGGGGTGGCTAGGTGGCACAGTGGATAAAGCACTGGCCCTGGATTCAGGAGTACCTGAGTTCAAATCCAGCCTCAGACACTTGATACTTACTGCTGTGTGACCCTGGGCAAGTCACTTAACCCCCATTGCCCTGCCAAAAAAAAAAAAAGTGCATGTCTTTGTCTAATCCATCTGTAAATAGAGAGGATAAACTAGATGGCTTCCAAGGTCCCTTCTCTCTCTCCAAACATGATCCTATATGATGCTTCCTCCCATTAACAACAATGCCTTCTGCCATTGGCCCACTCCATTCTGTATCCACAATCCCTCAGCAGCAACTCCAGCTTTCTATAAGAGTTCAACAAACATTTTAGAGCAGTGGTTATGTGCAGAACATTGCTCATGGCTATGGGACAGATATCAAATAAGGCAAGAGGCTATGATCCCTGTGCCCAAGGATCTTCTAGACTAGGCTTTGTTTTGTACCTCTAATTGAGCTCTCTTAGAACTCTGAAGAGAAACCTAACTTCAGCCCTTTCTTGTCCCTTGGTCCCAGTGACTTCCTAACATACCTATGGGAGACCATTCGTTTTCATCTATGAAGGGTCCTTTCAGCAGCCTCAGACAATCTTGCTGTAGCCCTGCCAAGTCTACAGGTACAGAGAAAGTAGCTGCCTTGGTGGGGATTATCTGGCGCCAACTGTTAGAACTACAGGCTTAGGGGGCAGCTGGTTGGCACAGTGTAAAAGGCACCGGCCCTGTATTCAGAAAGTCTTGAGTTCAAATGCGGCCTCAAACACTTGACATGTACTAGCTGTGTGACCCGGGGCAAGTCACTTAACCCTCACTGCCCCAAAAACCAAACAAACAAAAACCCCACAGGATTAGACACTGTTCTCCAAGGTGCCAGACTGTGCAGTAATTGAAAACACAAGTGTTGAGGACAGGACAGCTACCCGTGTTGCAAACCTAGCCCATCATCTCCCTGCAGAGATCCAACATCTCAGTGAACACGAAAAATTTTCCATCTGCTCCAACAAATCTCTTGTGGTAAAATATGAAAGTTTTTAACAGTCGGTTAGGATAACTGAAAGACGCCAGTTTTTCAAGGACCACCCTTTTGGGGAGGAGATGAACAGTCCGCCTGCTGCGCATGTCAGACTGCCTGCCGGGTACAGTCCGCCTGCTGCGCATGTCAGACTGCCTGCCAGGTACAGTGCGCCTGCTGCGCATGTCAGACTGCCTGCCGGGTTTTTTTTGACTTCCGGGGTGGAGAAAAGGAGAGAGGCCTTTTTGCCTGCTTGGCGGGACTCCTGACGGCGCGGCACGGACTCTCTCTCTCCAAAGGTGGCCTTGTCGGTTGGTGGCCTTGTCGGTTGGTGGCCTTGTCGGTTTGGTGAGTTGTTATAAGGAATATAGACTAAGCTTAGACTTAAGACGATTTGTATTGTGTTTCTACTTTCCTATCCTTCTAACCAACATCACCTTGTGACTATCATAACTATAAATAAAAAGGTCTATCTAGAAAACCAAAACCTGCTTCCATTTACTAGTTTGGGAGATAAATTAAGGGAAAGGTTAAGTAGGGGAGATTTATGATCTAATATCCAATTTTAAATCTCACAGTTTTGGCGACCACGAAGGGACCTTAAGGACCCTCCCACCCTCCCTAGTTTGGCCATAAGCCGGCCAATTCGGTGGATTTTCCAAATTACCCCCCCCCCCCACGGACTTTCCCTTTGTCTAATCTCCCTTAAAGACTTTAAGCCTCTAAGAGTCTTGCTTTAAACAGAAAAGCCAGCCCAGTTTAAAGGGCAAGATGCTCGAATATTCTACTATCCCTTTGATTTTTCTCATCGGAATGTATTGGGACAGCATAACATCCCGACTTAGAGGAATAGTTTACTCAATGGTCCTTCATAACATTATTGGTTTTTTCCTCATTCAGGCAGCAAAAAGTTTTTTGTATAATAGTATACGTGAGAATCTTTGGGAAAATACGTTTAATATAAGTAGAAATTTTATGCCTGCAATTGAAATACCTTTTAATACCACATCCATAGTTCATACGACTAAGGATTTTATTTTTTTTTGGTTTTTTTTTGTTTTTGTTATTATCATTGTTTTTGTTATTATCATTGTTATGATATGGGGGAAATTCTCACATATGGAGAGAGACCTCGAAATGAAATTCTCATATATGGAGAGAGACCTCAAAATGGCTGTTTCTACTAGAGATGATCCAAGTTCAGAATCAGATCAGCAGAAACTACTCCCTCTGCAGGAAGCTATAGAACATAGTAAGAAGGGAGTGCCAATTCAAGTCAGAAAATATAGCCCCTTTAGACCAAGTGACTTGAGCGCATGGAAATCAATCATCCCTAGTTTTGAGAAAAATCCTAACACTGTAATTTCACAGTTAAGGACTATATTTAATGCATATCAACCCAGTTGGGCTGATGTTACTTGCCTTTTGGAAACTTTACTGTCCCCAACTGAGATTACAGATGTTATCTCAGCAGGAAATGCCCTTGTTGCGAAAGGTAAGGCCGATGTGGAATGGCCTCTAAAGGATCCAGAGTGGAATTATAATGATGATAGGGATTTCCAAAGATTAAAAGATGCTAGAGAAACACTTCTGAAGGGAATGGAATCTTGCTCTAGAAAACCAGAAAACTGGCAGAAATTTTTAAGCCTACCTCAGGAGGCTAATGAAAGACCAAACAGATTTTATGATAGACTTTGTGAGGCCGCTAGACAGTACACCAGATTGGATCCAGTAGATTTAAGAGATTCCTGTATCATTCTCAACACATTTGTTTATAATTCACTGCCAGAAATACGCAGATACTTTCTGAAACAATGTCCAGACTGGAGAAATCTCTCAGTAGATAGAATTAAGGAACTTGCAAATTATGTCTTTGACTCACGTGAGGAAGATCCAGATCACCCTAAACAGAGCATTCTGGCACCAGCGATTACTAGTCAGCCATGTGGATACCGGAGCAAGGACACTAAGGTGTGTTGTTACTGTCGTAAGGAGGGGCATGAATTGAGAGAATGTAGGACTTGGAGAAGAAATTCTAATTCTAATTACAGGCGAAATCAAAATAGAAATAGATCTTTTTGGAGGAATACAGAAAGGCAGTACCAGAATAATGGTAACCAAGACCCCCCTCAGAAGAGGACACAGGAATGATGGTGTCTTGGGGAGGAATGGAACATAGATAATGAAAGCCATATATTCCCAGATCCGGATTTTTTGAATGCACTTGTGCCAGTCCATTCACCTCCCCAGAGTAATGAACCACATGTCACCTTAAAAGTGGGGGAGACTTATTATGATTGTCTGCTAGACACAGGAGCCTCTAAATCAGTATTAGTAAGCAAACCAGATGCTGGGTGTAGACCTGTAGGATATTTGAATGTAGTGGGAGTCTCAGGAAAGAGCCAGAGAGTGGCAAAATTGAATCCTCGCATGGTATCTATGGGGCCCTTAACAGTAGAACATTCATTTTTACTCATGCCTGATGCCCCTGTAAATTTATTAGGTCGTGATCTCCTTTGCAAGCTTAGAGCAACCATATCTTGTGCTCCAGATGGGGCTGTCTCCTTACAATTGCCAGAGGATACTGTTCATTTATTACCAATTTTACTTACAGAAGCTCAAGGAACAGCAGGGGAGGTATCCAAAATCCCCTCTGACATTCCTGAGTCTTTATGGGCCTCATCCCCTAATGAGGTGGGGCTCCTTAAGTCTGCCATGCCTGTTACCTTTAAAGTTAAGGGGGGACCACCCCCCTCCATTCCACAGTATCCATTGTCTAGGGAAGCAATAGAAGGGATCACCCCTATAATTGAGGCTTTGAAAAACCAGGGTATTATTATTCCATGTCATCACTCTCCATGCAATACTCCCATTTTGCCAGTTAAAAAACCCAAGCCTGGGCCAGATGGTAAACCTGTTTATCGCTTTGTGCAAGATCTTAGAGCGATTAATAATTATGTTATTCCTAGACATTCTATAGTCGCAAATCCGGCTATGATAATTTCCTCAATTCCCTATGAATCTACATGTTTCACAGTGGTAGACCTTTGCTCTGCCTTTTTCTCCATACCAGTACATGAGGACTTCCAATATTTATTTGCTTTTACCTGGAAAAATAGACAGTGGACCTGGACTAGACTCCCACAGGGATTTGTAGACAGTCCCACATTATTTTCCCAAATTTTACAGCAGGATCTGGCCTCTATTACCTTTAAAGCCTCCACACTAGTACAATATGTTGATGACTTACTTTTGGCCTCTCCTAATGCTGAAATTTGTCAGGAAGATAGCCGTCACTTACTGCTGGAGCTGCACAAGAGAGGACACAAGGTTTCTAAGACAAAGGTACAATGGTGTTTGCCCCAGGTAGAATATTTAGGATTTATTTTGGCTGCTGGAACTCGCTCTGTCTCTTCTAAGCGAGTCCAGGCCATTCAACAACTCTCTGCCCCCACTACTAAGAGGCAGTTGAGAGCCATTCTGGGAGCAGCTGGGTACTGTAGACAATGGATACCCTCTTTTGGTGAAATTACTAAACCCCTCATAGCTCTTACAAAAAGTTCTGTTCCAGACATTTTACAGTTGGATCCCCAGCATCTCTCAGCCATAAAAGAATTAAAACGGGCCTTGTTATCAGCACCTGCCCTAGGACTGCCAGATTATAGTAAGCCTTTCACTCTCTTTGTGCATGAACAAAGGGGGGTGGCTTCTGGAGTCCTGACTCAGTCACTGGGGCCTAACCAGCGTCCTATAGCCTACTATTCAATTCAGCTGGACCCTGTAGCGGCTGGAGTGCCACCTTGCCTTAGAGCAGTGGCGGCCACAGCGCTTTTGGTAGAAAAAGCCTCTGATTTGGTCCTAGGTAACCCTCTAACTGTGCAATGCCCTCACGAAGTGGAGGCTCTCTTACTACGTCACAGGACACAAGCCTTTTCAGATCAAAGGCTGGCTAAGTATGAAATAACCCTGTTAGGTAATGAGAATATCACTTTAAAACGCTGCACAGTTCTTAATCCAGCAACACTACTCCCTAATTTACCATTCTCGGGGGAACCGTTGCATGACTGTGCTTCTTTAGTTGATATGGCTGAAAAACCCCGTGATGATCTTTTTGATACACCTTTAGAAAATCCTGATCTTGTCCTCTATACAGATGGTTCCTCATTTATGAGAGAGGGAACCCGTTTTACTGGAGCTGCTGTAGTTTCTGATTATGACACCCTCTGGGCAGCTTCTCTGCCTTCCCATTTTAGTGCACAGGCTGCTGAACTTGTGGCTCTTACACAGGCCTGTAATATAGCTAAAGATAAGAGTGCCACCATTTTTACTGACTCGAAATATGGCTTTGGCATATGCCACTTTATTGGTATGATTTGGCGTCAACGAGCCGATTCTGCAGCCAAGCTTGCTGCATTAGAAGCTCCTGAACATGTATTTAACCTTTCACCTTCTGAGGATATTCCTTCCAACCTAACCTATGACGATTCTGAAGTAGAAAAGTGGAAAAAGAAATTTAAGGCGAAACAGATCAATGGCATCTGGGTGTCTCCGGAAGGTAAGCCATTTCTTCCCCGGAAATTCTACCACCAGGTATGCCTCTCTGTTCACAGAAAAGGCCATTTTGGTACACAAGGCATTGTAGACTCTATTAAGAGAACCTGGATAGCACCAGGTGTGACTAATACAGCATCTCGAATCTGCTCGGGCTGCTCCACATGTCAGTCTTATAATCAGTATGCTTTTAAGGCCAAAGCTTATGGAGGGCGTCCTCTAGCATATACACCTTTTGAGCACTTACAAATTGATTATATTACTATGCCAAAAGCAGGACATTATAAATTTTGCCTTGTTATAGTTGATCAGCTCACTCGGTGGGTGGAGGCCTTTCCCAGCCCCCGAGCCACAGCTGCCTTTGTTGCCAAAATTCTTCTTAAAGAGATAGTACCTCGTTTTGGCCCACCAGCCCGCATCGATTCTGACAAAGGCACACATTTCACTGATTCGATTTTATCCCAAATCTACTCTTTCTTGGGAGTGACTCCAAAATTCCACACGCCCTACCATCCACAAAGTTCAGGCCAAGTCGAACGTATGAATAAAGAGCTTAAGAGTATGATTGGCAAATTATGTACTGAAACCCATTTGAAATGGCCTGATGTTCTACCATTGGCATTATTCTATCTACGAAGTAGACCAAGAGGAGAACTTCATATATCTCCTTATGAAATGCTTTTTGGTCACCCTCCTATCCAAGCTAAAACTTTTTCCCCAGTTTATACATCACTGGTGGGAGGTGATACTTCTGTTGCTTCCTATATACAGGAATTACAGACCAGGCTACGTGAACTCCATGAGGCAGGAGCTGTGGTCCAGGCAGGACCATTAGACTTTTCATTGCATAACTTCAACCCAGGAGATAAAATATATGTAAAGAATTTTCAGAGAACCAGTGGAACTCAACCTGCCTGGGAAGGACCTTTTCAGGTATTATTGACAACTCCTACCGCCATTAAAATTGGTGAAAAAGACTCATGGATTCATTGCTCTCATATAAAGCCTGCACCATTCATAGGTGAAGAGATTTCAGATAGACCTGAGGTAGACGCTAAAGAGGTAAAAACCCTAACGATAGCAACTGTTAAAGAGCAAAGAAAGTTCAGAGGAAACAGGAAGTTCCCATTTAAGAATCCCACTGATCAGTTAAATGCTTTGGGACTCAGTCTTCGTAAAGTATCAGGAGACGGAAATTGCCTTTTTAGGGCTTTAGCAGACCAGCTAGAAGGTCACTGTAGAAATCATCTCAGACACAGACAAGAAGCTGCTTCTTATATGATTAACCATAGACAAGAGTTTGAGTCTTTTATAGTAAATGACTCCCCTTTTGAAGAATATGTTGATGAATTAAAGAAATTTGGAAAGTGGGGAGGAAATGATACAATTGTAGCATTTGCTAAGCAGCATCAGCTGAATGTTGTGGTTCATCAATTAAATCAGCCTTTATTGAAAATCAGTGGCACAGACAAAACTGATGCTACAGAACTCCACATTTTCTACCATAAAGAACATTATGACAGCATTAGAAAGATCAATGACAATTCAGAAACCCCTGCCACTTTGGCATGCAGAGAATTGGGGAACCAGTTAAAACAATGTGGCATACCCCAAACTCTAGCAGCTTAAATACCTTATAATTTAACAAGCATTTCCTTCTACAGGCAAAAGCACTGAAGTACATGGCCTAGTTTTCTGGCCTACCTCAACTATTTTTTTTTTTTATTAATTTTTGGGTTTTTTTGTTTTTGTTTTGACTTTTGAAAGGCACTGAAAAGACCTGGAATTGACTGCACCTTTAAGTTCTTTAAGAGCACAAAAGGGTGCTTAGCGAATCTTTTGCTTTTTATTTTTTATTTTTGGTTTTGCTTTGGTTTTTTTTTTACTTTTGTTTCTTTTGCTTTTCTTTAAAACTAAATTTTGTAAACTAAGTGATTATTCAAAGACATTTTAAGTATATGCTGTGGGTGAGGCTATCGGGCCTCAGAAGCTACCAGAATTCTTCTTTTTTTTTATTTACTCTTTCTTTTTGAGAGAACCATGAGTTCTAATGAGTTTTGTTTTATTTATTTATTTTTCTCCTTTCTCTTGTATGTTGTTCTGTTTAACTAAAAAGTACCAGAAATTGCTTGATACCTCACTGAAAACATTGAATATTGAATCTTGCTAATTGAAGTCTTATTTCTTTTTGATGAATTAATCACCACTTTAAGTATCTGCTACTGTTATACCAGAGAATTCATGTATAAGATGATGTGGTCTACTTGCTAAAAGAAGATTATGTAATAATGTCTAAAAGAAGATTATGTAACAATGTCTAATATAATCAGCTATTTACATTCGTTTATTATTTATATGTCATTATACTCTGGGTATGGTTTGGAATTATTGTATATATCACTAATATATTCTCAGTTATGCAGCATAGCACACATTTTTACCATCATATTGTCTTTGGTGAAATTAATGAGATTTCAGAAATATGGAAACTTATCATTTCAGAGACTAACTTGCTGTGAACTCTGACGCAGGCCCTGGAGAGAATATATGTGCAACAAAAGGAGAGACAGGTATACGTAAGTCCATGGTTTGCTTATGATGGTGACTATGTAGAGCACAATTACTAGGCACAGTCCAGTATTCATCCTCTCTCCCTCCTAATTTAACCTAATTTAACTGAACTTATTTATCTTTTTATCTCACTCAGTTGAATTCACCTGTGGCCTAGCACAATCACTGGCTGTCTCAGAACCATGAGATATGGTATGATAACCTTTCCATAACATTTTCAGGTGTCATGAACACATACTAAATTTGGCTTTGATCCAGACACATGGTGGTAAAAAGTGTTACACATTGCATAACTACCTCAACCCTCTATTACAAGTCTAACCATATAAAGGAGGGAATGTAATGGAATTTATTAATTTGATCATTGACAATGCTATGCTAAGGTTTTAAAAATACAGCAATTCAAACAGTTAAAGAAGATAATCCAGCTTTCCAGACCAGAGTCCAGAATCCAGTTTTCCAGACCAGAATCCAGTTTCCTCCTGATGACATCTTACCACTTCAAGAAGACAAGAGAACTCAGAGACTTTATATGAACTGTTTTGCTTTATTAGCTTTTACTATCTCCTTTCTGTTATATACTATCTGTAACATGTACTCTCTGCAGAGGCTCTCCCTTTGCAAGACTAATGTCAAAGCGTCGGTTCATGAGGAAAAAAAAAAATCGCCCCTCTGGACAAAACTTTCCTCTCTTCCTTTTCTGTATTGTTGTTCGCATATTATTAGTCAGCAAAAGTTATTATATTCTTTTTACTGTTCCATCAAGGAAACATTCCGTTTCTTGAGGAAGCAAAGGGGGGAAATGTGGTAAAATATGAAAGTTTTTAACAGTCGGTTAGGATAACTGAAAGACGCCAGTTTTTCAAGGACCACCCTTTTGGGGAGGAGATGAACAGTCCGCCTGCTGCGCATGTCAGACTGCCTGCCGGGTACAGTCCGCCTGCTGCGCATGTCAGACTGCCTGCCAGGTACAGTGCGCCTGCTGCGCATGTCAGACTGCCTGCCGGGTTTTTTTTGACTTCCGGGGTGGAGAAAAGGAGAGAGGCCTTTTTGCCTGCTTGGCGGGACTCCTGACGGCGCGGCACGGACTCTCTCTCTCCAAAGGTGGCCTTGTCGGTTGGTGGCCTTGTCGGTTGGTGGCCTTGTCGGTTTGGTGAGTTGTTATAAGGAATATAGACTAAGCTTAGACTTAAGACGATTTGTATTGTGTTTCTACTTTCCTATCCTTCTAACCAACATCACCTTGTGACTATCATAACTATAAATAAAAAGGTCTATCTAGAAAACCAAAACCTGCTTCCATTTACTAGTTTGGGAGATAAATTAAGGGAAAGGTTAAGTAGGGGAGATTTATGATCTAATATCCAATTTTAAATCTCACACTCTCCAGGTATACTGTCCAATTAAAACTATTTGGGGGCCAGCTAGGCAGTGCAGTGGATAAAGCACCGGCCCTGGATTCAGGAGGACTTGAGTTCAAATCCTGCCTCAGACACTTGACACTTACTAGCTGTGTGACCCTGGGCAAGTCACTTAACCCTCATTGCCTTGACAAAAAACAAAACAAAACAAAAACTATTTGGGAAGCCCTTACCCTCAGCAGCTCTGCTCCAAGAACAAATCAAAGAAGCCTTCCTGGCCTCCTGACTGATAAAGCAGAGCCCCACTGGGCCATACCCTACCTGACAGATGACCACCCAATGTTAACTAGCTCTAAGAGTTGCTTAAAGGAACCCCAGTACACTTTGCTGGTGGATCTGCCTGCCTCAAGTGTCTCCCCATTCCAGTCTATCCTCCATTCAATGATTTTCCTAAAAAGCAGATTTGATCCTCTCACACACATCCTCCCCCACTTAATAAATTCCAGTGGCTCCCTATAGCCTCTAGGATTAAATACAAAATTTTCTGTTTGGCCTTCAAAGCCGCATAACCTAATTCCCTCCTAACTTTCAAATCTTCTTACACCTTACTCCCCAACACATACTTTTAGATCCAGTGACACTGACCTCCTGGCTGTTAATAAACAAGAAACACCATCTCTGGGCATTCTCTCTAGCTGTCCCCCAGGCCTAAAATTCTCTTCCTCCTGTGCTCCAACTACTTACCTTGTTGACTTCCTTTAAGTCCCAGCTAAAATCTCATCTTCTACAAGAAACCTTCCCCAACTCTTCTTAATTCTAGTGCCTTCTTTCTGTTAGTTATTTCCCATTTGTCTTCTATATATTTGTGTGGATGTTGTCTCCCCATTTAAGTTATAAGTTCCTTGAGGACAGGGACTGTCTTTTACCTCTTTTTTTTTTTAACTCCAGTGCTTAGTATAGGACCTAAGTGCTATATAGTAGGTGCTTAATAATTGTTTATTGATTGATTGGCTGGTTGATCTAAACTAGACCAATCCATTTGCTAGAAAAAATGATTTCTGTCTGAACAGAAGCTGGACTTCCCAGAGCATGTGATATGTTAATAAGGAGCATACATGGACCCATCAAAGGGAAAGGAGTTTTCACAATGTGGGACACTCATAGTAGCAAAGCACCTACAGAAAGTTTGGAGGTTTGAAGGCTACAAGGGTCAGTGAATTTACATGTTCTTTGGCCCTGACCACATCTCTAGTACAACAGAAAAAGTTTGAACTCTGGAGTCAGAGATTCTGACTTCAAATTCCTCCTCTACTGATTGCTCCCTATGTGGATTTTTGGTTTGTTTTTTGGGTTTTTTTGGTGAGGCAGTTGGGGTTAAGTGACTTGCCCTAGGTCACACAGATAGTAAGTGTCAAGTGCCTGAGGCCGGATTTGAAGTCAAGTCCTCCTGAATCCATGGCCAGTGCTTTATCCACTGTGCCACTTAGATGCCCCTCCCTATGTGTTGGGTTTTTTTTAAATAAATATTTATTTTACTTTTTTGGGTTATATTTGAATTTCAAGCTGTTTCCTCCCCTCCCTTCCAACCCTGCACTAGAGAAGGCCAACATTTGACACAGATAAACATGTTAAATTATACATTATGACTCCAGAGTTAGGATGCTTTGTTCCTTCTGGATTTAATCAGGTACACAAGGGCTTTTTAATGAACTTCGAGTTGAAAATGATTATTCATATCAGCACCCATGAAAAAGTATCCAGACCCCTGGAAGTCACTAAGAGGTAAAGACAGACACCAACAATGTTTCCTTCCAACTTAACCTTAAATTAAGCTAACACCAGATGTAGTTGGAGCAACAAAGTTTTCAGCTGTTTAAATTTTTTAATTGCTTTAAAATTTTAAGTTGTTTAAATTCCTCCATTGTGTATATTCCCAAAATAAAGGTGAGGAAAGCAGCTTGAGAGAACCATAGAAGGAATACATACCAGAGGTGATACATTTTTTTTTCAATCTTAATCGTATTTTGTTCCAGTTCCATGTAAAGATAGTTTTCAACATTTGTTTTTATTTTTATATTTTGTTTGTTTGTTTATTTTTTTTTTTTGGAGGGCAGGGCAATGAGGGTTAAGTGACTTGCTCAGGGTCATACAGCTAGTAAGTATCAAGTGTCTGATGCTGGATTTGAACTCAGGTCCTCCTGAATGGAGGGCTGGTGTGAATATTATCTTTATTGGTGATCTCAACTCCAGTGGATTTAATGATCATCTCTATGCAAATGATTCTCAAATCTACTTGTCCACTGGGCCACTTAGCTGCCCCAACATTTGTTTTTATAAGATTTTGAGTTCCAAATTTTTCTCCCTCCCTCCCTCCCCTTCCCCCTCCCCAAGAAAGAAAGCAATCTGATATAGGTTATATATATGCAATCGCATTAAACATATTTCTGCATCAATCATGTTGTGAAAGAAGAATCAGAACAAAAGGGAAAAACCTCAAAAAATAAAAAACAAAAAGTAGAAACAGTATGGTTCAATCTGCATCCAGATTTCACAGTTCTTTTTTCTGGACATGGAGAGCATTTTCCATCATGAGTCCTTTGGAATTGCCTTGGATCATTATATTGCTGAGAAGAGCGAAGTCTACAGACTTAATACCTTTTTAAAGGTATTAAGGTACTGGTTGATCCTCAAAGTATCTATGGGAGGGAAAGATGAATGGGAAACTAAGATTGATTATTATCCAAAATTGATTATTATCTAAAAAAGAATTTACTGGTCTCCCCTACCCCAAGTCTTTTATTCTCTAGGCTAAACATCCTTAGCTCCTTGGGGAGGGGGCGGGGCACCACCTCTAATTGGCAATTATCTTTATTTATTTTTTTGTGAGGCAATTGGGGTTAAGTGACTTGCCCAGGGTCACACAGCTAGTAAGTGTTAAGTGAGGCCAGATTTGAACTAAGGTCCTCCTGAATCCAGGGCCGGTGCTCTATCCACTGTACCACCTAGCTGCCCCTGGCAATTATCTTTAAAACTAGAACAAAGGACTCATCCTTCTGTTCAATCAGGCTTGACTAGATCCCTCCAAATCAAGTTCTCAATCTAATTTGAGCAAGAGTCAAATCAAAATCCCAATCTTTTTCATGCGAAGATTTTTTAAAGCAAGACCCCAATCAATTAATATGTATAGCATTTATTTTAACTTAAAGGCAAAACTTTTCATATATCTCTATTCTACTTCATTTATTTAGCCCCTGCCTCCAGCCTTTTGGGATCTTTAAATTTTTTATTTTATTTCAAATATATTAGCTACCCTTCCCAGTGGTACATCATCTGTCAATTTGACAAGCCATCTATGCCTTCCTCCCAGTCATTAATAAAAATATCAAACAGTATAATGGTAAAGAGAGAAGTGTGGGACAAAAGACTTTCCTCTAGGGTGATACTAATCCATTAATTAACATGCCTTTGGTACAACTCTTTCAAAAGCTAGAAATATGTCATATTATAATATCACCCATCTTCTATTTTGTCCACATGGATATCATGAATTATTTTTCAAAAGCTCTTCTGAGAGTTCCAAGGGCAGAGCCAAGATGGCGGAGAGAAGCCAGGAAGTTGCCTGAGATTTCCCATGTTTCCCTCAAAAACAATATTAAATCTAGCCTCTAAACAGATTCTGGAACTACAGAACCTACAAAAAGACAGAGAGACACAATCTTCCTACTTGAGATAATTTAGAGGACTTCAGGAAAGGTCTCACCTGGGTGAAAGGGGAAGGTGGCTCAGCACACCTGCAGCTTGACACAGCTGAGAATGGGACAGCTCAGAGCTGTAAGAAGCGAGCAACAGTGACCCCTGTGCTCCAGGAGCAGACCTCAACTTTATAAGTTTAAAAATAGACCACAACATGAGTAAGAAACAAAAAAAAAGGACCCTTACCATTGACAGCTTCCATGGTAAAAAGGGAAGACCAAAACTCAAACTCAGAAGTTTGTCAAAATGCCTACAAGTGAAGACTCAAGTGGGAAGAGGATCTTGTCTCAAGACCAAAAAGCCTTCTTCGAAGAACTCAAAAAGGCCTTTAAAAACCAAATGAGAGGATCAGCTAGGTGGCACAGTGGATAGAACACCGGCCCTGGAGTCAGGATGACCTGAGTTGAAATCCAGCCTCAGACACTTGACACTTACTAGGTGTGTGACCCTGGGCAAGTCACTTAACCCCAATTGCCTCAAACCAAAAAAAAACAAAAAAAAAAATGAGAGAGGTAGAAGAAAAAAATGGAAAAAGAAATGAGAAAAATGAGAGTTATGCTGGGAAAAGAAGCACAAAAATTGACTGAGGAAAACAATTCCTTAAAAAATTCAATTAGCCAAATGAGAAAAAAAATGACCAAATGGGAGAAAAAAATGGCCAAATAGAAAAAGAGGTACAAAAGCTTACTGAGAAAAATAATGCCTTAAAAATTAAAATTGAGGGGGCAGCTAGGTGGCGCAGTGGATAAAGCACTGGCCCTGGATTTAGGAGGTACTGAGTTCAAATTTGGCCTTAGACACTTGAACTTAGGTCCTCCTGAATCCAAGGCTGGTGCTTTATCCACTGTGCCACCTAGCTGCCCCGAGGATAATACTTTTAACTCGGGATCTGTATCTCTATTAAGGTATTGTTATTAAATTGACTTTGATGTGATGATATAAAGAAATTTATGGGGCAGAATAAAAGGAGAATAGGAGGAGGATAGGAAGGGGGAAGTGGAATGGGGTTAATTACATCATATGAAGAAGAGGCACAAAAAGAACCCATTACAACAGAGGGAAAGAAGAGAGGGGTGAGTATTGTTTCAACCTTACTCTCATCATATTTGATTCAGGGAGGGAATAAAATACATTCCCATTTGTATAAAGGAATTTAGCTTACTCTTTAAGGAAACAAAAGGGAAAGGGGAAAAGGGTGGTATTGATAGAAGGGAGGGCAGAAGTAGGGGAAAAAAGGGGCAAGAAAAGGAAGGGCAGCTGATAAAAGTGGGGGCAGATTGAGGGAGGAAGTGCTCAGAATCAAAACATTAGTCAGGAGGAATAAGGTAAAAGAAGGGAAAAAAGAGTACAAACAAAGGGGAAAAAAGGATGGAGAGAAATAAACAGTTAATAATCTTATCTGTGAATGTGAATAGGATGAACTCTCTCATAAAACAGAAGTGAATAGCAGAGTGGATTAAAAATCAGAATCCTACAATATGCTGTTTACAAGAAACAAATTTGAAGCAGAGAGATACATACAGTGTAAAGGTAAAAGGTTGGAGCAGAATATATTATGCTTCAGCTGAAGTCAAAAAAGCAGGAGTAGGAAATCTCAGATAAAGCAAAAGCAAAAGCAAAAATAGATCTAATTAAAAGAGATAAGGAAGGAAACTACATCTTGCTAAAAGTTATGATAGATAATGAAGTAATATTAATACTACACATGTATGCACCAAGTAGTATAGCATCCAAATTCTTAGGGGAGAAGTTAAATGAGTTACCAGAGGAAATCAACAGCAAAACTATACTAGTGGGGGATCTGAACCTTCCCCTCTCAGAATTAGATAAATCTAACCACAAAATAAATAAGAAAGAAGTTAAAGAGGTGAATGCTAGAAAAGTTAGATATGATAGATGTCTGGAGAAAATGGAATGGGGATAGAAAGGAATATACCTTTTTCTCAGCAGTACATGGCACACACTCAAAAACTGATCATGTATTAGGGCACAAAAACTTCATAATCAAATGTAGAGAGGCAGAAATAGTAAATGCATCCTTCTCAGATCATGATGCAATAAAAATTACATGTAATAGAGAGCTGAAAATTAATTGGAAACTAAATAATCTCATACTAAAGAATGAGTGTGGGGGCAGCTAGGTGGTGCCGGCCCTGGAGTCAGGAGTACCTGAGTTCAAATCTGGCCTCAGACACTTAAAACTTACTAGCTGTGTGACCCTGGGCAAGTCATTTAACCCCAATTGCCTCACCAAAAAAAAAAAAAGAAAAAAATAATGAGTGTGTCAAACAACAAATCATAGAAACAATCAATAATTTCATCAAAGAGAATGACAATAATGAGACAACATACTAAAACCTATGGAATGCAGCCAAAGCAGTGCTTAGGGGAAATTTTATATCTCTAAATGCTTACATGAATAAAAAAGAGAAAGAGGAGATCAATGAATTGGGCATGTAACTTAAAAAGCTAGAAAAAGAACAAATTAAAAATCCCCAATTAAATACTAAATTAGAAATCCTGAAAATCAAAGGAGAAAGTAACAAAATTGAAAGCAAGAAAACCATAGAATTAATCAATAAAACTATGAGCTGGTTTTATGAAAAAACCAATAAAATAGATAAACCTTTGTTTAATTTGATTAAAAAAAGAAAGAAAACCAAATTACCAGTATCAAAAATGAAAGGGATGAATTCACCACCAATGAAGTGGAAATGAAAGCAATAATTAGGAACTATTTTGCCCAACTGTATGCCAATAAATTTGACAATCTAAATGAAATAGATGAATATTTACAAAAATATAAATTGCCCTGGTTAACTGAAGAGGAAATAAAATCCTTAAATAGGCCCATTTTAGAAAAAGAAATTGAACAAGCCATCAATGAACTCCCTAAGAAAAAATCTCCAGGACCAGATGGGTTTACAAGTGAATTTTACCAAACATTTAAAGAACAATTAATTCCAATACTATACAAACTATTTGGAAAAATAGGTGAAGAAGGAATTCTACCAAATTCATTTTATGACACAAATATGGAGTTGATACCTAAACCAGGCAGAGCCAAAACAGAGAAAGAAAATTACAGACCAATTTCCCTAATGAATATCGATGCAAAAATCTTAAATAAAACATTAGCAAGGAGATTACAGCAAGTGATCACCAGGATATTATACAATGACTAGGTTGGATTTATACCAGGAATGCAGGGCTGGTTCAACATTAGAAAAACTATCACAATCAACCACATCAATAACAAAACTAACCAAAATCATATGATTATCTCAATTGATGCAGAGAAAGCATTTTACAAAATACAACACTCATTCCTATTAAAAACACTAGAAAGGGGGGCAGCTAGGTGGCGCAGTGGAGGACCTGAGTTCAAATCCAGCCTCAGACACTTGACACTTACTAGCTGTGTGACCCTGGGGAAGTCACTTAACCCTCACTGCCCTGGAAAAAAAAAAAAAGGAAAAACACCAGAGAGCATAGGAATAGGTGGAACTTTCCTTAAAATAATAAGCAGTATGGTGGATAGAGCACCGGCCCTGGAGTCAGGAGTACCTGAGTTCAAATCTGGCCTCAGACACTTAACACTTACTAGCTGTGTGGCCCTGGGCAAGTCACTTAACCCCAATTGCCTCACTAAAAAAAAAAAAAAGACAAAAACAAAATAATAAGCAGTATGTACCTAAAACCATCAGCAAACATTATATGTAATGGAGATAAGTTAGAGGCATTCCCAACAAGATCAGGAGTGAACCAGAGATGTCCATTATCACCTTTATTATTTAATATTGTACTAGAAATGTTAGCTATTGCAATAAGAGAAGAAAAAGGAATTAAAGGAATTAGAATAGGCAAGGAGGAAACAAAACTTTCACTCTTTGCAGATGATATGATGGTATACTTAGAGACTCCTAAAGAATCAATTAAAAAACTGCTTGAAATAATTAACAACTTTAGCAAAATTGCAGGATATAAAATAAACACACATAAATCATCAGCATTTCTATACATGACCAACAAAGCTCAGCAGCAAGAGATAGAAATTCCATTTAAAGTAACGGTAGACAATATAAAATACTTGGGAGTCTACCTGCCAAGACAAACCCAGGAACACAATTACAAAACACTTTTCATACAAATAAAATCAGATCTATGTAATTGGGAAAATATCAATGCTTATGGATAGGCCGAGCTAATATAATAAAAAGCTCTGCTGAAATTCTATATATCTATAGCTTTCGTTGATCTACTGAATTGGTGAAAAAAAGTGAAATATGGTTGAATTGACATGACTTGTTTTTAGTGAATTCATTGGGGCTCCTAATGATCACCATTTTATTTGTAGGGCAAGTCATCTATTTAATAACATGTTCCAGGTATCAATGCCAAATTTGCATCATTATAGTTTGCACAATCTAGTTTTTCTGTTTTTCAAAAATCATTCTGGGACAGCTAGGTGGCACAGTGGATAGAGCACCAGCCCTGGATTCAGAAGGACCTGAGTTCAAATTCGGCCTCAGACACTTAACAATTACTAGCTGTATGACCCTGGGCAAGTCACTTAGCCCCAATTGCTTCACAAAAAAATTTTTTTTTTTTTAAATCATACTGATTCCTTTTTCCTATACCTTTCCACCACCACCCCCATCCCCCATTCAGGCATCCACTAGATTTCATTCCTATCTAGGACTAGGAAGTGTAGAAGGGCCTCAGAGAGTCAATTTGGTAAGAGGAGATTCTAGAGATAAAATAAAAAATGACCAAGACCCTGGAGACAACCCACTGAGCAGACATCTTTCCTTATGTACACTTCAGAACTCCCAAGCTCAAGTGACCCACCGCTTGAGTGAAGAAGATTGCTCTAATCTTGTAATGTGAAGATCTTAGTTTGAGTTTTGCCAAGTCACTTCACTTCTCCCTTTTGTCAGCTGTAAATTGCAGATGATGCTTATATTACCTCCCTCATAGGTTTGTTCCTAAGGAAAGCACTTTGTAAACCTTAAAGTGCTATAGCAACATTAGGGTCTTCTCTCTTCATTCCCCCTTCAAGGCTATCATTGATTTTCACTTATAAAATAAAATGGATATAGGAAGAGGTCACAGTGTGGTTATTTTTTTTCCCTACCAACTTCCCACTGCAAGGCAAGGATGGCCATGGTAGGCAAAAAAAGCAGTGAAGTCCTCTCTCTGTCTACTGAAAACATAGGGGACAGCTAGGTGGTACAGTGGATAGAGCACTGGCCCTGGAGTCAGGAGGACCTGAGTTCAAATCTGACCTCAGACACCTGGCTTTTACTAGCTGTGTGACCCTGGGCAAGTCACTTAACCCCAATTGCCTCACACACAAACAAAAAATGTTTTTTTGTAAAGAAAAGAAAACATAGAGTTATTTTGAACTCTGTGGGGAACAGAGTCTCTTCTGGGCATATCACTCAACCTAAGACTGGGCCCATCCCTCCCCATCCCCCCCAGACCTACTGGCTCAAAAATCTCTTAGGCAGACCCAAAAGCATCAGGGAGGAGAACAAAGAAAAATGGATTTTCTCTGCTTTTTAATTGTTTATTCCTTTGGTTCTCCCCTGTTGAAGTCCTTGGGTATCTGGGGTCAGATTTTCCTCCTTTTGTTTTGTATTTTTATTGGATTGTTTATTTTCTCATTAAAAGTTGTTAAATTAATAATGAAAAAAATTTTAATCTATTCTTGTGTTTTGGGCATATAAAATCCTAGATAATGAATGGGTTGGAATGAAAGTAGAGCAGGCTATGTGAATTCATCATATTTCTTTGTTTCATATCATAAATTTGCACATAGGAAATTAGATGACAACGACAAAAATGATAATAATAATAATAAAAATTCAGTTACATAACACTTTGGGGTCTGGGAAACATTTTACATGCATTATCTAGTTTGATCCTCGGAGTTGGAGGTAAATATGGAGATCATCCCCCTTTGAAGGATGAGGACACGTGAGACTTGCTCACGTTCCTACAGCAGTTAGTGCCAGAGGGAATTCAATCAACTCTTAAGTCCTCCTGTAAAATACAGTGCTTCGCCTGCCTCCCCAATTCAAGAAATAGGACTACTTTAATTAAATGGCCAAAGTTATGGTTTAACACCTTCAGATTAGGATCCCTGGATTAAGACAGGGAGGAAGAGGGGGAGGGGGAGATAAAAGGGGGGAGATTGAGAGAGGGAGGGAGGGAGAGAGAGACTGAGAGACTGAAACAGAGAGACAGAGAGAGACGGAGAGAAAATCCTTTAGCCCGTGGTAAACTAAGCTTCCCAGGTAAACAATACCTGATTATACTTTCCCAAGCAACTTCCCCACCCTAAAGGATTTAGCCCTTTCTCCCTATTCCTTGCAACAAAGATAAATGGGTGAGATTTAAGCTCCTTTGTCTGGATCTTTTGATCTTTTTATCCAGTCTTTTTATACAAAGTCTCACAGAATATCTGTTAAGAGACAAAAGTGATGCTCCTAGGTCCAAAGGTTCTTGACCTTTTTCTGTGTTAAGGCCATCTGATGAAGCCTAAGGACCCCTTCTCAGAAAAATAAGTTTTCAAAAAATTTCAAAACCAAAACAACCTCATGGACCTCAGGGTAAGAGCTCATTAAGTCTAGAAGGGTGTGGCCTTAATCATATGTATATATGTCCATGGACAT
Source organism: Dromiciops gliroides (assembly GCF_019393635.1). Lineage (NCBI taxonomy): Eukaryota > Metazoa > Chordata > Mammalia > Microbiotheria > Microbiotheriidae > Dromiciops > Dromiciops gliroides. The sequence continues at coordinate 444,830,561 of NC_057864.1, forward strand.
ATTTAAATGTATGCATATATTGCATAATGTGTATGCATGTGTGTGTGTGTGTGTGTGTGTGTGTGTGTGTGTGTGTGTGTGTGTTCCCCATGGAAGTTTAGAGAAGTGAGTGTATCTTTTTTTTTTTTTTTGGTGAGGCAATTGGGGTTAAGTGACTTGCCCAGGGTCACACAGCTAGTAAGCTAGTAAGTGTTAAGTGTCTGAGGCTGGATTTGAACTCAGGTACTCCTGACTCCAGGGCCGGTGCTCTATCCACTGTGCCACCTAGCTGCCCCAAAGTGAGTGTATTTGACGGTCACAGAGTGAGTTAGTGCTGGAGACTTGATTGGTGCCCAGGTTTCTTGCCAGTGTAAAGAAGGTTGGAGGGGAGGAGGGCAGGGAAAAGAGAAGGTGGACTAATGAGGGGCCCAGCCAAGGGAGCAAAACCATTTAGTGAGCCTGCCTCTGGAAAGTTGAGATAAAGTGGAATCGAACCCCCCACCCCCACCCCAATACACACACACCAATTCAAACTGTGTGCAGAGTATCCTTCTTCTGCCCTTTCCCCACTTTACTCTCAAGTCTGGTGCTCTTTTCAATTCACCACCTATATGCACCCATCACACCATCATATCCGTACCCAAAGAGAAGAGGCAAAACAAGCATCCGTCTATTTCTACTATTCTGCTCTGTGTGTTTACTTAAGGAGGACCCAGCTGGATCTGTCTTGGGAAGATTGAATATCATTGTTCTCAGCTCAGCCATATGCTATCTAGTATAGATAATTATGGCCTGTCTTGTCTCTGACAAAGGTGACCAGAGGCTGTAGAAAAATCATCAGCTGCCCTAAATAGAAGATACTGTTCAATCAAATCAAATCAATCCAATTTGAGCCTGACAAAGGGTCCTCTTTTCACCAGACAGTCATGGAGATTTTGCTTAACGACCTCAATCAAATGAAAGGAATTCGACCTTCCAAGGCAGCCCATTCCCCTTTTGGACAGCTCTAATGGTTACGAAGCCTTTTCCCTTGCATCAAGCCTCAATTTTCCTCTTCCCTATTTTTAGCCAAGGCTCCTAGTTCTCTGTCGAACAAGTCTAATTAAACTAATTCTTGGGCTCTTAGGTCTCAAACAATGGGAGAAATCTGAGCCCAGAGAGGTTAAGTGATTTCCCTAAAATCGCACAGACAGTATTTCTTAGTCTCTAAATGCCTACAGCAATCTCCTTCCAAATGTGTTCATTGTAAAAATAGGGAAATATGAGAGTAGGGGTGGGACTCCGGGTGGTAGAAACAAAGCTCAGGTCATAAGGAGGAACTTCCTCAAAAGACTCCACTAAACAATCTCCATGGATCTGGTCCCATTTAATGTTACTTTTGGACTTTGCTCCATTATAGTCATGAAGATTGCAGGCTTTTGAAAGTCCCAGAATCTTGTTGCCTTAGTCTTCCTCTTTGTCTCAGTGGAAGTGGAGGCCTGGCAGAACATGAGACATTGTGAGAAGGTTCCCTACAATCCTTGCCTTGAACAATGATTATCAGTTATGTAGTCTATTTATTTAAGTGATGACTGGACATCACTGGGTTAAGTGCTTGGACCTTGCTTTGGGAACAGTAAAGAAAGGTACAGGAAGGACACTAGCTTCAAGCAACTTGTATTCTGGCTAAGAAACAAAACACCATAGAATTCTTAGGATTAGGAAAGGACCTTGGGGCAGCTAGGTGGCACAGTGGATAGAGCACCAGCCCTGGAGTCAGGAGGACCTGAGTTCAGATCTGGCCTCAGACACTTAACACTTACTAGCTGTGTGACCCTGGGCAAGTCACTTAACCCCAATGGCCTCACAAAAAAAAGAAAAGAAAAGAAAAGAAAAGAAAAGAAAAGAAAAGAAAAGAAAAGAAAAGGACCTTAATGATCATGGCAAGTTACTGACATGTAGAAATCCCATCTGCAATGACCCTGACAGCATTCACTGCATCACAAGCCAGTCCTGTTTCATTTCTGAATAACTCAAGTTGCCAAAAAGTTCTTCCCTTATATGGAAACAAAATCTTCTTCCTTGGAACTTCTGCTCAATTGGTTTTAGTTCTCTCCAAAGCTAGATAGAATTCAACTCAATTAGAAAAACATTTAGTAAATGTTTACTATGTTCTAGGCATTGGGAATACAGACTAACAAACAAACCCAGTCCCTGACTTCGAGCTGCTTACATTCTAATGGAAAGAAGAAATTTAATTCTGTGAGAAACCCCATTTTAAAATTTCTGGGACTCAGTGTTGGAGAAGTATCAAAGGTCTTTATTTATATATTTGAGCATGAATGGGCCAGTTACCTAATGGAAACAGTGGCAAGCATGGGACTCAGGAGCCCTTTTATCTCTTAACCAGGCTGGCCCCTCCCTTCTTCCTCAGTTACACTAGCAACAAACGCTAGCCAATCAGAATGCAGTATAGTCAAAGGGGCAGCCATCTAAACTCCTCCCTTCTTCCTTAGAGGAGGGGCAGGAACAGCCCTTTAACTCCCCTAGGTGACCAGCCTTGGGTCACTCTCATCATATGATCCTGATTGCTGGAGAGAGGGGAGGAAAGGAGCCATTAGTAAGCACCCTTCTCCCAGCTGAAATTCACCTCCCAGACATTAATTGTTCCCCAGACAACTTCAATCAGCTTTTGAGGGGGGCCCATATTTTCCGACAAATCCCTTTTCCATTAGGCAACTTTCCAATATTTGAAGATAACTATCTTGCCTTTCAACCCCACCCCAAGTCATCTTTTTCATAAGATAAGCTTTCACAGTTTCTTCAACTGAACCTCCTGTAGCAAGGTCATCCTTCTAGTTTATTCAAATTCTTCTTAAAATGTGGTGACCAGAACCAACCTCAATGCTCCAGATGTGATCCGATCCATATAAAATAGGGTAAGTCAGTCTATTACCCCTCATAAAATCTCTGTAGGAATGTGATTCTATTCTAGCTTCACAAAAACTCCAGGTATTTCCCCACATGAATTGCCATTTATCCATATCTACTCCATCCTATACTTATACAAATAATGATTTGTTTCACATTTGCACATTGATCATTTTAAATTTTACATTTTAATTTCATTGTTCAGTCTTTGCAGTTGTGTCCAACTCTTTGTGACCCCATTTGAAGTTTATTTGGCAGAGACACTGAAATGGTTAGTCATTTCCTTCTCCAGATCATTTTGCAGATGAAGAAACTGAGGCAAAGAGAGTTAAGTGACTGGCTTAGCTAGTAAATGTATAAGGCCAGATTTGAACTCAGGAAGATGAATTTTCGTGACTCCAGATCTGGCATGCTATCCATTTAACCACCTCACTGCCCTGAATTTCAATTTACATTACACTTTAAATTCTAAATCTAATAGGCCCATCATTCCAGTATGTCAACACCATTCATCCAGATTCTGTTATCCGATGTGTCAGCTATGCCTTCCAACTTCATGTCATAGACTGATCAGATAAGCACGCCATCTGTGTCTTTATCCAAGTCATTGATAAAATTGTGAATAAGACAGGGCTAAGAACAGAGTCCTGTTGCACAGGACTAGAGGATCCCTGCCCCCTCTTCCAAGCTACAAGAGAATCCTAGACGGAAATGGATTCAATAATCAACACTCTTTGTGAAGAGCTTAAATATCAGAGAGCCCAGCTATCTGTACCATGTACATGCTTTCCTACTCTTATTACAATATTTGAGAATACTAACTTGCTAAATTGTCAAGTTATGTGGCATAGAGTGCGATGAGAGGTCAAAAAAAAAAATCAATGTTTGCTGGATTATATATAATATTCCTCTAAGGGATATATGAAATGTTGTGTGTGGTAGGAAGCAGCTAGTGCCAGGTAAGCAATGGGGAATACCTGAGTTTGATTCCTGAAAGCTTTGGCAGGTCCCATCAAAACAGGCAACAATTTTGATACAAGCCTGTTTCTACTTGGTAATACTTTTAACTCCACATGCCAGTGGCTATACAATGGAGAGATTTCTGTGTGGAGGGAGACTCACTGTTCAAATTACAAATCTTTGGAAGTACTGCAATAAAGGAGTGGCATATATGGAAGAAACTCATGGACTGTGTAAAGAAAAGAGACATTAAGATTTCTTAATAGAAGGGTGTAATGGGCTGTGTGTATTAAAGGGTGTAATGATATGCATAAGAAGAATTTCAAAATGAGATGTGTAAAAAGAAAGCTAAAATGATATGTTCATGTTTCAAGAATCATAATAACATGCTTAAATGGGTGGTGTAATAAGAAATAGAAGGCTGTAAAAAGATGAGCATGTTTAAAGGTTGTAGTGAGTTACATAAATCAAAGTAATGAGATGTGTGTTTAAGAAGGTAATGAGCTGTGAAATGGAAGGTGTAAGAAAATGTGCATATTTAAAACATATAATGAGATCTGTATATGAAAGAACTGTAATGAGATGCCCCAGGTTAAGGAGTATAGTAATGATCTGAATAAAGGAAAGGTGTAATAAGATTCATAAGGAGTCATCAAGCAACCATAATCTGGGAATGCTAATTTGATGCTGTTTGTATAACTTTGAAAAAATTTAAATATGTTGAAAATATATTCAGGATTTGGAAGGCTTAATTTTTTTTTTTTTACTGGACCTGCAATTTCATTGTTGTTAGTGAGGAAACTCCTTCTACCAATGTAGATCGTTATATGCTCTTCAACTTAGAGTTTTAGAGAGTTGTCTAAGAGCATTGAGACATTAAATGCCTTGTGTCAAGAGCCTGGAATTAAAGCCAGGTCTTCTTGACTCCATGGCTGGCTCTCTATCCACTCTACCCCATTTCTTCTCAAATATTCATCATCAACACCCACGTATTGTTCTGTTGCCAAGTATTGTCATTTCTTTTTGGTTTTGTTTTTTGTGGGGTTTTTTGGGAAGGGCAATGAGAGTTAAGTGACTTGCCCAGGGCCACACAGCTAGTAAGTGTCAAGTAAGTGTCCGAAGCCGGATTTCCATTTCTAACTTCACAATTTCTCTCCCATCCTTGCCTTTATCTCCTTTTATCTGCGCTTGTCCAGTCATTACCCTCCTGCGAACAAGCCTTTGTTACATCATACCTGGACTACTGCAATAGCTTTCTGGTTGGCCTCCCTACCTCAAGTCTCTCCCCCATTCTAATCCATCATCTACTCAGCAATAAATGGGATTTTTCCTCCCTACTCAATGGGCTTCATTATCAAATAGAAATCCCTCTGCTTGATATTGAAAGTTCCAATGAACCTGTCTCCTTCCTTCCTTTCCAATCTTCCTATGTTTCATTTTCCTCCATGTACTCTCCCTTCCTTCAAGTCTGGCCAACTTCAAGTTTCTCAAACTCAACTCTATCTCCCTCCTCTGTGACTTTTCACTTACTACTGTTCATGCCTGGAAGGCTCTCCATCCTCCCCGATACCTCTTCGTTTTCCTGAGTTCTTTCAAGACTCAGCTCCAATTCTGATCAGTACAATGATCCAAGACCATTCCAAAGGACTCATGATGCTATCCCCCTCCTGAGAGAGAGAAGAGACAATTTCTGAGGGCCAATCAAAGTATCATTTTTTGGGAGGGTCAACAAACATTTTTTATTTTTTTCATGGAAAACAATTCTACATTATCTAGGTTGTGAAAGAAAACAGATAAAAACAAAACTTCAGATTAAGGAATCGTCAAAAAAATGTGTTTCAGAGAACAGACAATTTCTGGGGGCCAATGAAAGTATTATTTTTAAAAGTTTCTTTTTCTTTTTGCAACATGGCTAATATGAAAATAGGTTTTGTATGATTTCACATGTATAAGTGATAAAATATAGTTTGCCTTCTTAATGGATGGGGAAGGAGATTGAGGGAGGAAGAAAATTTGCAATTCAAAACTTTTAAAAATGCTAAAAATAAATAAATGGTATATATTTTTTAAAAAGCTCAAATCCTACCTACTCTAAGAGGCCTTTCCCAGTTCTCAGTAGTTAATTCCATTTCTCAGAGTCTTTTTTATCTATCCTGCATGTATCTTGGATCCATCCAGTTTTTTTACATTACCTTCCTTATTAGAATGTAAGATCAGGGCAGCTAGGTGGCATGGTAGATAAAGCATTGGCCCTGGATTCAGGAGGACCTTAGTTCAAATCTGGCCTCAGACACTTGACACTTACTAGCTGTGTGACCCTGGGCAAGTCACTTAACCTTCACTGCCATGCCCTCCCCCCCAATTGTTTTTTTAATTAGAATGTAAGATCATTCAGGGCAGAAGCTGTTTTACCATTCTTTCTGTGAACAATCAACAAGCATTTTTAGAGTGCTTATTATGTACTAGACAGTAGGTCAGTCAACTTGTAAGTATTAAGTACCTCCAATGTGCTAGACATTGTGCTAATTTGCTGGGGATATAATGAAAGACAAAAACATTTGTTTCTCTCCTCAAGAAGCTTACATTCCAGCAGAGAAGACAACCGCCATGCACATATAGAATGTAATCAGTGAAAATGTAAGGTAATCTCATCGGGAAGGCACTAGAAGTGGGATGTTGGGAAAGAGGGTAATAGAATGAATCAAGATTGGGTAGAATCTAATAAGATTAAAATTGAAGGGCAGGGGCAGCTAGATGGTGCAGTGGATGGTGCACTGGCCCTGGAGTCAGGAGTACCTGAGTTCAAATCTGGCCTTAGACACTTAACACTTACTAGCTGTGTGACCCTGGGCAAGTCACTTAACCCCAATTGCTTCACTAAAAAAAAAAACAAATTGAAGGGCAAATAAGTGGTGCCTGGAGTCAGGAGTACCTGAGTTCAAATTCAGCCTCAGATACTTTTGTGGCGGGGGGGGGGGGGGGGGGGGGGGGGGGGGGATGGGGGTTAAGTGACTTGCCCAGGGTCATGCAGCTAGTAAGTGTCAAGTGTCTGAGGCCAGATTTGAACTCAGGTCTTCCTGAATCCAAGGCTGGTGCTTTATCCACTGCGCTACCTAGCTGCCCCCTCAGATACTTTCTAGCTGTGTGACCCTGGGCAAGTCACTTAACCCCAATTGCCTCCAACAAATAAACAAATAAATAAATAAAATAAATTGAATAGGGGTAAATGTGGAGTCTTACAATTAAGTCTAAAAGTCTATTTCATACATCGAAGACAGAAAGGACAGGGCTAGATAGCTTTTATGAAACAAATCTAGAAGTTTTAGTTGACTTTCAGCTCAATAAATTAATAGTGTGATATAACAGCCAAGAGAGATAATGCAAAGGTAGCCAAATTAAGAGAGGTTTAGTGTACACGATGAGAGATGCTACTTCATCTGTGCTATGTCCTGGTCAGATAACATCTAAAGAATTGGCTTCTTTCTGGGCACCACGTTAATAAGGTGGAGAGTGTCTAGAAGATGCCAAAAGATTTCCAATCCATGCAGTGTGAGGATAGGGAAAAGAAATGGTTATTTAGTCTGCAGAAGAGGAATGAGTTGGACCTGATAACTCTGGATACTTAAAGAGCTATTCAGTGGATAAGGGATTAGGCTTTATGCTTGCCTCAGAGGGCACAATTAGGAGTAATGGGTGGAAGTTAGGAAGAAACAGAGACCAGATCACCATATTTGGGGTATGATATAGTGGAGATTCCTTCTGTGTCTGAGTCAGACTAGATGACTGCTGAATTCCCTTTCAACTTTCAAATTCTATGATTCTGGGCTGTACTGAGAACCATCCTCTGATACAGGAACAGGTAAAAGGCAAATGTTGGAGAGTCCTAATATCAAAAGCTCAGGAGTGAGTTTCAAGCATTTTAATAGTGTCCAACTTTTCATGACCCCTTTTGGGGTTTTCTTGGCAAAGATACTAGAGCAGTCTGTTATTTCCTTCTCCAGCTCAATTTCCAGATGAAGAAAGAGGCAAATAGGGTTAAGTGACTTGTTCAGTCACACAACTAGTAAGTGTCTGAGGCCAGATTTGAACTCAAGAAGGTGAGTCTTCCTGACTCTAGGCTCAGCACCCTATGCACAGTGCCACCTCATGAAGGAAATTGGTGGAATTGAGAAAGCCTTAAAAAAACAAAGGTAAGAGAAAGCCTGGGGAGGAAGGGGTTGGAGGTAGGGGTGTGCCATGGGAGGACAGAGAATGAAGGTCCCACTTCAGAAGTAAATGCTAAACATAGCCTAGCAAGAGGCTTTGGCCATAAAGGTAAGTTAGATATGCCATAGCTTGGCAAAGCACCAGGTCAGAACTGTAACCAAGGAATGTAGGTGCTTGGGCAGATCAGGAAGGATGGCAGCACACATGGGCTCCCAGTAGAGATTGTCTGACCCACAAGCATGACAAGAGAAAGGGCACCCATTCCCTCACCCAAGTCTTCCAACCTTCTGCCCTGTTCTCCTGCCCACTCCTTGATGATAGGTGTGGCCCAATGAAGGATATCAAAAGACCTCCTGACTAGTGTGGGAGAGAAAGAATCAAGTCCTTCAGGGAAGAAGTATATACTCCCTTAGATGCCAGTTTCTAGGAAAGGCCCAGACATCCCACTCTGGCTACAACTTAGATAATAGTGGATGAAAGGGCAGCTAGGTGGTGCAGTGGATAGAGCACTGGCCCTGGATTACGGAGGACCTGAGTTCAAATCCGACTTCAGACACTTAACACTTACTAGCTGTGTGACCCTGGGCAAGTCACTTAACCCCAGTTGCCCTGCAAAAAAAAAAATAGTGGATGAGAACCTTCTCTCTGTTTCTTCACATGAGGCATTAGGGATATGGAAAATCCTGATGGAGAAAGGCAGAGGAAGGACATTTTCAGAAGAAAATAATTGATAATAATCTCAAAATGACCCTGTCCAGATATGATGACTTGGTTCCACTGGGGTTAGGTTAGTGAGCCTCAATGCTAAGAACAAAAATAATCTTTATAATCAACATGTTGAATGAGTATTGAATATGTCAACCAGTAGATGCCTCGTTTCAGATCTTCACCTGAAGGGACAAAGCTAGGAAGCCAAGCAATAGCTGAGGTAGAATCTTGATGCCTTTTTAAAATTTCTTCCTCACTTTGCAGGGAGGGGAACAGACTTTTAATCAAATCCCAAAACTCTATCTTCTTTTTTTTTGGTTTGTTTTTTCATTTTTACGTTTCAGGTGATAACATTAAAACCATAAGGCGAGCCAGTAGGGGGTGTTAAAGATAAAATTACAGCTAGGAAATCAATGGAAACATGATTATACACAATTATTTTCTGTTCCCTGTGTCCCCTGTAAGTGAATTAACCTTTAAAAGCAAAATTGCTTTTGATTTTTTTAAATCTCATTTAAATGAAAAAAAAATGCTTGGTTTTAGAAACCTCATTTTATTTTCAGTGTTACTGCAACTGTTGCCATCTTGCCTTCATCTTTCATCAAAGTCAAACATGGTGTAGGTAAAAATGTTAACAAGAATGGCATGGAATGACAGTCCATTTCCTTATTAAATCCCATGAGACACGAGGATCTTTTCAAAATTTTGATTTAGAAAGTAAATATATTTATTTTATTTATTTAGAAAATAAATATATTTATTTTATTTATTTAGAAAAAATAAATATATTTATTTTATTTATTTAGAGAAAATAAATAAGTAAGCACACCTCCCCACTCTCCAAAGGGGCTTCTGAGATGTTTGTTGAATGAATTATCAAAAAGTTCAAATTATTTTCCTTCATCATATAATCTGACTTTATAGCAAATCTTTGGGGTAATAGGTGAGTATATCGTTATTCTCATTTTACAGATGGAGAAACTGAGGCCCAGAAAAGCACTGATAACAGGAAAAAACAAAAAACAAAACAGGACCAGAAACTTGTTTTGAGGATTCACCAGAACCTTTTATTCTTACAAATACATATATTCAAGTTATTCAAATATAATTCCATTATACAGGCTGAACCAATAGTCATGAAGGGGTTTCAATATTTAATAACTCCTTTATTTTTTGTTTTTAATTTATAATAGCATAGCATCATATACAGTATATATAGGAAATGAATTTATATTACATGTGGAAAAATCAAATCTCGTAAATGGTGAAAAATAAAGAAACAAAACATTTTTTTTAAGTTTTTAAAACATCATGACTTTTGGCCACCCTGTGTATCTAGTATATTCAATCCAACTTCTCCAGAGTCTGAGAAGAATGGGCCTATGTAAGTATATGTGAGGATATCCTGGTTATTCCTAAGAGCTAAAGAGAAAATCATTTCCCTCATATCTCACTCCCCTAAGTATACTGCACAGTCCAATGACACTTTCATCCTTGCCGTTCCTCCCACAAGACATGCTATCTCCCAGCTCCAGGCATTTTCAGTGGCAGTCCCCCATGCCAAGAACTCTCTCCCTCTTCATCTCTTCCTTCTGTCTTCCCTGGCTCCCTCAAGTTTCAGCTAAAGTCTCACCTTCTATAAGAAGCCTTTGACAGTCCTCCTTAATCCTAGTGCTTCCCCCCTATTGAGTATTTCCAATTTATCCTGTATATATCTCGGTTGTACATAGTTTTTTTTAAAGTTGTCTCTCCCATTAGACAGTGAGTTCCTTGAGAGCAAAGACTTTAAAACAATTTTTTTTTTGCCTTTCTTTATATCCTCAGCACTTCTCACAATGTCCGGGACATAGTCAGAACTCAATAAGTGCTTGTGGTTGTCTACACTACCAGAAATACAACTAGCTAAGTATTCCTGAACAAATCATAATTTCAAGAGATGTGTACCCAAAGTAGCAAAACATGTCCTTTCCTGAGCTCAAAAAGAGGGTCTGGATATTTTGTCTCAGCACTTAGAGATCTTCGGGGACTAGCAGAACTTCCCCTGTGCCTTCTCTTAGCTACCATTTACCACTAACAGCTGAGGGAGGCTATTCTTGTCCCTCTGTAGAACAGCACCTATCTCCTTGGAATGGAACAAAAATCTTATGGGCTTTTCCAGACCAGTAAGATTTTCTCTCCACTCTCCAACCTTAGAGAAAGGATCTCAAGATTTATCTCCACATTATCAATATTTTCAGGCCTCTGGACTGAGATCAGTGCTACATCTGTAGATTGGACAGAATAATGCTTTTAATGATTTCAGATATTCAAGTGATATACATATAGGTGACCATTACATGTTCACCTGTCTTGGCTTACCTGTTAGCATATAAATTTCGTCAGGACAGGGACTTTTAACATTTAGCCCCAAGTCCTTATTGGGCCCCTCACAGGATGTGGGTCTTAAAATATTTTGTCTTGAAGGAATAAGTTCAGAATCAGTCTTCATGGGTATCTTTGGTAACATGTCATTTAATGATTATTGATAATTAAAATAATAGTCATTAATATTATTGAGATTATCAATATAGCATTAATATAGTATTAGCTATATTTAGCTATATTAATATATTATTAATACTAATAATGATAGTTCGCACTTATATTTCACCTTAAGGTTTTCAAAGCACTTAGTATATATGATTTCATTTGATTCTCACAACAATCCTGTGAGTTAAATGCTATTATTGTTGTTGTTATAGCTATGATGTCTTTGATATATAAGGAACACTCCTTGACAACTTTCTCTATCAACGAGGATTGGCATCTTCTTTGCAACTTATAGTTTTAGAGAGTCAGTTCAAGGCATTGAGAGGGTATGTAATTTACAAGCTTTTATTGGGGACCAATTATGTAACAGACACTGTTCTGAGTGCTTTATAAATATTATCTTTGATTTTCACAACAATTCTGGGAGGTAGGTGCTATTATCATCTCCATTTTACAGTTGGGGAAACTGAGGCAGACAGTGGTTAAAATCACTTTTCTAAGGTCACATGGCTAATAAGTGTCTAAGGAAGGATTTGAACTCAGGTCTCCCTCACTCCAGGGTTCTATCCACTGTACCACATAGCTGCTTCTCCTATGAATCTTATCATTATCATCCTCATTCTATAAATGAGGAAACTGAACGAAGTTGAGAGTTTAAGTGACTTGCCCAGAATGTCATACATAACCAGTGACTGAGGTAGGATTTTAATTCAAGTCTTCTTGACTCCAAATCCACCACTGTACTTACTCCACTATCTTGCCTCTCTGAGGGCAATACATTATCTCAATTAAAATCTGACTCCCTACATTCCCATTCCATCAAACTTGTCATTTCTTTTCCTAGTGTCTGTTTCACTGTTGAATATCAACTCTTTGCTTCCACTTACTCAGTGGCCAGTGTTCAGGGGGCTTGACAAAAGTATTCCCTGCTTACATAATTTCTCTCCTCCTCCCTTATCTCCCCACCACTTCACTGCCACCAGTTTCCTACTATAAAATGGAATGAGGCAAGAGCATCATCAAGAAAATTATGAATTGTTTGGGCTCCATTTGACTGCCTTGTCCTCTTTGAAATTCTCATCCCCATTTACTACAACTGCAGAAGTCATCTACAGTTACATGGCAATCAATGGCACAACTGATCTAAATTTCTTAATATCTCTTCTTTTTTTCAGACACTCCCTTCTGATTAATATGAATGACTAATTTAAGTGAGACATGTATATTCTGTATTTGAAAGAGAAGAAGAGAAAAATAAAGGGTTTTGCTTTTTTTTTTTAAGTGACTAGTATCTCCAATTCCTTTCAAGTATTAGATTTTGGTACAGAGGAAGTAAGACTACAGCATTACTTGGGTCCCTTCCATAGGTTTGAAGGCCAAAATTTGGTGCCACAGACCCAGAAAACTTGCAACTAAATGGGTACAGAGGAATGAATACTGACCAAATGTCCTTTCCCTTTTTCAAAGCCAGTGACAGAAGTCAAGATTTCTTATAATTCACCCCTTTTCCTGTCATGGATACCTAACCCTTTTGTCTAGAGGGAAATATCTTTTTATTCATCCAATTTATTCCTACATCCAGGCAAGACTGCTTTTTTTGGCAATAGTGTTCCAATGCCATTTGAAATTTACCATCACAAAGTATTATGATTTCCCCTTACCACACTAAAACATAATGATCAGGAAGTGTGTACGTGTGTATGTTCAGCTAGAGAGAGGTATATATAGCTATAAGGGGTCTTTAGTGAGGACTTCAAATATTTAGCTGGTGCAACGAGTACTTGGGGGAAAATGATCAATGCAATGTTTTCAAACACCTCTGCTTGCTACAGAGAAATTGTGTAAAGAGAAAGAAGGCATCGGTTCAGATTTCCCTGGACAGAGCTTTCAAGAGATATGAGCATCCAAATCATGTTTTCCTAAAGTGCTTCTAAAATTTAAAAAGGCAAGCAAAATTACTGTTAGTTAAATAATAATGACTACCAACATAAAAGAGTAGCTAACATTTATATAGTGCTTCAAGGTTTACAAAGCATTTTACTTGTGGCATTTATCTATGAGGATCTATAAAGGAGGACCTCAGAAAGTTTCTAATACAACTCCCTCATTTTAAAATATTGAAACCAAGAGAATTCACATGACTAACCCCAAGTCACATAGCTAATGAATGAGAAAGCTGTGATTAGAACCCAGACTTCCTGAATCTTTCTATGGTTCCAGAGGGCCTCTCTATAGCATCCTGTCTTTCAGACTGGCCAATGAGTACCTAGACCCCATAGATATTTGGTAAGCTTCCTTTGAGAGCTGTAAGATGATGGGGAATAGCAAGGCTCTGTCACCCATTTCAGAACATGGTGGGGTATTCTGTGACTATCTGTCCACTTAATGTGTAACAAAGAGGAGACTTTTGGTTGGCTGCTGAGCTAGAACTAAGAGTTCACATAAAAGGCTCTGCTGACAACAAGGTAAAATGATGACTCCAGCGAAGTACTGGCTAGTGCCTTTCCTTACTGCCCTACCCCTACTGAGCTGGCCTATGGGTACATGGCTTTCTCAGTGAGGTTGGTGACTTTGCACAACCCTGACTCACATAGATCTATTTCACTTGTAAGTCAAAACATCACCTTCCTGATGTCATTGGTCCTCTTTGAGAACAAAGGACAAACAACAACAGCCACCACAGCTCTGAAGATGGAGTGATCTGCTTGATCCATCCCCAGCAGTGGACTGACCAAGCAGCCAAGACAGCATTCTATAAGCAAGGCAATGAATTGTCCATCAGCTATTCCACACCCAGAAATGCACTTGGTTGGGATGAATGTTTCGTGGTGTAATGGTTAAAATTCTAGCTATATTGTTTAAAATATCCAATGAGTGGTCGCCAATAAATTATAAACTTTAGCAAGAGTTAGACTTTTAAGCATTTATTAAGGAGAATAAGAATTTGGTGAAGAGAAAGAAAAATGCCTAGATTCATCTATCTATCAAAGGGAGAGAGCATTCCTAGCTCCCTTCTCCACCCAAGTCCTGAGGAAAATAGAGTGAGAGCTCCAGCCTCCCCCTTCTTCCTCCCACAAGCAAACGCCACTTCCTGACACCAAAGAAAAGACACATGGTCTTGCCCTCAGAGACCTTCACCTCATGGTAGAGCTTTTCTACAGTAAGTCTCCAGCAGGTGGCGTCATTCCAATCATTACAGGGGTAATGACTTTAAATTTGAGCCCCCTCTCCTTAGGGAACCAGGTGGTAAAAGCTTATTGAAATCTTCCATTTTGAGGGGAGTAAGTTTTTATACTTCTGCAATTGCCCTATCCTAGGTGCTGGGAATATACTGACAACAATGAAATAGTCCTTACCCTCAAGAAGTTTATGTTCTATCAGGGGAACTAACGTGCACCTAAACAACTATATATAAACTAAATACAAGGTAATTTTGATTGGGGTGGGATGGGGTAGGCACTAGCTCCAGTCACTCAGGTCAGTGAGTCAAACATTTATTAAGCATCTAGTACACATCAGTCACTGTCCTGAGCACTGGAAATACAAAGAAAGGCAAAAGATAGTCCATTCTCCAGGAGCTCACAGTGGTCTGATAGGGGAGAAACCTGTAAACAGCCACGTACAAACAAGCTGCACAGAGGATAAAGCAGAAATAATCAACAGAGGGGAAGGTATGAGAATTAAGTGGGATTGGGGCAAGCTTTCTGTAGAAGGTGAGATGTTAGCTGGGACTTGAGGGATGCCAGGAAGCAGAAATGAGGAAGGAGTATCCACCAGGGATGGGGGACAGCCAGTGAAAATGCCCAGATTTGGGAGATAGAGTGTCATGTCCAGCATCAAAGAGGCCAGTGTTACCAGATCAGAGATATGTGGGGACAGAGGAGGAGGAAGGTATAAGAACAATGGAAAGGTGGGGAGTGGGCAGATCACGAATGGCTTTGAATACAAAAGAGATGATTTTAGCCACAGCAAGATAAAGCAATGCACTGTCTGAGAAGTAGCTACTGGGTGAATGGCTAAATCCACTGGGTAGCTTATTAAACAGGTGTGTGTGTGTGTGTGTGTGTGTGTTTTTAGGATGCTTGTATACACAGGAGCACTTACTGATTCCATGAAACACTGCATAGGCACCTGGACCTCATAGCAGCACAGTGAACCCCAAGAATCTTTTTTTTTTTTTGGTGGAGCAGAGGGTTAAGTGATTTGCCCAGGGTCACACAGCTAGTGTCAAGTGTCTGAGGCCAGATTTGAACTCAGGTCCTCCTGAATCCAGGGCTGGTGCTTTATCCACTGTGCCACCTAGCTGCCCCCGAGAATCATTTTTGCTTATAGACATCCTCACCTGTTTAGGATTCTGACCTGTTTAGGGTTCCTGGAAGAAGTGAGAGCCACAAGGGGGAGAGGTGTTTAGGAAAAATACAACAACAACAAAGATAGAGGAACAAGAATAAAAGAAAGTAAGAGATGGGGCTTAGAGAAAGGTTCCTTTGGCAAGGGGAAGGAAGCCTCAGAAGAGAGGAAACAGGGATGCAGAATATGACAGATGGAGGACAAACACCGGTGCTAAAATTGTAATGACTAAAATTGACAAGCAGGTCTCTAAAGATCCCTCCCAGCTCTAAAACCTATAATCCGCCAATACCAAGAGAGCCATAGTTAAGTCAAAGGCTGGTTTTTAAGGGAGGAAATGGTATGCTGTAACTACAGGACAGAACGTCATGTGTGAAAAATCCCTTTGCCACCTTATCCAATTTAAGTAAATGCTGCTTTTATGGATTTTTAAAAGGAAAAACAAACAGTGGGAGCAGCAGCAGAAACAAACAAACAAACCGCTGGGAACAAGAATAAGCTAGAGAGGACTGCTTAAACTTCTTTACCACCAGGGCTTCTATACCATCTTCCCTCTCAGGAGGCCCCTAGCTTTGGCCCTTTTCTGGAATGTGGCTCTTGTCCGTTTCAGCACTACCTTCAGAGTACAGTAATCCTCCCTGTCGGTACTAATCATACCAGTTACTGGTAGAGAAATGAAAGCGAATGAGGGGGTGTTTGAGCAAAGATGTCAGGGTACTGAAAGATGTAGGGTCACTAGGTGACTTTATCCTGGAAAAAAATCACAATGGATGTTGTGGCAAACACCAAAGAAATGTCCATAAGCCACAGCCAAGAAGTCACAAAGGAGAATAGAAGAATTTCAGAATTTGATGATCTGAGCCAACCCTTCATTTTACTCGTCATTATATTCCCAGCATGCAGAGAAGGTAAAATTGCTTGACCACTGTCTCATAGCTCCCTAGAGGTAGAGTTTGAGCTAGAATTCATGTATTTTGTCTCTTAATCTTGGGCTTTCAACATTACATTGATTAAAGAAAAATATGTCATGCTTTAGAGCAACCTGAAATGAAAGTTCAAATGTTCTTTTGATTTTATACCATTTTATATTTTTTAAATATTTAAAAAATTTAAATCTGATTTTTATATATTTTTTTCAGTCTTAAAAGTATTTTATTTTTTCAAGTTACATTTAAAGATAGTTTTCAACATTTGGTTTTTATGAGATTTTGAGTTCCAAATTTTTCTCCCTCCCTTCCTCCCTCCCTTCCCTCCCCCCTCCCCAAGACAGAAAGCAATCTGATAGAGGTTATATGAGTACAATCACATTAAACATATTTCTGCATTAGTCATGTTGTGAAAGAAGAATCAGAACAAAAAGGAAGAATCTCAAAAAACAAACAAACAAAAAAGAGTAGAAACAGTATGGTTCAATCTGCATCCAGATTCCACAGTTCTTTTTTCTGGATGTGGAGAGCATTTTCCATCATGAGTCCTTTCTTGGATCATTGAATTTTTATACCATTTTAAAAGACGATCCTTCCTTTAACACTTGGATATTCAAAAAAAATTTTTTTTCAATACTTTGATACTTCCATGATCTCATCAATGTGAGTCTCATCAACTGTACCTCCACTGGTGCAGATCTCAACCCATCCCTGTTTTCTCCTCCACTTTGACTTTTTTTTTTAATCATAAAAGTATTTTATTATTCTCTAGTTACATGTAGAGATTGTTTTTAAGGTGGAGCAATGGGGATTAAGTGACTTGCCCAGGGTCACACAGCTAGTAAGTGTCAAGTGTCTGAGGCCAGATTTGAACTCAGGTCCTCCTGACTCCAGGGCTGGTGTTTTATCCACTGCGCCACCTAGCTGCCCTCCAACATTTGTTTTTATAAGATTTTGAGTTCCAAATTTTTCTCCCTCCCTTGCCTCCCTCCCCTTCCTCAAGAAAGCAAGCAATCTGATATAGGTTATATACATACAATCACATTAAACATATTTCTGCATTAGTTGTGCTATGAAAAAAGAATCAGAACAAAAGGGAAAAGCCTCAAAAAAGAAAAACAAAAAAGTAGAAATATTATGGTTCAATCTGCATCTAGATTCCACAGTTCTTTTTTCTGAATTTGGAGAGCATTTTCCATCAAGAGTCCTTTGGAATTATCTTGGATCGTTGTATTGCTGAGAAGAGTCAAGTCTATCACAGTTGATCAACACACAATGTTGATATCCATTCTGACTCCTGTCCATACTCTTCTGTTAATCTTCCATACAAGATTCTTGGAGGCCTTATCCTGAGGCATTTAATGGCTCATAGTCATTAGTACAACACTTAGACTCATTATTCCTTGTTTTTACTAAATAAATAGCCCACCTCCTTTTCTGGTCATAAGTTCCATATATCAAGAATGTCTTTTGGAGGCAGCTAGGTGGTGTGGTGGATAAAGCACTGGCCCTGGATTCAGGGGAATCTGAGTTCAAATCCAGCCTCAGACACTTGACGCTTACTATCTGGGCAAGTCACTTAAGCCTCATTGCCCTGCCAAAAAAAATGTCTTTTATGCCTGTGACAAGTAAAACTAAATGTGTTGTTGCATTATTCCTGTCCCAAGTGTAGGGAAAATTAGCTAGGGTTTCTAATATAAATTAGAAGCTTTAGCACCAGTTTGGGGCATTAAGCATTTTTTTTTTTGGTGAGGCAATTGGGGTTAAGTGACTTGCCCAGGGTCACACAGCTAGTAAGTGTCAAAGGTCTGAGGCTGGATTTGAACTCAGGTCCTCCTGAATCCAGGGCCGGTGCTCTATCCACTGTGCCACCTAGTTGCCCCCATTAAACATTTCTTAAAGCATGCCAGGTATTAGTAAAAAGAGAACACCTGGGTCAGAAAGTTAAGAAAAGGCCTATCTAGCCTAGAACTCCAGCCTGGTCTAGTTCTTCCTCAACTCCTCCACCACAAGCCTGTCTGAACAACTAACTGTTGAGTAACTGTGTATGGAAGCTTTTTATGAGTCCGGAGGAGAGGTGGTCCTTACACACTGCTTCAAGTTAATTGGCTAGCATCAACCAAATCTATTGGTTCACAGGACATGAGGGTGGTCCTGTGTTGAGGTCAGAGTTCACACCCTCTGATAACACACCTTCTTGAGGGCCAGGAAGGTGTGGTTTCAATTGAATTAACTTTAAGTGAGTTAATCAGTGAAGTCAGCCAATCCAAGCAATCTTAATCTAATCAGTCCCAGCTGGAGCCTTTGGGCATTGGCAAAGCCCATTATTTTCTTACATGCCACTTCTCTGCTGCAGGCTATTATCCTTGATATATTACAGCTTACTTGCATCTACCAGGTGTATCTATATTGATATTTAGATCACTGATAATTAAGCTTCTTCTGAGATTATGGTGCTTCAGAATTATAGTTACAGAATTGGAGATTTTAGGGGGATTTCAGCAGTCCAACCCATACCCAAAAGAAAGGCCTACTCTAACATACCCAATAAATCCTGGTCATCCAGCCTCTGCTTAAAGACCTTTTCAAGGAAGCCCATTTCATGGTGAGATAGCCCTAAATGTTATCATTGGGTCTAAACTGTTCTCTTGGTAATTTCCATCCATTTCTGCTGGTCCTACCCATTGAGGTCAAACTGAGAGAATCCACTACCTCATCCCAATGGCAGCCTTTCATGTACTTAAAGACCACCATCATATTCCCAATAAGTCTTTTCTTCTTCAGGGTAAACATGACCAGTTCCTCAAAGGAAAATGATAAATGTTATGGGGGACATGGGGAAAATGAGACATTAACACATTCTTGGTAAAGTTGTAAACTGATTCAAACATTCTGTGGAGCAATTTGGAACTCTGGCCAAAGGACCATAAAAGCATACATACTATTCGACCTAGCAATACCACTACTAGGTTGGTATCCTAAAAGAGATTAAAAAAAAAAGTTGAATTTTAAATTGGGGGGAGGCCCATCAATTGGGGAATGGCCGAACAAACTGTGGGATGAGATTAGAATGGAACGCTATGGTGCTGTAAGAAATGATGATCAAGATGCTATCGAGAGGACTTGTGAAAAATGCAATCCATTTACAGAGAAAGAACTGATGGTATCTGAATACAGATTGAAGTATAATTTTTTTTGTTAGTTCCTCTTTCTAAAGTTTTTCTATTTTCTTTCAAAACCTGACTAATGTAGAAATGTTTTGCATAACTGCACATGTATAACTTATATTGAATTGCTTGAGTTCTTAAAGGGGAGGGTGGGGGGGGAGGGAGGGAGGAAGAGAATTTGAAGCACAAAGTTTTAAAAATTGATGTGGGGGGTGGAGCCAAGATGGCAGAGGAGAGTCTGTGATTCCCACAAGTTCCAGATAAACCCATCCACTCACTCCCAAATAATGCCATAAAAAAAAAAAACAGCAGCCTAATGCACATAAGAACAGAGTAAGAGTATTTTTCAGCAAAAGAGGGAAATTGCAATCACTTGCTGATCCAGCTGAACAGCTCAGCGCATGGTCTGGACCCAGCCAGGAACAGACAGTGCCTCCAGCATGCCTCAGAGCCTTCAGTGCCAGCAGCAGCTTCTTCTAGGGCTCAGACCACAGACTGGTGAGGGGATTCAGCAGTAGGCGGGGGTGAAGTAGAAGCAGTCTCTGCTGGAGTTGGGGCAAAACGCTCTGGTTTTGAACTAGTGGGCTGAATAGAGTGGTGACCCAGTGGGTGAGGGGCACAGGCACACCAAGCTTACGACCATAGAGAATCAGAGTTCAATCAGACTTCTGTTTCCGGGTCAAAGAGAAAGCTGCCATGGTTATTCACAGGCCAGGCAGGCTGAGAAGAAGCCCAATCACCCCCTGGGCCACACTGTAGCTCAGAACAGTGTGTCCTGTAAGCAGCAATACACTTTAAGAAGGACTTAAAAGCCAAGAAATAGGTGGCCAAGATGAGCAGGCAGAGAAAGCAGCAGACCATTGAAAACTTCTTTGGGGAAAAGGTAGACCAGAATACACTCTCAGAAGAAGAAGATAATAACAAAGTCAAAGCTCCAACATCCAAAGCTTCCAGGAAAAATATGAATTGGTCTCAGGCCATGGAAGCACTCAAAAGGAATTTTGAAGAGAAAGTAGGAGAGATAGAAGGAAGATTTAGAGAGATGGAGGAAAGAATGGAAAGAAAAATGAGAGCAATGCAGGAAAGTCATGAGAAAAAGATCAACAGTTTGAAAAGCCAAATGGGAAAAGAAAGAGAAAAGCTCTGTCAATAAAATAATTGCCTAAGAATTAGGATTGAACAAATGGAAGCTGGTGACTTTATGAGAAACCAAGACACAGTAAAGCGAATCCAATTGAATAAAAAATAGAGGGCGATATGAAATATCTCCTTGGAAAAATGGCTGACCTGGAAAATAGGCCCAGGAGAGATAATTTGAAAATCATTGGACTACCTGAAAACCATGACCAAAATAAGAGCTTAGACACCATCTTCCAAGAGATTGTCGGGGAAAATTGCCCTGATATTCTAGAAGCAGAAGCTAAAATAGAAATTGAAAGAATCCACTGATCACCTCCTGAAAGAGATCCCAAAAGGAAAACCTCCAGGAATATTACAGACAAATTCCAGAGCTCCCAGGTCAAGGAGAAAATATTTCAAGCAGCTAGAAAAAAGGAATTCAAATACTGTGGAGCTGCAGTAAAGATAAAACAACATCTAGCAGCATCTACATTAAAAGATTGAAGCGCATGGAATAGGTTATTCCAGAGGACAAAAGAACTGGGCCTACAGTCAAGAATCCCAGCAAAACTGTGTATAATCTTTCAGGGGAAAAAATGAGACTTCAGTGAAAAAAAAGACTTTCAGGCATTTGTGATGAAAAGATCTGAACTGAATAGAAAATTTGATTTTCAAATAAAAATTTATGTGAATTTGTTTTTACATGTAACTTGGGGAAAATCCTAAATAAATAAATATATTTTTAAAAAATTAAAAAAACAAACAAAACATGCCCAGTTCCTTCAACCAGTCTTCATATGGAATGGGCTTAAGGCCTGGTTACCCTCTTCTAAGCACTGACCAGCTTATGAATGTTCTTCTTAACCCAAGACATGCAGAACAACAAGGTATGATGAGAGTGAACCACAGTGGGACTATCAGTTCTCCATTCCCAGAAATTATGCCCCTTTTAATATATCCCAAGATTGAATTTGATTTTTTTGAATATTATATCCCACCACTGATTTGTATTACATTTGCAGTCCACCAAAACCCTCAGATCCCTTTTAGCACAACTGTGTCTGACCATATCTCCTTGATCATTCAAAGTCATATAGTACAGCCAGGAGAATATTACTATTAACCAAATAAAAAGATGGGCTTTGTAGGCAAGAAGCAGTTTAGAATGACTGACAACATTATATGGTGTTTCATGTCTTCTTTTCTCATTCAATACTGTGTCCAATTAGATAGGCCTTAGCTTAAAAGGCCAAGGTCTCCCACTGCATCCTGGGTCATCTCCAGTCATCCTGATGTATAGCTTGCCAGATGGTTCTGGAGGAGAGAGTGAGGTTGGTGACTTTGCACAGCTCACCGTCACTTAAATCTAATTCACTGCAAGTCATGACATCACCCCAATGTCAATGTCCTCTTCAAGAATGAAGGAAAAACAACAACAAAAACTGTGTACAACTCATTTTATATCTTCAGTGCCTCTCCAATGTATATGTATTACTGGAGTAAATCAACGGGACTCCCATCTAAATACATGAGATGATCTAGACAATAGACACTTTTCATCTAATTGGTTTTTCCTATATGCGTTGATAGGCCAATCTCTTTTGACTTTCCATGGACCTCAAAGAGAAGGCACTATATTGTCTCAAGGCTCAACTCAATCAACACAATGCTATCTACAAACCAGAATCTCAGGAGAGACTCACCATCTACAGGGATTCTCAGTTCTCTTTGTCCTTTGCACAGAAAATCTTACATCACCACAGTTAATACCTTTAGAAAGTATGTCTATGACAAAAAAACTGGAAACTAAGGGGGTGCCTACAAATTGTGGGATGGCTGAACAAAATTATGGTATATGGTATTAGGAGGTAACTAGGTAGCACAGTGGATAGAGTACTGGGCCTGGAGTCAGGAAGACTGGAGTACAAATTTGGTCTCAGGTACTTACTGGCTGTGTAACTCTGGACAAGTCACCTAACCTCTGTCTGCCTCAATTTTCTCATTTGCAAAATGAGGATAATAATAGCATCTATTTCCTAGGATTGTTGTGAGATAAATGAAATAATATTTGTAAAGCACTTTGCAAATCTTAAAGTTATATATAATTGCAAGCTCTAATAATATTAATAACATTGTTATTATGTAATGAAATATTTTTGAGCTATAAAAAATTATGAAAAATACAGTTCCAGAGCTACTTAAGAAGAATTATATGAACTGATGCACAGTAAACTAAACAGAATCAGAACAAATTACATCATGTAACAACATGGTAAAAACAAAAACAAAAACAAAAAAAATAGAAAATTCTAAGAACACTGATCAATGCAATGATCACCCATGCCTGAGGACTAATGATGAAGAATTCTACCTAACTCCTAATGGGGGTAATGAACTGAGATGCATATTTTTGGACATGGCAAAGTGGGAATTTGGGTTTTTTAACCATGCATAGTTGTCACAAGGGTTTTGTTTTTGTGGGTGGATATTACAAGGGATTAAAAGAGGCTTATTAATTGAAAAAATAATAAAAACTGAAGATATCTCTAATTTTGTTTAGGAAAAAGAAGGGAAAAAAGGAAGGAAGCTGGTTTTTATTGGCTTTTTTTCTGTTTTTCCATTTTTAAGAAGCTTGCACTGTATGATAGAAGAATCAATAACAACTCCTTCAGCTGATGGATCCTTCTGGAGTTTTGCTTATTTTCTAAGGATTCATTAAGCTAGTTCACAGAACTAGTTTGTCAGTTTTTGTCACTGCCTTTCATTTTTTTTAATCATGTTTTCCTTTGTGCTTCATTGTGATTGTTCCTATTTCATTTGGCTCTTGAATAATTATTTATACAATTGACTTTCTCATATCAATGGCACTTGCACTATCTCTAACAGTCACTGAAGTATGCTCTTTAAAAGCATCACATTTTGCATGTGTCCTTGAAATAATATCCATTGTTAAGAAACATAGAATTTAAACCACAACAAAAAAAAAGAGCAATGAAACACTAATGTATGGCAGGAAATCCCACACCCAACTGGAAAACTAACTAAAGGTGGGAAACCCAGTCATGATCAGAAGTTCTGAGTCGGTCTAGTCTTATAGAAGCACACAAATAACCACTGCTATCACAAAATAAAACCACATCAAAATTATTGCCTGTCTCACATTCACAGCACACTACTGCAGTATCTAGAGCAGAATTTGAGGTAGCCAAGTATAGTAGAATGAATTTCCTAGAGTTCAGGGAACACTTGATGTCCAACAAATTGGATTCAAATCCGAGATTTGCCACTTACTCTGTTTGACTTGGACAAGTCTCTTAACTTTTCCAGGCTGCATTGATAAAACTATTAAGTTCTCTTTCAGCTCTAAATCGATGATTTGCAGTCTTTCAACTCAAGTTTCACTGCTGAATCTACCATGCCAGGATGCCACTCCAATGGAAGCACTTTATTATAACGGATGGGTTTGACCATAAATGATCTGCTGTTCACAATTTATAACCTGTGAAATTAAGCTAATTTGTTAAGCTAATATGATATAAATGGGCTTAGTATGAAGAAATTAAGGTTTCCCCACAAGTCACGAATTGTAAAGGTCTGTTGGGAAATCGATGCAGAACCTTAGCTGACACTTCAATGTGTGCCAAGAGCTATTGATGTGAACCAGGTGGCCTACTTCAAACAGAATCTAATTACCCAGATGGTGACTATTTCTTAATTCAAAAGTTTAAGGGTGGCTTTTTTCCATTATATATATTTTTTTTAAGTTAAAGAAAAAATGAAGGTGCATACAGTAACTTGAGATGTTGTGGCTTATAAGATTAAAGTCACGGGAAAGGAAAGCCATTCTTGAACCTCTTTCATCAGGACTTCCATCAAGACTGCAGAATCTCCTCTCCTCTCTTTATCTTCCTCCTTCTTCCACTTTGTACCCTGTGTCTGATACCCTGCAGCCTGTATTCTGATTGAACACTAAGCTAGCTCTTCCAGGAAGAGGCATGCTGGTTTGAAAACCCAGCTCCATCTTGAGTCTGTTCTTGAGAAGCTGCAATAACTCTTCCTCACTAATTAGAAATTAAATTAAAGTCTCCTGGGCTTCTTTCTTTTTAAAATTCTGTTTCCTGTTAAGCAAAGGAAAAAAAAATGTAAAGATAGATATTACAGTTTTATTTAGAGGTAGAACCTAAAGTTTGTCCAGATTACCAACCACCTCATCACCCTCACCATATTTCCTCTTACTCTGGAAA
Source organism: Dromiciops gliroides (assembly GCF_019393635.1). NCBI lineage: Eukaryota > Metazoa > Chordata > Mammalia > Microbiotheria > Microbiotheriidae > Dromiciops > Dromiciops gliroides. The sequence continues at coordinate 444,855,659 of NC_057864.1, forward strand.
CAGGAGAGAAACTGTACTTTCATACTTATTCTGATAGTGGAAATTTTTGCAGCTTTAATTTAGCTTGTGCATTAGTGCATTTATACCCATATTCTTCTGGGCAGCAGAGAAGCAGAAAGAGTGATAAGCTCAAAGGATATTAGTTAGAATCCTGACTGCCAGTGTTGGTAATATTTAACAACCAGCTCTCCATTTTAAAAAATGCACTTTCATTTCACTTTTAAGTTTAATCTACATTAATAACACATTCTCCATCACTTTCTTAAGTCTAGACAGTCAACAAAGCAATATGTCTAGCCTAATGTGTAGCAATTACCAATTTCCAAGGTATAAATCCTAGTGCTAAAAATTTAACCATCACCTCCCTACTCTCAGGGAGCTCCCAGTATCATAGGGGATACAAGATGCAAAAACCTATGTACAAGCAAGATACTGGGGATAATCTCAGTGGGAGGGCATTCAGATTAAGGAGGATTGGGGCAGCTAGGTGGTGCAGTGGATAGAGCACCGTCCCTGGATTCAGGAGGACCTGAGTTCAAATCCCGCCTCAGACACTTAACACTTACTAGCTGTGTGACCCTGGGCAAGTCCACTTAACCCCAATTGCCTCACAAAAAAAAAAAAAAAAAAGATTAAGGAGGATTGGGAAAGTTATCTTGCAGAAGATAGAACTTTAACTGAGACTTGAAGGAAGCCAGGGAAACCAGGAAGAGGATATAAGGAAGGAAAGAGTTCCAACCATGGGGGACACAACGAAAATGCCCGTGATGCCATTAACTATGGTGGAGAGGTGTAGGTAAATGGCTGGTGAGGAAAATCCATACCCTCACAGAATCTCAGAACTCGAAGGGGCTTCCATTGCCACTTACTCTGATACCTTCTGTTGCTGAGAATCCCCTCTAAAACATCTCTGGCCTGAACTCTACCCTTCAATCAGGGCCCCACTGCCTCCTGAGGTAGTCCATTCTACTTTTTTTTTTTTTTTTTTTTTTTTTTGCGGGGCAATGAGGGTTAAGTGACTTGCCCAGGGCCACACAGCTAGTAAGTGTCAAGTGTCTGAGGCCGGATTTGAACTCAGGTCCTCCTGAATCCAGGGCCAGTGCTTTATCCACTGTGCTACCTAGCTGCCCCCTGTCCATTCTACTTTTTTTTTTTTTTTTTTTTAGTGAGGCAATTGGGGTTAAGTGACTTGCCTAGGGTCACACAGCTAGTAAGTGTTAAGTGTCTGAGGCCGGATTTGAACTCAGGTACTCCTGACTCCAGGGCCAGTGCTCTATCCACTGTGCCATCTAGCTGCCCCTCCATTCTACTTTTAAAGAGCTCTAGATAAAGTACCAGCCCTGGATTCAGGAGGACCTGAGTTCAAATCCGGCCTCAGACACTTGACACTTACTAGCTGTGTGACCCTAGGCAAGTCACTTAACCCTCATTGCCCCCCCCCCAAAAAAAAGAGCTCTAATCTTTAAGATGTTGTTTTCTATATTAAGCCTAACTCTGTCTCTCTCTAGTTTTCATCCATTGCTCCTGGTTCTGTGACCTGAGATGAAAAAAACAAACAACAACAAAAAAACTATATTCTTGGAGTCCTCAGAACCAAGGTTGATCCAGGGCCCACAGGAGAAGGGCCTAGCCCAATACAGACACATATAATAGGGTCTTGTAAGAACCAGACCAACCTAGCTAGAATAACTACTGATCGAGCTCAAATATGCATTGCCTCATTTTGCGTTCCTTATTGCTAGGAAGAAAAATTGGGGAAGAGGATCTAGGACATGTTAGCATTCATTCATTCTGTTTGTAGGGCCATTTTCCTTTCCAGGTTTCTCTTCAGCTATCTTGGCTTTAGCATAAGAAAATTAAAATTATGCTCCTGGATAAGGAAGATGATAATCCACATGGATGCTTGGCTAAGGACAAGCTAGAGAAAAGTTGAAACTTTATGCTTTATAAAGAGAGTGTGAGGGGGAAAAAAGTGACTTCTCATCCATGAAGAAGAATTCAAATGCCCAGTTTTCCTCAAAGACATTTCTGAAGGATGCTAAAAAGTGACCTCCAAAAAGAACAATAAAGAAGATGTAGTAATATGACCTTTGTGTATGTGAGGCCAGTTTTTAACCTGAACTACCTGGATAATTAAGGCTAAATTATCCACTTAATTGTCTAATTCCTTCCCTTTCTTTTGTGTTTTACAGATTTGGCCTTTATGAGTGGAGAAAAAAACCCACAATGATTAATATTTCTTTAGTCCTACTATCATTGAGTAAGGACTTAATATTCTCACCTTTTATTTCTTTGAAGGAAGTAGGAGGCAACAAAATACTTGGGTTACTTAGAATCCAGTTGGGCAGCAAGGTTAGAAGATGAGGGTGATAGGCAGACAGAAAATAGAACTATCTTTGGAAGGCAGGACATGGTATGGCAGCTGACTATAGCATTAAATGAATTTTCTTAATAGAAAGAAAAATATGTATAAAATCCCTATACCTTGGGGTAGCTGGGTGGCGCAGTGGATGGAGCACTGGCCCTGGAGTCAGCAGTACCTGAGTTCAAATCCAGCCTCAGACACTTAACACTTACTAGCTGTGTAAGCCTGGGCAAGTCACTTAACCCCAATTGCCTCACACACACACACACAAAAATCCCTACACCTCATCAAAACTAGCAATTTGATGGAGAAAATACCATTATTCTACTCAAGTAAGGAAGATATTTATGACAGAGTGAAAAGATTAACAGTCAAAGAATTAGATAAGAGATGGGTTCAAATCTCAGTGCCAAGGCTAGCTGTATGCCCTTGGGAAAATCACTTGACAGAAATTATAAGAATGTTTATTTCACCTCACCAATTGGTTAGAAGACAAATCATTTGGAAACCCTAAAGCCTTGATAAATGACAATACCATTGTGGAAGTGAATTATAACAATTAAGACATGTTCTCAGATGTAAGTCTATTCTCAACCGATCTAAAATATGTAGCAAAGGGCTTGGAAATCATAACCTGGCAAATGCCAGTCTGGGAACCAAGGGTCCTGTGTCCCAGCTCTGTCGGTGACCCTGGGTGAATTTCTCTTTGGGTCCTAAGTTTACCCATCTGTACAAAGAGGGAATTTGACTACATGATCCCCAAGATCCCTTTCAACTCTCAATTTTTCAGTCTTATGCCTTGATATTTTGAAGAAATGCTCTTTACTTGGAAGACATAAAATGATTTGTGAATAGAGAACTTTTTCCCAGAATGCTGGTTTGATTGAAATAGTTCCCCTCCATCAATTTTATTCTTTTGGGTTAATCAGAATCCAATAATGATGGTAACCTTGCTTGAATGAGTATAGCATTTTTTCACTCCAAATTTGGGACTCTACCAAAAACAAACAAAAAAGAGGTAAGTTCAATCTATTACTATATCAAGTAAATCTTGGTCTATATTCTAAAAGACCTTTTTCAAGATTTCTCAAAGTGGGAAAATAGCCTTTTTTTAAAGGGTTAAGACACAGATAGCATAGTAAGGAACTAAGATTTTTAAGAGGATAGAGGAAAGTCAGGGGACTAGTCAGGGATTAGACTGTAGAACATATGTATGTGTAGGTCACCCACCAATCAAAATGGCGGCCTCTAGGGTAAAATCCAAGCTGTTAAAAATGAATTGAGTTCGTTACTATTTTTGAATCTGACCTCCTTTTTTTTTTTTTTTTTTGCTACTTTCTTTTTGCAATTGCAAAAACTTCTAGACTTTTATAAATGAACCAAACTCCCTTTGATGGTTTTTATAGTCTTTCCTCTTAAGATAGATCCTAACAATATGGGAAGCAAAAACAGTACAGCCCTTCCATTCTATGGCAAAATAAATCATGAAGAGTTGTTCTCAGTGTTAACAAACTACCACGGAGCTATTGGAATATCATTTTTCCATGGAAATTATTAATGCCAAGAAAAGCAAATCTATTTTTTTCCATTTTTAAAAAAAAGAGATGTCCCCTGAGCATCGTTATTTATTTCCATGATTGTACCCAGAGGAGGGAAGTGGTAGAGATTGGGAAGGTTTTCACAATTATGATTAATATAAAATAAAATAAATAATAATACTAGAATTCTCCTTGGTGCTTGCTTAGGCTGATAATTGAGCAAGTATGAATAAGTATTCCTGGCATAATACTAAACTCAATCTATAATCAGAGGAAACTCTTGGAGCTTGGACATTTTTCACAGTGTGGGTTATGGGCTTAAGTTAAAAAAAGGAACAAGCATATTACTGGTGTCCATAGAAGAAATATTGTCTCAATATTTAATGAATTGTAGGAAATGAGGGTCAAATTATTGGGTAGGAGGTTATGTTTAGGGACTGGGATTGGAACTGTGATTCCAGTTATTAAAGAGCACTTGTACTACTGTTTGTGGTAGCAAAAAACTAGTTGTGTAACCCTGGCCTATTCATTGGAAAATGGAGAACAAATTATGGTATGTGAATACAATGAGATATTAATGAGTATGGCAAATACAGAGATTTATGGAAAGGCTTGCACAAACTGAAGTGAAATAAGTGGAGTGAAGCAAAGAGAGGCAGGAAAATAATACCAAGTCTACACCAATGTAAATGGAAAGAACAATAATCTCTAAACAACTGAAATTAAATGTTGTGAAATTATTTTTTTTAAAAGAAGTTTGGCCCAAAGGAAAGATGTAACAGTGCACCTGAACCCCTTCTCTTCCTCCCACCTTTGCAGAGGTCAGTACATATAGGACAGTTCTCTGGAAGGAGGAAGGGGAGGATACCAAGGGAAATCTAGGGAATATAAAAACCAAACATAATTTTAAAATCTATTTTTTTTAAAAATAACTCATTAAAAAATGGAAATTCAGTCCATGGATATGGAAAATGGGATCTATAAAGAAAGGTTCAAGAACTGTCAGGAAAATGTAAAAGAAAGAGGAGAACTCTAGGTAGCATAGTGTATAAAGCCCTGGACCTAGAACCAGTAAGTCCTGAGTTTGAATCTGGCCCTAGACACTTACTAGTTGTGTGACCCTGGCTAAGTCATTTACCTTCTGTCTGTCTCAGTTTCCTCATATATAAAATGTGGATAAGAATAGCACCTACAGGGGCAGCTAGGTGGCACAGTGGATAGAGCACCGGCCCTGGAGTCAGGAGTACCTGAGTTCAAATCCGGCCTCAGACACTTAACACTTACTAGCTGTGTGACCTTGGGCAAGTCACTTAACCCCAATTGCCTCACTTAAAAAAAATTTTTTTTTTAAAGAATAGCACCTACCTATTGTCATGAGGGTGGTCATAAGAATCCGAAGAGATATTAATGTGATACGTGTGTGTGTGTGTGTGTGTATAAATCTTTATATCTTTATATAAATGCTAGTTAGTAGTGGTGGTAGTAGTAGTAGTAGTAGTAGCAGGAGTAGTACTGAGTTGTAGGATTAAAACAACATAGCACTATTACTACTATTACCCCTATTACTAGCTAGCCATCATTTATATAGCTTTTTAAAGTCTATTTGGACCCTCATGACAATAGGTAGATGCTATTATTATCCACATTTTACAGATGAGGAAACCGAGACAAACAAAAGTTAAGTGACAAACAAAAGTTAAGTGACCGGCCTCAGACACTTGACACTTACTAGCTGTGTGACCCTGGGCAAGTCACTTAACTCCAACTGCCTTACCAAAAAAAAAAAAAAAAAAAAAAGAGGTTTGTGGTCTGGGTCACAAGAAAGACATGAGACAACTGAAAACACATTTTAACCAAACCACATATGTGAAAGTGGGACAAAAAAAAAATTTTTTTTTAAATGTTAACACAGGGCATGGGTGGAAAAGCAAAAGGGGAGAGTGAGCAAAAGCACATGGGGCCTGTGTTAGATAACTTAGAAAAAGCACTTAACAAACCTTCAAATGCTTTCTCTATATGCTGGCTATTATGGCTAACCTATGAAAGATCGCAAGTTACCTGTTGAATGTTACAAATCTCCACTGTCAGCTTTTGATATCTTTTCATTAGTCATTCATTTTAAAAAATAGTGAGTTAGAGGAAACATTTGAGAATCCAGGGGAATCAAGAGAATGCTAAAGGAGAAGAGATGATCATGGGGGGAGGGGAGGGGAGGGGGGATGGAACCTATGCACAAAGGTGCAGGAAGCAGGAGAATCACTTCTCCTTAAGAAAGAGGAGTATTGGGGGCAGCTAGGTGGTGAAGTGGATAGAGCACCGGCCCTGGATTCAGGAGGACCTGAGTTCAAATCTGACCTCAGACACTTGACACTTACTAGCTGTGTGACCCATGACCAGTCATTTAACCCTCATTGCCCCATAAAATTAAATAAAAAGAAAAAAGAAAAGAAAGAGGAATGTTGATAACTACATTCATAGAATCATAGTCATAGCCAGCTTGTCAGGAGGTAATGTGGCCTAGTAGAAAGACTAAAGAGCTAGAGAATAAAAGTCAGAAGGACTGAGTTCTTGGGAAGTGGCCATTCTCACATTCCCTGCTAAAGTAAGAGCTGGTTTGACTTGAGACAAGCAACCTAACTGGGCTTCAATTTCTTCATCCATTAATTAAAGAAATCAGAATAACCTGAATCCTCCTAAAAACAACAAGATGTTATGAATGAAATAAGAGATTACAGAAAAAACAGAAGTTTTGGCCCAAAAGTGATGTGGTAGATTATGTAGTCTGTGGTAGCACTTTGCAGATGAAGAAATAAGACATTAGGGGCAGCTGGGTGGCGCAGTGAATAGAGCACTGGCCCTGGAGTCAGGAGCACCTGAGTTCAAATCCGACCTCAGACACTTAACACTTACTAGCTGTGTGACCCTGGGCAAGTCACTTAACCCCAATTGCCTCACTAAAAAAAAAAAAAAGAAAGAAGACATTAAATGTCCTGGCCAAGATTATAGTCAGTTAGTGGTAGATGTGAAAATTTGTTAATATAAGGGTGGGATGCTTTACTCCATGCCTCCTCCTCTTGAAATGGATAAGATGCCCAATCAATCATTATTGTTCATGGGTCTTGGATAAATGCTGAAATTCCTTGAAAACTTTTAAAGTAAAGGAAGTCTATTCCAATTGCGTGAGAGGCTTGGGGGAGAACATTGTTATATATTCTGTGTTTTATATAAATATATGAAGTTATATGTGCTACTAAAACTAAGAACATTTTTTGTTGTTTTTGTTTTGGGGGTTTTTTGCGCCACCTAGCTGCCCCCCACTTGTTTATTTAATTATTTATCCACTCATTTATTTATTTGTTTGTTTGTTTGTTTATTCGCTTATTTATTTATTTGTTTATGATATCTATTTGGTCTTCTGTTAGAGTGGATGCTTTATATTTTTCAAGGTATCCTTTTATTTCTTTAAGGTTCTCAGTTTTAGGGGGCAGCTAGGTGACATGGTAGATAAAGCACCATTCCTGGATTCAAGAGGACCTGAGTTCAAATCTGACCTCAGATACTTGACACTTACCAGCTGTGTGACCTTGGGCAAGTCACTTAACTCTCACTGCCCCACCAAAAAACAAAACAAAACATGCGAATAAATAAACGAGTGAGCAAATAAATAAACAAACAAACAAATAAATTGATGATTGAATGAATGAATAAAATTAGATGCAAAGGAATTACCAAAGAAAGGAGAGGAAAAAAAACCTCTCTTGGTCCTGATGGATATTCAGGATGATTTATCAGATTTAAAAAAAACAAACAAAACACAGAACAACTCAAGTAGCAGGAGAACTATTCAGAGCTCATGGTTGGCCTGTGCAAATATAATAATAATAACAATTCTATCAAAGTTAAATTACCATTTTAATACTATTCCAATCAAATTATCAAAGGAATACTTTATAGAACTCAATAAAATGATAATAAAATTCACTTGGAAAAATAGAAAAGGTCTAGAATATCAAGGAAAACAATAAAAAGAGGTAGGATTGAAGAGCGGATAGCATTTACAAACTTCATACTATATTAAAAAGCAGCAATAATCAAAACCATCTGGTATTGTTTAAACAATAGAGAAGTAGATCAATGAAACAAACTAGACAAGGGACAATCAGAAACAATGAAACTCAATAACCCCTGAACCCAACAACTGGAAAACATAAACTACTTAGGAAAGAACTCCCTACATGATTAAAAACCGCTAAGAAACCTGGAAAACAGTCTGACACAAATAAAGCTTACACCTTATACCATATTTCATAATACATTCTTTTTTTCTTTTTTTTTTTTTTAGTGAGGCAGTTGGGGTTAAGTGACTTGCCCAGGGTCACACAGCTAGTGTCAAGTGTCTGAGGCTGGATTTGAACTCAGGTCCTCCTGACTCCAGGACCAGTGCCTTCTCCACTGCTCCACCTAGCTGCCCCCACAATATATTCTAAATAGATACATGATCTTCATATTAAAGATAATACCATAAACAAAAATGAATAGAGAAGCAGATCATGTGCCTCTCCCAACTTTGAGGAGGAATTTTTTTTGGGGGGGGTGGCAGGGCAATGAGGGTTAAGTGACTTGCCCAGGGTCACATGACTAGTAAGTGTCAAGTGTCTGAGGCTAGATTTGAACTCAGGTCCTACTGCATCCAGGGCCAGTGCTTTATCCACCTAGCTGCCTCCAGGAAATATATATTTTAACCAAGCAATGGATAGAGGCAATTAAAAAAGATAAAAATATCTTTGATTACACAAAATCAAAAAGGTTCTGCACACACAAAATCATTGTACTGAGGATAAGGGAGGGAGCAGTCCAATGGGGGGGAAATATCTTTCTATCACATTTATTTCTCCGATAAGAATTTGGAATCCAAGATATATAAACAATTCATAGACATATATAAGGTCAAATGTCAATTGCTATGGGGCAGCTAGGTGGCCCAGTGGATAAAGCACCCGGCCTGGAGTCAGGAGAACCTGAGTTCAAAAATCCGACCTCAGACACTTGACACTTACTAGCTGTGTGACCCTTGGGCAAGTCACTTAACCCCAACTGCCTCCAAAAAAAAAAAAAGAAAAGAAAAAACTGAGAGGCCCTTAGTGCTCCTCTTCATTTGGGCAGCTAGGTGGCGCAGTGGGTAAAGCACCGGCCCTGGATTCAGGAGGACCCGAGTTCAAAGCCAGCCTCAGACACTTGACACTTACTAGCTATGTGACCCTGGGCAAGTCACTTAACCCTCATTGCCCCGCCAAAAAAAATGTCAATTCCTAATAGATAAGCAGTCCTAGGAGACTTACCAACAGTTCCAAAGATTAGCAAACTATTTAACATATGAAAGAATGCTCCAAATCACTAATAATTAGAGAAATGCACATCAAAACACCCTGAGGTCTTAACCCACACCCAGCAAACTGACCAAGATGACCAAAGATGGGAAGAGTCCAAGTTAGATGGAGGTTGTAAGAGGATAGCTTATGTAGTAGCTAGTACATACTGAGTTGTTGGTGGAGCTAAAAGTCAGTAGAGCCATTTTGGAAGGCAATTTGGAATTATACAAGTAAAATGACTAAAATGATCATACCCTTTGATATCACTGTGTTTTTTATATCCCAAGGAGTCCATTGGGACATCAAGACAAGAAAGTCCCCATATATATTAAAGTATTTTTAGCATATCTTCTTGGGGTTTGTTTGTTTGTGTTTTTGCAGGGCAATGAGGGTTAAGTGACTTGCCCAGGGTCACACAGCTAATTAAGTGTCAAGTGTCTGAGGCTGGATTTGAACTTAAGTCCTCTTGAATCCAAGGCCAGTGCTTTATCCACTGTGCCACCTAGCTACCCCTGCATATATTCTTACGATAGCAAAGAATTAAAAGTAAAGTAGATGCCCATGGACAGGAGAATGGCTAAATCAATTATGACACATGAATACATTGGAATTTTACTGTGTTATAGGAAATGATACATATGATGAATTGATCCAGAGTGACATGCCATGAAGAAAACAATGCGGGGGCAGCTAGGTGGCGCAGTGGATAAAGCACCGGCCCTGGATTCAGGAGTACCTGAGTTCAGATCTGGCCTCAGACACTTGACACTTACTAGCTGTGTGACCCTGGGCAAGTCACTTAACTCCCACTGCCTTGCAAAAAAAAAAAAAAGAAAAAAAAAAAAAAAGAAAACAATGCATGCACATGTATAACCTATAGCAAATTGCTTGCCTTCTCATTGAGGGGGCAGGGGAGGAAAGCAGAGAATTTGGAACTCGAAATTTAAAAAGAATTCAAAAATTGTTTTTACATGTAATTGCAAAAAAATTAATTAAAAAAAGAAAACAATGCATGCAATGACATAGAAAATGTAAATGGAAAGAGCAACCACAAAGAAAAAGTAAAAAGTGAATGTTGCAAAATTATGGAGAACAAACATAGCTTGAAGGAAGAGATATAAGAAATCATCCCTATCCCACCATTTTGCAAAGATGAGAGATCCGTGTGTGCTATATTGCATATATTTTCACTTTTATACTGTATTGATGAGTTTTGCTGATTTTTCTTTCTTCCTTTTTTTTTTTTTAATTTTTGCCTTTAAAATACTTTTTGTTATATGATATGTCTCTCTGGGAGGAGAAAAAGCATCAAGTTAGCTAGGATGGGGGAATTCCAGAAATTGGAACAAATATAACTTTGAGTACATCCCTGAGGGGGATTCACTGGGTGGGTGGGGGGACAGGGAGGTGCTGTTTTGTCCCTGGACTGTTTTTTCACTTCCTGCTTTGGCGTTTCAGAGGGGTCTGTAGGATATTGGACCTTCCACTTTCCCTTGAGAATTTTAGCCATAACTTTGTATGGTCTGGAGGTAGTGTCTTGGCAGATGGGGAGGGCAAAAGCAAACAGTACTCAAAGATCAACAAGGAACCCAGAAATTATACCTTGCCTGAGGGGAATTTCTTGAGCACCCCAAAATGGGAAAAAAAGGATGACTTCTTAGATCCAGGAACTGTGTGTTACCCTTTCTCCTTTGTCCTACATGTTTTCTAAACTTGAACCCATTTCCCCCGGACTCTGTAAGTCCATGTCACCAACTTTTCAGGAGTGTTTTGTAACAACCAATCTTGTTGTACCACCTCAGTAAATACCATTTTCTAAAGCTACTTAGCGCAGGCTGAATAAATTGTTTTTATTATTATTATTATTATTATGTGGGGCAATGAGGGTTAAGTGACTTGCCCAGGGTAACACAGCTAGTAAGTGTCAAGTATCTAAGGTCAGATTTGAACTCAGGTCCTCCTGAATCCAGGGCAGGTGCTTTATCTACTTCACTACCTAGCTGCTCCCAGGCTGAATAAATTGATGTTCAACTGATCATCAGTTGGGGTTAAGCCACAGGCATTACCAAATTAGCCTAACATTTCAAGATATCCCTAGAGCTCTTTGGAGGAGATGTAGCTGGCTAAGTTCTGGGGACCCAATTCATCAATGGAGTGAGAACTGATGTAAAGATTCTCAGATCCTCATAATGGTTACATTAAAACAAAAATGACATGTTGGCCTTGGAGTTAGGAAGACCCGGATTCAAAATCTGCCATACTAAGCTATATAACAGTGAACAAACCACTCCCAACTATAGGCAACTCACTAAGAATCATCTAAGTTATAGTCTCTGTGAAATTGTAAATCCTTTAGCTCTTATTTTCAGCAATCCTTCCCCCAGAAAGTGAGTTTGGAAACTGAAGTGGATACTATCACCAAAGGGATTAAAAAAACCAAAAACAAACAAAAAAACCCCAGCTGCCTGATGATCTCTTAGAATGGCTAAGAGGAATTTTTGGATAATAAAAAGAGTTAGCATTTGATGAGGTACTGGGAGGGAGGCTATCTTCATCAGAGATATTCAAGGATAAATAAAAGATGGGTATGTTTGAGATGGAGCTTTTTTTGTTCTTTTGTTTGTTGTTTTTTGCTATTCTATCTGGTAGCAAAGGTAGCACCCATGACTTTCCACCCCTGAACTCTGGCTTTCTAAACTTTTGTTCCCTGGTGTTACACATGGGCTACTAACTTAGTAGGAATCCAATTAACATTTACAGACACCAGGGGCAAAGGCATATTTATTTGGGGGGGGGGGAATTGTTTGTTTGTTTTGCAGGGCAATGAGGGTTAAGTGACTTATCCAGGGTCACACAGCTAATAAGTGTCAAGGGTCTGAGGCTGGATTTGAACTCAGGTCCTCCTGAATCGAGGGCCAGTGCTTTATCCACTGCGCCACCTAGCTGCCCCTCAAAGGCATATTTTAAAATGCTGGAGGAGTTGGTTCAAATATTGATTTGCATCCTACATTCCCTACGCTTAAAGATGATTATATTCACACACACACACACACACACACACACACACACACACACAAACTTACCTCTCCTGGGAGAAAGTATAAAAAGAGTATGAGCCTAGAAATCAAGAGACCTAGACTTTAGTCCAGGTACTGTTTCCTATTAACAATCAACCAGTAGACTCAATTAGTTCTTAGTAAAGGCATTTAAGATTATATAATAAGAGGGGCAGCTAGTTGGTGCAGTGGATAGAGCACTGGCCCTGGATTCAGGAGGACTTGAGTTCAAATCCGACCTCAGACACTTGACACTTACTAGCTGTGTGACCCTGGGCAAGTCACTTAACCCCAATTGCCTCACCAAAAAAAAAAAAAAATTATATAATAATAACAAAAAAAAAAAGCTACAGAAACTTTTCTTCTCCCCCCCAAAAAAAGAAATCTGGGGTACGTTTCCCCACAAATATACACAGTGTATATGGGAAGAGTGAAGCCAAATTTGGAATATAACAATAATGAGGCATCGAAGTACACTACACATGTGTCAAGGATAACTCGCAATTCCTGGTACTGTAGGGCCTAAAATTTCTTTCTCTCAAGTTCTTACAGAGCTCTCTTTGGGTATTGCTGCACTTCTGGGTAGACTGCTCAGTCTTGCTGCCAGATGTAATCTTCCAGGCGTCTGGCTCTCTTCTCTGCTGCCAGGAATGTTCTCCAAAGCTATTTTCTCCTTCCTATCTCTCTGTATGCATATCTGTTGCAGGGGGGGGGGGGAGAAGGGGGGATAGTGCATGCGCATGTGTATGCACACATGTGTCTTCCCTATAGTACGCTGTATCTTCTACTGGTCTAATACCTCCCTTTCAAAGCTACATGGTTAATGGTATAGAAAGGAGAAAGAAAATTCTTCCCCCTGCCCTCCTCAAAGAGTCTCCTCCACAAGTATCTGCCTAGTTTCCCAATTCTCATCTACTCTGGAACTCTAAAATTAGTCCAGGGTTTAACTATTTAAAGCCCTGTAAGGCAGGATAATTTGTTCAACCAATCCCATTGTTCCCTTCTTGACTCAAATGGAGAGGTGTTCACAGTTCATAAATGGATCTAGGCTTAGATACATCTCTAGAGTTAGTTTAACACGTCATTACTACACTATGATTCCATTCTAGGCCTTCTGTGACTGCCTCAAATGAGATGAAGAGAGGAATTCCTTCCCTTGAATTAGGATCAGGTTGGATATTGGATATGAAAGGGTTTGTTCCAATGAAGCAATGAGATCAGAAGCCAGATTGAAAGGGATTGAGAACAGAGAAAGGAGCAGGCAATGAGTGTCCATAGCTTGGTAACTGCATAACTGCAAAAGGGAGAATTTAGGCTTGATATATGGGGAAAGTTCCTAACCTAGTGCAATGAGCATGCCTTGGAAGGTAGTGTTTCCCTCTTATTGGAAGTCCTCAAGGAAAGGCTGAATGATGGATTGTTGGGAAGTTGTAGAGGTGGTTTTTGATTGGGTACAGATTGGATTAATGACCTTTAAGTTTACAACTAGGTTCAGGTCCTGACTCTGCCACTAGCTAACTATGTGATATTTGTTGTTGTTATTTTTTTTTATCATTTCTTTGTTTCTAAGACTTGTGTTTTGAGTTCCAAATATTCTCCCTCCTCCCACTGAATGGGAAGGCAAACAACCCATTACGCATGTGAAGTCATGCAAAACAGATTTTCATATTAATTATGTTGAAAAGAAAATAAAGAAAGGAAAAAATGAATGCTTCAATCTGCACTCAGGTTTCATCAGTTATCCACCATCTGGAGGCAGATAGCATTTTGCATCATGAGTACTTTGGAAGTGTCTCAGATTATTATTGATTAGAGTCTGGCTATGTGACCCTGTAAAATGAAGTGTTTGGGTTGTATAACTCGAAGGTTTCTTCTTGCTCTAAAATCTTTGACTGGTCCAGTGTGGATGTTCTCTTTTTCTCTTGATGAAGTTCAGCTCCCATAGGTTCAATGATCATCTCTATACTGATAACTCCCAGGCCCAGTCTCTCTCCTGAGTTCTCATCACACATAAGCAACTACCTGTTACACATTTTGGAGTGAATATCCCACAGGCATCTAAATTTAATATAACCAAAATAGAACTCAATCTCTTTCCTTCAAACTCATCCTACTTCCAGATTTCTCCATTTACTTCCAAACTTCTCCATTTCTATTAAGAACTCAAATATCTTTCCAGGATTCTGGTTTGCCACCTTGGAATCATACTTCACTAGTTACTAGCCCTTACTCACCACATTCAAAGAGTTGCCAAATTTCCTCAGTTCTTCCTCTTCAATATGTCTTACTTCAATCCACTTCTTCCCACTCAGACAGCCATCATTGTAATTCAGGCCTTCATCATCTCTAACCTAGATGGCTACAATGATCTTCTCATTGGTTTCCTTGCCTTGTCTCTCCTTCTTTCCCATTCATCCTCCACACAGCTAGTTGTTGTTCAGTTTGACTGTTTATGTACGACTCTCTGTGACCCCATTTGGATGTTTTCTTCAAAGATACTGGGATGGTTTTGCCATTTCCTTCTTCAGCTCATTTTACAGATGAGGAAACTGAGGCAAGCAGGGTTAACTGACTTGCCCAGAGTCACATAGCTAGTAAGAGTCTGAGGCCAGATTTGGACTCAGGAAGATGAGTCTCCCTGACTCCAGACTCTATGCTACCCCAGTGATGTACCTAAAGCACAGATCTGACCCTGTCACTCCCCTTCTCAGGAAGTTCCAGTGGCTCCCTATTGTTCCCATGATCAGAAGCAATCTCTTCTGTTAGACATTTAACTCCTTTGGCAACCTGGTTCCAACCTACCTTCCCAAGCTTTATATAGATTACTCCCCTTCACTCACTCTTCATTCTAGCTAAGATGTCTTGCTGCTCCTTCCACATGACACTCTACCTCCTGTCTTTGTTCCCTTGCATCCCAACTCCTTGAATCCACTCCTTTCCTCCTCCCTCTATCTCTTAGCATCTTTAACTTCTTTCAAAATTCAGTTCCAGGGGTAAGCTTGAATTTGAGAAGCACCTTCTTCCCTTAAGAATTATCTTTATTTTCTTGAAGTACATTTTGTATGTATTTATATGTGCACATTTCTCTTCTTTTAGAACAGGGACTGTCCCATTTCTATGTTTGTTGACCCAGCACCAAACAGTGCCTGGACACACTAGGCACTCTGTGGCTAGCTTGATTCTTCCACATCACCTAACAGGGACACGGATAGAATTTCAGAGTACAGAAGCAAAATTCAGAAAAGGTCCTTTTTTCTGATTCCTCCAATTCTTAGCACTGCCTCCTCTGAAAGCACTTTGCATTAATTTCTATATAGCCTGCATTTACTAATCTGTGAACATGTTATATCCCCCCAGAAGAATAGACAAGCAACAAACATTTATTAAGCACCTACTATGTGTCAGTCACTGTGCCAGACTCTGGGGATCCAAAGACAGAAACGAAACTCTCGGCCCTCAAACAGTTTTACCTTCTCTAGGGGAAAACGGCATGTATATTACATGTAAGTAATTACATATAAAACACACAGAAAATGAATACACGATAAATTGGGAGGTACTGATATCTGGGAAAGGGTGTGGGGACAAGAAAAGCCACTTATAGGAGGAAGCATTTGAACTGAACTTTGAAAGACATTAGGAAGTCTCAGAGACAGGTGAGGAGGGAGTGTGTTCTAGGTAAGGGGGAAAGGTTATACAAAGGCACCAAAAGAGGAAATGGATGTCATGTGGGAGAAACACCATAATGGTTCAGCTGGACTGAAAAATATATGAAGGGGAGTCATGGAATAAGACTGGGAAAGTAAACTGAAATCAGTATGTGAGGATCTTTAGGTGCCAGATGAGTTTATTTTTTATTTATTTTTTATTTTTTTGACTTGCCCAGGATCACACAGCCAGTAAGTGTCAAGTGTCTGAGGCCAGATTTGAACTCAGGTCCTAATGAGCATCCTAAGTGAAGGACTGACATGGGCCAATCTGTACTTTAGGAATATCACTTTGGAAGAAGAGTGGAGGACAGATTGGAAAAGGAAGCGACCAGACAGGGCACCAATTTGGAGGGAATTAGAACATCGTAGGCTAGGTGAACAAATGCAATATGCTGGATACAAGAGATGTCCTAGTGGGCAAAATTACAAGACTAGCCAACTCCATTGGACACGGGGATAGGGAAAAGTGAAGAGTAGAAAATGATTCCAAGATTGAAACGCTGAATGACTTGGAAGGGTGGTGGTGCCCTTGAGAAAAATAGGGAAGTTTAGAAGAAGGGTAGGTTTGGGGGGAAGAATGAATTTTATTTTGGATATGGTGAATTTGAGGAGACCCAATTGAAAATGCCAAGTAGATGTTTTCTAATGAAAGGCTGAAGCTCATAGGAGGGACTAGAGCTCCAAAGGCATCTGGGTAAAGACAAGATCTGGATCTGGCTGTTTGACCCATCAGAGCTGTTGAGATCAACGAGAAATCGTGTAGGAGAAGAGGACCCAAAGCCTTGAGTTACACTCATAGCTGGGGGCGAGGCAGGAAGAGTTGGATATGAATGAAGATCCAGAAAAGGAGTCCATAACAGGATAAAAGAGAACCAAGGAAGAGGTAAGTGACATGAAAACTCAGAGGAAAGAGCATCTAAAAGAGTGTGGTCAACAGTATCAGCTATTACCTAGGGCTTGTGAAGACTTAATGAAAGCACTGATCCATTAGAACAGCCTGTGGATAGAGAATAAATTAGGGAAGAGTAAAAGGATGACCTGACCTTGCCTTCTGGTAGAACAAAGACTTTCACTTTTATATTTGAACCATCAGTATCTTGCAGTCTGGCACATAATTGGTGCTTAATAAATGTCGGTTGATTGACTGACCTTCAAATAATTAGATCTGCAGGTAAGCCCTACATGGTCATGCAACTCAAGTGCCATTTGCCTAGTATTTGTGCCTCTTGGGAGGAAAAGGGAGTTAGTTAGTTGGCAGGGGATTTCTCCCTGCTCAGACTCTTACTTACCTTCCGTTGCCTTTTGATTTTAAACATTCAGACCACAGGCTGATTTATCAACATACTAAATTATCAATTTATCAACATTACTCTCAATATGCTAAATACCTGATGCAAATTTAGAAGGTTTGATTGTAGTGAGTACGATATCCTTATGTATAAATGTAATACTTTGTGAAGTCTTAGGAGGCCCTAATAACTGCCCACGTCCTTCACTGAATTGGCAGTTAGAGGAGTGCTGTTCAAAGGGCTTGGGCTTTGTCTAAGGAATCAACACTAGAAAACTTGAATTCAAATTCGAGGAGCATGGCTAGATCGATCGGGACTGGTGGGAATAAGTACAGTAAAGGACAAAGAACTGACAATCTTGCTTTCCATTTCTAAAATATGTATTCATTCACGAGGGCAAAACAAATGTGAATAACAGCTGGCTACCAAGCAGAAATAAGAATTTAGCCTAATAGCTGAACCAGTAACACTCTCCCTAAATCATGTTAATAACCTAACTGTGTGACTTTGGGTACTTACTTAACCTCTCTGGGCCTTAGCTTCCTCATTTGTAAATTAAGAGGGTTGTACTGGATGAATCCAAAAGTTTCTTTCTGCATTAACATTCTTTGATTCTAAGAAGATAATCCTTAGCAAGTTAATGGCTCTCTACTTCCATTTGAGAACTCCCCCCCCCCATTGGATTTCTATCCCATTATATCCATATGTTCCAAAGAAATTAGTAAGCTTCCTAAAACTGTTTTAAATAATTATTTCAGCTACCCCAGAATCCCAGCATTTACTCAGTTTTAGCTACCACAGCCTCTGCTAACAAACAAGAGTCTCTGAATAAGAGGGAAATATCAGATTGGCTCTGTGCCTCCAGGCTTTGCAGGGGTTGCCTCTACAGCAGTCGGTATCACTTCAAATCCAATAGCCTACCACCTGCTCTGCCTACTAGTTTGACGTGTCATCGGAGTAGGTTACAATCTATATTTATAGGACACCAAAAAGGGTTTTCCTCCCTGACTTTCTCCCCCTGCTCCCCCCAAAAGGGGGGGGGAGGAAGACCTTGCACTCACATTACATGCCTGAAATTTGCTTAATATTAAAGCTAGAAGTGACCTTAAAGATCATCTACACAGTTCCACTCACATTCCCATTTAACAGATGAAGAAACTAGGCCCAAGAGGCTGTGACCTTGTTCAAGGTCATACAGGCAGCCAGTCGAGCCAGAGCCAGCAAAATCATCAAAGATGCAATCCTTTTCACCAACATCCTCTTTTTAAAATGAAAATGTCCCCAGAACAAATCGGGTGTGAATTATTGTGAATGAATTTATTAGAACACTTTTTTCCTAATGCTGAGTCCTTGGGCCCTGGAGGAATGGTGGTGTTGATGGGGGAGGGCATCGGGTAGGAGTTGTATGTGGGGAAGTGGGTCCCACATTGTCCCGGGGAAGGCGGGTCTAAATAAGGTAACAGAGTAGGAAGCATTCGGGTACTTGACCTTTGACAGCAGTGGGGGTAGGCAATCAGAAGGTTGACAGAAGCACAGGGAGCTGAAGATCCCCTTCCTTCCCAGTTTCTCCTATTCTGGCCCCGGTGAGGAGTAATTGTGCAGCAAATCTACCCTCCAAACGCGAGTTACGGAATCAGAAGCATTAAGATGAGGAAGAGACCTTTAGAAATCATCTCTTAACACCTCTCTCGCCACCACTTTCCTTTTACAAAAAATAATGGCACCGAGGCCCAGAGATGGCCTAGACCATAACATTCAAAGCTGAAAGAGTCCTTAGAGTTGATTCATCAAATCAACTCCCCCTCATTGTATAGATGAAAGCCCAAGGCCCAGAAAGGTGACTTCCCCAAGGTCATACACTGGCTTAGAGGCAGGGGTGAGGCTAGAACACCGGGTGGAGCAATACGGATCTTTCCAAGCCTAGATGGGGGGAGGGGGGGAAGAGAAGCTGCCTGCTTGTGGGAGATTTCCATCCCAGCTCCGAGGACGCTGGAGGTGTGGGTGGCTCCGATAGCTCCCGGAGAAGCAGCTCATTTCTAAGTGCTTAACTGGACCCACTGCAGCTATTTTCTCATACGTATGCCCGTCACACAGGGCCATTGGGGAGAGGGAGGAGGGAGGAGAAGAGAGGAGAGGAGAAATGAATTTTCCCCCCATTGAAATCTAACCCGGAAAGATCGGCTCCGGCCTGAGCCGTTTGGGGTGGCTGCGCCTCTTCTGCGGCTGCCGGGGGTCCAGACCCCCGGGGACCCCGGTAGGGCGGCCCAGCGCCCGGGGAGGAGGAGCCCGGGGCGGAGCCGCGGCTCCCGGAGGAGGAGACAGGGAAGGGAGCCCGGGTGTCGAGTTGCTCCGGTAACTGTGACGTGCCGGGGCCGTGGGCGGGGCAAGGAGGCAGGTTGCATATTTTAGGAAGTGAGGAGTAGGCGCCAGCCTTAGCTGCAGTGGGGACTGGGGCGCGGAGGAGGCGGACACGTGGCAACTGCAGCAGAGGCAGCGGCGGCAGCAGGCAGCAGGCACCCGGAGCGGGAGCGGCCCGCGCCCCGGTCGCCCCTTCGCCAGCCCCGGCCCCGGCCCCGGCTCCGGCTCCAGCTCCTCTCGGCCCGGCGCCGGGAGTTGATCCTTTTACCTGTTTGATTCCCAGGAGACAGGTCCCGGCACAGCGGGCACCAGACCACCGCAGCCATGGGGAAGGGGGTGAGTGGCGTTCCTTTCTCCACCGGCCCAGAGCAGAAAGCCGAGCCGCGGGGGGAGGAGAAGGAGGAAGAGGGGGAGCGAGCGCTACGCAGAGCTAGCGCGCAGGAGGAGGAGGAGGAGGAGGAGGAGGAGGAGGAGGAGGAGGAGGAGGAGGAGGAGGAGGAAGTGGAGAGGGAGAGGGAGACTGCGGCAAAGGGGGAGGGGTGGGGGGGCGAAGAGGAAGAGGAAGATGATGCGAAGAAGCTGGCACTGGGCAGAAGGCGCTAGCTCTTGAATGTGGAGAGGGCTTTGGAAATGGACATAGGGAGAGGAACTAAAAGGGAAGCGCAGGTTGGAAGGGGTGGGAGCGGATTGACAGGGGACCCTGGGGCGACAGGAGGGTAGAGTGGGCAGCCTCGGGGCTAGGAGCCGGTGGCGGCGGCCGGGAGGCTGGGAGGGGGGCCCCGGGCGAGGCGGCCAAGGGCGGTCCCGGGGAAGGAGCCGGCTGCCAGCTCCCTCCATCCCTGAATGACCCGTTTCCCCGCCCTCACCTCCCGCCTCTCTCCCTCCGCCCCTTCCCTCTCGGTGCGCCTGGAGGGCGAGAACTCCCTTCCTCTCTCCGCCCTCCTACCCGGGGGACGCCTGACTCGCCCGGCCCGAGCTGCCTTCCCTCTCTGCCGCGCCTTTGCGCGCGGCCCCCTCCCCGGTGCTGCTTGGATGGAGCGAGAGGAGGGAGGGCAGCAATGGAGGGAGTCTTGTCTCTCCCCCGGAGCCTGCTGACTACCCCGAAAGGCCTCCTCCCTTCCCCCAACTCCCGGGGGGGGGGGAGGAGAGAGAGAAACCAACCACTGGGTTTTCCCTTCCTGCTGAGGCTCCCCCACCCCTGGGCCCCAGCCTCAGGCTCTTGCCAGCCCGGGTGTGCCTTCTTGGGCGCCCAAAAGTGGCCTGGAAGGCATACTTATTGAGACTAAACGGGGTGCTTTTATTGCTAAGCCAGGACCTGGCCATTGGCACCGTCTCTTTAAGGTGAAGCCTCAAGAAGATGGGGCTGGCACGCCGCTGGGCTTGCTTCCTTGTCTAAAGCCTCTGAGAACATGCCTATGAATCCTCCGCCCTTCCTTGCACCACGGTGGGCTGCCTACTTTCTATGCCCATTTCAGGCTCCCCAAGAGCCGAAGAGCAGACCCCCATATCATATAGAGCTGGGTTCCTCTGCCGCAGAGAAGAGGCGGGGGGGGGGGGGGGTGTTGAGGATTCAATAAAGAAAAAAGAAAGATAAATCCCTGTCCCTGCCCTCCTACCTAATTGTGACCTATGGCGAAACTACTTCACTCTCTTCCCCACGAATCTTCCCCACGAGTCAAAACTGGTTATTCAGTGTTGGGAGCATGTAGATTAGGAAGGTGTAATCTGGCGAGATTAATTAGGGCAGTATTTATCCCTTCAGAAAAATGCCTTTCCTGCCAGACTTTGAAGGCAGGATGTGCCCGGCATGGGTCATTCATTAAGCATTTATTCAGTGCCTACTATGCGCCAGTATTTCTCTTTAATCACTGGGGATACAGAGAAAGGCAAAATCTGATTCTTGCCCACAGAGCTCAAATTCTAAGGAGAAAGACAATATGCAAACAAGTGTGTGCATGCAAGATACATACAGGGAAGGCACTCCCATTTGGGGAAAGGTGGGGGAGACTGATGCAGAATCTGGGACCTTAAAGGATGCTAGGGTGAGGAGGGAGAGAGCACATTGCAGTTATGGGGGACAAGCAGTAAAAAGTCAAGGATGGGGAAAGAACATCCCCAGTAGGAGGAATAGAATGCACCAATCTGTCCTCTTGCCTTAGTCCCAAATAGGAGGAATAGACTGCACCAACTGTCAAATCTCTCCCTCTTGCACCCTGAATGACAATGATTTCTAATCCTTACCTCAATTGAACAAACCTTGAGCAACTAATTATCTCCCCCAGCACCATGTTAGCCCTGGGGGAGATAAAAAGATGAGTAAGATAGAATCCTGCCCTCCAGGAGTTTACAACATATTAGCCCAATCAAAAGGGACAAAATTCCAGTAATTAAAAAAAGTTACTTGGTGCTTTGTACCTCCTTGGATGATGGAATGGATGCTTGTAAATACTCCAAGTCATCCTATAAATGCAGCTCCCCCCCTTTAAATAATCTAGGTATAATTGGGCATTTTTTAAAATGCAGACCTTTTAAAATGATTAATCTCCAGTTTATCTTTGGACAGAAGGGCATAAATTTAAAGATTTGGGGAAAATATTCAGGAAACTGTCAAGTCATGTTCAGTGTTCTTTCCGACACATGCCTGCAGCATTTGGTGTCAAAAGACCTTTCAAAATATAGCTGGAGAATTAAGCTTGTGTTCCTTCCAGGTGTCTTATGGGTAGCTTCTCATTGTAGGCATCTCCTAGTAAATTACAGATAGTTTAAACTCTTAAATGGGAAGAAAATCAGATCCTAGGCTATTGAATTTTAATTAATAAAGTTGGGGTTGCATTTTTTTTTGCATGTTAATGGTTCTTGATGAATGAAATAACATAAACGTTTTTTTGTATCTGTTCCCTCCCCACCCCACCGCAGTGATTTAATGTGATAATCGAAATGTTCAGAAGACTTTCATGAAGAAACTTTGGGACTTTTCCATATGGGGATTAAAATGTGGGTGGAGGGGTTGACTAAAAGGCCTGTTGATAATTGGTTTATACCAGGAAGCCTAAGTTAGCAGCAATTTTTTTGTAAGGTCATTGTTGAGTTAGCTTATGCCTTTCTCAGTTCTCCGCCCTCTGTCCCCCACTTTTTAAAGGTTAAGGAACATAGATGATGACCCTTAATATTTACATGCATATATAATGCCCAGCCCTCGAAAGAACTGGGTTTTGCTATAGGTTTAAAGAAGGACTGAATCATTCCCTAGACAAATTAAAACAATTCTATCAAGTTTTTACTTTGGGCTCTTCGGCTAAATAATTCTGCTTTAAGCTGAAGGGCACTGGATTTGGAGTCAGAACTTGGGTTCAAATCCCAGCCCTGCTGCTTTTACCTGTGTGACCTTGGGCAACCTTAAACTCTATGGGCCTCAATTTCCTTATCTGTAAAAGGAGGAGGGGGTTGGACTAAGTGACCTCCTAAGTACCTTCCAGGTCTAAATCTATGATCGATCCTATTACCTTACCTGGTCTTTGCCACTTTTCCTTTACCTCCCTTTCTCTTCTTCCTCCCTTAAAAAAATTCCCCCAAAGCGATGTTTATGGGTTACCTTTAGAAATTGATTTTTTTTTTCTTTTTTGCAGGGCAATGAGGGTTAAGTGACTTGCCCAGGGTCACACAGCTAGTAAGTGTCAAGTGTCTGAGACCAGATTTGAAATCAGGTCCTCCTGAATCCAGGGCCCCAGACACTAGCTCTGTCCCCCTGGGGCAAATCTTTTATCCTCTATGTGCCTCAGGTTTATCCACTGTGCCACCTAGCTGCTCCCCTGAATTTTTTTAAAAATAAAAATCTTTATTTTTCATTGAGGCCTTTAGAAAGTTGTTTCTTTTTTATTCCTTGATCTTGGTTAGAGCTTCCTTGCAATCTTTGGCCGTGTGTTTGAATATTAACTTTGGTAATTAACTGCAAAAGTATTCTACCCAGAGGAGTGATTTAATAAGGAAAAAAAAATCTCTATGAAGATTGCACAAGCCAGGGGACAAGCCGTCAGCAGAAATCCTGGTTGTATTGTAACATTATCAGCTGCCCTTTTGGAGCTCAACTTGAAAGTGTGACTAAGTACCCTCTGGCTGTTAATAAAACCTAGTACTTTAGACTCTAAAAATTGTAAATGGAGTCTTGAGTGGAAAGTTTGCCTGGGCCTGGCCACATGCAAGTTGTATGATGGTAGGAACTAGTTATTCAAACCGGAGGGGTGGAGGAGAGCTGAGTTCTAGATTGCATCACACCCTTGCCTGGTGATTGTTCAGTGTGTTACACTGTAACAGCCCCGAGGCCTCTTGGGTTCTCAGTGTACCTTTCTTGCAAGGGTGTAACTGCTCTGGGTTACTTACTGTTTGCTATTTTGTACTACTGCTTGCCAGCAACTTGGTAGCACTAAGGTGACTGCCCTCTCTTTAAATTCATACATTTCCTCTGGGTTATAGATATATTGCCAAGATAAAAAACCTGAAGGTTATCTAATTAGTGCACCTCCTACCTCCCTTTCCCTATAGTTAGACTTATTCCCCGTGGCCCCAGGGGCTGATGCTGGGCACTTAGTTTGGTCATTTCAAAGGTTGAATATTGAAATGCCCCCAAATTGGCACCCTTCCTTGCTTCCTTCTTGGCCCCTGCCCTTTGGGATAAAAAATAGCTAGAAACTCGTTTGACCAGTAAAATTCTTAATTGTAAGTTTATTTGGCTATATTCACACCTCACTAAGGTTCCAGCTATAATCCATGGAAACTAATCCACATTGGAAAAAAAAATTGTGTCCGGAAGGGTGGATGATTGATCCAGACTCAGAAAGGACCATTTGGGAGAGGAAAACAAGTGGAAATACTGGTTTACGATCAGTCTTTTACTTTGAAGTAGAGGGGGCTTTCATTTTTAACTGAGATTTATGATGTGAAGATGAGATCATGGGATAAAGAGCAAAGGAAGGAAGAGTCCATCAAATAAAGGCAGAGTAAAATCCTAACCCTGCCGACAGTTTTGGGCTTCTAATTACCACAAAGAACATCCAAGTGTATAGTGTAAAGAACATTTGACCTTAAAAGACCTAGGTTTGAAGTCTCTTCTGCTACCTAGGCTGTGAGACCTTGGGCAAGTCATTTGAAAAGGACAATGACAATGCCTACTGAATAGCTAGCATTTATATAGAATTTTAGGATGGGCAGGACACTTTGCATATTTATTTGGTCCTCAAAACAATTTCACAAGGTATATACTCCCACTTTATAGTTGGGGGAAAACAGACACAGAGGATAAAAGATTTGCCCCAGGGTAACAGCTAGTGTCTGGGGTAGGATTTGATCTCTTGAGTTCTTTTGTTTTTAATGGTTGTTTTTGCAGGGCAATAAGGGTTAAGTGACTTGCCCAGGGTCACACAGCTAGTTAAGTGTCAAGTGTCTGAGGTGAACTCTTGAGTTCTGATTATCAAGTCCCATGGGTACTCTTTCCCTCTGGGCCACAGGATTTTTGTGGGGATCAAATCAGATACATGAAGCAGTTTGTAACCACAAAGCCCTATATCAATGTTTCCCCACATTGTCACTATTAGTAATATCTTGGGTTTGAGTCTTTTTACTTTGCAAATACAGTGCCTTCTTTCTTGATTGAAGAATGCATTTCTGTCACTGGTCGAACCCTCTGCAAACAAATCTGTAAATCCCCCCCCCCTTTTTTTTTTTAAACTGGCTATTCAGATTTCCAAATGGGGAATAAGCCAGCATGTTTTTGCTATAGCTTCCTTCTACAATGGTGTGGCACAGATTGATAAGCAGCACTAATGTAGATCAGTTGAACCTCTGTTTGGAATGCATACATTTGGGCAAGGAGAGAGGTAATGTTGAGCAAAAAGAATCTTCATTCCATTTCCTTCATGTCTGTTTCTGGGTTTAGATAAACTTCTAAATTGTGAGTTCAGTTGTATATGCCATGTTCGAACATAATCCAGGTTTTCCCTTGCCCTTTTAGACTCCTTAAGGTCCAAAATATCTTTGCTTCAGTTGTGTGTGTGTAATAAGCACACAGGCATAATATGTGACAAACCCTAATAGGTTCCCAGGTGTTGATGCTAAAAATGGCTTAAGGTTTCTCATTTCAGGAAACATCCTTCTGTTCTCACACCTTTCAGTTTTATCTCTTTCTGGAGTAAGAGGAAGGAGAACTAAGACAAGTTTGGACTTTCTCTTGTTGCTTTGAATTGACTGGATGAGAGGAAGTGTATGCTTTGGCTGAAGTCAGAGAAAATGTTCTTTGCATATGACTCACCTAATTAGTTGTACTGAATTTTTTTTCAAGGCTCTGGAAAATAAGTCTTTTCATTCCTTTGATTTATTGTGATATACTTGGGGGTAGGTAACTAATAGAACCTGGAAGTTACCAAAACATCCTGTCCCTGTCCCACCTCCAGCAGCAGTTGGGGTTGGAGTTGGGCTGGGGGGAGGGGGGTAGCACTTGGTTCTGTGGACCTTAGACTATCAAGTTCACATAGCATAATGGGGAAGCAGGCTTGAGCCTTCTCTGATTCCTTTCCTCCCTCCCCCAGGCTGGAAATGTTACACAAACAACTGAGACAATAAGGGTTTTATGTCCACTAATAAGATATAAGTTCCTAAAGGGAGGGGAGGATGTCTTTTTAAATGAATTTCTTGACAAAATTAGCTTTCCTTCACAAGTCCCAGTCCCTGACTTTTCCAAAGTTCTCTTTCTCTTGCATTCCTTAGCCCATCATCCTTTTCTATAACCAGGAGAGAAGGGGGTCTAGGAGATGGTGTTACACATTGGTGTGTGCTTAGAGTGAATAGGATGGTTGGGAAAGACCTTGGTTCAAATCTTGCAACTTTTAAAACATGTAATGGGGGGGAATAAAATATATTCTTTAAAAAAAATGGGGGGGGGGCAGCTAGATGGCTCAGTGGATAAAACACTTGGCCTGGATTCAGGCAGATCTGAGTTCCAATATGGCCTCAGACACTTGGCACTTGCTAGCTATGTGACCCTGGGCAAGTCACTTAATCCTCATTGCCCCCCCCCCCCAAAAAAAAAAAATTGAGTAGGTCTGAGATGCAGGGATAGTGAACTTATAACATGGAGAATCCATTTTGTTAATCTATCACAAGCTACAAAGCATTCTCTTGATCTTTTTTTGGGGGGGGGGATATGCAGAAATCACCAAAGAAAGGGAGAGATGCTAGGAGAGCTTGCTGGATTCCAATTCGAAGCTCATTTTTCTCACTGCAGTCACTTATTTTGTAAATGAATAAAAAAATCCAAGAGACCACAGCCCTGGTTTGGGAGTCAGGACTCTGAGGCAAGGCTGTGTCATTCCCTTAGCTTCAAGTTTACTCCTTTAAAATGAAAGGGTATATAATTATATAAATGCTGCCAGTAGCTCTCAGTTACTGGTAGTATTTATTCCACTTTGAGGTTTGCAAAGCACTTTACACGTGTTATGTCATTTGATCTTCACAAAAACCCTATGAGAGTAGGTACTGTGATTATCCCTATTTTCAGATGAGAAAACAGACACAGATGTTAAGTAACTTGCATGATCCTAAAGCAGGATTCCAATTCATGTCTTCCTGATGCCAAGCCTAGCACTCTATCCACTGCATCACCTAGGTGCTTACAGTCTCAGGCACTGGAGATAAGACAGACTACAATAAGAAGCAAACAAACAAACAATAAAAAAAAACCCACCACCCAAGCCTAGATTTTCAGGATTCCTTTCAGTTCCATCTCCTCTATCCAGGTCCTAGGATGTGAAGCTTTTCCTAGAACCTAGATATTTATTCCCTAATTTAGTGGCAGAGATGGGGGTGGGAGGGTGCTGTAATTAAACAGATCATCACAATTGATTGGCATCCCAGAATTTTGACTCGGGGAGATTTCATTTCTAGAGGCAGTTCATTTCAGTTGCACTTTTTATTTCAGACTCTCCAAACAGGTGATTTGAAAAACTGAGCTCCTGAAGGGCTTCCCAAGGACCCTGTTTTAATTCCTTCCACTGCTGACCTTACTTCCTAGTCCAGTCCCTCCATCCTCTATTGTAGGAAAGAATGTCAAGAATGTTTCCTCTATCTTTAGACGCATTTCATTCTTAGCTGATAAGATAGACTGAGCTAGAGAATTGTCCTGTCCTTTGGAAGAAGCCTTCTATCTTACTTTCACTCACAGCTGCAGCTGACCTTTAAAATGTAAAGGCCTTTATTGTCTTTATTATAGTACAGTTCAAGGCCTTTTTTCCTTTTTTTTTCCCCTTAAATGATTGGGGGAAGGGGTGGTAATTGACTAGGTTTTTTTAAACAGATTGCTCTTCCTAAATTCAAATAGATAGCAATTTGACACTATATCTTTCAAGACTAGGTTTTATATTGAAAATGTACCTATAGCCAACAGATGTTCATTTCATATGTAATATAATTTAATGATTACTTCATGAGCAATATAACTTAATGATTGCTCTGTTATCAGAATGTGCACTTTTCATTACAAGGAAACCAATAGGGGGCAGCTAGGTGGCGCAGTGGATAAAGCATCAGCCCAGGATTTAGGAGAACCTGAGTTCAAATGTGGCCTCAGACACTTGACACTTACTAGCTGCATGACCCTGGGCAAGTCACTTAACCCCAATTGCCCCACCAAAAAAAAAAAAAACCAACCCAGAAAAAGGAAACTGATATTGTTTGGGAAATGGTTCAAAATAAATCACTTTGTGTACATTTTGATAGGCTGGAGACCCATCCATGATGAAGGATTCCTTCCCCCCTCTCATATCCAGTCAGCTGCCAAGCCAGAACCCTTCACAACACCTCTCACATCTGTCCTGCCTTCATTTTGGCCCCCATCACTTTTCGGGGGGGGGGGGGTGTTGGGTGATGAGGGTTAAGTGATTTGCCCAAGGTCACCACAGCTTACTGTGTCAAGTGTCTGGGGTCAGATTTGAACTCAGGTTCTCCTGACTCCAAGGCTGGTGGTTTCTCTACTGGACCACCTAGCTGCCCCTGCCCCCATCACTTCTTGGCCCCCCCCCCCCCATCCTGCAGTAATTGACCTGCCTTTCCTCTCCAACACACACAGTAGCCCAATTGGTAATTAATGCTAAAGCCTTGATCTGGCCATGTCTTCCCCTCCCCCCAAGAAGCTTCAGTAGCTCTCCATCCTAGGATTAAATGCACACTCCTGTTTGATTTATTCACAAATCTAGCTTAGGCCTCATCTTTTCAGAGCAACTTCATTTTTCATGTACTCTGGCCCAGCCAAACTACCTGCTGCCTCCTATGCAAAACGACACAAGATTTTTGGGATACCCTGTATTTAGTATTACCTTATCGGTGCATGTTCTTTCCCACCCCTGCCCCGAGTAGAACATAAGCCCCTTGGGGTGGTTCTTTTTTGGTCTTTGTATCTCCAGCACCTAGCACAATGCCTAGCACATACTTAGCACATTTCTGTTTAGGCACAGATGGAAACATTCTGTGTAAGGTTTTAGAGGGTTTGGTTTGGTTTTTTTCATTTTGTTTAAAACCATTCTTATTATTTTTAACTGGATTTAAATGATATCATTTGCCATGAGCAATGAAAGGGACTTTTCCCAGGCTGGAGTAGTTCTAATATTCATTTGGCCTAACCTTCTGTGGCTACAATTTGAGCCAAGCACAAAGACAATAAGGGCATCCTCTGAAGAGACATGGGGGGGGGGGGGCTGGGGAGGAAAATTCTAAATTTAAACTATAGAATCAACATCTAAAAATGGTTGCAGTTTTTAAGTGGTGTAGGTGGATCCTGTGAATTGTGTGACAATGCACATACTCTTCTACATCCTGCTTATGTCAAAACATTTGCAGTAACTTGTTCCTTTTTGTAGGTTTTATTTTCATTCTGTGGGTTGGCAGAGGAGCCCCCTACCCCCACCCCAACTTTTTTTCCTAAGTGGGGGGGAGACTCAATCATTCTCTTAAATTAAGCCTGTCTTCTTCAGGGTTTGAAAAAAACAACCAAAACTTTATTCTCATGTGAATGCTAAAAAAAGATTTTACTTTGGTGCTTGTGATTTCTATCAATATAGCTACAATCCTCAAAATAGGAAAGTGATTACTTACCATGCAGCTTGTCCTAGGCTTTATGTTGAGAACTGAGGATGTTGACACCTGTTTCCTTAGCTCCATCAACTGGAAACTGAAGGAGTGGCAGCTGAAGGAGTGGCCCTTACATCTTTCCCACTTGCCTCCTGTGAGCATTCTGCCAAGTCTCCCAATATGAGTCCTTAGGGAAGGGATCATTACAAGAAAACTAGATGTGGCCAACAGGACAACAGATGATAATCACAGAACTCTTAAGCAAGACTCTAATCCATCCTCCTCATGTTTTGACAGATGAGCAAACTGGAGAAAGTAAATTGAGACACTCCTGTGTTAAGATTATAATTTAGGCCTCTTGACCATTTATTTCAGCCTTCTTTTCATACCACACCATGGTGGCCTCTTCTATAGAATTATTCACTTTGAAATCCTCTGAGATGCCATTTGGCTTTGGCCAAAGGACCAATTTTAAAGAATTTTTCTCTTCTCCCTTACCCCAAAATAGGTCGGACGTGATAAATATGAGCCTGCAGCAGTGTCGGAGCATGGAGATAAAAAAAAGGCCAAGAAGGAGAAGGACATGGATGAACTTAAGAAAGAAGTTTCAATGGTAAGGTTCTTCAGAGGTGGTTATACAGATATTGTGCACTCCTACCGTTAAAATCTTCCTTAAAAATGATCTTCCAATTCACAGAACTGGTTTATTATGGCATTGAATGAATGTGGATTACTACTTGTCAGGGCATGTTGTAGAAGGAAATTTCTCATTCAAGGATGGGTCAGACAAGATGGCTTCTGGGATCCCTACCAACTTGGTGATGTCTGTGATTCTAATGGAATTACAATGTTTTAGAACTTGGAAAGGGACCCTCAGGACATTCAGTTTAGAGGTCACATTCCAGACTTATAAAATCATGGCAAAAAGGATATTGTCATAAGAACAGAAATGACAACTTTGGTAAACACACTGCAGCTTGGCATTTCTTGGGTATCTTAATGAAAAGTTAGAAGGCTGACCCCTTGGGATGCTTCTCGCTATTTACAGGTTGGAAAGGTCTCAGCTCTCAGCCTTAGTTAATTCTATTATAGAGTAAAAACCTTATGATCCTTGGGTAAGGGGAGACTTCTGAGGCATCTCTCTGGATGATCCAAGTTTGTTATCATAACAGATCAGTTGAGAAAGAAGAGGTTTGACTATTTCATAGTACTTGCATTAATCAGTGCCACAGTACCAGCCTCAGGTTGGCTTTCTGTTCGTGTAGGTCAGCTTTTGACATCGTGAACTTTTTTCCACTGACAATCATGAAGCCATAGTCTTTAAATGGATAAGGAAAGTTTAATAGCTGAACTAGCTTTGAGTCAACCCCTTATTCATCCCAAAACTTGCTTGCATTTTTCAGGAGGACCATAAACTTAGCCTTGATGAGCTTCATCGGAAATACGGAACAGACCTGAGCCGGGTAAGTGCAGCTCTACTGAGTATATTCTCCCCCTTAGCATGTGTTCTTTTGAAAGATTTGAACTTTTTTTAAAATCAGATTTGCATTTGGTTTCTTTTGCTTACCAAGTAAAAAATATTCTTTAAGATCCATATTAGAGAGGGGCGGCTAGGTGGCACAGTGGATAAAGTACCAGCCCTGGATTCAGGAGTACCTGAGTTCAAATCTGGCCTCAGACACTTGGCACTAGCTGTGTGACCCTGGGCAAGTCACTTAACCCCTATGCCCCCCCTCCCCCCAAAAAAAGGATCCATATTAGCCCCAAAGTACAAAAATAATGCCAAAACTCAAAATGATTCCTGTGGTTGTGCAAATTCTGAAAGTTAGTCTTCCAGTCTTGAAATGAAAAGATCAGAGATAGGCCTGCTTCATTGCATGTACAGAGGCTGATGGTATGTCACATTAATAAGTGACTTTAAAAGGCAATTGTCAGGTTTTCCTGACACCCAGATACTTATAGCAAAAGCTTTAACGAATATAAGATAAATAAATAAAATGATAGCTTAATAAAACAAAGATGTTTTTGAAAGGTTACTTTGATATGGAAGTTTTCCTTAACCAGGTATTTATACAGGGAAGAAAGGGAAGAAATGATACTTCTATTTTTAAGTTTTATTGATATGCTTTGTTTCTATATTAATCTACAGCTTAGAAGATCTCATTCAGTAGAAGATCTCTTGTTAGTTTTACTTAATTATTTTACATGGTCCTCATCTCTGATAATATATTTCACATCTGATGGTACCACCTTTTAAACTTTTTTCAATTAACAAATTTGGCGTTTTTTTCCCTAATAACAAAAAAAAAGCATTCTCATTGCCCGGCG
Organism: Dromiciops gliroides; assembly: GCF_019393635.1. Lineage (NCBI taxonomy): Eukaryota > Metazoa > Chordata > Mammalia > Microbiotheria > Microbiotheriidae > Dromiciops > Dromiciops gliroides. The sequence goes on from NC_057864.1 coordinate 444,887,782, forward strand.
TCACACAGCTAGTGTATTTGAACTCAGGTCCTCCTGACTCCATGGCCGGTGCTCTATCCATTATACCACCTAGCTGCCCCTCCCCTTGCATTTTGACTGAAGTTTATCACCTTGTGCTAGATAGAACCAGAATGCATTTCAGAGGCTTATCTGGTCCAATCCTTATTTTGCAGTTGAGGAAAAAGCCCCAGGGAGGTTAGTTTGCCTGAGGTTGGTATATACAGGAGAAGGCCAGGTATGAACCTAACTTCTCTGACTGCTTTCGGCTCTATTAGAAACGTGCCTATTTCCATTCTTCATCTCAGGGTCTAACAAGCGCTCGCGCTGCAGAAATCCTGGCCCGAGATGGCCCAAATGCCCTCACACCTCCTCCCACCACTCCCGAGTGGGTCAAATTCTGTCGGCAGCTCTTTGGGGGTTTCTCTATGTTGCTGTGGATCGGAGCTGTTCTTTGCTTCTTGGCCTACGGTATCCAAGCTGCCACTGAAGACGAGCCTCAGAATGATAACGTGAGTTTCCCTCCATTTCTTGGTTGGGTGACCAGGTACATGTAAGACACAGTGTCTGTTTCTTTATTCCCTGCCTTCCCTTTCCCTTCTCATTTTCAAGCACTGTTAGTGATACATATATCTCTGTGAAAAGCTAGTGTCAGTAACTTGTCTGTCTTTCTTTTTACAGGGCTCTCTTTCTCTCTCATTCTCTCTCTGCCAGACCCCTCAGCTTTTCCTTCTACCTCTAATCACTGTCTTCACATACTCCCTTCCGTCCCCATCCTGCAAAGCACTCGGACAAAGTTCCACCTCACCCCGTACTTTGCCATTGTGAACCAGCCATTCTGCTTACTATGACTTTGGAACCAGGCATCCTTGCACATGCGAGGCAGCCCCTGCTCCCCAACGGTGTTGATGCTATTCCACTGATCAGGTCGAAGAGCTATGCTCAAATCAAGCCCACATCTCACTTAGCTTCAGCAGTTTGGGAGTCAGTCAGTCAATCTTCCCAAACCCTGTATATTGTTGGGAAGCAGATCCTCATTTTAAGAAAGCCAAGGATGAAACTGAACTGTGGAGGGGCTCTTAGGAGTAGAGCTAGAATTCTAGAAAAAGAACTCAGATCAGCTAGTCCAAATTCCCCAAACTTTACAAGTGATGAAATTGAGTGAGGCTCAGAGAAACATAAAAAGTCTTTTACCAAAAGTCACACAGGTATTACAGAAGTGGGATTTAAATGTAGCTCTGTGTCCCACTGTACCAACCTACTTCCCATTTGTGACTTCCCAAAACATTGTAGCAAGATAGTGATGCAATCTCTAGGCAAGTAGCTTTCATTCTTACTCATTTGATCATCTAAGGACCCAGTGTAGCTATAGAGGGTAAATCAGTGCTTTCAGCTAAATGAAACCACCAGGTCCACTTTCTCAAAACTGAAATTTGAGACTCCCTTAGTTCATGTTTTGTCCACTAACTGTCAGTTTCATCTTTCACCTTGTAACTTGTCAGTGGGTTGAACTGAAGGCTACCACATACTTGGTCCCTTAACATCTTCACTCACTTGGCTCATTCCTTTCCAGCTCTATCTTGGCGTAGTGCTGTCTGCTGTCGTCATCATCACCGGCTGCTTCTCCTACTACCAAGAGGCAAAGAGTTCAAAGATCATGGAGTCCTTCAAAAACATGGTTCCCCAGGTAGCTGATCCTTTCAGTGGTCCATTTCCCAGCTGTCACCTGGGGTAGTGATTAGCCTCAGGAATGTTCACTAGCTTGGCGTTCTGGTTCTCCAAGTATTGAGGCATGACTGATTCCAAGATAGAGTCGGGCATTCTTTCAAACTAGGTCTGTTTTTCTTTTAACACTGGAAAGTGATATGCTAGCCTGCTTACTGGTGGAAAATGTGTAACACTTGCACTACTCACCAATAGGATTGTTGTGAGGAAAGCACTTTGTAAACTGTAGAGATGTATTTAACTTTTTGAAGGAGAGAGGAAAATAAACACCAGTTAGTTAGACTTATTTTAAGGAAGCAACCAGTTCTTAAAATCTCTCTATGGTAAAAAATTATAGAAGATAGTGTTATATTCAGCCTTTATAATTTCTTGATTTTAATGTTTTTAAGCTAGTGAGTTTCCCCCATATTTAATGGTACAAAATATTTCCTCCCAAAGCAAGCCCTTGTGATTCGAAATGGTGAAAAAATGAGCATAAATGCCGAAGAGGTTGTAGTTGGCGATCTAGTTGAGGTGAAAGGAGGTGACCGAATCCCAGCTGATCTCCGAATCATTTCTGCCAATGGATGTAAAGTATGTTGAGTTTTTGTTTCCTTTTGTCTCCTCCCTACCCCTTTGCTTTTTCATATTTCTATTGATTAGTCTGGTAATAGGAGGACTAATAGGGGACCCATTTACCCCTTCTGTGACCAAGGACCCCCACTGGGAGCAGACAATTACCTACCTGTTCTAATGGAAAGCTTAAGGAGTAATAGGGTAGTCATAGTTTATCTTGCTAGAAAATGTTGTGATTTCCTGTCTATGCCAAATATACTATCTTTACATAGAAAGTCATTAGAGGGAAGATGGAAAATGTGAAGGGGCCAGCATTTTGGCAAAAATCTCTGGTCATTTTGAGTCTCCTTGCCTATCTGAATTTTGTTTCCATAAAGCCCATAAATCATGCTTAGGCACATGCTCCTGGCAAGATGTCTCTAGATTTTCACACCCTGACCACCATCACATACAAAATTTAGGTTTGATTTTTCACTGAATCTTGCTAATAGACTACAAGAACCCAAGAGGTGTATGTTTCTTGCTGCTGCATCAAAAATGATTTCCACTTTTTCATTCATACAGGTAGACAATTCTTCCCTCACTGGTGAATCTGAACCACAAACCAGGTCTCCTGATTTCACTAATGAAAATCCACTGGAAACAAGGAACATTGCCTTTTTTTCTACCAACTGCGTGGAAGGTAGACCATTTTGGACAGTTTTGCAAATATTATGCATATTCAACAGTTTGAGGTTTATCTTGACAATTGTCAAGAAACTGTAGTGTTTACAACTACAAACCACTGTTACTGTCTACATCTCTTTTAAAGTAATCAATCCAGTAAATGCAGTTTAAAAAACTAGCACCAAGTGGCTAGTTTTTTCCTCAGTTCATTCCCCCAACCTCTTCCAGTTGGTTCTGGTTTTGATCACCAAAACAACAGTTCTCAAAAAATGGCCTGGGGACCTCAGACCCTTTCAGGCTGTGAGGTCAGAACTGTTTTCATAATAAAAATCTGTTTTTTTGCCTTTTTCACTCCTTCTCTCAGAGGTATACAGTGTGGTATTCTAGGGTCTATATGAGCATGGAGATCTAGCCATATACAGAGACACTCAGTTAATAGTGTGCCTTAATAGATATAACCAACATTAACAAAAGCTCTTTGGGGGGGTCCTTTGATTTTTAAGATCAGAAATTTTGAACTAGTGGTCTCATCTGGGATGGACATAAGAATTAATTTCAGTTGTTCTCTAAGTATTTGGATAAGGAGGGAAATGCCATCTTTATTTTCACAAACCTAATGGAAATTTTGCATTTCCTTCAGTTAATGGATATGGTAACAAAACATGATTCTGAAAAGGTCCCATCTTCACCAGACTGACAAATGGGGTCTATTACATAGAAATTAGGAGCCCCTGAACCAGATAGTGACTTTGCCCCCTCTTGTGGGAAAGAAGTTCCTTTAAGGTCACAAACTTTTTCAAGCAAACAACCGTTTGAGTTCTCTGTAGGCACAGGTAAAGAGTCCATGAATCCAGAGTGTTTACCTTGCAGTGTGCTAAAGCATGAGTGCACCTTTACCAGTACAATGTTTCCTCTCTAAGGCACCGCCCGAGGCATCGTTGTGTACACTGGAGACCGCACTGTAATGGGACGAATTGCTACACTTGCATCTGGGCTAGAAGGTGGTCAGACTCCCATTGCAGCAGAAATCGAGCATTTCATCCAGCTTATCACTGGTGTGGCTGTGTTCCTGGGAGTTACCTTCTTCATCCTTTCTCTGATTCTTGAATACACTTGGCTGGAAGCTGTCATTTTCCTGATTGGTATCATTGTTGCCAATGTGCCAGAGGGCTTGCTGGCCACTGTCACGGTAAGAGGGATTATGGGGGACATGGACTTCTGGGTTAACTGATAACATGCAAAAAGAAATCATGACTTTTAAGACTTTAAGAATACATTTCTTCTGAGACATTGTGAGAATAGTTATTATTAATACTCAAAGTATGCCTGGAATTAAATGGCTATGTTGGTTGTCCAATACATTTTTATTGGTTAGTTTATTCTTGCAAAGGGGGCAGAACCTGAAAGATATTCCTTTAGATAAGGAAACCCGAAGCCCAGAAAAGTCAAGCTAGACAGACCTTGGGCAAGTTAATCAAGTTAGAACCAACTTCTTGACGTCTCCTAGGTCTGTCTGACTCTGACTGCCAAAAGAATGGCCCGGAAAAACTGCCTGGTCAAGAACTTAGAAGCTGTGGAGACACTGGGCTCCACGTCCACCATCTGCTCTGATAAAACTGGAACCCTCACACAGAATCGGATGACCGTGGCTCACATGTGGTTTGACAACCAAATCCACGAAGCTGACACCACAGAAAACCAGAGCGGTAAGAGCTATTCTGCCAAAAGTGGCCAACAGTGAGCACGCAATCACCGTGACTGGGTTTAAAAGCCGTGCTCCATTTGGGGAATAAAACATTTTTATAACAGTACAATAAAAAGATGTGTTCATGAAACTGCAAATCTGCTATGTATGATTTGCTATTCCTTTCAAATACACAATTATCATATAAATTTTTCTTACCCCTTTTCCCAACACCTTTAGAAAAAAATACATATATAGGTAAAATTCTAAACAATTCTGTTTATCAGTTTTTTCTCTTAAAATAAAGTTGCCCAAAGCTAACATCAGTTTTGATTATTGTCTTTTTCAGATTCTAGTGTGCCAATTGAAAGAATAACTTTCTTTAGAATTGAATGAGATTAGACTAGGGTCACAGAAGTCATTCAGAAATAAGATGGATTAAAAAGGCCTTAACTAGAAAATAGAAAAGAACCTTGTATTTTTTATGCCTTTTGGTTTTTACACCAGTCATTTTTGAGTATCTGTGTGCACAAACCCATTCACAGCCCACTCAACTCCAACAAATAACCCTAACAAAAGAGAAAACAGACCAAATGTGAATATAGGCAACATTCCATGTGTCCTCTACTATAGAGTAAGGAGTATTTAGTATTTATTTACAACAGGACTTTTTTCAAGGTTCATTTAAATGAATTACTTTTTAAACATACAGTATCTGTGTCTCTCTCTCTCAGGTGTCTCTTTTGATAAGACTTCAGCTACTTGGCTTGCTCTCTCCAGAATTGCAGGACTGTGTAACCGTGCTGTGTTTCAGGCTAATCAGGAAAACCTACCTATTCTGAAGGTAATCACCATACCTTAAGGCCTCCTACCCATCTGAAATAACAAATTTGGGAAGCTCATTTTTGAGAGGAGTGTGTGAGGGTGGTTCAGAAGAAATACAATCCATACAAATGTCTCAGGTTTAGCTACTTGACACTACGTTGTTTAAAGACCTCAGATAGTTTTTTGATTGGTGGAGGGCAGACCTCCATTTCATAAGTGCAGTGAAACCCTTATCTTTTCCCTATACCTTTAAAAAAAATACTGGAGGGGGGCAGCTAGATGGCACAGTGGATAGAGCACCGGCCCTGGATTCAGGAGCCACCTGAGTTCAAATCCTGCCTCAGACACTTTAACACTTACTAGCTATGTGACCCTGGGCAAGTCACTTAACCCCAATTGCCTCACCAAAAAAAAAATACTGGAGGAATGGAGATAGTCTTGGAGAACTATTTTTCAAAGACACCTAGCATTAATACTCAGGTACATTTTCAGCATATGCAATGCTCAACACTGAAAGCTGATTTCCTTACCAATAAGAAACATTCATTTATTCTATTATTATTATTATTAACTTGGACTTACCGCTTTACTGGCAGATGACACAAAGAATCACTCGGGAGTCCAGTCACTCAAGATAATCTCTAATAGGCAAGACTTGAAAGTGGGTCTTCTCATTCACCAACTTTCTATCTTCTCTGCTAGGGTTCTTTAGCTATTGTGTAGCATAGTGGAAAGAATACTAGATATAGTGGGAGGAATACTAGAATTGAAAATTTGGGTTCCATTTCCAGCCCAACTTTTGTAACCGTTAGTGTGGCTACATCCCTTAGGAGTGGGGAGACCATGTTACAATATCTTAAGAAGTTAGACCATTTTACTTATCCACAATTTGCTTGGTAGTCAAACCCCGTTCTTTTATAGCTAATTTTGTCCATCATCTTGGCCAGTGCATTTCTGGTGAATATCATGAATTTCTTGATCTGTAAGAAGAAATTTTAGGCCATAGGCCATTGACCCTGTCCCCTTAGTCTGAAAATGAGCTGAAAGAAGACCAGTAGGTACTTTTGGCTCTAAACTAAGGCTACCTCTTGGGATTTTAGTAGTTGAAACTTATTTGGGGTAATCCCCTGGGGTTAAGAGGTAGCCTAGTTAATGGAATAACACAAAGAGGTAAGGTCAGTTAGGGGACATCTAGGCAATGGGAGTGAATAAGAGCTTCAGGACTGGTTTCAAGTCTGACCCTGGGCAAGTCATTTAACTTGGGTTTGCCTCAGTTTCATCTGCAAAGTGCAGATAATAGCATTTATGGGGATCGAATCAGATAATAATTGTAAAGCACTTAGCACAGTGCACAATGTTAGCGTTACTCAGCATTAGGTAGTCACAGTAGTATCTTTGGTTGGGAGTTTTATGATACCTCTAACTCACAAAAATGGGGTTTTTCTTGGCATTGAGTTAATGTAGAGGCCATTGATCTTGGGATAAACTTTGAGATTCTCCTTTTGCTTACTTTTTTTTAGGAAGTGGAAATTTCCTAGACTTAGAGATGCATTAGGACACCCCTTTTTATGGAAAGAATTTTCTGGCCTAGAGCATTGAGAGGCCAACAATAGTTTGGTGGCAGATGTACTACCCAGATCACACACAAGCTGGTGTTTGATAATGATGAAGATGGCACAAATTGACTGTTTTAGTAACTAGAGACTTCCTTGAGATGATCCCATTGTTTCAAGTTTCTGACTCTTCACAGACCCCACCAGTCAACTTAGAAAGTTTTCAGCATGTTTGTATAAGCATGACCTAACATCTTTGGTAGTAATCTGAAATGTTAGACTTCAACTAAAGTGTTGGCATGGCCACAGGGCCTTTTGGTTATGTTTTGCTCTTTTGGCTTGGAGCCTTTAAGCCTGGACAAATTTGCATGAATAAGATAATGCTTGAATTACGAGGTCCTTCAGTCTGCTCTTGAACTCTTGAGTGCTTGCCTAACATATAAAAGGCCAAGTGAATTAAAGTAGAGGCCAACAATGTCCCAGTGTGGGACATGTGCAGGTCTGTACCTAAAAATAGGGTGGGTCAAAAGTGGAGAGTCTTATTCACTAAAGGGGCAATGGCATATAACCCATACTGTTGTCTTGTAGCTTTTGAACAAAGAAAGGTTTGGGTAGGCCAAACTCCTTAGCCAATTACTGGTACAAAGATCTTCCCTTATTTTCTGCCTACCTGTACTCTCTCCCCCATTGTGGGTGTGGGGGGGAGGCAGGGCATATTCCCATTTCTTTTTGCTGTTTAATTTTCCACAGTACACTGAAACATAATAGAAAAATTAATGTGCCTGTGAAGTTATTTATCTTATTTCTCAAGGCTGTCTTGCTCAATGCTTAAATCTTCATGTCATTAACAGATAATGTCTTTTGTTTGCAGCGGGCAGTTGCTGGAGATGCTTCTGAATCAGCCCTCTTAAAATGCATTGAAGTATGCTGTGGTTCCGTCAAGGAAATGCGAGAGAGATACGCCAAAATTGTAGAGATACCCTTCAACTCCACCAACAAGTATCAGGTTAAATAAGATTTCTTTGTGTGGGTTGGTCCCGGGGAAGAGGAGAAAAGGAAGATGGTGGGGAAAGGAACCATTTTCTTTCAAAAGATTTCTATTTTGTAGGAGTAAAATGCCCTTTAAAAGCAAGCTGCAATTATGTCACTATGCATTCGCAAACATTCAAGTTTGCCCTGGACCAAAATATAGAATGCTTCTCTCTGGCTTTGAATTTTAACAGAAAAAAATTATTGTTCAAAATTAACTTTTTCTTTTAGATGTTGATTGAATTTGTTATGACTTCATTTTTAAGGCATGGCTTCAGCCATTTTCTAAAGTTTATTATAAGTCTAGGTTTATAAGCTACATTTGTTTGGTTTTCCCTCCTGTTCATTGGAGTCCTCATTTTGAAAATTGACCTAATTTAGCCTCTGGTCTCCACGTTATATCATCTATGCACCTTCAAAGTGCATCCTTGATTATTTCATGTGTGGTCCTTCTCCACCCTATAAAAGATGCTATAACTTGTGTTAGGGGATAGGAACCATGATTTCATTAGTATAGAGCACTCCCAGGATGCCTCCTTATACCAAGAGAGGTTATCACCTTCTGTAACAGTTTTTGAGCCTGTCTAGTGCACTCAAGAGGTTAGGTGGCTTATCTAAAGTCACACAGCTGGTATGTTAGCCACAAGTGGGACTTGAACCCAGGCCCCATCTATTTCTCCATGCTGCATCTAATTTCACTTGGACATTGCACAATCTCTTTCAGCTGTCTATCCACAAGAACGCAAATGCATCTGAACCCAAACATCTGCTGGTGATGAAGGGTGCTCCTGAGAGGATCCTGGACCGCTGTAGCTCTATCCTGATCCATGGCAAAGAACAGCAGCTTGATGAGGAACTAAAAGATGCCTTTCAAAATGCCTACCTGGAGTTGGGAGGCCTTGGAGAAAGAGTACTAGGTAAAGAGGTGGGGCAGTGTTCTGTCTCCCCAAGTGTAGAGACACCATAAGGGGAAAAAGAGGGACTTGTCCCCAGGCTCTCGCACAACCTAGGCACTTTCTCGATTATTGCAGGCTGTGGGAAAGTCCTAATATTGCTTTATCTCTGAGGTTCAGCTTTTGATACATGTTGCAGTGTCCTCTGGCCTTCCCAACCTCTCTCTTCCTCCTTAACTAAAATATATTCCACAAGCTCCCATTTTTAAACTCATTCAAAAAATTATTTCTCAAACAGCTGGTCCCTAAGCACCCCTTCTTTGCAATTCTATATTATCTGTGTTGTGATTATTTATTTGGTTTGGTTTGTGGTTTTTTTGTTTGGTTTGGTTTGGCGAGGCAATTGGGGTTAAGTCACTTGCCCAGGGTCACACAGCTAGTGTCAAATGGCTGAAGCCGGATTTGAACTCGGGTCCTTCTGAATCCAGGGCTGGTGCTCTATCCACTGCTCCACCTAGCCGCCCCCTGTGTTGTGATTATTAATGACTTCTAATTGTCTGGCCACCTTATCTGTCTATGAGTGTGATCAGAGAATACAGATGTTAAAATATTAGCTTGAACAAAGCATGATTGGGTCAGTCCTCTGAGATAGGGTGGACAGAAGGCGGCCTTGTCCCCATTTCTTCAGCCAAGGCTATTAGTATACAGAATATTGAAGTGGTTTGCAAAAGACCAAAGGGACTTGGCTTCGGCCAAGAGGATTCCTAGATCAGATAGATGTCAACCACTGGACTAAAGGTTCTTAATCTGGGGTCCAGATAAATTTCATGGGGTTTGTGAACTTGGAGGGGGAAAAGTCGTTGTTGTCACTAACCTTTGGGTTTTTTGGGTTTTTTGCGGGGCAGTGGGGGTTAAGTGACTTGCCCAGGATCACACAGCTATTAATTGTCAAGTGTCTGAGGCTGGATTTGAACTTGGGTTCTCCTGAATCCATGGCCGGTGCTTTATCCACTGCGCCACCTAGCTGCCCCTTGGTTTCCTTTTTGATCTTTTTTGGGGGGAAAGGGGGTGCAGTTGGAGTTAAGTGACTTGCCCAGGGTTATATAGCCAATAAGTGTCTTACCACCTACCTGCCCTTTCCTTTTTAATTGGATTTTATAATCTGCAATCAAAAGCATTACTCTGAATCTGAAATTGTAAAGCATGTATAAACAAAAGTTGAGAACTATCTTTACATGTAATGGAAAAAATAAAATACCTCATACATTTAAAAAAAAACAAAGCATTACTCTGGAAAAAGAAGCAAGGGCATATGCTTCACCAAACTGCCATACATAACGTCCACATCAGACTTGGAGATTGTTATCCCCCTGTCTTCTCTAGTCTTTTCATAGCATCTGTAAATTTAGAGTCAGGAAGGGATTTTAGAGCTTCATCTAGTTCTACTTCTCATTTTATATGAAAGAAAAGTGAGGCCTTCAAGTAAATGTCACCCTGGACCTCGATTCAGCATTCTTTCTGGCCCCCCCAAAATGCTGGTGGTCCAAGAAAGTTACCCATTCGGAGGGGAAGTAATTCATATTTCAGGTAAAGTTCCGGATTAAAGTCACACCAGGTCCCTTGCCGTTGTGTGATTTTTATCTCTTCCTGGGAGACCAAAATCCCTTGGTATTCTTGAGAATCTCCAGTTGCCTTGTTTTCCCACATAGGCTTTTGCCACCTCCTCCTGCCTGATGATCAGTTTCCTGAAGGATTTCAGTTTGATACAGATGAAGTGAACTTCCCTGTGGACAACCTCTGCTTTGTTGGGCTCATCTCCATGATTGATCCTCCCCGAGCTGCTGTCCCTGATGCTGTGGGCAAGTGCAGAAGTGCTGGCATTAAGGTATTTTCCCACACTTGTGGCTCCCTAAATCCAGTGGGGTGGGATGACGAAACATCAGGCTCCACGATTTAGGAGTGGTTTATAAAGTAGCTGTGGTTTTTGTTCTTTGTCCCTAGTCTCCACAAAACCTTGACTATTTTGCTATAAACAGAGGCAGGTGTGACTTTTTTCATAGTCTGGGAAGGGTAGAGAGAATGGAGCAAAAAACTAAGCTTTCTAAATTTTGAAACTGGTTAATGCAGGCAGACACATGTTTTTGCATAATTATTATCAGTGTAAGTGTCTGGTTTCAGCATTCCCCCCCCCCATGCTTAATTTATATGAATATTTCAATTCTTTCCATTCTTCATGACTACAATACTGCTCTATTGTGTTAATGTGCTACAGCGTGGCCATTGCTTGGCTTCTTCCCCTTCTGCCATCCCAGATAAACATCCATAATAAATGTCTTTGGTGAAGGGTGAGGGGGTGGGAGTTGTTTCCGACAGATACACCAACATTGAGCCTTTTAATCTCTTGCTTTTAGTTTCTGATAGTTTAATACTTGTAGTATATAGTTGTTTTCATTTAAAAATTTTCATTGCTAGTGGAGTCAAGCATTTTTTAGTAAAATTGATATTTTGGGTTCTTGTGTTTTAGTTTTGCCCTACACTTATTAATTCAGGAGATTTCTTTTTTAATGTTGCTATGCCCTCCTCCTAAATAACCCTTTTGTTTGGTCCCAGCCTGACTTCGCTAATAAACAATTCATTGTAACTTAGAGAGTAATCTGAGGTACTGAGAGTCTGTGATGGCTTTGCCCATGGTCACACAACTAGTATATGTGTGAGGTTGGAATCAGCTCTCATCTGCCTGACTCCCAAGGCCAGCTCTCTGTCCTCTCTGCCAAGCCTCCCTCTTGGGAACAAAATGCAGCTTTTTCATTAGTGGTCATCATGAATGAGGATGTAGATATTTTCTCATTTGTTCTCTTGGCAATTATATGAAATGGATTTTTTTCCTCTTTTCTTTTACCAGGTCATCATGGTCACTGGGGACCATCCAATCACAGCTAAGGCTATTGCGAAAGGTGTAGGCATCATCTCAGAAGGCAATGAGACTGTGGAAGACATTGCTGCCCGTCTCAACATTCCTGTGAGCCAAGTGAATGCCAGGTAACACCAGGAACTCTTTTTGCTTTGACCAGCTTTGGCCCAGGCTGGCTATTTTGTGAAACCAGACTGAGCGGTTTCTTGTTGCACTCTTTGGTTCCAAGGCTTTGAGCAGCGTAACCAGTGTCAGGAGTTAGCTCTTTTCTAAGTGACCAACATCAATAGACCAGTTTAGAAAGTCAGGTGTGAACAGGCTGAGGAGAAAGCTCAGCCAGCATCCATTTGTTTGCAGCCCAGGATGATAGCCACATGGTAACACATTCTCTCCCCCACCCCCAATATTCCAAGGGAACAAACCATCTCCCAAAAGCAGCTCAGATCTGCTAAAATGTTACCCCAAGTTTAGCTGGCAGGGTGTCATCATGAGTGGGGTTCCCCAGTTCATTGAAAGTATCCTTGGGATTGACAAGGGTAACTGAGGGCCACTAAATCATCTTCCTAAGCCAATTCATGGGGAATCAATGGTTCATTAGCACCTATAGCCAGGCAAACTACCTCCTTTTCTAAAATTCCTGCTTGGGAGTTGGGGTTGGGGAAAGACAGGGCAACAATTTTTGAAGGATCCCAAGCATTATTTAAAGCTACCAATGAAAACAAGGAAAAATGCCAGTCCACTACAATAAGAAAATAAAATATAGAACTTAAGCCCTTTCCCCCTGAAATATTCAGGTAGTCAGTGTGGCTTCACTATCCAAAAGCCATGTGCTCTGTCTAGTCTTGCTGCTGATACTGGGTGACCCTGGACAAGGCACTTAGCCTTTTGGTTGCCCAGATGGCTGCACCCTGAGACTCCAAATTGCTTAGGGCAGCTGCTGCTCTTCATTGATGGAAGGAATAACCTCACCAGGGAGTTCCTAGGACAAAAATATTCCAGTAGCCAAGTAAAGCAAGTAAACCTCCATGAGTTATACAGAGAATTGCTTGTCTAAGCCCTTTTTAGTTCTAAATTAGGCAGGTAGAAAACAGGATACTCAGTCCTTGAGTTGCAGGAGTCCAAATCAGTAAAGGCAAACCACAGAATAACCTTTTTTTTTTTTTTTAATGGGTGAAGGAAATTGGAATGGGGCGCGGGGGGGGGGGGGGGCACAGGTGTCTTGTCCAGAGTCAAACCAAGAAGTTGCCATGCCAGGATTATTGAAAAACAATATGTCCTGGCTCCCAAACCAGTGCTTTCTCTCTGTCATTTTTCATGCTCTCCCTAACCTTTAAAAATGAGCTTTCTGAAACATTTAGCCATCGATACTGACTCAGCTTGGCTTTCACTTGTCAGCCTTCTCCTTGCCTTTAGGCATGATCAAAGCTAAGTTATGTCACAAGAGCTAAGCAATTTCAAAGAGTTAGATTAAAACCCCAGAAGAGGAGGTGGCCCTAAGCAGGCCCCTTTTTTTTTTTCCCCCAACCCCAATCAGAATCTCTTTTCCTTCAGAGCTAAACATCAGTTGTGATTGTTCTCTGCATAAATAGTTGTGGAAAATTTAAGGATAGGATGGGGAAACTTGTTTTTATATACAGAAATCAGCCTTTTTTGGGGGGGAGAGAGAGGAAATGCCCTGTGGGTGAGTTAATAACTAGTAGTAATAATAGTTAATATTTTCATACTTTGGGATGCAAAGCATGTTCCATATATGATTTTGTAGATATCTATAACAAATATGTGATGCCATCTGTTCTGTGTATATGTACAAATCATGTAGATAATACATTATTTGCTTATACACTTCTATCTATACATAATGCATGTATAGAAAGCATGTTGTATAGGTATTGTTCCCATTGTATAGATGAGGAAAGTGGGGGCAGAGAGCGCATCTTAAGTGCCTCATTTGTTTGCAATTTTAGAGACGCCAAGGCCTGTGTGGTACATGGCACTGATCTGAAGGACATGACCTCAGAACAACTAGATGACATCCTGAAGCATCACACTGAGATTGTCTTCGCCAGGACCTCTCCTCAGCAGAAGCTCATCATTGTGGAAGGCTGCCAGAGACAGGTCAGGGAGCAAGCCTTGCAGAAGGGAGGGAGGGAAGGAGGGAGCAGGAAGCTCTCCTAGGCTTGCCAGTAGTGCACGGTGAGATTTCAGGGGCTTTGGCGCCTTCTTTCATCGGCAACAGCATCACAGTGCCTATGGTGGGATCACTAGCTGGGTTCATCTTCTCTCAGGCTGGGGGGAAAAATAAAGGAAAAACTCCAAAGACCTCATTTAACTACTAAGGAGGCCAGAAGATGAGCTAAGTGTGCACTTCCAGTACACTTGTGGTGTAATAAAGCTTCAGTTGGGCACATTGAGAATGCAAGGGGGGGAGTAACCGATAAGCATGAAACCCCCCAGTGTGTAGTCAGTCCCACAAAAGGGAAGCGTCTCCTTGGTTGTTAATGGTTTCCTTCCTTGTCTTTTCTCTGGCCAGGGTGCTATTGTGGCTGTGACTGGGGATGGTGTGAACGATTCCCCTGCCCTGAAGAAAGCAGACATTGGGGTTGCCATGGGCATCTCTGGCTCTGATGTGTCCAAGCAGGCTGCTGACATGATCCTCCTGGATGACAACTTTGCTTCTATTGTGACTGGAGTTGAAGAAGGTAAGAGAAATTCTGATGCTCCCAGCATCTGCCAAGAAGTCTTCCCTGGTAAAAAAAAGATGCTTAGTTTTAAATGCCTGTGTTTTACAAAAAACCTTTTGGAGGGGTGAAACTAGTTCATGTAGCTTTTTATAACATGCAGCTTTATAACAAATGATCTTGCTTTTCCTAGGTCGACTGATCTTTGATAACCTGAAAAAATCCATTGCCTACACACTGACCAGTAACATTCCAGAAATCACCCCTTTCCTCATCTTCATCATTGCAAATATCCCTCTGCCCTTGGGGACTGTCACCATTCTCTGCATTGACTTGGGTACTGACATGGTGAGTTCAGGTGACATCTTCCATCTAGTCCACAGTTACATCATGGGGTGTCACCACTGGTGTTGTCCGCATCCACTGCAGGGAAATATCCTTGTAACTTCCCCCATAGGGAAAAGAATGTGTTTAGTCCCATAAGCCAGGTTGCTCAATAATCTCCCTCCTTATTTTAGAACCTTAGAGATCATCTAATCCATTTCAATACCTCCAGCCCAAGGGGAGAGGAGAGCCCGGCAGAAACTGTATTGTGAAGGCTTTCCCTGGCTCTCTTATCATGTTATCTGTAATACCTTTTTATTGGCAAGCAGGACATCTTTCTCCTTTGCAAACTATGTATCAGGTAATCAGACCCCTAACACCATCTCATTGTTGGAATAACTTAAACCAGTTTGGGACAATGAGATTACCTCACCCCTTTAAATACAAGAAGAATATACAGCAGCCCCGTGCTGGTCACAGCGCTGATCATGGAAATCTTCTGTCCTCTTATCAAGGTACCAGCTATTTCCCTGGCTTATGAGCAAGCTGAGAGTGACATCATGAAGAGACAACCCAGAAATCCGAAAACTGACAAACTGGTAAACGAGCGGCTGATCAGCATGGCCTATGGCCAGATTGGTGAGCAACAGCAACAACAAAAAAAACCACTCATGTCTGTGCAGGGTGGGAAGCTCATAGTTTTTTAGAGGGAAAGATAGACTGGCTTTGAACCAAGACTAGTGTCTCCCAGTGTTTGTCCTAGGTAGGTTAAAAAAAAATCAATTAATAAAGCCTTATAAAATCTCTGCCCTTTCTTATCTCAGGAAGTGTCTCAAGATTAATATGTTAATTCTTAGCAAGTTTTTCACTTCAGTTGGTATTTATTTCTTGGGGTAGTTGCCTTTCTGGCAATTGAGGACAGCCTAACCTCATGAAGCACAGGAAGGACTTCTGTCTCCAGGCATTCAGAGGAGCAGTCAGTTGATACTTAGTTAGGCTCGCAATGAATTCCAGAGATTAGTTTGCAAACCTGGAGAATTTGGAAGACAGGAAGGTTTCTCTCTCTCTGTGTCTGTGTCTATCTCTCTATCTCTCTGTCTCTCTCGCGCGCGCGCGTGCGCACACACACACACACACACACACACACACACACACACACACACACACACACACAGAGTTTCCTATCTATAGGTTAGAATATCTGGAATTTGTACCATTAGAAAGTCAGGCTTTCTAGGATATTTGAATCAGAGCTATTGAGGTTTAAAAAGACCCACTGGGGCAGAAAATTGGGAGGTCATACTTTTGGTCACAACTCCCAGACATTTAATGGACTCCTAATAGAATGTGAAATCAAGTAAAATTTATTAAGCACTGGGGATAACAAAGAAAGGCAAAAAGGCAGTTTCAAGAAATGTGGTCTCATGGAAGAGCAACATGCAAATAACTGTGCAAAGCAAGGTCTATGCAGGATAAATTGGAAATAAGCAACAGAGGGAAGGCATGGCATGATGATTAAAGGGAATCAGGAAAGGTTTCCTATAGTAAGATTTTAGCTGGAACATTTGAAGGATGCTAGGGAAGCCTGGAGACTTAGAAGGGGAGGCCAACTCCCCCTCCCCCAACCGCCCCACCCCTCACATGGAAAGTAGCCAATGAAAATGCCTGGAGTAAGGAGGTGTGGAGTGTTGAAGAGATGATGGAGCTTGGAAAGGTCAGCTCACTCAAGCTCAAAGGCAAAGTGAGTCATGTAGATAGCGGCCCACAGAGAACAGCTCTGTTCCTGTGAAATCACCCAGGAATGAGCTATTTCCACTTTCCTTTGGGGGATGGGGAGTTCTCACCATAACTCTTAACATGCTTTTGGGATAAGTCCTGAAGTACTAGTTGAAATGAGTAGGCAAGTCAAGTGATCAATGTGTCATCATCTGAAAATAGTCTGGAATGGCAATTTGGTTCAGTGAAAAGAACAGTGGGCCAGAAGTCCTGATGGGTAGTAGCACCTTAGTGAATGGGATGCAGAAATGAACCTCATTACCTTCTTTCTTTATCTCTTGATAAGTTAAGGTCCTGTATGTAAGAGTGCTGATACCCCTGTGAAGAATAAAAGGGGATGTGGTATTTACAGCACGTTTTCTCTTCTCAGGCATGATCCAAGCTCTTGGAGGCTTCTTTACATACTTTGTGATTCTGGCAGAGAATGGCTTCTTACCCTCAGGCCTGTTAGGGATCCGAGTGGACTGGGATGACCGATGGGTGAACGATGTTGAAGACAGCTATGGGCAGCAATGGGTAAGAACTCCTGGATCTCTTCTGGGACAAGAGAGAGGGTAAAGAAGGGAAAGGTGGCTTTAGGAGAGGAGTGAAGAAAAGGAACTCTAACATATGTTCTGATCTCCCTCTCTCTAGACCTACGAACAGAGGAAAATAGTGGAGTTCACTTGCCACACAGCCTTCTTTGTCAGTATTGTGGTGGTGCAGTGGGCTGACTTGGTCATTTGTAAAACCAGAAGGAATTCAGTCTTCCAGCAGGGAATGAAGTAAGTAACACATGCTAAAGGGTCCTGACTGAAAGGGGAGTTTCTGGTATAATAAAGTACCTCATTGGAACAGGGCCTTCTGTTGGTGCTGACATTCTCTCTCCCTGCTGCCCCCCCCCCCCCCCCCCCCCGAGAAAGACAACAGGGCTCTCTCTTCCTCCTGCCAGGCCTATACCTCCTTCCCACTCCAAACTTCATAGCTTAAAGGTCTGAGGGAGTAGCCAGTATAGTCTTTTGTTCTTAGATACCTTGACACAAGGGCTGGGTGCCTGAGAGATCACCGGTCTTTGCATTCTCAGTTATTGGGGGGAAAAAACCTCTAATTTTCAAGTTGCTTTCTAAGGTACCACAAGAATGGAAAGGCACTGGGGTAGTTAAAGATAGATATTTTGGGTTTGAGGTATTGTCATCTTTCCAGCACCATTTAAATATTTTTTTCTCTCCTTAGGAACAAGATCTTAATATTTGGCCTCTTTGAAGAAACTGCCCTTGCTGCCTTCCTTTCATATTGTCCCGGAATGGGTGTTGCCCTAAGGATGTATCCCCTCAAGTAAGCTACTTGACTCAGTTCATAAAATAACCAGAAAAAAAGGCTTTGAAATGTAGCCCTTTTGGCTATTACTGCTTTTAGAACATCTTGACATTTTTCCAGATGTGCCCCGAGAATGCTTCTTGTCAGGGAGAACCAACCCAGAGGGTGATATGATCTCAACTAAAACTACATTGGTTTTGGGGTTAGTTTAGACTGAGAAACTCTTGAGGCCACCTTACTTAGACCTTGTGACTGGTCACAAATCCTGCAGGATGTTGATTTTCCCTGGACATCCATTTGCCAGTGGAATCAAAACTTCCTGTAATCTGATCAGTGTTTAGTCTTTGACCAAAATGGAGGCGCACCTAGATTCATGCTGGTGAAGTAGAGAAGTCATTAGGACTTCAAGCCTAAGGAAGAAGTAGAAGAGCTTCCTATGGGAAATCCATGTCAGGCAGCACAGCACTGTAGTGGGGAACCTAATGTAAGTAGGCCCCTTTTAGATATCAGTCCTTGCTTAACCTTATTGGAGGTCATTGTAACCTCTAGATCCTGAACTAATCCATTTATATTAGCACAGGGAAATTGTCACACCATTTCCTGAAATTATAAAAATCGCGTCTGATGTAGTTTCAAAACCCCTCCAAGGCCCTTCACTTTGACTTTTGAGATGTTGCTAAGGGAGACCTTGAACAAGTCACTGTACTCATGTGTAAAGTGGAGATAATGATACCTGGAATACTTGCTCCATGGGGATTATTGAGCAAGCATAAGCACCAGTCAAACTTAAAAGTGCCCTATTAACGTCAGCTGTCCTTACTCTTCTGACGCTGGTGAACTGTTTTTATCAGCACACTGTGTAGTTCTCCAGTATTTATTTAAAAATGGATTCCTTTGGCTGGTGCCATAGCAATCCTCAACTAATAACCTGGAGAAACACATCCCCCACCCCCCATTTTCCATATCATCACATATCTCCAATGGGTTTTAACATCTTCAGACTTCAGACTTGGAGCTTATTATCATTCAGTCAGTAAACATTTATTAAGTGCCTACTATGTGCCAGGCATTGTGCTAAGCACTAAGGATACAGATAAAAAGAAAGCCAGTCACTCAGCGCTCTGTCCCTTGAGGCTACTGTTACTGGGGTTGACTGGGCCATAGGTCCAAGGTTCAGAAGACCAGCAGATGAAGCAAGTAATTGTTCAGCTTCCAACAACAAAAAAAAATGTAATGGAATTGCCACAAAATTAGCAACAGAAAATATGCCCAAATCTCCTCCCATCATAAAAAGAATAAAACCAAAAAGGGCTAAATAAACCCTGTGACCTGATTTCCTTTAATGAAATCCTTTTAGGCCTGAGGCATGTGGCTCACTGCTTATTTCCGTTAGCTTTTCTATTTGACCCTATCTCAATGTGACTCTTTGTTGTGTGGTGTTGTGTGTATCCAGGAGTGCGGTTAAGGGTGTCCTTATGAGGAAGGATTTCATCATTGCTCTACAGAAACACATGACTTCTACTCATTTCCTCTCCTCCCCCATATGGCCAAGAGCATGCATTAACTTATTTGATTCTATTTCTAGACCAACTTGGTGGTTCTGTGCCTTCCCTTATTCCCTCCTTATCTTCGTGTATGATGAAGTCAGAAAGCTTATCATCAGAAGGAGCCCTGGTGGTAAGAACATTATTATTATTATTATTATTATTATTATTATAATTATCATTATCATTATCATTATCATTATTATTATTATTATTTAGATTGGGAGTGGGGGGGTGGGAGGCAGGTGTAGGTAGTGTGCCATCTTGGGTTTGCCTTTAAAAGGTCTGTGTTCTTTAACTTGCCCGGGGTCACACAGCTAGTAAGTGTCAAGTGTCTGAGGCCAGATTTGAACTCAGGTCCTCCTGAATCCAGGGCGAGTGTTTTATCCACTGGGCCACCTCGCTGCTCCAAACCTGATACCCTTTCTCCAGAGAGACTTCTGTTATTTTGAAATGAAATTTAGCAGTGAGCTTAAGATTGCACTCCAAATTGTGGAGAGGACTTCTCTCACTGAAGCTTAGTTTTGCTCATTCTTTGTGGTTTTCACTTAAGCATTCTCAATCAGATAACTAATGTGTTTTCCTTTTGTTCCTGTGCTTTTCTAGGCTGGGTGGAGAAAGAAACCTATTATTAATCTCCCTGTACTGCACGTCGTTCCACATATTCTGCATCCATCGCCACCTCTTTGTGTAAATCAGTCTTGGAATTCAGAAATTTACCCCGGTAGGAAAGCACCGAAGCATGTGGGGGAAGCAAGGTGTCCCAGAATGAAGCATGTAGATACGGGGGGGAGGGGGGAGGGGGCTGCCTGTATACATCCGTCTGTGGGAAGGTTTTTATGTGCCTTTTTGTTTTTGTAAAAAAGGAAAAACCGGAAAGACTGAAAGCATACATTTTATATCTGGATTTTTACAATAAAGATGGATTATAACTGAATTATTCCTCTGTCTTTTTTTAGGGGAGGGGGGAGGAGAATAATACTTCAGGCACAAATACTTAAACGATTTGTGAAGGAGTTTCTAAATTTAATATCCAGGAATCTCTACCACGTTATTGACTTTTCTCAGTTCCTATAGGGATTGGATTAAAGATGGTTTCTTCATTTTCATTAATCTCCATATTTATTTTACTCATGAAATCTCCAAGGATTTTTTTCTGCTTAAAAACAACCAAATCAATAAACATGTATTAAGCACCTCTATGCTGAGTGCTGGAACTAGCAATATTTTTACTTGTCTGATCTGTTTAGCAACACACTTGACCAGATTATATAAGTAACTTTTGATAGAAACTTCATTGAAATCATTAAGAAATAACTGCCCAGTGGATAGACCACCGGCCCTGGATTCAGGAGTACCTGAGTTCAAATCCGACTTCAGACACTTAACACTTACTAGCTGTGTGACTCTGAGCAAGTCACTTAACTCCAATTGTCTCACTAAAAAAAAAAAAAACAACAACAACAAATAGCTTCCTCCTTGACACCCAATCAGAGAATCCTTTGGCTTTTAATTAAGTAAACATGTAGCCTCATCACTAAGACACACTTGGTAAAAGCACATTAGGAAAATGACATTCCAGATTTCCCAGTTGGAGTAAAATAAAGAATTAATATTCTGATTCCTGACTTCAAGACTGTAGTTAGGACCCATTCTATGTCATCTTTCTTCTTCCCTAGGAGTTGATGAGTTTCATATGAAAAATAACCAGGCCTTGTTGGCAAGATTAGGTCTATGGTGTGTTCACTGCAATGCGTAACTGAGGGCTTTTTAGTTGTCACAGAAAAGGAACAAAACATAGTTTGATATTAGCCTGTCAAATATGCTGCCCACCACAGAATCCTTTTCCCATCATAATTTTCTTACCTAGGCAGCAGTGACTTTTAAAGAATGTCATTTATTCAAGTGCCACACTATATACAAGAAAGCAATCGGTTAACTACCTAGAAAAAGAAACCCATCTATTCAACAGGTCCTGTGACCCTCAGGCCCCAAAACTTGTGGCATGAGCAGAAATAACAATAGGTATGGAGCACAAAAAGTACACAAAATGTAAAGTTTTAGTCTTTTTTAAATAAAGTATTTTATTTTCCAGTGACATGTAAAGATAAGTTTTCAACATTTGTTTTTATAAGATTTTGAGTTCTAAATTTTTCTCCCTCCCCCTTCCCCAAGAAAGCAATCTGATGCAGGTTATATATGTCCAATCACATGAAACATTTCTGCATTAGTCATGTTGTGAAAGAAGAATCAGAACGAAAGGGGAAAACCTCAAAAAAGAAAAAAGTAAATAGTATGGTTCAATCTGCATTCAAATTCCACAGTTTTTTTGTTTTGTTTTCTGGATGTGGAGAGCATTTTCTATCAAGCCTTTTGGAATTGTCTTGCTGAGAAGAGCTAACTATCATAGTTGATCCTCATACAATGTTGCTGTTGCTGTGTACAATGTTATGGTTCTACTCAGGAAAGCACTCATCATTCCACTTAAGTCTTTCCAGGTTTTTCTGAAATTTGCTTGCTCATTTCTTATACCATAATAGAATTCCATTACATTCATATACCACAACTTGTTTAGGCACTCCCCAAATTGATGGTTATTCCCTCGATTTCCAATTCCTTGCCAACACAAAGAGAGCTGCTATATTTTTTTGTTTTGGGGGTTTTTTTGGGTGTGTGAGGCAATTGGGGTTAAGTGACTTGCCCAGGGTCACACAGCTAGTAAGAATTAAGTGTCTGAGGCCAGATTTGAACTCAGGTCGTCCTGACTCCTGGGCTGGTACTCTATCCACTGTGCCACCTACCTGCTTTGCTGCTGTATTTTTCTACACGTGGGTCCTTTTCCCTTATTGATTTCTTTGGGATACAGACTTAGTAGTGGTATTACTGGGTCAAAAGATATACATAGCCCTGTCACCCTTTGGGCATAGTTCCAAATTGCTCTCCAGAATGGTTGGATCAGTTTTCAACTCCACCGACAATGCAATAGTGTTTCAATTTTTCCACAGTTCCAACATTATTTTCCTTTTTTGTTATTAGCCAATCTGATAAATGTGAGGTGGTACCTCAGAGTTGTTTTGTTTTTTTCCTATGACAATAGATGGCTACAATTTATCTGAAAACTGCCTTTTCATATCCATTTCTCAATTGGGGAATGATTTGCATTCTTATAAATTTGATTTAGTTCCCCACATATTTTATTTATTTTTTCTTTTTTGTGTGTGTGTATGAGGCAATTGGGGTTAAGTGACTTGCCCAAAGTCACACAGCTAGTGTTGTGTCTGAGGTTGGATTTGAACTCAGGTCCTCCTGAATCCAGGGCCGGTGCTCTATACACTGCGCCACCTAGCTGCCCCTTCCCTATATATTTTAGAAATGAGGCCTTTATCAGAAACACTAGCTGTAAAAATTGTTTCCCAGCTTTCTGCTTAAGTTTGAGTTGGAGAGAACATTTATTAGGTATTGTGCTGTGCTAAGCACTGGATACAAATGTAAGCAAGAGAGTCCCTACCCTTAAGGAGCTTACATTCTATTGAACTACATTTTATGCTATATATATGTGACTCCAGGCCCAGCACTCTATCCACTGCACCACCTAAAAAAGTGGGAAGGTTGGGGTGGGGAAAAAATAATCTACTCCTACTGTGACCAGAGTATCCGGTGGGAGGAACACTGCTGAGAATTTGGTTGTGAATAAAGTAAGTCATAGCTGGGCCCAACCTGACATAGGAAGTGGTCGATAATGGAAGAACTCAGACATTTGACCAGGGGGTATGATGGGAGCACTGATTCCTTATGTACAGAAGTTACATGAGCAAAGGCACTGAGATGATAGGGAGCAGAGCACACAGGTACCACTCTTCAGTTGGTGAGGGGATTTCCTTGTATCACCAAAATAGAAAAAAGAACTTCGCTCTCCTGGCCAGAACAACTCTCACCTTCAAAGAAATTCTATTGCAATAGGAATGAGTGTGAGGAAATTTTCAAAGATAAGATCAACAGGGTTTCGATTTACAAAGGCTGATGAGGTGGAGAAGGGAGAAATAAGACAACCCGAGGTTATCAAAGAAGGAAGGAAGGGTTGAGGCGGGGATGCAGGAAAGAGATGATTTTGGTCTGGATGTTGGGAAAATCTTAGGAAAGGACAAGTTGATGTCCAGAAAGTGATTGTTCTCAGGTCTCATGGGAGCAAGGTCTGGATCTCTATGACCCAATCAAATATGAGAGCAATGAGGCTGGGCCCAGTCCTTAGATTCAAAGCTACCTTTTCAGAGAGACTTGGATTTAAAAAATCCTTTGCTTTCTTGTCACATGTAGATTTTGTTTGTTTGTTTGTTTTTGCAGGGCCATGGGGGTTAAGTGACTTGCCCAGGGTCACACAGCTAGTAAGTGTCAAGTGTCTGAGGCCAGATTTGAACTCAGGTCCTCCTGATTTCAGGGCTGGTGCTTTTATCCACTGCGCCACCTAGCTGCCCCCCACATGTAGATTTTAACAAAAAAAGAAAAGGTTTGTAAAGATCAGGTTAATTTCTTCTTCTTCTTCTTCTTCTTCTTCTTCTTATTTTTGGCAGGGCAATGAGGGGTAAGTGACTTACCCAGGGTCACACAGGTAGTAAGTGTCACATGTCTGAGGCTGATTTTGAATTCAGGTCCTCCTGAATCCAGGGATGGTGCTTTATCTACTGTGTCATCTAGCTTCCCCCATTGGGTTAATTTCTTAAAGGTAATGGAAACTTTTAAGTTCTTGGGATACAGGACAATTCTAGTTACGAAAGAACCTTACAAATATGTCCTCCAGTCCCTTCATTGAACAGATGATGAAACTGACCAAGAGAAGTGAATGACATTATCCATGTCCCATAATTACCTTATGACTCACTCTAGACTAGGCAACCGAAACTTTGGTATAAGGACCCCTTTACTCTTAAAAACTGAGGACCCCCCCCAAGAGATTTTGTTTATGTAGGTTATATCTATCGAGATTTCTCATATTAGAAATAAAAGTATCTTAGTATTCTTATAAATATGAAATTGTTTTGACTTTATGGACTCTTACCCCAAAAGGATCTGGGGGGCACCCCTGGGACATCCCCAGATTACACTTTAAGAACCACTGACCAAGAACAAAAATTAGGTTTTCCTCATATAATCCACCTATTTTTTCCATTATAGCAAGATGATAATAATATTTATAGAGAATTTAAAAGTTTACAAAACACTCTAAATACATTGTTTTGTTTGACACATAGTAGTAGGCTTCCACCAGTCACGGACAACCATGCATCAGCGCCTTGAAGAGCCACAGGCCACAGTGTGGCCGTGTTGTATCTACCCCATGAGGAGTAGCTGGAGTGGCCTCTCCAGGGCACTGGCCTGGGTGGATCAATATGGAAAATAAGCTGCTGCCCATGCAGCAGATTTCCCCTCTCCGCAACATTGGTGGATCCAAAGGAGAGGCAGAACCAATACAGTTTGGCACCAGTGCCACTGCAGGATTTGCCAGAGGGATGTGATGTCCAACATCCAACTGCCTAAGGGACTCCAACTCCTGATTTTTCCTCAAGGTTAACTCCTGAAGCCTTTCCCATACATGGGTATAGCTGCAAGGCAGTGGAAGTTTAAAATCAGGTTTCCTTCCCCTAGGCGAGTTGCCTGCCAAGGCTGACGAACCCCACCTGCCCAAAGCGACTGGTTTTAAGGTGCCAGTGACTCGCCTTCACCCCTTCTTCTGTTAGTGGAAATAGTTCCTCCACGAGAAGGCCAGGAGTTGGGCTTCGGTTGTCAGAGGCTATTTGATACGCTTGCCATTGGAGCATTTTATAGAGAGTGGGACCTTATCCCCACTCCCACCCTGACATGACAACCTTTGGAAGACACATAGTAAGCATTTAATAAATGCATGTTGATTAATTTTATTTGAGCCTCAGAACCCTAGGAATTCCTTGTAGCAATGAAATCACAGGCCTGGTTTCAAAATCAACAAAACACCCTATATCAATGCACTATGAAGGAGTGAGGGAGGGAATAAGCACTTATTAAGTACCAACTATGGGTCAGGCACTGAACTAAGCCTTTAAAATATCACCTCATTTAATCCTTACAACAACTATGAAGAATTCTCATTTTACAGATAAGGAAATGGGTGACTTGTCCAAAGTCACAGCTAGTATGTGTGGGAGGTGAAATTTGAATGTCCGTACCCCATCCTATCCATCTAGGCTCTATTTCCTAGAAAGGTGCTTAATGTTTATCTTTTTTCCTCCTGTCACAAGACCAATGAAGCCTTTGTTAGAGATGGCTTTATGATGTTTTAGATCTATATTGTGTGATCCCCTTAAATAAAAAAGCTTCAGTACCAGTCTTTGGGCATTAAACATTTATTAAAAGCATACAGGTATTTACATGGAGTTCAGAAAGTTAAGAAAAAGAAGTCCTACCTAGCCTAGAGTTCCAGCCTGGTTGGGTTCTTCCTCAAGTCCTCCTCCACCAGCCTGCTTTAATCAGGAACTCTCTAGCAAGCTGATCATGGAAGCTTTTTATAGGTCTGGAACAGAGGTGGTCCTTACACACTGCTTCAAGCTGATTGGTTGGCATCATCCAAATCCATTGGTTTTGAAGGTGTTCTCAAATTGAGTTCACAGTCTAGCTTCTGAGAACAATACCTTCTTAAGGGCTAGCCAGGTGTGATTACAATCCAGTTAACTTGAAGTAGGCTAATCAGCAGTCAATCACTCTCACTTGATTCAATCAGTCTAGATTAATGTCCAGGTGGGTCTTTGAGTATCTGCTAAATCCCATTATTTCATCACAGCCTTAAAAAATAATCATAATCAAGAAAGACTTTATTTGGAAACAAGTGTTCTTTGCCAGAACATCACCAGGGTGAGATCTCTAAGCCACGTTAAGATGGGATCCAGTTTTCAGCTGACTGCCTCCCCACACAGCACCTCTCTGTAGTTTATCTATACACACTGACCTAGATCATTTCAAGAGTTTATTAGGATGTTTTCTGTCATTCGTTATCTCCCAACTCCAACCCATCCTTCATAGCCGTATCAAAATAGATGTTTCACTCAGATCTGGTCCATGCTGGTTCTTGGGTCAAACCCCTACAATGTCTTCCTGTAGCCTCCTGAGGGAAATTGAAGCCCGGTATTTCATGGCATTCTATAGTCCAGTTCCACTCATCCCTCCCCGACCCATCTCAAGGCGCTACTCTTTATGATCTCCATACTCAGCTCCACAGTCCAGTGGTGCATTGGCCCAGTACCTATTAAGTCCTTTAAAACCCAACTCAGGGGGCAGCTAGGTGGTGCAGTGGATAGAGCACCTGCCCTGGATTCAGGAGGACCTGAGTTCAAATCCTACTTCAGATACTTGACACTTAACTAGCTGTGTGACCCTGGGCAAGTCACTTAACCCCAATTGCCTCACCAAAACCAAAACCAAAACAGAAACAACAACAAAAACAAAACAAAGCAAAACAAAAAACCCAACTCCTTTAGGGGAAGGACTGATTCTTTCCCTCTTTCTTTGTATCCCCGGCACTTTAGGAGGTGATTAATAAATGCTTAACAACTCATGATAATTCTTATAATTCTTCTTTTTCCCACCCCAACTCATTTCTTCCACCAACAGAATGCCTTTGCTTCCTCCTGCTTCCACACCCAGAAAGGAAGGGAATAATAACTCACATTTTTATTGCATTTTAAAGGTTTGCAAAACTCCTTCCTTACAACAAGCCTGCGAGGTTTTATTATCCCTATTGTTCAGTTGGGGAAACTGAGGCTTTGGCAGATAAAATGAGACGTGGCCAGTTTCTGAGGGAGATCTGAATGGGGATCTGCTCCTCCCATGTTCAGAGGGCACTTTTCCCTATCTCACGGGGTGGGAGGGGGGGGGCAGGCACTACTGTCACCCATTCAAACCAGAATAGGATTTTTTTGTTTTGTTTTGGTTTTGGTTTTGGGGGGGGGCAATGGGGGTTAAGTGACTTTCCCAGGGTCACACAGCTAGTAAGTGTCAAGTGTCTGAGGCCGGATTTGAACTCAGGTACTCCTGAATCCATGGCCGGTGCTCTATCCACTGGGCCACCTAGCTGCCCCCCAGAATAGGATTGAAAATCCCAAGAGACTCTAAACTCCAAGGGGAATGTCTTGTGTACCTGAGCAGAAAACTGGTTTTATGGGCCAAGAAATAGAAACCGTAATCTGACCAGGGGCATTCTGCTTTAAAAAGAACAAACTAACCCCCAGGAAAATTAGACATAAGATCATGGAAAGTTTCTTGGAAATTAAGCACAAGCTGCTTTGAAAGGTTAGGCAAATGTCCTTGCCCCCAGGTGCTGCAGCTGAATAATTAGGAAGTATGAAAGCCTACCTGCTTTAATCCTCAGTTTATGCAATTGGCTTCTTGCTAAAGCAGGCCTTGGGTGGCTTTTCTGGAGAAGATTTTGAAGGCAGATGCATCTTGAGTTAAATAGTAACTATTTTCCTGAGTAAACTTAATCATTTCCCATAGGATCATTAAAAGTTGGTGCTTAGAGATTCAATTTGTCTGTTCATTTGATTGCTCAAGAAAAGTGAAAGCGGTACAAAGACCTGAGCTCATGCTGCTCTACCACTTTACTAGCTATGAGGCGTTGGGGAAGACACCTTGTGAGGTGGCCCTCAGTTTTCTCATCTGTAAAGTGGGGACAACTTTTTACACTACCTACCTTAAACTTTTATCACTTTACAAACTCTGAAGGGGCACCCAAATGTGGCCTTGCATTGCTCTTATTAGATGACTTGTCCAACAACAACAGCAACAAAAGAGTTAGTTTTATTAGAGGCAGCTAGGTGATGCAGTAGATAAAGCACCAGCCCTGGAGTCAGGAGGACCTGAGTTCAAATCCGGCCTCAGACACTTGACACTCACTAGCTGTGTGACCCTGGGCAAGTCACTTAACCCTCATTGCCCCACAACCCTCCCCCCACCCCCCTCCCCCAAAAAAAGAAAGGAAGGAAGAAAAAGAAAGAAAGAAAGAAAGAAGAAAGAAAGAAAGAAAGAAAGAAAGAAAGAAAGAAAGAAAGAAAGAAAGAAAGAAAGAAAGAAAGAAAGAAAAGAATTAGATAACTTTTCCAAGATCACACAAGTTTGCTGTAAAGGCAAAAAATCTGAAAATAAGGCAACTGGGCTCCTAGAACCGTTGACTTTGTGTGGGTCTGTTTAATTGTTCTCTATTTGAAATGTTTCACTTCTGCTTTGACTCAGTTCCCATAAAATAAACACAAGATCTTTTTCCAAAGTAGGAAGCCTCCCTGTACCACTCTTGCTATATAATTTTTTTTTTTTGCAGGGCAATGGGGGTTAAGTGACTTGCCCAAGGTCACACAGCTGGTAAGTGTCAAGTGTCTGAGGCCGGATTTGAACTCAGGAACTCCTGAATCCAGGGCCGGTGCTTTATCCACTGTGCCACCTAGCCGCACCGCTATATAAATTTTAAAAGTCCAATTTAGTATCAGTTAAGAATGTAATAATATAACAAAAAACTTAAATAATTGTGCAGACACACTACATTTTTGGCAGGGCTAACACTGTCATGTGGACATTTTTACAGTATATGTATGTATGTATACATGTACACATACATGTGAATATAGACATACATATACACACTTTCATGGTTAGAACTGTACTAAGACTTTTGAGATACCCTGTGTAAAACTGACACATCAGTTGTCAGACTCCATGTTCCAGATACCTTGATTTCTTTTTTCCCTTCTTGCTGTTTTGTTTTTATTGATATTTCTTTCCAGAGAAAGCCATCCCTTGCAACAAACCATTTGGCTTTCTACTACAGCATACAAGCTCACATTTTGTTATCTCCAAATCTCCAAATCTTCTCCTAATTTGCACTTTCATATACCAAGGTTTCTGCGTTTCCCTGTGTTCCCTTGCTTCTATCAGGATGACCTGCTAAATATTTTTTCCAGGGCCTGTATGCTGATGATTCTCTCTCTCTCAGTACAATCAGGTCTTTTCTGGATCACTCTCTCCCAAAGGAGCTGGCAGCACACACCCAGAGAAGGTGCTGATGCCTTGTGCTTCATCACTTGCATAGCATGATCATCACAGAATGCTCCAACTAGAGGGGCCTTGGAACCAAAGAATATAGAATGTCAGAGTTGGAAGGGACTTTAAAGACTATGTCATCCAGCTGACAGGTGAGGAAGATGACGAGGGGATTATAGGATGAGATATTTCTCATACCAATAACCCATACTTCAGATGCCACTGACTTCAGCACAGCTGCTCAGTCCAAAGGGGAGATCTGGTTTCAAGAAGTTGGTGTTACTGCATTCCTCATGTTAATCTCCCTATGGTTGAAATTCATTTCAGGAATCCTTGGCTTGGTGCATAGTTGGAGTGGGGAGGGATCCTCCCCTAATAATGGAGCAAGTCAGGGACATTCACAGTCAAGGTCAATGTATTCCTAATAAGGATGTCCTAACTGGTTCCTTAAAGTCCTTCAGTGTTTTCAGAGAGGACCTCCCTCCCCTTGAACAGACTTGGAGAATAGAGCCGGAAGTATGCCTCCTGGTAGGCTATCAACAGCAATGGGCTGCCTTGACCTGAGATGAACCGTAAGTACAAAAATGCATAGTGGGAGAGAGAGAGAGAGAGAGAGAGAGAGAGAGAGAGAGAGAGAGAGAGAGAGAGAGAGAGAGAGAAGCAGCAACAGAGACAGAGAGAGACAAACAGAGATAAAGACAAAGGGACAGAGAGAAAGAGAATGAGAGAGAGAAAAAGAGAGATAGAGAGAGGGAAAGGAAGGGAAGGGAGGGGAGAGGAGGAAAGGAAAAGGAAGGGAGGGAAGGGGAAGGGAGGGGAGGGAGGCAGCTACCACAAAAAGAACAGCTATAAATATTTTTGTGCATGTGGGTTCTTTCCCCTTTTTATAATCTCTTTGGGACATAGACTTTGGGTTTACTAAGCCCAAAGATTCCAGCTTTGGGATAAGAACTCACTATTTCACAAAAACTGCTGGGAAAACTGGAAAATAATATGGTAGAAACTAGACATAGACCAACATCTTACACCATATAACAAAATAAGGTCAAAATAGGTACATGATTTAGACATAAAGGATACCATAAGCAAATTAGAAGAGGAAGGAATAGTTTACCTGTCAGATCTATGGAGAGGGGAAGAATTTATTACCAAAAAAAGATACAGAACAATATGAAATGCAAAATGGATCATTTTGATTACATTAAATTAAAAAAGGTTTGTATAAACAAACCCAACCCAACCAAGATTAGAAGGAAAGCAGAAATCTGGGAAACAACTTTTATAACCAATGTTTCTGATAAAAGCCTCATTTCATAAATACATAGAGAACTGAATCAAATTTATAAGAACACAGGTTGGGGCAGCTAGGTGGCGCAGTGGATAGAGCACCGGCCCTGGAGTCAGGAGTACCTGAGTTCAAATCCGGCCTCAAACACTTAACACTTACTAGCTGTGTGACCCTGGGCAAGTCACTTAACCCCAATTGCCTCACTAAAAAAAAAACAAAGCAAACAACAACAACAAAAATAAGAACACTGGTCATTCCCCAGTTGAGAAATGGTCAAAGGATATGAACAGGCAGTTTTCAGATGAAGAAATTAAGCTTATTTACAATCATATGAAAAAATGTTCTCAATCACTATTGATTAGAGAAATGAAAATTAAAACAACTATGCAGTTCTACCTCATACCTATCAGACTGGCTAATATGACAAAAAAGGAAAATGATAAATGTTGGAGAACCTGTGGGGAAATTAGAACACTAATGCATTGTTGATGGAGTTGTGAATTGATCCAACTAATCTATTTGGAACTAGGCCCAAAGGGCTATAAAACTATACCCTTTGACACAGTGGTACTACTACTAGGTCTATATCCCAATGAGATTATAGAAAAGGGAAAAGGGGGCAGCTAGGTGGCACAGTGGATAAAGCACTGGCCCTGGATTCAAAAGGATCTGAATTCAAATGTGGCCTCAGACACTTGACACTTACTAGCTGTGTGACCCTGGGCAAGTCACTTAACCCTCATTGCCTCCACACACACACACACACACACACACACACACACACACACACACAGAAGAAAAGGAAAGGGACCCACATGCACAAAAATATTGACCAGAATTCTTAAGTCTTTCAAAATGTTTTGTCTTTAAAATTTGTTAATTGTATACATTGATCTCCTGATTCTACTCACTTAATTATTTATCAAGTCATACAAGTCTTCCTAGCTTTTTCAGAAACTGCCTGTTTCATAATTTATTATAGTGTACTACATTATATATCATAACTTCTTGAGCTATACCCAATGGATGGGCATCCCTATCATTTCCAGTTCTTTGCCACTACAAAAAGAGCTTTTATAAATATTCTTAAACAGAGGAGTCCTTTTTCTCTTTGATCTCTTTGAGAGGTTACTCACTAATATTTATGAAACACATATTCATAAAGAACTCTGCAGAAATACAAGGGAAATAGAAAGTTGTATGAGATGTAATTCCTATCCTTAAGGAGTTTAAAATCTAGTAGTTTATATCAAAAGAAAATTCAAATCAAAACTCAAAAGCAATGATACCCAAAGAAATATTAGATATAGCCTATATCGAACATTTATATAGAGTCTAAAGATTTGCAAAGCATATTTACAGATGAGATAACTAAGGTT
This sequence comes from Dromiciops gliroides, assembly GCF_019393635.1. Lineage (NCBI taxonomy): Eukaryota > Metazoa > Chordata > Mammalia > Microbiotheria > Microbiotheriidae > Dromiciops > Dromiciops gliroides. Next base: position 444,919,958 of record NC_057864.1, read on the forward strand.
GGCAAGAGGTTAAGTGATTTTTCCCAAGGTCACACAGCTAGTGAGTGTCTGAGGCAGGATTTGAATTTGAGGTTTTCTGACTACCTCTAGAGCTCTCCACATTGACTATGACATTTATCTTCCTAAATACAGAATCCATTGGCCCCTGAACCCATTCCTTTATATATCATATATATATATACACACACACACACATATATATATATACACACATACATATATGTATCTATATTGAGGAGTACAGAAGTAGTTTGGTTGGATCCTAGTCTATGCAGTGAAACCCCCTTAAATATGTCCAATCACTTGCCTCTCTGTCGCAACCACCTGCCATTTTTATTAAGTTGGTCCATTGGTATAAAAAAGAAATTTATTTATAGCATATTTATATCAATTATAGATCACAAAGGATGAAATTTATTAACTTCATTTATTTTAGACTTAATGTTGTATTGCCTTTGTTGTTTTTATGCCTTAGGTCAAACTATTTTTGTTTTGTTTTTAAATCCACAGATACCTTCTACAAATTTGCACATGAACAGACCCATTTATTGCTGTACTATTTTTTTCTGAGTCTTAACTTATACATACACTCATTCATATTTATATATACATATATATATATATAATGTGCATATACAGATACCCAAGGTACTCATAGACATATACCTATGTAATAATAATAAGTGACATTTATGTAGCTCTTTGTAATGATTGGAATGACACCACCTACTGGAGACTTACTATAGGAAAGCTCCACCATGAGGAGAATGCTTCTGAGGACAAGGCCATGAAGCTTTTCCTTGGCGTCAGGAAGTGATGTTTGCTCATGGGTACTGTCTATCAAGGCTACCAGCCAATCAACTTGAGGAGCCTCCCATTTTCTGGGAGGGGACAGGAAGGAGGAAGGAGGGCCTGGGCGGAGAGCTCTGTCTCTTTTTGGTTCCTGACTTCACTGTGGTGGAAGGGAGAGAGAGAGAGAGAGAGAGAGAGAGAGAGAGAGAGAGAGAGAGAGAGAGAGAGAGAGAGAGAGAGACTCCAGAGGAATTCACAGGAAAATTGAGGAAAGATAGGATTGCCAGGCTGTTGGAATTCCGTTCTCAATCTTTCTCTTTCTATCTTTCTTTCAATAAACCCTTAAAAACCTAAACTCGTTTTATCAGTGATTTTAGTCAGTTTCCCCCAAAACTGGGGGAACAGATTAGAACCCACATTTAGAATCTTAAATTACACAACTTTATGGTTTTAAACATTCCCTCCACAACCAAACTATGATGCAGGTAGTACAAGTGTTATCAACATCCTCATTTCATGGATGAGAAAACCAGTTCTCAAAGAGATGAAATGGTTAGTGACAGCTAGCTGGTAAACCCCACTTCATTCAGGTCTCTTAGCTTCCCCAAACCACTGTGTGCTCCATTATGTCATGAGTAATTAGGTAAGAGAGAGTTTGCCCTGAAGGTTAAAAGATGTAAGAAGTGAATGGTAGTTAGCAAGTGGTATGAAAAAATGAAATCATTGAGTGGTTGAGAGGGTCTCAGATTGTTAAGAAGAAGTATAAGTACTTAATCACCTCTTCCTTAAAATCCCATGTCAGGGGCAGCTAGGTGGCACAGTGGATAGAGCACCGGTCCTGGAGTCAGGAGTACCTGGGTTCAAATCCGGCCTCAGACATTTAACACTTACTAGCTGTGTGACCCTGGGCAAGTCACTTAACCCCAATTGCCTCACTAAAAAAAAAAAAATCCCATGTCAATGGGGCAGCTAGGTGGCACAGTGGATAAAGCACTGGCCCTGGATTCAGGAGTACCTGAGTTCAAATCCGGCCTCAGACAGTTGACATTTACTAGCTGTGACCCTGGGCAAGTCACTTATCCCCCTTTGCCCCGCAAAAAAACCTCAAAACCCAAACCAAACCAAAACAAAAAAATCCCATGTCAAGTGCCATTCCCTTGGCGAAGCCATCTTTGATATATTCACCTCCCTGCCCCCTAATATTTGTTTCTCCAGGTCATCTTTTTGGTTTTGTTTTTGGAGGCAATTGGGGTTAAGTGACTTACCCAGAGTTATACAGCTAGTAAGTGTCTGAAACTAGATTTGAACTCAGATCCCCTGCTCTATCCATTTTGATACCTAGTTGACCCTTGGAGTCATCGTAATTTTTGCTGTGCCACTGGACTTTGATAACTGGAGGAGAAAATGAGGTTGTTGATTTTGTGAAGCTATCTGCCCCACTTAAACCCAATTCATGTGCAAGTTAAGACATCACTCTCCTGATCTCAATGGTTCACTCCAAAAATGAAGTATGAACAACAAAAACAACCCCTTTCTCCATATAAGAGGAAAGTGAGCTCTCCCTTTTCAAATTTCTCATAGGGTTCTATACTTCTCTTTTACCATTTCTTAGGTATTGCTTTATATTTTACATAATTATTTATATTTACATGCTTTAGTCTGCCCCTCCCCCAATAGACTGCAAATTCCTTGAGTACCAGGACTGTTTTTAGTTAATCTACATCTCTAAAACCTAGTAGAGTGCCTTCTGCATAATAAGATAAAGATGGGGACTGGATCCACAATTTCACAAGTTTGTGGAATTTCTGAGTGAGGAAAACCAGTCTACTAATGCAAGTGAATATCTCCCAGTGAAGCATTAGGGAGTTGCCTAGATCAGTCAGAGGCAATAAGCTGGCCTTGAATTCCATCCAGTCTTCAGGGCATCCTGCACTATCCCATGATGCCTCCCTATACAAGATAAATACTTAAAATATTTGCTGAATTCTAAAGAATCAGGCAGAGTACCCACCAGGAAGAAGGTTGTGGTCTCATTGGGAAAGGAAAAGTACCACTTAAGAAAGGGTTAGAGAACAAGAGAAGATAAGACAAAGTGCTTGGTAATTGAGAGCTATGTGGTAGTCACAGATAAGGGCTATGAGACTGGAGAAGGGAGTAATGGGTGTGGGCTGGAGGAAGAAAGGAGAAGAGAGGACAACCAAAGGAAGGCACCAAATGAGAACTATGAACAGAGGCATGTTAGCTTTATAACTTAACTTTATGTCAACGGACTGAAACGAGGCAGGAGCCTATTGCAAAAATGAGGAAGGAAGGAAATAAGCATGTATTAAGCACCTACTGGTGTCATCGTTGTTGGTTCTTCATTCTGGAATGACTTTGGGGTGACATCATGACTTGCAATGAATTAGATTTAAGTGAGGGAGGGCTGTTCAAGGTCACCAACCTTGCTCTTTCCTCCAGAGCCATCTGAGTCCAGTGGCAAGATACACATCAGCATGACTGGAGATGGTCCAGGATATTTAAGATAATTGGGGTTAAGTGTCTTACCCAGGGTCACACAGCTAGTAAGTGTCTGAGGTGAGATTTGAATTCAGGTCCTTCTGACTTGGAGGCCAGTGCTTTATCCACTGCAACATCTAGCAGCCCTTTGGGTCAAATAGAGGCAGCTAGGTGGCTCAGTGGATAAGGCACTCATTGACTCTGGAGTCAAGAGGACCTGAGTTCAAATCTGGATTGTGTGACCCTAAGCAAGTCACTTAACCCTCTTTGCCTCAGTTCCTCATCTGTTAAAATGAGTTAGAGGGGGAAGCTAGGTGGCGCAGTGTATAAAACACCAGCCCTGGATTCAGGAGAACCTGAGTTCAAATCCAGCCTCAAACACTTGACAATTACTGGCTGTGTGACCCTGGGCAAGTCGCTTGACCCCAATTGCCTCAGCAAAAACAAAACAAAACAAAACAAAAAAAGATCAAAGAGAACAGTGGGAAACAAGAACTCCAGGAAAAAACAAAAATGAGTTAGAGAAGGAAATGGTAAACCATTCCAATACCTTTGCCCAACAAACTCCCCAAAATGGATGTTTTCATGATTGAAATAACTCAACAACAACATGTGCCAAGCACTTTACAAATGCCTCATTTGATCCTCACAACAACCCTGAAAGACGCTATGATTGGCACCACTTTACAGTTGAGGAAACTGAGGTAGGCAAAGATTAAGTGGCTTGATCAGACCTGATCTCAGGTCTTCCTGACTCCAGACCCAGAACTCTATCCATTACAGACAGAGCCTTGGAAGCCACATCGATTTAGAGAGAATATCATTGTCAGGTTGGAAAGGTTGGGTAAAAGCCAGTTCATGGAGGCTCTCGCATGCCAGGATAACAAGTGTGGCCTTTTCTTAGGTAAACAACATCAAATCACATTTGAGTAGAGGGCAGACATGATCAGAGCTATGGAATAGGATAATTATTTTGGTAGTGGTGTGGAGAAACGATTGGAGGTGGGAAATAATACATACAAGAAGACCAGTTAGGAGATCATTATAATAGGCTTGGAGAGAGGAAGTGAGGGCCTGAGTTTGAATGGTGGCAGCCTGAGTGGAAATGTGTGAGGAAAGGGGAAGAGTCAAAGGTTACCCTGAGGTTTTAAACGTGGGGGACTGAGAGCAAGATGGTGCCATCAAGAGGAACAGGGGATTTACAAGGAGAGCAGGTTTAAAAGGGAAAGTTATGGCTTTGGTTTGAGACATGTTGAGTTGAACATACCAGAGGGGCATTAAGGTGGTGATGTCTACCAGGTTGTAAGAAATATAGGATTGGATCCCCAGAGAGAGGCCAAGGCTAGATGGTGTTTTTTGGTTGTTGTTGTTGTTTGTTTTGTTTTGCAGGGCAATGAGGGTTAAGTGACTTGCCCTGAGTCACACAGCTAGTGTCAAGTGTCTGAGGCCAGATTTGAACTCATGTCCTCTTGAATCCTGGACCAGTGCTTTATCTATTGCGGGCACCTAGCTGCCCCCAACGCTAGATGTTTAGGGTAGGAAATACTTTGTTTCTTTTTTAATATAAATTTTACTTTTTTTTTCAATGAACAATCATTTTTTTAAAAAATTCTCCTTTCTACCTACTCCCATTGCAGGGAAAAAACCCATTGTGCTACTAGAAGTGACAAAAGGCATGGTGTCAGAGAACCCAGGGAATGCTTGTATGAACTGAGACAGAGTAAAGTGAGCAGAAGTCATTTATTTCTAAATAGATGAGAAATGAGGCAGCGGGGGTGGAGATGCAAGGGCAAAGTTAATAAAAAGTTAATACTTGACATTTATTTAGCATTTTAAGGCTTAGCAGCAAGGGGTGCATCGATAGAGCTCTGGTTCTGGAGTCAGGAAGACCTGAATTCAAATCTGGTCTCAGACACTTACTAGCTGTATTACCCTGGTCCAGTCCCTTAACCTTCATCTGCCTCAGTTTCTTTAAATGTAATATGGGGCTAATAATAGCACCCATTCCCCAAGGTTGTGAGGATAAAATGAATTAATGTTTGTAAAGTGCTTTGTTTCCCCCTACTTCCCCATAAAGTGCTATATAAATGCTATCATTAGTAAAAGGATGTTGAATATATCTTCTCTCAAGGTTTACAGCAACTCTATGAGGTCGATACTACAGGTATAATTCTTACTGAGCCTCAGAGAGGTTGTGTTTCACCCAATATCACAAAGCAAGAGATATAGGATTTGAATCCAGACCTTCCTGAGGCCACCTTCATCATGCTTGCCCATCTGCTGTGCTGTTCTCTCACCACGAGAAAGTGGAGACAGAAAAGAGTGTCTAGCACAGACAGAGCTTTGGGAGCCACATCCATTTAGAGGGAAGGAAGAGGAAGAGGAGGCACTGAAGGAGACCAAGAAGGACCAGTAGAGGCAGGAAGAGAACCATGAGAATGTTGTCAAGGAGAAGAGAATATCAGGGAGGAGGGCACAGGAACCTGGGCTAGGGGATGGCTAAACAGATGGTGGTGAATGATGGTTTACTTTAAGAAACAGCGTATAAAGGGGCAGCTACATGTCAAAGTGAATAAAGCACCAACCCTAGATTTAGGAGGACCTGAGTTCAAATGTGGCCTCAGGCACTTGACACTAGCTATGTGACTCTGGGCAAATCACTTAACCCTCACTGCCCCGCAAAAAAAAAAAAAAAAAAAAAAAAGGGAAAGAAAGAAAAAAGAAACAATGTATAAGAAGAATTCGGAGAAGCATGAGAAGACTTATTTGACCTAATCTTGAATGAAATAAACAGAACTAGGAAAACAACTACAACAATGTAAATGAAAACAATAACGACTGAATTTGAACTCCATTTAATTATAATGATCAAGTTTGTTCCTGAAGAAGAGATAGAAAATTTATGAGCTTCTCTTCATTGGAAAGGTAGAGACTATAGGTGTTTTATATGTGTATGTGTGCATGTATATAATGTGTATATATACACATACATAAATATGTATATATACATATACACATACATAAATATATGTAGATATTACATATGATTTTTATATATACATACATTATATATAGCCAGACTCAATGTGCTGATTAATTTTTAGTGAACTACTTTCTTTTTTTCTTTCTTCCTTTTTTATTCTTTGTTATGTGATATGGTGCCAATGGGGAGGGAAGAGGAGAAGGGTATATTGAGAAATGAAACTACTATATAAACAAAAGCTATTAATAAAAATTTAATAAATGGACAAATGAATGAAAAGCAGGAGACAGCCAACAGTGGCAAATTTCCAGAAAGGTCAAGGAGGATAAGGACTGAAAAAAGGTTTCTCTTGTATCTCTATGCAAATGGACCTATAATAAACATTCTTTACAAACTTGTTGCTCAGTTGTCTCTCCCTCTTGTTTTCTCAGATTGCCTTTCTGCAACATCTTCTGTAAACAAACTGAGGCCAGAGACTCTTATCTGCATGTCTTTCATGGTCTCCAGGGCATGGTGGGCACAGGGCACTTGCTAATGAACAGATGACCAGGAGGATTAGCTGGCCCTCACGCCCTTGGCAGTGATTCTCAAGTTTCTGGACCCAGTGTCTGATGCCCCACCCAGATGGGTGCTCACCTTGATAAAGTCCCCAAGAAGACAAAGCAAAAAGACAGACAGGTTTTGTTCTCCTTTGGCATAGTCACTCTCTGAATACCGGTTTTGTTTGAGCCCGAGGATTGGGAACATTCCAGGGCCCTGGGAACTTGCTACTTCCACAAGGTCAGACTTTCTTTTAAAAGCATTCTTTATTGGAAAGTCTCTCTTGAGTGTTCGCTTCTCCATTAGCGCTCTTATGTAACTAATAAGTAGACCTAGAAACTAAAACATATGGTGTCCTGAATTCCCAACCGGGGCTGGCTGCCTCACATTTTTAGCCTGTGCTGATAGACAGGTTTTCGCATACGCACACACTCCTGACTCATAGTAGCATTTAGGCTACCTCAAAGAATTTTTTTACAATCCATTAGCTGGGGTGACAAGGGGGTAAAAACAGGACTTTATTGCAAAGAGTAGTCAGTCTTCTGGAAAGACATCTAGATCTTTCTTTTTTCTTTTTTTTGGTGGGGAAATGAGAGTTAAGTGATTTGCCCAGGGTCACACAGCTAGTAAGTGTCAAGTGTCTGAGGCTGGATTTGAACTCAGGTCCTCCTGAATCCAAAGTCAGTGCTTTATCCACTGAGACACCTGGCTGCCCCAAGACATCTAGATCTTGAGGCAGGAAACTCAAATCCTGATTCTGTCACTTAATACTTTTGTGAGACTGGGAAGGAATCTCTGGGCCTCAGGATGCTCATCGGTACAATGAGCACATTGGACTGGAACGAGCTCTGAGATTCCTTTGAGTTTTGCATCCTATAACCTCATTGTAAAGAAAGACAATTACTTGAAGCTGTTGAGGATGAGGCCCTCCAAATGCTTCTCTTTACCGATGACAATGTGCATATTGCTTCAACAGAACCATATGGGTGGAATAACTGGCGGTCAGACCTTGTGAAGACTGAGGCACCCATTGTTAATCGTGGTCTGGTCCAACCTTCTTATTTGACAATCGAGGCTCAGGGAAGGGAAACAACAACTAAAGTCACGCAGTGAATAAGCTAGAACTAGATTGTATATGTGTGTGTGAATGTGCATCAAATGCACATGTACAGAATCCGGCACAGCTGCAAAAGAATTTGGTTGTTCTTGTTTTTGTTCTGGACCATTTGTCTTCATAATATAAGAGACTCCTAGTGTGGAAACCTTTGTCTACATCTGTCTACTATAATGTCTAGTCTTAGAGAATTGCTTGGAGTGTTGAGACTTCCCCAGACTCACACAGCCAATGAAGCAAAGGTAAAATGTGAATCCAGATTTCCTGCCATCATGACCAACTCTATTCACTGACTATATCATGCTCATTCGTGAAATTCTGTAGACGATAAAGTTTAAAAACAATAATGCTAATTTAAAAATTGAATTCAAAATCAATTGGCATGCTAGAAGGCTTACCCTTTTTTGGTTGGTTGTTTTTTGCTTGATATAAATGGGTCTAGGGGATGTTCAAAAATCTGGGCACATGTATATGCATCATGATACATATGGAGGTCACAAGGGACTTGGGCTGTGTCTGCAGCCATTGAGCCAAAGGGTGTCGGCTGGCTGTTGGGCTGTGCCCTTGTCCTATGATGTTGGAGAAGTGGAGTAGTTTGGGCCCTAGACAAAGCCAGGAACGGCATGCTACAGGCAGTGGGTAATAACCCCTCTAGTGCTTTCCCAATTCCTCAAAAAGAGGAAGACAGCACAGTATAGTTAGTGGAAAGAACCTGAATTGTAGAGGCCATATGAATCAGTCATTCTGATCTCACATCACCCCAGGGACATAAGCCTAGACAATGCTCCTCGACTCTTCTAGCTTAATAAAGAGCTTGACAATTACTACTCCCTTCCACAAAAAAAAAAAAAAAAAGTGATTGAGAAAATATCAGTAACTACTGACATGCATGCCTGCTTTTCCACTTCTACAAAATCTTTTTGAGAATCATCGACACTTTTACAAGGACAGCCTTGATGATGATGAAAAGTGAAAAGGAAACAAGCAGGCTTTTGCATCAACATTCAACATCAGACAAAAACCTCATTCTATATTGGATCACATCTTTATAGTCATGCAATTGACTCTTCCTGTGCTTATTGTTTGATGACCACAGTTTGGTAGAGCAAAATGCCATCATCTCCCACCTCTGTACCTTTGCACTCTCTGTCCCCCGTGCCTGAAATGTTCTCCTTCCTCCCCACCATTTCTTATCTTATCTGAGGCCCTCCAAATGCTTCTTTTTATAGATGGGACATTGAGAAGATTGCACCAAGCCCTGGAACACCCTTCAGAGAACTTCTTAAACAAAGTTCATAATCATTCTAAAGAATTATCCATGTTATTAAAGAATTTCATCATCATCCAGCATCCATAATCATCAGATTATTCTGATTATCCAACCAGGAAAAATTATGTGGATGACAAATGCCCTCTGTTCAGACTACAACCCTTCATATATAGTTTAGCTAAGATGCAGAATCAGTGCATAAGTACATATACATCATGGAAACACCATAAATAGATGATGAATGAGAATTAGAACTGAATAGGATGAATAGAGGAGGCTGAGTTGCTTTTGAAAAATTATTTAGAGCTTTTAGTGATCTCAACTTTCTCCCTGAAACATAGCCCCAACTTTTTTTTATTCAACTTGACTTCAAATGCTGCCTCCAAATAACTAAAATTGCAGGACTCCCAAAAGACAATGGTGATGTGAATGATGGGCATAAATTTAAGGCCATAGCATATTACTGATGAGAATTACATTCCAGAAGCACGATTCATTGTCAATGCCCAATTATTAGAACTCTCGCCCTCTTTAAATTATTCTTTATCACTTTGTATATGTGTTATGTTTACAGAGTTGAAGGCATGCTGCATCCCCTCAGTAGAAGATAAGCTGCTTTAGAGTGGGAATAGTTATTTTTTATTTTGTATCCCTGGAATCCAGCATGGTGCCTCATACATAGTCAGTACTTGATACATGTTTGTTAACTGAATTAAATTGGATTGAAGGGATTGGATCAGATTTAGCCAAAAGTGTGTCTTAAAAAGAGAACAATTTGTTTCCTATTTGCATCACTTGGGATTTTTTGGAAATTTTTTATATTTTATTTTTTCCATTTACATGTAAAAAACAATTATTACCATTCTTTTTTTTTTTTTTTTTTGGAAAACATGGGTTCCGAATACAAAGAACAGGGGCAGCTAGGTAGCATAGTGGATAGAGCACTGGCCATGGAGTCAGGAGGACCTGAGTTCAAATCCAGTCTCAGACACTTAACACTTACTAGCTGTGTGACCCTAGGCAAGTCACTTAACCCCAATTGCCTCACCCAAAACCAAAAAAACCAAAAACAAAACCAAATACAGAGAACAAAGACAATCCATGAAATTTTGACTGAGTACTGAACTGAGTTCAGCCTTATGCTACCAGGAAACATGATTATTATTAATTTTTTTTGGATCGGCAATGAGGGTTAAGTGATTTGCCCAGGGTCATACAGATAGTAAGTGTCAAGGGTCTGAGGCTGGATTTGAACTCAGGTCCTCCTGAATCCAGGGCTGGTGCTTTATCCACTGCGCCACCTAGCTGCCCCAGGAAATTTTTTTTTAATTAAAATAAAAAAAAGAACACAGGTTCCAGAACCAGTTGGAAATCATGCTTCATTAACTGAAAATACTGGAAATATTTAGAAGAAAAGATGTAAAAAACATTTCTTATCCTCCCGTATGTCCAATGAATCTCATCAATGTGTTAGTTCCTCCACTGGTGTAGATCACAATCCATTCATGACTTATACTATGAAGCTCTTGTCTGCATCATTCCTGAAATTTCTCAAAGGAGATCTACCTAATACCCTAGAGGCTTGCTCTGCATTTTTAAATAAACTGTGGCCTACCAGTAAAGTATCCAAGACTATTTGTTGTCCCTTGCTTCTCACTAACTCATGAGTTAAGCTCTTTTTCTGGTCACACATTTTCTAAATAATAGACTTCCTAACACTTCTTGCACTTGCACCATTGGTGGCAACAAACTGCTGCCTCCTTAGGCATTCTGTGAATCTCTTTCTATTGCTCTTTGACTAAATGGCAAATCCTGTTTCTCAGAGATCATGTTCCATGTGTCCATATAAAACAAATTGGGGGGTGGGGTATGGGGAAAAGAATTTCAGGAAAATAATAAAATATGTCCAAATATACTTACTTGTGCTATGACCTTCAACAAGTCCCTTTCTCTGTCAATTCTCCTTTTTCTTCATGTGAAAAATTGGGAGGCCAAACTGGAAGACCTCCAAGGTCCCATCCAGCTTTGGGATTTCACCATTCCATAAAGCCAACTGACCATTAAGTTGCTTATAACCACAGATCACGTGGCAGTGATTTCTTCAGAAGGCCAAAGTCCATCCAGCAATGTGTTTTGTAGGAGTAGCACTGACATCTATGGGTGTAACAAAAGATGGTGGGTGTAAACCTGCATTAAATAGAAACAGTTGAGTGCCCATACATAATTAGGGTGCAGAATTCTTCAGGCAGCCATGGTCTTTTTCTTGAAATATGGAAGAAAAAACAAGATTCTGCATTAAGACATAGTTGACTCTCCCAGGGAAAGATCAAATTTAGCATTCTTTAAAAATCCTGGTTATCATTTCCCTTCGTACAGGAGGTCATATAAAGATGTCTGTCTCATGAAAGGGACAGTTTCAGAGAAACCTGAGAAGAATTTATATGAACAAATGCAGCAAAGTGAGTAGAACCAGAACAATTTATACAATAACAATAACATTGTACAGACAAATAACTCCCAAAAGACTTCAGAAACTCTGATGAAAACAGCAACCAACCACATAGTCAAAAGAGGTAATTTTTGTTTATTGAAAAAATACAATTTAATTAGAAAAAAAATTCCTGCCTCCCTATCTAGAAAGGGCAGGGAACATGCATTTCTATAGCCTTTACTATGTGCCAGACGTTGTGGTAAAGGCTTTTTACAATTGTTACCTCACTTGGTCCTCACAACCACCTAGGGAAGTAGGTGCTATCACTATCCCCATTCTACAAATGAGGGAACTGAGGCAAATAGTTAAGCAACTTGCCCAGGGTCCCACAACTAGTAAGGGTGTGCAGCTAGATTTGAACTCATTTCTTTCTGAGTCCAGGTCCAGTGTTCTATCCATTACACAATCAGTTGTCTCCAACATGGATTGTTTGTTTGTTTTGTTTTGTTTTGTGAGGTACAGTAGATTGGGTCCATAGGCCTTTTATTTTCCTGGCACTGTAGAACAGGGCTTCTTAAACTTTTCCCACTCTTAACCCTTTTTTGACTGAGAAACTTTTACTCAACACTAGGTATCTAGGTATATAAAATAGGTATACATAACCTTTTTCTGTTGCCAATTTTTTCTGCCATCCCCACATTCGGTTACTTGACCCCCATGGGGTTGAGACCCACAGTTTAAAAAGCTTTACTCTAGAAAGCTATAGAGCACTCCCCAACAAATCTGTATGGATGAGATGCATACTAAGTGGGTTCCTGTTGCAGTGGAGAAGGGCAACTAATCAGTCCTTTAGTCAACCTTGTCAAGTTTAGTGAAGTAGACTTAGAGGGTGAAGTAGCAAGTTATTTCTTTGATTCCATCCCCACCTCTTGACAGATGAAATAAAGCTGGGAACGATTGCTAATAATTTTGGATAACAGAGTCAGGGGTTTAAAGGATCTTGACAAGCCAGGATGTTGGAAATGTAATCGAGATGAGTATCTGGTTTACACTTGGGTTCAAAAAAGTCAACTTTACATGCACAAGATAGCAAGGTGTGTAGCTAGACAGCAGTTCGTCTGGGAAATATCCAAGTGTTTTCATGGAATAGAAATCTAATTTTAGTCCATAATGCACTATTCTAGTCCTCACAATGGATGAGTGAGCTCATTGCTACCGGCATCCCCTCCAGTGATGCAGATCACAGCCCATTCTGTGGGACTGTCACCCATGTCTCTCTTTCAGCTCATCAGAAGGGTTCTACCCAACATGCCTGGGGCCTTCCTCATATGGAGCATGCAGCTATCCATTAGTTTTCCCTCACTCTCTCCATGTGACTGGCCCATCTTCCTTTTCAGTCATGCATTTCTTCCATGACATCCTTTCCTCTGGTCCTTCTGTATAAATTCTTTGTTTATGTTTTGCAGGCTGTTCATACCCACAGTGTGTCTCTCCCTTGTCCTTTGTGTGACCTTCAACTTTAATTCTTTGTTGATCTCAGTGTTCTATTACTCATAGCCATTCAATTTCACTGGAAGAATACTGGGTGGAAAATATGGTCCTTTGTTTCAGGCAGAAGCTTGGGGCTATTAAAAGAACTCTGCAATTTCCTAAATGTAATCCAATCTGCCTTCTTTCTTCCTTTTGCTCAACTCTGGTCCCATCTCATTGTTCATTTGCAGCGTCTCTCTGAGCTACAGATAATGGGGACAAGCTCTACAGGTTGTCCAATTCAAATTCATAATATGATAGTGGATGTTTGCAGAGTGCTTTAAGGTTTACACAGTGATTTCCATATATTATTTAATTCATTCCTAATTATATCCCTGTGAGGTAGTTGCTGTTATTAGTCTCATTTTATAGCTTGGGAAACTGAGGCTGACAAAGGTTAAGTGACTTGCCCAGGATCACATAGCTAATATATTGCTGAGGCCAGATTTGAACTCAGGTCTTTCTGACTCCAAATCCAGCACTGTATACACTAGGCCATCCACTGCCTTATAATTTAGGCCAGAAGTGTCAAATGGGTAGCCCATATGTAGCCTGCAACACTCCTAAGTAGTGTGGGAAAGAGATTAAAATGTAATTGGGAGGGGCAGCTAGGTGGCGCAGTGGATAGAGCACCAGCCCTGGAGTCAGGAGGACCTGAGTTCAAATCCAGCCTTAGACACTTAACACTTACTAGCTATGTGACCCTGGGCAAGTCACTTAACCCCAATTGCCTTACTAAAAAAAAATGTAATTGGGAAATACCTAACAAAATATACAAAAATACAATAACACATAGATAATGTTAAGGAATGGTTTTCTAAGTCAATCCAAGGGTGGGGTGTTCAAGGAGCACTAGCACCTGTGAGAGCTTGCTGAGCCTTTTCAGAGCTGTTCATCTACCTTTGCTGCCACCTTTCACCCAATACCCCAGTTAAACCTACTCAGCAGATGGTCTAAACCAGATCGAGGGGTAACCAATGGGTCTCAAATTCATTGGTGAGTTAGAGGAATTCCCCTGGTGGAAAGAGCTGAGGAGAACAATTTGTTCTGATAGCCATGAAGGCAGCTGAAGCAGGTGCTGTGGAGTACTTAGAGCTTGGTCAGACATGGAAAATACCAAGGTCATCCACTGGTTCCCCGGGGCCATTGCCAGTCGTTCTGACTTTTGTCTTGCCACTGAACTTCCATGACTCTAGAGGAGAGAATGAGACTGATGACTTTGCGCAACTCTACCTCAATTCAATCCAATCCCTGCATAAGTCAAGATGTCACCCTACCATCTGTCCTCTTTGAAAATGAAGGACAAACAACAATGAGGCCACAGGAATCCTTACACGAAGTTCAATGGCACCCATTTCTATTTAGGATTGACACCACTGATCTAGTCAATAGGTATACTTTGCCCACTTGATTTTTCCCAGATGGACAAACTCTTCTGAATGGTTATATGCCTCATTCAGGAGGATGTGCAGCATTCCTGGGATTGATGCAATGGACACAATGTCATCTAGAAACAGGAGAATCTAGAGGACCTCATCATCTATGGGAAATCATTCACAGGGAAGATATACTGTCTTACTAGGAGATGATGGCCCCATTGTATTCTATCCTAGCCAGACATCAAGAGTCTTGTGTTCAGTTCTAGGTATGAAATTTTATCAAAGACCCTGATAAGCGAGAGAACATCTAGAGGAAAACAACCAGGAAAGTGAAAGGCCTTAAGGTCATACCACATAAAGACTGGTTGAATAAGGAAGAGTGACTTTAATGGGGGATATGATAACTATCATCAAATATTTGAAAGTATTGTGTTAGGTGGAGGAGATGGCCCAATAGATTGAGCATAGGATGTAGGGTAAGGAGAACTTGAGTTTGAATCTTGCCTCAGATATTTAGTGGCTTTGTGATCCTGGATAAGTCACTCAATTTCTCTTGGCCTCATTTTTCTCAGCTGAAAAATGGGGATGATAATAATCCCTAACTCACAGGGTTATTTTGATGATTGAACGGGATTATATGTAAAGTACTTTGTAACTCTTAAGGTGCTAGTTACTAACAAATGCTAGTTATTATTATTTTTTAAAATTATCACCAAATAGCAGAACTAGGGAAAATGTGTAGAAGTTGAAAGGGAGCCATTTTTTTGTCTTGATGTGAAGATAAACTTTCTAACAATTTGAGTTACTCAAAGGTGAAATTATCTGCCTCAAAAACGGGCTTCCCCCTGCTGGAGGTCTTCCAGCAGATGTTGAATGAGGGGGCTGGGGGGAGAGTGTCAGGAAGTATTATATCATCGTTAGGCACAGGTTGGACTCAGTTACCTCTAAGGTCCCTGAGATTCTGAAGTTCTATAATTCCTCTAGGACCATGCTCCATTAATCACCCCCCTCTCTCTCTCTCTTTTTTTTTTTTAGTGAGGCAATTGGGGTTAAGTGACTTGCCCAAGGTCACACAGCTAGTAAGTGTTAAGTGTCTGAGGCCAGATTTGAACTCAGGTCCTCCTGACTCCAGGGCTGGTGCTCTATCCACTGCGCCACCTAGCTGCCCCTCCCCCTTCTCTCTTAAACCATTAATCCCTTTCTCCACTGGCTCCTTTTCCTTTCTGGCTATAAACATGCTCAGATCTACCTCAAGTCAAACTGAATCAAGTCAGCAAGCATTTATTAAGCACTCACTTTATGCCAGGCACTGTGCTAAGAACTTTACAAATTCAATCTAAAAAAATTTAAAAAAAAAACCCAAATTCAATCTCATTTGAGCTTCACAATAACCTTGGGAGGTAGGTGCTTTAACAATTTACCCAGGATCACACAGCTCATATGTGTCTGAGACCAGATTTGAACTCAGGTTTTCCTGTTTCCAGGCCCAGCACTCTCTCCAATGAACCATATTGCTGCCTCTGATTGGGGAAACAATATGCAAAGAACTTTCTACAAAAAAGATATTTATAGATATAGATATAGATATAGATATAGATATAGATATAGATATAGATATAGATATAGATATAGATATAGATATAGATATAGATATAGATATAGATCTATCTATATATATATATATATGAAAAATTTGAGGAAATCTTCTCTCTCTCTCAGCAATTGGGATTAAATGACTTGCCCAGGGTCAGACAGCTAGTAAGTATCTGAGGCTGGATTTGAACTTGGGTCTTCCTGCCTCCAAGTTTGGCCCTCTATCCATTGTATCACCTAGTTCCCCCAATTTGAAGTCATTTCAAAGAGAAAGCACTGAGATTAAGGACAACCAGGAAAAGCTTCTTGTAGAAGGTGAGACTTTAGCTGAAATTTGAAGGACGCCAGGGAAGCTGGGAAGTCTAAATCAGAAGGGAGTGAGTTCCAGTCATGGAGTCATGGCCAATGAAAATGGAGTCAGAAGATGGAGGATCTTAGTCCAGAAACAGTAAATACATGTAACAAGTTCATTTAAGAAGACTAGAGGGGCAGCTGGGTGGCGCAGTGGATAGAGCACTGGCCCTGGAGTCAGGAGGACCTGAGTTCAAATCCGGCCTCAGACACTTAACACTAGCTGTGCAACCCTGGGCAAGTCACTTAACCCCAATTGCCTCAACTAAAAAAAAAAAAAGACTAGAAAGGCAGACAGAAGCCTACCTAAAAAAGAACAAATATAAATAAATATACACACAAATATATGTGCATGTATGTATCTTCTTGGACTGTGAGATTTCCCAAGCTTTCATATCATCCCTCTCCTCTTCATTGGCACATTTCATGAATCACTCTCACTGGCCCTACTTTGTCTCTACTCACACATTCATGAACTTCCTACAATCTGATTCATGACCCACTCTATTGAAACTTTTCTCTCCAAAGTCACCAGTGACCACCCAACCCAGTGACCTTCTCCTGCCTCATCCTACTTGACTTTTCTGTAACGTGAGATGCTGTTGAGCACATACTCCTGGCTTCTCTCCTTTCTTATCTTGACACACTTCTTTGTCATAATGGTTTCTTCCTTACCTCATTGGGCACATCTCTTCTATTTCCTTCACTGGTGACTCTTCCCCCGAACCTCTAAGTGCGGACATTCCCTAAGGCTGTGTATACTTGTTCTTCTCTTCTTTCTCTGAAGTCTCTCTCATGGTGACCTCATCTACTTCCACACTGACTGTGATGAGCCCCTCTCCACAGATGATCCACAAATATTCAGCCTTGAACCATCCCTCACCAGAATCCTAGTGCTGTATTTTTAGCTGCCTTCTGGTCACAAATCCTATATTCTTATCTTAGAATGACATCTTCTTGATATCTCAGACTCTATATTTCCCAAAGTAAGTTCATTATCTCTCTCTAAAAACATCTCTTCTTTTTGACTTAGTCTCTTTTAGTTGACACTTCAGTATTCTTTGATATTTCCCCTTCCTCATCTTTACCTCCAGTGAGCTACCAAGCCCTAGACATTCTCACTCACGTGTTCCCCTCAATATTTCCACTTTGACCACCCTAATACATACCCTCATTGCTACCTGCTTGAAGTATTGTACAGCCAGCATTCTCATCTTCCTCCTGTCAGAAAACTGGACTCTTCCCTTGAGTCAGTCTGCTCATCTTATCATGCTGGAGAGGTCAGGCCTCCATAGTACTTTTCAGACATCGCCATTCCATTCCTTCTGCTCTCCAGCCAGTATCTTTAGCTCCCTGCCATCCCAAACTTGGAGTCTATCCCTACATCCCCCTGGTTGGATAGGTGAGCTTTCAATGTACCTTGCAGAGGTTTAGGCCTCCACACTACTTCCTAAATATTGCCTTACCATGATACATCATACTTCTTCCATACCTCTTTTCTAGCTCCCCTTGATGAGATTACCCCTGTTGGAATGTAAATTCTTTTTTTTTTTAATTTTAAATTTTTATTTTTAGTGAGGCAATTGGGGTTAAGTGACTTGCCCAGGGTCACACAGCTAGTAAGTGTTAAGTGTCTGAGGCCGGATTTGAACTCAGATACTCCTGACTCCAGGACCGGTGCTCTATCCACTGCGCCACCTAGCTGCCCCTAAGCACTTATCTTTAATAGTTATGTTCAAGATTTTCAGAAGCATTGGAAATTAAAATATCCCCAAATATTTTTGGAGGGTAGATGATTTACAATCTGATAAAGATGTCCAGGTCTTGCAGGCTCATCTGAAATTATTCTGACAATGTTTTCAGGCCTAACTTTAAATTACATAGTGAACTTCATCAGTTAAAAAAAAAATCACCAATCTTTGATGCTCTCCAGTCTTTGTCTTGGCTTGCCCAAAGAAAGATTTTCTTTTCTTCAAAGAAAAGGTTAACAGCTGTTTTGGGGGTGGTTTTTGCTTTTTGTGGTTTTTTTTTTTTTAAACTGGTCTTCTCACTGTTCTTCTGATTTCAGGAAGCCTATGGTACAGTTTAGAAGCATCAGTGACAACACTTCCAACTGCCAGGTCCCTCTGAAGATCTTTGATTGTTTTCTGATGATTAATTGGACTGTTTCACAGTGGTAGTTTGTCAGTTCTTTGCTGTTCATTTTAAATTGCACTTTTCCTTTGTACCCAATGTGAATATTCCTGAATCATTGTGGACTTGAATAAACCTGGTAACACTTGATTTCTCCATAGCAACAGCCTCAACAATATTTCTATCATTTAAATGTGCTCTTTAAGAACCACAACTTCTGAATGTTTCCTTATACTACTCATTCTTAAAAACCACAGAATTAAAAAAAACAGGACAAAAGAGAACAATGAAAAGTGTATACTGTGTAAAATCCATCACACAATCTTCAGAAAACTGACTAAAGGTGGGAAAACCAGCCCAATCTGGTTTTGCCTGGTGAAGGTCAGATGTTCTGAGTCATCCCAGGGTTGGTAGAAATGCCATGAACACAAGTGCACATTCACGCACATGCTCCCCCCCACCCCCCCCCCACACAACACACACACGTATACACTATTGCTGTCATAAAATGAAATCATATCAAAAATACTACTTATTTCAAAGTACTTACACAGCACTATACATATATGTATGTATAATGTAGGGTATATATGAGTATATACACACACATGCTTCTAAAACATGCATTTAGAGAACTGGGTCAGAGTGTTTTGCCTTTATAATCTATTATAAGGCAATGAAGTCATTATTTTGTAATTTTTTTTTCATTTCTGACTCTCTTGTTGGGTTGTTATGGTTAATCTGCAAGACTATTATTTCATGATATTTGAGGGAGACTAATTATATCAATAAGATTTTTTTTTTACTTCCTAAAAGGTTATTAGCTTTTCTAAAGTTCCCTTTTCTTGATTTTTATATCTTTCATAGTGTCGTTCACTTTATATTTGGTTCAGTTTTGTACTTTCTGAACCCAGTTTTCTTTTAGAACATACATTCTAAAATTAAAAACAGTAGCATCAATGACTTTTTTATACTTAAGTCTTGAAATATAACTTTAAATGATAAAAATAACTAGTAAATAAATTAATAGAGCAACCAGCCTCTTTTGCACACATTTTCAGTGTGATTATTTTAAGTGTTTTTTTTTTTCCTCAAATGTCACAAACTATGAGAAATGACCTCCAAAAGTGTCTGTGGGGGTGGGCTCCAGAGGGTTTAACCTGTTTCTGATTTTTCTTCCCAATCCTCTTAATAATAACAACAACATAACATTTATATAACATCCTGCAAACATTATTACTTTGGCTTCTCTTTTCAGCCACCAGGAGTTAGTGCTCTGGCCCTAGGGTACAGAGTTTCCCAGCCTGAGAATGAATGGAGCTTAGGTGGTATAATTCTATCATCAGTTTCACCCTTCTGTTGTCAGCCCAAGAGGTCAAATAACTCCCGAAACACAGCCACCCCTTCACATGCTGTTCATTACATACAGAAGCTGTTGAACGCAAATAACTGGGAGGTTTCTGCTTGAACGCAAATAACTGGGAGGTTTCTGCTAATCCCCTAAAACAAGGACAAATTATAACTTTCTGGTGTGTCCGTTGGCAGCAATGGTCCACAAGTTCTGGGCAATGAAATCAGCTTGTTTGTTTGTCATCAGTGACTTTCCAGTTCACCATGTTCTGTTCCTCAGCCATCAGAGTTGTTTTTCCCTTAGACCGTAAAGCTATTATGCCAGGCATAAAAATAACCCGAGCCTTTTTTGCATCCATATTTTGTGGTTTATTTTGAGTAGCGTGATTAATATTTTAACAAAAAGTTTCTGGTTTTCTCTTATGTGATTTTAAAAAGCTTGTTGCCTTGTGGGGCATGATTTTTATGGTGTCTCAGTGTCATCCCCACCCTTACCCAGAGAAACACATCTTGAATTTTATAATGAAAAGTAATGGGGAAAAAAAATGGAACTTTATAGTCTTGGACAAAGACCAAGTGACAGCTAATGTCTATAGCATAAATGGGATTTTAGTTTATCCTTCTCTTCCCCAAATGAATTTTTAAATGTAGAATTTGAGCCTTTACTAACCTCTATTGTTAAGTGAAAGCACATCACCATAACTCAATAGGCATTTATCTATCTGTTCACATATTTATTTATTTATTCATTCGTTTGTTTATTCATTCATTCATTCATTTAATTACTCATCTATCTATCTGGCTAGGGCAATGAGGGTTAAGTGACTTGTCCAGGGTCACACAGCTAATAAGTGTCAAGTGTCTGAGGCCACATTTGAATTCAGGTATTCCTGAATCCACGGCGCCACCTAGCTGTCCCTCAATAGGCATTTATTAAGCACCTACCATATGTAAGGCACTTTGCTGAGTTCTAGGGATCCAAAGAAGAAACTGAATCAGTTTCTTATGAGTGTATTTGTTGTTTCTAAATCTTTAATTGCAACCCAGGGAGCTAGACCTATCGAGCAATTTAGCTAAGTACCTCGGATTAAGAGAGGCGGCCTTAATTGAATCAACCAAAAATTAGCCCTGAGAAAAGGGGGAACAAAAATGCAATGCATGAATTATTTGATTGTTCTTTGTTTGTTAATTTCTTGTGTTCAACAAACATTCATTAAGCAGCTACTAGCATAGTGGGAAGCACTGTCCTAGAAGATAGTGAGGGAAGTACAAAGAGGAATAAGAAGCAGTCTACAAGAATATATGTTCCACAAAGATAGGGATCACACTTTCCCGTAACTTTGTATCTTCATCCCTCTCTCACTTAGCTCTTGAATAAGAGTAATCTTGGAAAATAAAGAATATGTGTATATTACCTATTTCTTGAAAAAGAAGACAATGGAAGTTTAACACATTGATCATCCTTTCATTGTGTGCGTGTGTGGGGGGGCATATGATGCTGTTTGATAGTATTTTACCTATGGTGGAACTTCTTTAAAATTGGAGTCAGTCTTCTCAAAACCTGCAGCTGTTTTATCAAATAAGTTTATGCAATATTCTTCAATATTGCTGTGTCTCAGGGAATAAGGAGACCACAGTATTGGATATATGAAGGAAATTCCAAATAATGAGAAGCTTGAAGAGAAGCTATGCAGAGATAACTTAAGTATCATAGCTCTCTTGCTAGATGTTGTTTGAGTCATTTTTTTTTTCAGTCATATCTGGCTCTTCATGACCCTATTTGGGGTTTTCTTGGCACGGACACCGATATGGTTTGCCATTTCCTTCTCTGGCCCATTTTCCAGAGGAGGAAATTGACAATGAAGTAGAATTGACAAAGGAAGTATGAGAGTTCAGAGGCAGAACTCTGGTTGTGGAATCAGAGGAGGTTTCATGGACTTCCTTGGCAGTGAAGGGGCATAGATGGTGGGAGGGCACTGGGGGAAGCATCTAGAGCATAGTGAAAGGTAGTGATACATAGAGCCAGAAGACCTATGTTTAAATCCCGACTTTGCCACTTATTAGCTGTGGGATTCTAGGCAACTTGCTTCCACTCCCTGAGTCCTTGTTTTCCTATCCATAAAATGGAGATAGTAATCCTTGACCAAGGGATGTTCATGGGGAGCATCAAGTGAGAAGATGTTATGCCAAGTAGCTTTGGAAACGTCTGTTACAAAGTGCCAGCTAATGTTATTGGGCAAAGCATAGGGAGCTGCTTGAGAAAAACTCAATCAACAAGCATTTCTTGAGAGCCTACTACAAATGGCAGGAACTGTGCTAGGTACTGAATATGCAACCACAACAAAAAGAGGCATGGTCAGGAAAAGAGGAAGTCTGGAATGAACTCTTTGTAATTTGTGGGAAAGGGAGGGTAGAGCTGTGGTTAGGTCAGCTCCAAGTGACTTGCAAGGCACTAGCTGATTGAGTGAGGGAGCCTTCAGTATCTCAGGACTAAGAACTGGAGAGGACTGCCATGATCATAGTCCAAAACTCTCCTTTGACAGATGAGGAAATATGAGAACCAAGAGTTCAACCCATATTTTCTGACTTCACAGTGGATGGAGATGCTAAACATAGTGTTGCAGAAGAAGAGAAGGTACAGAGCAAGACCAGGAAGTGAAACATGGAGGGATCAACTCTCAGGCTCAGGACTCCAGTCCTGTTGGCAGTGGGATGCCCAGAGCTCCATAGTGTGCAGCCAGTTCTGATGTACTAGTTACGTCCCACTCACTTGTGCTTCTGCAGATCCTTGGTACCTGTGCCAGGGGCTAGGGCTCAGTAAGAGAAGTGGCATATGCATGGGAATTTGTTTTTATCAGCATTTGGCAGGAAAACATTTCTTCTATACACCCAGATACACTTGTTCTTGCCATTACTAGTCAAATAGTTGTTCTTTATTACTTCAAAAGACCTGTTATTGGGGGCGGCTAGGTGGCACAGTGGATAAAGCACCTGCCCTGGATTCAGGAGTACCTGAGTTCAAATCCGGCTTCAGACACTTACTAGCTGTGTGACCCTGGGCAAGTCACTTAACCCCCATTGCCCTGCAAAAAAACCAAAAAACAAACAAACAAACAAAAGACCTGTTATTTCAATGGGGGAAGGAGGTGGCTGTCATTGGCATTGATGCCCGTCAGGACCTCCCTCCCTACACCTTGTTGGCTGTAGCTAAAACAATTCTTCACCTGATGGTTACCTTACAGTAATGAATCTATCTTGACTTCAGCTAGTTTTCAAATGATGGGTTGGCTTCAAACTCATACTCAAAGGCTTTCTAATTTGAAAGGACCCATGGAAAAAAAAATATTTAAAGCTCTTTTTTTTTTTTTTTTTGGTGAGGCAATTGGGGCTAAGTGACTTGCCCAGGGTCACACAGCTAGTAAGTGTTAAGTGTCTGAGGTCAGATTTGAACTCGGGTCCTCCTGACTCCAGGGCTGGTGCTTTATCCGCTGCGACACCTACTGCCCCTATAAATCTTTTTGAGGTGGAAAAGAATAGGAATCCAAGGCAATGCCCATAAATTGGGGAATGGGTGAACAAGTTATGGTATATAAACATGATGGAATACTATTGTGTTGAACTCTTATCAATGACCTTATTAATGACCAACCAGGATTCCAGAGGACTAATGATGAAACTTGCTATCCACCTCCCAGTAGAGAGGTGAAGGACTCAGAATGCAGAATGAGACAAACATTTGGGGGGGGGGGCAGGGCAATGAATGAGGGCTAAGTGACTCGCCCAGGGTCACACAGCTAGTAAGTGTTAAGTGTCTGAGGCCAGATTTGAGAGACAAACATTTTTAGACATAGCCAACATGGAAATTTTTTTCTGACTGACTATACATGTTTATTTGGATTTTATTTTTCTTATATTCTCAATTGTGGAGGGTGAGGAGACAGGGTTGGTGTTGGGATGGGAGGGTAAGAAGAAAGATCTTGGTTAAGACAGATAAAATATTTTAAAAATAATTTAATAGGACCTGCCAGGCCTTGCTCTCTACTGACAAAAATAAATATGAACAAGGCAGATAATGATAATGGATACTTATATATGATACTTTATGATTACAATGTGCAACATTTGTATATATGCATATGCATTGGTACACATTACATGTTATAACATGCAATGTATGTGTGCATATACATATGTTGCCATTTTAGTCATAAAGTATCATGTATGTGTATCCATTATGATTATTTTTCATATATGATACATTATACCTACAATATAGCTATATAATACATATCTGATATGTATCTTATAGATACTATATTTATATATAAATATTCATACATTATATTTGTATATTACAACTATATTACATATCATTCACATATATATCCACATATCCACACATACACACATATAGATATGATATCTGACCCTTCCAACAATCCTGGAAGGTAGATCTGTTTTATCTCCATTTTACAGATGAGAAAACTGAGGTTCAGAGAGGTTAAATGGCTCATACAGTTGCAAACTGGCAGAATGCACAATCAAACCTAAAGTCTCCTAAATCCAAGTCCAATATTCTTGTTATTAGCAAGGCAATATAGTAAAGGAGAGCAAATACTAGTCTTGAAATTGGAAGACCTGGAATTGTGTCCCAGCTCTGATACAGAATCAGGAACATACATTTGTAGACAGAGAGCTGAAAGAGTTCATAGAGGTCAACTCTTTTGGTTCAATTCACTCTTTTTACAGGTGAG
Organism: Dromiciops gliroides; assembly: GCF_019393635.1. Taxonomy (NCBI): domain Eukaryota; kingdom Metazoa; phylum Chordata; class Mammalia; order Microbiotheria; family Microbiotheriidae; genus Dromiciops; species Dromiciops gliroides. The sequence goes on from NC_057864.1 coordinate 444,944,677, forward strand.
GAAACTGAGTCCCAAGGAGATAAAGCTATTTGCCCTCTAAATGGCAAAACCAGGATTCAAATCTAGGTCCTCTCATTCCTCAACCAGCATTTTATTCTACCATCCCATGCAATTTAATTAAGCTTTTTTGACTACAAAAGGGGGGTACTAATACATATCTCAGGGGGTGGTTGTGAGGTTATCTCCTTGTAAATCATCAAGTGCTACAGAAAGATGAGTCATTCATTATTAACCCATGGTGGTTCTCATACAACAAATCGATATAATTATAAATCCTGAAATGATGAAAAAGTCAGCGTTGGCTCTGATGCTCTCTGGGCTTCTCTGGTTTCTCATTTGCTTCCAAGCGAAGTTCAACACTTAATTGTCTCGATTCCCGTTGGTAAAGGTGCATGTTAGTACTTTTGTCTTGAAAGCTTTGCGTCAGCGTCTCGCTGCCTGGAGAGAACTTCAGTCAGCAGGGTTAGACAAACATATTGGAATCTTATATTGGAAACTGTCCATTGTGGAGGATGCAAAATAATCTTCAACATCCAGCATATAGTAACCTCTAGCTATTGTATCATTCTGTTTGCCTTCTCTATCACCACCATTCTCCCACAATGGACAGCCCAATCTATGTCAGACATAAACAGAACAATAAAAGAAAATCTAAAGTGGGTGAGGCTAGTATCTACTATTTGCCAGGCACTGTGCTAAGCACTTTACAGGTATTATCTCATTTGATCCTCACAACCACCCCTGGGAGGTAGGTGCTATTGAGAACTCTATTTTAGAGCTGAAGAAACTGAGGCAAACAGAGGTTAAATGATTTGCCCAGGGTCATACAGCTAGATGGTATCTGAAGCTGAATTTGAATATCAGTTTTCCTAACTCCAAGCCTGGGGCTCTATCCATTGCACCATTTAGCTGCCTAGGTAGGAGAATGACAAAAGATAAATTTTGGGAAATCTAGGAAGGATGAATAGGTGGGGTTTTGTCTGCTTGTTTGCTTTGCAGAAAATAGTAGAAAATGGTAGGTTACTTGATCATGAAGAAAGATGTCCATGGTTCAGGTACAGAACTGGCTGTAGATACCCTAAGGGAAAAGAAAAGGAAAAGAGATGAATAGAGTGAGTCCTGAGGCTGACCTAAGAAGTGGATACGAAGAAAGGACCCTATGATGATTAAAAATATGAGAGACATAGTTTCTGGGTAATTTAATCATTTTATTAATAGGCTGGAAGGTGATTAATAAAAAATGGTCAATGGATATTTCTCTCAGACCAAAGGCCCCTGATGGCAGTGGGATCACAGCTTACATGCCCTTCTAACTGTAGGTGGTCCATCACATAGCAATCAAATCTATTTGGTCAACACCAATCAAATCCAATTGGCTGATATGATTGGAGATGGATTATGATTAGTTGGGATATATGACTTAGGGGACTCAAATCTTGGTCAAAAAGATATAAGAGAAAGAATGTACATCCCACAGAAGCTGATTGGAGCACAACTTTCAAAAAGAACTGGACCTTGGGGCAGCTAGGTGGCACAGTGGATAGAGCATTGGCCCTGGAGGACCTGAGTTCAAATCCAGCCTCAGACACTTAACACTTACTGGCTGTGTGACTCTGGGCAAGTCACTTAACCTCAATTGCCTCACCAAAAAAAAAAGAACTAGACCTTGGAGTGGGGGGAAGAAAGGACTACAAAGGATGGAGAGAACACTAGGTCCCCCAAAATAATTATTTCTCACAACCCTTTCATCAGTCTTCTGGGTAGGTATTACATTCAGTATTGTAGTTAGAGTTCCTCTGGGCTTTCTTTACATCCCCAGAAGTTAGTAAAGTCCCTGGCACATAGTAGGTACTTAATAAATGCTTATTTACTAACTGAGATTTTTTGTAGTTACATACATTTACATGGCAAAACTAACTACAGCCATGATGTCTACTGCTCTGGAGAAGTAGACAAATGAGGTATAATAATGGCCAATGGTCTTTCTGAGAACTTAGTAGAGGGCACTAAGGATAGCACAAGACCTGCTGAGCAAAGGAATTGGACACTTGGCCTGGGTCAAATTCAAGGAATTATGCACATTGTGCGTCCTAAACCCAAACACTTGCCCCATTGCCTGCAGCCAGCTCTAGGTTTTCTGAGAGGGATTAGAAGGGAGTCACAGTTAGGTCTAGAATGGGTACTCTATGACCAGACCAGGAGGGATTCCTGGATAGGCTGCCTAGCTTGAGCCACAACATTCTGTAGGTTGTACATAGAAGAGAGATAGGGACCTTTATTCTAATGGAAATGTAACCCCATGCCAATGGCCAATTGATCCAATAGCCAATGGAACTGTTCTCCCTCCCTAGGACCTTGATCTCCACCAATAAGAAGACAGTCCCCTGCCAGTGGCTTTGGGGCATGTGGCTACAGCAGGAATCTCTAGCCCTCTCATCTTGTTAAGGGCCTCCTGAAGGCTTATGGAAGCTTCTAGATAATTTCCCCAGTTGAGATCTTAGTTTCCACATCTAGTTGAAATGAATTTCCTTGACCAAGACCATCTGGAAGGAGGCCTGGGGGATTCACACTGTGATATGAGACAGCTTGCTGATCCTTACTTCTATGGCTGGAAGTGAAGATGAAAACAGAAGTGCTTTTCAAGACACTGAAAAAATTTCAGGTGATATTCTCAATAGGCAGGTTATTTGAAAATATGAAAACAGTTAACAAGCAGAAGAGAGAAGGAAAGGAAATAAAACCCTTTTCTAAGAAATTCATCTTTCTCCATCCATTCCTAGATCAGCACTTGTAGACACCCACTGTGCTGAGAGCGGCTGTGTGCTGATTCACCAAAAGTTACCCAAGAAGACAATGGCTTTCAGTGACCAGTCCTCTCCTCCAATTAGTTCATCCTCTGGCCTCCAGGAACACAAGGGTGACTTACTCCCTTTGGGAATGCAAAGATCTCACTGCACCTTCATTTTGTCCATGCACAGACTTTGTGTTCACAAAGGCAATTAATTCCACAATAGAGAATACACACTCAAAAAGCCCTTCTATTCCAAAGGACATTTGGGCCATGTGCCCACTAATGTATGTATCTGTCTCTGTTAGAAATATTCCACAGGGGTAAACTTGGCACTCAAAATGGTAATAACCATAACGACTGACATTTTGTATAGCACTTTAAGGTTTACAACAAAGACCTTCCTCACAATAATGCAGTGAGGTAGGGCATGAAAATATTATCATACCCATTTTATAGATGAGAAAAGTGGGGCTCAGAAAAGTGCCCTGAGTCATCTGTGGTCAGATAGCTAGCAAGAGGAAGACTATGACTTCTGGTACTTCCATTATGACTGGAGCTGGGTTTCTTTATCAGTTCACCACACGGCTGTTTGTAACATGAAACATACAACCCAGATTCATTAAGTGAAGTGGGCAGCTGGGCAGACAGTTCCTTCTCAAGCAGAACCCAGGGCTCGGCCTGTGGTTTCAGCTTCTCCTTCCACCTCATACTGGGTTACCTCCTCACCCTATCACTTACCCATCTGTGCTTTGCTATCATGACAAACAGTACACAGATCATCTTGCTGCAAGAGCAGCTCATCCAAGATGCTGCTACATAAGAGTTGGCTCATTTGTCTAGATGCTGCTATGCTAAGTTTCTATTCATGGTGACTTGGGTTTGAGTTTTTAAAAAAAATTTCCTGAGAAGAGTTTCTTAACTCTCACTTCCTATAGATCAGTTATTATGGTGTTCTAAATTTTGTATGCCTCTGAATATAGGTCCACTGCCTAAAATTTTTTTCCAGATAAAGGAAATATGCATGCATATATGGATGGATGGATGTACCTGTCTTTCTATCTAGCCATCTGTGTATATATACATGTGTATGTGTATTTATACAGGTATATATATGTATATACATGTGTGTTTGTATATATGTGTATATTTATATGTATATGTACACATACAGAAAGAGAGAATTTCACAAAATTTAAATCTCTACTCAAATATCAGCTCCTCCAAGAAATGTTCACTGACTCTCCCCAGCTCAATAATGCCCTTTTCCAGCAGGATGCAGCACAAAACAAGCTAAATTTAGAGTCAGAGGAATGAGTTTGAATCTCATCTCTGCCACTTCCTTATGTGAAGTTGGGCAAGTCACTTAATCTCTCCAGGCATAAGCTTTCTCATCTATAAAATGAGGGACTTGGACTACAGGGTTTCAGAGGTCTCTTTCAGCTCTAAAAATACATGATTTTCTTTTGGGAGAAAATGGCATTTGATCTGGGCCTTGAATGATGAGTAGGATGTTAATAGGTAAAGATGGGCATTCTAGAGAGGCAGAAAGCAGGGGAGGAGAGGATACTTGTTAGAAATGGTGGCAGATTGGTTGGAGAGGAAGATGAAAGAAGAAGGAAGGAAGGGAGGGGGGAGGGAAGGAAAGATGGAGGGACATAGGGGGAAGGAAGGAGGGAGGAAGGAAGAGAAAGGAAAGAAAGAGGGAGGGAAAGAGGGAGGGAGGAAGAGAAAGGAAGGAAAATGGGGGAAGGAAGGAAGAGAAAATGGGAAGGAAGAAGGAAGAGAAAGGAATAAAAGAGGGAGGGAAGATGGAAATAAGAGAAAGGAAGGAAAGAGGGAGGGGAGGAAAGAAGAAGAAGGAAGAAAGGAAAGTGAGACAGTCCACATTTTTCACAAGCTTTCATTTTACTATCCATAAATGTGACCCAGGAAGGGGATGGGTCTGGAGAGTCACAGAATGGTGAGTTATCCATAGGGTCTTCCATTGATCAGCTTCTTCCCAAAGCAATGGTAATACTTGCTTATGTGCCCTGATCAAGGGTAGCAGTGCCAGGTAAATGGCCTTGGTGATGATTTCATGGAACATGAAGCATAGGCTGATCTGCTAATGTCTAGATTAGGGGGCAGGGAGAGGCAAATTTGCATTCAGGCAAGAAAGCTCAACCCCAGAGTCAGAATTCCCAGGGTAATGTGGTTTGATGATCTTCCCCAGAGATTGGGGACATAGATTACAGGAAAGCAAGCTATATGAGATAAAACCGGGGAAATAGTTTCAAGTCAGGTGTGTTTTAGATTTAATAACCCAATTCAGCTTGACAATACCACTGTGTGTGTTAAATGGACTTTAGAAAGATTCCTATCAAGAATCATTACAATTAGACTAGTTTTGGTGCTTAGAGGAAGAAACTGCATGAAACTTATGTGGAACAGCTTATTCCCCAATGGCATCAGGTAAGTGAGGTGCTCCTGTCATCCTTTGATACCCTGCCTGCCCCTTGCCCACTCAGTACTGAACCCAAGCCTGGGCACACAGTAAGTGCTCATACATTTCTGATGAATTGAATAAAACCGAATCAAATTAGTCCACATTCAATTAACAGGAAAAGAAGGTTTGTTTTTTCTTCCTTAAACAGGTCAGAGTGGTTTGGTTCTAGAGAGGCTTTGGCTGGGTGGGGGGGAAGGGGTCATGGGTCCTTCACATCCTCACAGATTTCCCTATTTCACATTCCGCTGGTTGATGGACTGGAAACCTTGGCTAGAGAATATGCTGATTTCCCGAGCATGTGTGGCAGGCCCCAGAGGAGCAGCCAGAAATAGCATCATTTCCAGATCAAATGAGATCAGGCTGGAGAATCAGAGAATGTCAGAGCAAGAAAGGATTGCTGAGGTTATCTGCTTCAACTCTTTCATTTTTTAGGTGAGCAAGCAGAGGGTCAGGGGAGGGACGTGACTGGCCCAGAATAACCAAGGCTGCCTCTATTTCTACAGCTCTTCTCTCTTATCCTGTGACGTGGAAAGTGTAATGGAGAAACTGAGGTTCAGGGAAGTAATGTAATTTCCTGAGATCATACAACTAAGTAAGAGGCAGAGGCATGATTCAAACTCAGGTTTTGTAGCTGCAAATCTGGTGCTCTTTGTACCACACAGCTAGCCCTAGTTAGTAGTAGAGTTAGGAATAGAACCAGATAGGATTTGGTGTCCCTGGGCATCAGTCAATCAACAGGGATTTAAATGTTAACTATGTACCAGGAGATTATGGCTATTCAAAAATCTCCTGGTATGCAGTTAACATTTGAATCCCTGAAACCTCACAAGACAACGGGGTGGGGGGGGGGACGGGGTTTGGACTAGATTTCTTTTTTAGGGAATATGCCTTAACCCCAAAGCACTCAGGTTCTCACAGATTGGTCAACAATAGGTCCCAGCTCAGGTCCGCTTGGTTGAGTTTTGATGACTCAGGGTGAATAAAAATAGCAATTGTTTCTGTTTTGGCCAGAAACCCTGAGAGTCTTCTCCTTCCAGATAGATTTTCTTTTTTTTTTTTTTTTGGCAAGGCAATGAGGGTTAAGTGACTTGCCCAGGGTCATACAGCTAGTAAGTGTCAAGTGTCTGAGGCCATATTTGAACTCAGGTCCACCTGAATCCAGGGCTGGTGCTTTATTGCCTTATTTCTTACCTAGCCTTAATCACTGAATGAGTGTTGCTTCAGACAAACTGAGACTTGGGAAAGACCTTAGCTTAAAAGATCAAGGTCTCCTACTGCATCTGGTGTCATCTCCAGACATCCTGATCTATATCTTATCACTGGACCCAAATGACTCAGGAGGAGCCACTTGCAAGTCATGATATCACCTTCCTGGTGTCATTGGTCTTCTTCAAGGATGAAAGACCACCACCACCAACAACATGCCACATGGAGTTTGGGATTATAAGGAAAAGCAAAAACACCTTAGTCCCTCCCCTCAAGAAATTTACATTCTAATAGGGGATACAAGGAGCAAAAAATTGTATGTATGATACATACATGGTTCTGCTTCTTACTCTAACATACCTCAATCTTCTTCATCCTGCAGTCCCCTTCTCCCATTGGTCACTTCTTCCTGGAATCTGCATTGGGAGGAAGAGCCTCAGGTCAACCATCTTTCATTCCTCTCCTGGATTGGCTTCTAAGTCTCTGGACTTAGTCATAATGCCACCATGCAGATACATCCCTTCTTGCATCTTTTCCCTGTTTTCTTCCCCCTCACCCCAATTAGATTGGAAACTCCTTGAGTGCAGGGACTTTCTTTCTTTTTTGCTTGTATCTGTATCTCTACCACTTAGCACAGTGCCTGGCACATAGAAAGTACTGAATAAATGCTTGTTGGGGCAGCTAGGTGGCACAGTGGAGAAAGCACCAGCCCTGGATTCAGGAGGACCTGAGTTCAAATCCAGTCTCAGACAGTTGACACTTACTGGCTGTGTGACACTGGGCAAGTCATTTAACCCCAATTGCCCCGCAAAAAACCAACCAAATAAATAAATAAATGCTTATTAATTGACTGACTGAAAATAAATGGAAGAATTGGAGGAAAGAGTGGCGGATGGAAAAGGCTTCCTGCAGAGGGTGGGATTTGAGCTGCTATTTTTGGGGGGGTGGGGGTGAGACAATAGGGTTAAGTGACTTGCCCAGTGTTACACAGCTAGTAAGTGTCAAGTATCTGAGGCCGAATTTGAACTTAGGTCCTCCTGAATCCAGTGCTGGTGCTTTATTCACTGCACCACCTAGTTGGCCCTTGCTTAACTTCTAATAGAACAAGACATACATCAGGGCTTGTGGCCAAGGAGGGTCATTTTGATCCAGAAAGTTACTGGGACACTGGGGAGGAAACTGACACATCACTTCCAGGAACAATGGAATGAGACTTGATATCACACAATACATACCTGCCTCCCATGGAGAATGGAATTTTCTACTATAATTTCAAGAATTTATTTTTAAAAGTCTTTTGGGAGCAGCTAGTTGGTGCAGTAGATAAAGCACCGGCCCTGGATTCAGGAGGACCTGAATTCAAATCTGATCTCAGACACTTGACACTTACTAGCTGTGTGACCCTGGGCAAGTCACTTAACCCTCATTACCCTGCGAACACTTTTACATTGTGCCCTGTATGATCATGCTTCCAGAAATGGAAAGGGGGCTATGGAAAAGGATTACAGAGTAGCTCTGATGGCTGGAAAGTCAGCAGTAAAAGGAAGCTTGTCTGGGGCCTGCCTGAAGTTGGGGGCCAAGTGAGGCACTCCCTAATGGAGATGGGCAAGGAAAGGCAAAGGGAGCATAGGGTGGAAGTTCCTGAGATGGCCCAAAGGGCATAGTCTTTGGTCCCTGAAACAAGGAATGGGGAGTGGGAAGTAAATTGAGGAAACCATTAGATTTTTTCCACCAGGGTGGGAGGAACAGTGGGACATATTCCATACAGATCCTCCCCACCTTGGGAGCACTATCTGCCCATATTGCTTGGGGGAGAAAGAAGCTCATAGGAGAGTGAACAGAAGCCAGTGAGGGGATAAGGGCAGAGGCAGCCAGAAAGAGGTATGGGTTACTTGGAAAGACCTGAAGAAGTGCTACCTCACACATATAAAACTGCTTCTCATTCTAACAGACTTATCCTGTCCCATATGTTTTTTTGGTTTTGTTTTTGTGTGTTTGTTTGTTTTTTTAGTGAGGCAATTGGGGTTAAGTGACTTGCCCAGAGTCATATAGCTAGTATGTGTCAAGTGTCTGAGGCTGGATTTGAACTCAGGTACTCCTGAATCCAGGGCCAGTGCTCTATCCACTGTGCCACCTTTTTCTCAGTCAGTGTTCCCTGAAAAATATCACCTTGGTGTCTGCTGCACCCCACTCTGCCTACCAAATTTTTAAAATTAAAAATATCAGAAGGCTTTGTTGACCCTGAAAAGAAAATCATAGAATGTTAAATCCAGAAGGAACCTAAGAGGACATCTTGGCCAGACCTCTCATTTTATAAATTGAGAAATTGAGTCCAGTAGAATGACTTGCCCAGGGTCACACATTTCATTAGTAGTAAAGATGGGGCTTGAACCCAGGACTTCTAATGTCATGCACAGAATCGTAGATTTGGGGATGGAAGATCATCCATTTTACAGATAAAGAGACAAGAGCCCAGAAAAGTGATATGTAAGGTCATCTAGTTACCCTCTAATACCAAATCCCAGGTGGGTTTCATTTTACCACACTACCTCTGGTTTCTTCTGGTCACACACTCTTCCCCCTTCCCCTTGAGGCAGAGCATCTTCACATAGCACTTTCCCCAAGGCTGGCAGAAAGCATCTTTCTTTAGGGTGGGTGAGGGGGATAGGAAGGTAAGTCTGAAATGGAGCCAGTTCATTAAATTGGGATGGCACTGAATATATAAATTAGTTTAGATGAAGTCATTTTTATTATATTGGTTCTGACTACCCATGTACAATTAATATTTCTCCAATTATTTAAATCTGATTTTATTTGTATAAAAAGCTTTTTATAATTTTGTTCATGTAGTCCTGAAGTTTGTTTTGGCAGGTGTACTCCCAGGTAAGAAAAAGAAAGAAAAAAAAAGGGAGCAAGTTCATTCCAGAGAGGAGGTTGGGTGAAAGCTAATGAGGAAGTGTGGTAAAGTGGAAAGAATATTAGATCTGGGTAGCACAATACCTAGAGCCCTGGATCTGGAGTCAGGAAGACTGAAGTTCAAATCTGGCCTCGAGATACTAGATTTGTGCTCCTGCTGACACACTTCTGTTTACCTCAGTCTCTTCACTTATAAAAAGGGGATTAAAAATATCTACTGACCACAGTTGCTTCCAGGATCAAATGAGATAATAATCATAAAGCACTTAGCACAGTGACTGGCATATAGTAGACACTTAATGAATGTCTATTTCCTCCTAAATCCCAGTTCTGGTATTTGCTATTTGTATGACATTGACTTTCTTTATCTATAAAATAGGTTTGTAAGAGATGAGCTCAGAGAACCCTCCTGGCTCTAAATCAATTATTCTAAAATCCTATAATGTCAAAGGCACAGTTCATGGCTTCTACTTCCTTTGCACCCAGCCTCTTACACATTCTACCTCTATACACATTCAGTGATTAGAGTAAGGCTTAGATGTACAAATGAACTAATTTGAAAATGGTCTAACTCATATGTAAATAAATGGATAGAGAGGACCTGACTAAGTGGATAAAAATTTTGAGCTGGTGTTTAAAAAATAATCATGTTAATTAAAAAGACTTTAAAAATGAGCTCCAAAATGGTCAATTCAAACCCAATTAAGTTCATTTTAAAACCCTGTTTTGAGTTAACAGATGGCGAGTTAAAAAGCAATGAAATTAATTTTTAAAGCTTTCATTGTGATAAAAAGAAGTGGAATTGTTTACCTTAATTATAGACTAACTTTTTTCAATCAGGAAATTTAAAAAATTAACTTCACTTATTCTCAGTTAAGCAGTAATAATTAATAATTATTCATCAACACAGAGTGCTCCTGGTACTGTTTTCTTAACCGACTATTGCCTGCCACATTCCTCATTCCAGAAGGAGCAACAGAAACAAGAGAAAGCATTTGGGCCACTTTGGTCCTGGTTAGGAAGTCCTGATTCCCCTAATCCCACACAGTGGTATTATCCACTTCGAGCCTTCACTGTAAAGCATGAGACTTGACCTAACATAAAATAAAAACCCGCATCCCATGGAGAATGGAATTTTCTGCCTTAATGCATGCATTATTTTATTTTATTTTTGAATTTTATGTTTTTATTCCGACCTTAACAAATATCAAATAAAACGAGCATTTCCAATACACATTAGAAGAAAAGATTGTATGTAAAACTGAGAATCTCTATTATATATAGTGTGCTTTTCATCTTAAATGTTATGAATTCAATGTTTAACTTTCAAAACTGTCCTACTTATCTGTCATTCTTTCTGACTTTTCTTCTGTTTATTTAAAAAATGTTTCAATGACCTTTTCCTTCTTTATTTTTGGCTATTCTATCCCTAGCCCCTTTCTCCCTCCCATGCACCCACTATTTGGGGGGAAAAAGAAAGAAAACAAAAACTCATAGCCTATATGCTTGGTTAAGCAAAACAAATTCCCACATTGCCCATGTCCAAAAGTGTCTGGTTTTTTTCAGTACCTTTCTGTGAAGAGGAAGGTAGCTTGATTCATTAATGATCCTCTGGAATCATGGTAGGTCATTGCATTAATCACAACTCTTTAGTCTTTCAAAATTGTTTTTCTTTATCTGTGGAAAAATTGGAACACTAATGCATTGTTGGTGGAGCTGTGAACTGATCCAACCATTCTGGAGAGCAATTTGGAACTATACCCAAATGGTTACAAAGCATACCCTTTGACCCAGCAATACCACTATTCTGTCTTTATCCCAAAGAGATCATAAAAAAGTGGAAAGGACCCATAGCTACTCTTTTTGTGGTGGCAAAGAATTGGAAATTGAGGAATTCCAATCAATTGGGGAATGGCTAAACACATTGTGGTATATGAATGTAATGGAATACTATTGTGCAGTAAGAAACGATGAGCAGGAAGAGTTCAGAGAAACCTAGAAGGACTTACATAAACTGATGCTGAGTGAGATGAGCAGACCCAGGAGAACATTGTACACAGTATCAACAACATCATGTAATGATCTACTGTGATAGACTTAACTCTTCTCAGCAATGCAATGGTCCAAGATAGTTCAAAGGACTCATGATGGGAAAGACTCTCTGTATCTAGAAAAAGGAACTATGGAATCTGAATGAAGATTGAATCATACTGTTTCTACTTCGTTTTTGTTTTTTGAGGGTTTTCCCTTTTGTTCTGATTCTTCTTTCACAACATGACTAATGCAGAAATTGTTTAATGTGATTGTATATATATAACCTCTCTCAGATTGCTTGCTGTCTTGGGGAGGGGGGAGGGAAGGGAGCGAGGGAGAAAAATTTGGAACTAGAAATTTTATAAAAACAAATGTTGAAAACACTATGTGTAACTAGAAAATAATAAAATACTTTGATGATAAAAATTGTTTTTATTTGTAATATTAGCATATAAAATCATCTCTTGGTTCTTCTCACTTTGCATCAGTTTACACAAGCCTTTCCTGGTTTCTCTGAAATCATATTTTTCATAATTTCTTATATTGCAAAAGCATTCCTTTATATTCATATACCATAATTTGCTCATTTATTTTCCAATGAATAGTTTCTAGTTCTTTGCTGAAACAAAAAGAGCTACCACAAATATTTTTGTATATATGTTTACTTTTCCTCTTTCTTTGATTTCTTTAGGGTATAAACCTGGTAATGATATCACAAAGTCAAAGGATATGCATAGTTTGGTAATTTTGGGGGACATGCTTCCAACTTCCTTTCCAGAATAATTAGACCAATTCCTAGCTCCACCAATAGGCATTTATTTATTTATATATATATTTAAAAAATTTTTTTTGCAGGGCAATGAAGGGTTAAGTGACTTGCCCAGGGTCACACAGCTAGTAAGTTTCAAGTGTCTGAGGCCATATTTGAACTCAGATACTCCTGACTCCAGGGCCGGTGCTCTATCCACTGCACCATCTAGCTGCCCCCATATATTTTTAAAAGTCCTTTGTAACACACCTCAGCATGATGTATTCTAATCAGCTGACTAACTCTAGTTCTAGTTCTGCCTTCTCAATAGAATTCCTACGTAGTTGAGAATTCAATTCAATTCAACAAACCTTTATTAAGCATTTACTATGTAGAAGAAACTGTTATGGGTTCTGGAAATACAAAGGCAAAAAACAAAACAAAACTGAAATAGAGCTCCAGGGAGCCTATATTCTATTAGGGGAGCTTTGCTTATAAAGGACAACGGCCTTTGGTAAAGGATCCTAGCATCCAGGGTCATTTGAATGTCTTCTCTGCCACTTTCTGCTTTCAAGAACCTGAATCATACTCTCAACCCTTCCTTGCCCAGACCTCCTAAGTCTGAAATTCTTCTTCATCTTGCTGAACTCCTGACTAGAGACAATTATTGAATCTATCTCTCTTGTAGGTGGCTCAGTGGATAGAATGCTGATCTTGGAGTCAGGAAAAACTGAGTTCAAATCCAGCCTCAGATACTTAGTGGCTATGGGTCCTGGGTGAAGTCACTTAACTTCTGCCTAGCTCTGTTTCCTCTTCTGTAAGACACGAGTAATACTAGAACCTCCTTTGCTAAGTTGTCACGCAGATAATATTTGTAAAGTATTTTGCAAACCTTTAAGAAGCTATTATCATCATCATCTTCTTCTCTCCCTCTTTCTCCTTCTTCTTCTTTGACATTGCTTTGCTCTCATGCATAGTAAAGTACTGACTTCTCAGCTTTTAACTTGGTCTCCTAGCTCCTACATTATTGACTTGTATTAAGTCAATATCATGAGTCACAAAGACCTGGGTTCAAATCCTACCTCAGACATTTACTAGTCACATGATTCCTGTTTATTCAATCTCTCTCAATATCAGTTTCCTCATCTGTGAAATGGGATAATAGTAGTGCCAACCCTACAATATTGTTTTGAAAATCAAACGAGATAATGTATATTAAAGCCTTAAAGCTATGTAAATTAGAGTTAATATTCTGAATAGAGGTCACAGAAGTAAAACACTTTGAAATTGCTTTAAATTGCTCCATAAAATGTTATTATTACTGTTTCTTTCAGTCCTAGCCCAAGTTATAAAACCAATCAGTTAACAAGCATTTATCAAGCATTTACTATGTGTCAGGCTAAGCATTGAGAATGCAAAGAAAGTCAAAGGCCATAATCCCTGCTCACATACTAATGAAAGGGACAATATATAGACAACTTTATACGTACAAGAGACATATAGTGAAAATGAAAGGTAATCTCTTTTTCTTTATTAATTTTTTTGGGTGGGGCAATGAGGGTTAAGTGACTTGCCCAGGGTCACACAGCTAGTAAGTGTCAAGTGTCTGGATTTGAATTCAGGTCCTCCTGAATCCAGGGCCAGTGCTTTATCCACTGTGCCACCTAGCTGCCCCAATGAAAGGTAATCTCTGAGGAAGTCACTAGTGATGAGGGTCAGGGAGGATTCCTATAGAATGTGGGATTGGAGCTGAGTCTTGAAGCCAGGAGGCTGAATGAAGGGAAGGAGGAGGATATTCAAGGCATCAAGAAAAAGCACAGTCAGGAGACAAGGTTTCATATGCAAAGAGCATGTAAGCCAATGTCACTGGATTATAGAGGACATGGAGGGAGGTAACATAGAAAGAGACTGGAAATGTAGAAATGAGTCAGGTTGTGAAGGACTTTAGAAGCCAAAGAATTTGATAATTGATTCTGGAAGTAATAGGGAGGCATGGGAGTTTCTTGAGGAGGGTGACATGATTAGACATGTGCTTTAAGAAAATCACTTTCCTAAAATTACTTTCCACTCTACAGCTTTGTCTTGGAATAGTTGTGAAGGAAAACACGGATCCACCAAATCTGACTGACCCCTAGATGCCTGTTTCCCTTTATTCAAAAAACCTGAAATGTAGCATGTTTTGGGGGAAAGAATCCTGGATGAAGCACCAAGATCCTGTTTCATTTCCCAACTCCAGTACCAATTAGCTGTGGGACCCCAGTCACACAAGCTCATTGGCTCTCAATATTATCCTATGTCAAATGAGAGAGGTAGACTAGATGAATGAATGAATGAGGCATTTATTAAGTGTTTACTACATGCAAAACACTGTGCTAAGTCCTGGAGATACAAATAGAAAAGTAAGCCAGACCACGTTCTCCAGGAACTCACATTCTAACGGGGGAGATGACACACATGGAAGGTTTCAGCCACAAGTTAACGGTGCTGGAGTAAAAGAGGCAAAGCAGATGTAATGCCTCTTCTTTAATGTCAGTCACACTGATGAAATCCTATCAGTTTCTGATGCTGAGCCATCTGCCGGTGCCAAGGACTTTGGTGGCAAGAGCTTTCCTTTCTAAGGCTTTTGTATCTGTGACTGTGACACCCGCAGGAGCAGTTGCCAGGCTGCAGCTCCACAGGGCTTGCTTCTGAGGATGATGGCTGAGAGCACTGAGCTGGAAGCATTGCTATTCCCAGGGCTCTTGGGTTCAAAGTCCTCCACCAGGGTCTCAGGGAAGATGGCAGCCAAAGTGGCGGTGGGGGTTTGCCTTGCTTGACACATGCTTCCTCTTGTCTCTCCCTCAGTGTGCTGTGCTGCTGCAGCTGGGCTAACTTACCTGCCCTGTGTGTGGTATTTGGTTGGCATTTAGTGGAGATGGTTAAATGATGAATGAATGAACAAATGAATGACCCCAATATTCCACAGCAGCCTTCTCACTCTGGAAATTCATGCTACCCCTGCCTGCTTTCCTCTCATTGGTCAGTTCCTCCCAGAGCATCCACTAATCTATTTATTTATTTATTTCTCTACTTATTTATTTATTCATTCATTTATTTGTTTGTTTGTTTAATCATCCAGCCATTTATTTATTTATTTATTGGTTTGTTTGTTCGTTCATTCATTCTAAGTTAATTCATTCATTCAGTTAGTTCATTCATTTTAAGTTAAATGTTTTTCCAATTACATGTAAAGATATCTTTCTGAGATCCAAATTTTTCTCCCACCCTCTGTTTTTTCTCCACTCCCGAAGCCAGTAAGCAGTCTGATATAGGTTATACATTACAATCATGTTAAAACATATTTCTACATTAGTCATGTTGTAAGAATCAGAACAAAAGGGGGAAAAACACAAGGCAACAACAAAGCAACAACAAAAGTGAGAATAGTATGCTTCAATCTGCATTCAGACTCCATTGTTCTTTTTCTGAATGTGGAGAGCATTTTTCATCATGAGTCTTTTGGCATTGTCTTCAGAACCCCCATTTTAAGAAAAGTACCCAAGCCAGCCATGTTCCCTCCTTCATTCCTCTCCCGGCTCTCTTGGACTTCTCTCACCCTCTACTCCATTCTATTTGCTTATATTTGTATTCTGAGCTTAGCACAGTACCTGGCACATAGGGAACACTTAATAAATGCTTGTGGACTTGCCGTGTTGAGTGAATATGGATTTATTAAATCTTACTATGTGCCAAATACTTTGCTAAGTCCTGAGAATTCAAAGTCCATGCAGTTCTTGCCCTCAAGAAGATTACATTCTAAAAAGGTGGGGCAGGAGATAAAAGAACTGGTGGCCAAAGAAGGCTATTTTGGTCTGGAAAGTCACTGGTATAGTGAATAGAGGCACCCAGAAGTCTGCTGATACACCCTTTTCTGGGGTAATGGCAATGCTGATTTTATTATTTTTTTGATTATTGATTTGATGACTGCATGCCTATGGAAGTCTAGATCAGAATAAGGTCCTTTCTAGTTATAAGGTTTCAATTTTGCTAGATTATAAACTCCATTCAACAAAGATTTATTAAATGCCCAGTATCTGTAAGGCAGTATACTCCATTCAGGAGATATAGCTGTAACACTGATTACCCTGGCTTGCCCTGCTGTCTGTACATACCCAGATGTCATAACATAAAGACAGACTGCTGAACTAGTCCCTGCTTTCAGGATGCTTACATTCCACATTCATACCCTCAATCAGGACAGTTTCCTTCTCGTAGATAACTTTGTAACTTCACAGTTCTCAGCACGCAACAGATACAGCATACATGTTAATGGAATCCAGCCATAATATGATAAATGGGGTGGGAAGAGCAAGGAAAAGAAAAAAAGACTAATTTTGTTTGTTTAAAAAGCCCAGAATTTCTGCTTGGTTGCCCAATTTAAATCTTTTATGTTAATCTAAACCACAGCAATAGCAAATTATCTCCAGAACTGAGCAAATTAAGGCAAAGTATGATTTAGTTTTTTTCTGCCTCAGTTTACTCTCCCTGCAAACAAAAAAGCTAATTTCTTTTTAAAAAGTCAAGTTCTTGGATCCAAATGGGTAGGGCCCATCTTAGCCATAGACATAGCAGGCCTTCATCTAGCATGCTAATTTGTGGTACAT
Organism: Dromiciops gliroides; assembly: GCF_019393635.1. Classification (NCBI taxonomy): domain Eukaryota; kingdom Metazoa; phylum Chordata; class Mammalia; order Microbiotheria; family Microbiotheriidae; genus Dromiciops; species Dromiciops gliroides. The sequence goes on from NC_057864.1 coordinate 444,961,500, forward strand.
GGAGAAGACAGAGCCTCCTTCCCGGCACCCCCCCCCCATCCTGGGGGCAATGAGGGTTAAATGACTTACCCAGGGTCACACAGCTAATAAGTGTCAAGTGTCAGAGGCCATATTTGAACTCAGATCCTCCTGAATCCAGGGTTGGTGCTTTATCCACTGTGCCACATAGCTGTCCCAGGGCCTACTATTTTTATATACATTCTTTCTACCCCATGCCTGCAATTTCACCCTCATGAAATCATTCTCTTGATTAAGAATTGCTAGGCAAGACTTCTCTTTTAAAAATATAGCTTATTAAATCTCTAACACCTTAGTGTGAATTAATTTATCAGCTAGATCTCAAAACAAGAAAGATGGCAGCATTTTATCTAGACTCCCTCCTGGGTCCTTATCAAATTTTACCTAGCATCTGAATTATTTGTGCACCTGTCTCATCTCATATTAAATTGTAACTTCTCCTAAGGTAACAGCTGCCTTTTTATTTTTAACTTTTGCATCTCCATAAGCTAGCACATTGCTTTATACATAGGACACACTGAATAAATGAGGGCAAAAAGGGTGTGTTGGACAAATTCTTTAACCTCAGTTTCTTCATATGTAAAAGCGTGGCAATAATGCTTTGAATCCATCACAGGGTTGTTGTGCAACTCAGGTGAACTAATGTTATTAGAGGCTTTCCAGACCTTAAAGAGGTATAAATCCATCAGCTGTTTTGTTGTCATTATTGAAAGAGCACTGGAGGTAGGTATACCAGGAAGAAGTCACAGTTCTGCTACTTTCTTTGTGTATACTTTAGACAAGTCCCTGGGACCTTGTTTCTTCCTTGTAAAAATAAAGGAATGGGACTAAGCTCAAAGAGTTATTTGTTTACTTTTTTCAATTTTCTTTGTATTGCCAGGGTCTAGTTCAGGGCTTAGGACATAGAAAGTACTTGTTGACTGACTGACTGACTGACTGACTGACTGACTGACTGACTGACTGACTGACTGACTAACTGACTGGGATCCCTTCTAGCTCTAATGGCTGAATCCTATGAATTGAATTTTTGTTGAAGATGTTTCAAGCATTTCAGTACAAGTCTGTTCACTTCACAGTGTCGCCTGTGGCTTTACTGCTCTGGACACAAGCCTCACAAAAGCAGGTTCAGAGAGAGCCTATCCTGCTTGCTTGCAGACCCAGTGGAGAAAAGTCACCACCTGCAGCTGCTGGAACCCCAGGCCAGCCTCCCCTCTATTCCAGGACCACCCAAGGCCCTGGTTGCCCGGCAGGGCGTTTGGCTAATTGGCTATTTCGTGCTTTCTGGCCGGCTGCCCACTGGCACTGGCGGAGATCCTGAGGAAGGGTTTTCTTGCCCGGTTTCCTAGCGGTAGCTATGGCTGGCTGGGGCAGGAGCAGCTGCAGCCACGAGCCACCAAGGAGAAAGTGCCTTGTTCCCCATTGCTCGGTGCCCTCCTGGCCAGTCCTCCCCGGAGCCCAGTGCTCCCGTCGTCCTGCAGGCTGGGCAGCCTTGGCACCCTCCTCATCAGCCCTGTCCAGATCGCCCCGGATCAGAGCCTGCCTCGTGTGCTGGAGCGAGAGAGAGAGAGAATGGGAAAACAAGAGGCGACACTAAATGAAGGATGGCAGAAACCTGCGATTGAAATCCTAAACCCACTGAGAGCCAAGGGGGCCGGCAGGCTGGCTGCGGCGTCTGCCACCGCTGCCAAGAGTGCATGGCGAGAGAGGGGGCGGGGATGAAACCCCATCCCCGGCTCCCTGAGGTGGGGGCACAGAGGAAGAGGAGGGGGGGAGGGGATAAAGGGGGAAGGGTAGCCTCAAACTGGGCAGTATTGTAATCCTGGAGGAGGAAACAAGGGCAGCTGATTCCTGCTGGATCTGTGGGCCCCACGTGCGCACAGACCGGCCATTGTCTACCCAGGCAGACAACAGGCGGTATTCTTCCCCCACCCCAGGAAGAAAGTCCTTCAGGGGCCCTGCCCGGGAGTACATTTTATAAGAATAAATCAGTTACGGGGACATGCCATTCCCTCTGGTATTCTCCACTTCGCACCCACTTCCCTCTGCCCCGCCCCCTGCTAGCCACCGGCTTCTACTGCCGCGGCCTCCCGGGCTCCTGGGAGAGATCAAAGTGGGGTGCCTGCCCTTCGGTGCCATTTCTGTGTTTCAGGGGCATGGATTTATGTATGGGTTAAATCTCCTGGGTCCAGCCAATACCTGCCTGCCCATATGTTAGCATGATGTCATGCCTTCCTCCTGCCCCACACTGAATTTGGACTCAGAAAACCCGGCTTTTAATAACCCCCTTGACTTACTGGTTGTCTGACCATGGGCACGTTGATCGGAATGCCATCTCCTCAAGTCCACCTCCTGACTTCCATCAGCTCCCAAACCCATTTCTTGGCCTCATTCCACTCCCCCCCCCCCATTCTTCCCCTCTGCGATTACCTTCTGTTGACATACGTTGTGTATCCTTGGCAGAAGACCCATGTTTGCCTTTCTCTATATCCCCAGCACTTACTGGGCAATAATTAGTGCTTAATAAATGCTTCTGAAGGAAATGTCAACCTCACAATAAATCCTACATCTTGAACCAAAAGGGACCTTTGAGGTCATCTCTTCCAAAACCCTTATTTTACAAAGGAAGAACTGAGGCAGAGAGAGGGTGTTACTTTCTCAAATGAGATATCTGGAAAGTGTTTAGCACAGTGCCTGGACACAGTAGGTGCTTAATAAATGTTTGTTCCCTTCTCTTTCCCCTTCTCAAGGTCCCCCAGGCAGTAAATGACAGGATGTAAAGCCAGTTGCTCAGAATCCAAATCCCCCAACACTCCCTATCTCACAAGGGTTTTTTATGAGAATAGTGCTTTATAAACCTCAAAAACACATGGAAATGTGACTCAGTATGTGCTTCAGCAAGGAAGATGGAGAGTAATATAATGCATTTTTCAGATCAAGGACATGATTCCTAGAAAGGTTGAGATACCCAAAGTAATTAGTGGCAGATTCTAGAGGAGGCAGAGGGGAGAACAGGGGATAGAAAACAGGGGATACAAAAACAAACTAGTCATGTCTGTGGCTGTTGCCAGAGCTGAGGTACCTCTAGACCCACTAAAATGATGTTTCCTGGTGCAGGTTAGGTACTTCAAAATGCATGATGATTGATTGATAAAGCTTCATACAGACAACAAGAGCCAAGATAGCAGATCAGAGGCACCCTAGCTGAATTCTCTTAACATTCCCCTCCAAATAACTTTAAAATAACACCTCAAGTCAAATTTTTGAGTGGTAGATCCAACCAAAGGTCAGGGCAAGACATTTTTTGGGACTAAGAAAACTTAGGAGGGTGGCAGAAGAAGTATGTAACAGTAGGGTGGAGGCCTGGCTGGAACCCACACTCTCCATGGCAACATCAGCAGCTTAGGGAATTCTCAGCCCAGAGATGGAGGGGGGGGAGTGGACAGCTGGGCAGAAAGAGATAACAGGGGACCCTTTGCTGGAACTCGGCACAGCTGGCACTGATTGGCAGCTCTATTGCCCATACACAGTTTGAATGCTGGGGTCAGTCACAAGGGAGCAGGGTTCCTCGTCACAGTTCCAAGGCAATAAGAGAGCTAACACTTGTGCTACAACAGATCAGGGGCTCTTCCTGAGTAAAGAACAGAGCACAGATCAGGAGAGCAGTGATCATGCATATCCCATGATCACACCACCTTGGACGTACACAAAATTTGCAGATCCCCAGTACTAGCTCCAAAAGCAGCAGCCCCCAAAAGCCTAAAGCTCGGGACAATGCCTCCTCACCCCCTGGTGAGCACAGCCAACTTTAACATAAAGTTCGAAGTCAAGAAATAGACTGGAAAAGTCAACAAACAACAAGAACAAAGAATCTGACCAAGAAAAACTCAGAAGACAATAATATGAAAACAGCTACAAAGCCTCAAAAAAAAAATGATAATTTCTAGTCTCATCAACACAATAACCCACAACACTTCCAAAGGACCCATGATGAGATATGCTATCTACCTCCAAATAGAGAAATGACGAACTCCGAGCACAGATTGAAACATACATTTTATTCTCTTCATTATTCTTTTGTGTGTTTATATGGGTATGTTTTATTTATAATATGTCTAATATAGAAATATGTTTTGCATGACCACACATATAATCAATACTAAAGTACTTGCCCTCTCAAAGGGTAGAGGATGTGTAAAAGAGAAAGACTTAGAAACTCATTTTTTAAATGAATGTTAAGTTTTTACATGTAATTGGGAAATATTAAGCAAAATAAATTTAACATACATTTAAAAAATGCTAATTGGACCCAAGCCCCAAAATAATTCCTGGGAAGTGTTGCTGTGTTTTGTTTTGTTTTGTTTTTTTAAAGAGGTAAGAGTGGTGGAGGAAGAATTGGGGAAATTGAGAATGATGGAATAAATGAGAGTGATGCAAGACAATTATGAAAAGAGAATCAACTTGATAAAAAAAGGGAGGGCATAAAAATATTGAAGAAATAACACTTTAAAAAAACAGAGTTGGCTTAATGTTAAGAGGTGCAAAAATTAACTGAATAAAAGAAATCCTTAAAAACAGAACTGGGGAAGTGGAAACTAATGACTCCATCAGATATCAAGAAACAATAAAACAAAGTCAAAAGAAAGGGAAAAAATGTGAAATATCTGGGAAATGACCTAGGAAATAAGGAGAGATAATTTAAGAATTACTGAATTACTCAAAATTGGTGATTAAATAAAGAGGTTGGACATGTTTCAAGAAATTATCAAGGATAGCTGCTCTAATATCTTAGAAACAGAGGGTAAAATAGATATTGAAAGAATCTACCAATCACCTCCTGAAGGAGATCCCAAAGTGAAAACTCCCAGGAATATTATAGCTAAATTTCAGAGCTCCCAAGTCAAAGAGAAAATATTTCAAGCAGTCAGAAAGACATAATTCAAATACTGTGGAGTCACAGTTAGGATCATACATTTAGCTGCTTCCACATTAAAGGAGCAGAGGGCTTGGAAAATAATATTCTGAAAGGCAAAGGAGCTAGGATTACAATCAAGAATAACCTATCCAACAAAACTGAGTATGATCATTCAGGAGCAAAAATGGATGTTTAATGAAATAGAGGACTTTCAAATGTTCCTGATGAAAAGACCAGTGCTGAATAGAAAATTTTACATTCAAACACAAGACTAAAGAGAAGCATAAAAGGATAAACATGAAAGCTTAATCATAAGGGTCTCAACAAAGTTAACCTATTTAGATTCCTTAAAAAACAAAACAAAACCAAGGATGCAAAGGGCAGTGGGCCATAAGAAGTAATTGCAGAAGCACAGAATTTGAGGGTTGGAAGGTACCTTAGAGAACATTAGTCCAATAATTGATCTGGAACCCTTACAGCATCCCTGAGAAGTGGTCATTTGACTTTCACCTTAATTCACCCAGTCATTTATTTTTTTGTCAGTCATTTATTAAGCACCTGCTTTGGATAAGGTGCTGTGGTAGACAGTAGGGATGCAAAAACCAGAATGAAACAATCCCTGCTAATGGGAGAAAACAACATGTACACAGATAGGTTCATAAAAAATCCATTTGTAAGGAAGTGGTCTTTGAAAGTTCTGGACCTAATCACTGAAAAGAGGTGAGCAATGAGGCTTCAAGTTAATTGTAATATATGAGACCACACTTAGTGACCCCTTTACAAGGTGAAAATTAATCTTTTAAATGTATCATAAAGGAAGAAACTCGATAGTGTAGAGAATGAATAGCTACTCCTCAGGGTGACCTTTAAAAGTTTGAGGACTCCAAGATACAGACTTGAAGAGGCACCCAACTCCTAATAAAAGGAATAAAAAGCCTGTGGAGTTCAATAAAGAAAACTATAAGAAGCCATGTGGAGAAGGGGAGGGAAAGGGCAGACAGAAGTAATCAACACAAAGAAAAGGCAGCAGGGCTGCTTGGTTCAATAGGCAGGAGGACAGACTACAGACCCCAAGGCAATAATCTTATATTTCCTTTCTCTTCTTGGGCTTTCTCAAAGAAACCTGAAACCTTTCCCTCTTGCCAGGGGGAAAGTTTACCTTTCTTTGTTTTGGACATTTGTATTCAGTGTTAACCAGAGGCTTTTGCTAGAGGGGGTGTATTTATTGGAAACTGCAGTTAGGAGGAAGCAACTGAGGAGAAATCAGCTCCAGAGGAGACAAAGAGATAGATCTAACCACAAGTGTTTTTGTCAGAAGTTCTGTCACTGGATGGGGGCTTGGAGGTAACAAAAAGATAAAGGAATGTTTATACCCATCCTGGCCAGAAGTCAGTAGTAGAATGAGGAGCAAATAGGAGTAGTTGAAGAGCCTGCTACATACATACATACATACATATATATGTGTGTATATATATATGTATGTGTGTGTGTGTATACACACACACACATTTAAAATAACCATAAGGTAATTTGGGGTCTTTTTGTTCAGTCATGTTGAACTCTTCATGACCCCATGGACCATACTGTTCCCAGAGTTTTCTTGGCAAAGACATGGGAATGGCTTGCAATTTCCCTCTCTAGCTCATCTGACAGTTGAGGAAACTGAGGCAAATAAGGTTAACTTGCCCAGAGTCACATGTCTGGTAAGTATCTGAGGTAACCTTTGAACTCGGATCCTCCTGACTTCAGGGCCATTGCTTTATCCACGAGCCACCTAGCTGCCTCTGAATTCGGGGTTAGGAGGTCATTAAAAACTTGGGGTAATCAGTGTGAGGGAAAACAATCCTCTTCTCAATAATTCTCAGGAACTCAGCAGTGATGTGACAAAGGCTCCTGTATTTCCTTCTCATGAGAAGGAGGCACCCTAGTGTGCAGCTAGTGGATGCAAAGAAAGGGGGCTCACAGGCCCTCTTTTAAATCCTAGTCCCTAACGCAAATGGACCCTCCCCTTTTTCACCATTGGTCTGATTACTCAAGGGTTACAATCTACAGGCAGAAACTAGCTAATCAGAATGCAGTATTACCATCCCTCTTCCTTATATGGGCACAACTCAGGAGTGGACCTTATTCTTCCTTATCTGGACACAACTCAGGAGTGGACCTTATTGAGACCAGGGCTCCTTGAACCATGTGATTTTGTTAGCCAGAGCGGGAGGAGGGGATCTGAGACCTTTGTCCTAAAAACAGGTCAGGAGGAGTATGATTGACTGTTATATCCTCATTGAAAGGAAACAACTACCCATTATCTCATAATCAGAAACAGCTGAGCTGAGCCTTAAATGTAGGAAGCTAGGGGTTCAGAAGAGCGAAAGTACGTTCTTTTGTTGTTGTTGAGTCGTTTCAGTCATGTCCAACTCTTCGTGATTTGGGGGTTTGCTTTCTAGGCATGGACAACAGCTCATGCAAAACATAGGCCAAAGGTGGAATGATATGAGCAGGGAATAGCAGGCAAGCCAGTTTGGTATATAAAGGACAGTAATATAAAATGACTGTGATGGCAGGTTGGAGTTAGATTGAGAAAGGCTTTAAATATCAGATTGGGGAGTTTGTGTTTGATTCCAGATGCAGGTTGTCAATGAAACTTACAAAGCAGGGGAGTGACACCAATAGGCCTGTGCTTTTTGAAGATCAATTTGCCAGCTGGGTGGGGAGGATGTCTCAAACAAAGAGACTTGAAATGGGGAAACTGATCTTGAGACTCTTCAAAGTAGTATAAGCTGCAGGGGATAAGGAACTGACCTGGGAAGGTGGGGTGGTCAGGTGAGTGGAGAAGAGACCTGTGAGATGTGGAGATAAGATTTACAAGATTTATCAACTGATTGTATATGGGGAATTGGAGCAGCTAGGTGGTGCATTGGATAGAGCACTGGCTCTGAAGTTGGGAGGACCTGAGTTCAAATATCACTTCAGACACTACTTACTAGCTGTGTGGCTCTGGGCAAGTCATTTAATCCCAATTATTTTAAGATAGCTGGGGCCATCTCCAGTTGACCTGATCTATATCTCGTCACTGGACCCAGATGGCTCTGGAAGAGAGATTAAGGTTGGTGACCTTGTACAGCTTTGCTTCACTTAAATACAAGTCAGTTCAAGTCATGACATCACCCTGATGTCATGGTCCTTTTCAAGATTGAAAGATGTAACGATTGGAGTGACGCCACCTACTGTAGGAAAGCTCCACCATGAGGAGAAGGTGTCTGAGAGTAAGCCATGCAGTTTTCCTTAGCATCAGGAAGTGATGTTTGCTTGTGAGTACTGTCTATAAAAGAGGTGAGGCTTGCTCTTGCTCTCTTTTTTTTTTTTTTTTTTTTTGGTGAGGCAATTGGGGTTAAGTGACTTGCCCAGGGTCACACAGCTAGTAAGTGTTAAGTGTCTGAGGCTGGATTTGAACTCAGGTCCTCCTGAATCCAGGGCCAGTGCTCTATCCACTGCACCACCTAGATGCCCCTCTCACTCTCTTTCTAGAGGACCTCAGGGGGGAGAGGAGCTGGAGACATTGGCTCCCTGAGATAGACAGCTGAATCTAGGACTTTCTCTTCACCAAATTCTTATTCTCTTTAATCAATGCTTTAAAGTCTAACTCTTGCTAAAGCTTATAATTTCTTGGTAACCAACTCATTAGATATTTTAGACAGACTAGCTAGAATTTTAGCTCCTTACAAAGACAAACAACGAGCATATGGGGAGTGAAAGAACTCAAAGAGGCAAGAATGACTCTGAAATTGTAAACCTAGGTGTGTGGAAAGATATTAGTACACTTGACAGATACAAAGAAACTAGGAAAAATGCAAAAAAGCTGGGTTTCATGGGTAAATAATGAGTTCTATTTTAAACCTATTGAGTTTGAGGTACTTTGGGGTCACAAAGTTGGAGGCATCCAATAAACACTTGGTGGTACTGAAGAGCAGGGGAGATGAGGGTGGGATATAGAGATCTGGAGAGAGTTGATCATTTGATCCATGGTAATTGATGAGATCACTAAGAGAGAGCACAGTCAGAAGAAAAAAAGAGGAATTAAGAAATGTGGTTGATGATCTGGAAAAAAAGAGACTAAAAAGAATCAGTCAAAGAGGAGACCAGGAGAAAGCCCTTCCAGGGAAACCCAGACAGGAAAAAACATGCAGAAAAAAGGAGTAGTCAACAGTGCCTGAAGCTGCAGAGAAGTCAAAATCTGTTGGTATTTTGTAATTTTTCTTTGAACCAGACACACCTTGCAACCCATAATGCTCCTCAATGCAGCCTAAACTAGATTAAAATGTAATTGGGAAATAGAAATTAAAATGCAATAGAACAGAGATCATGTTAACATGTGGTTTTCTAAGTCACTATGCACCCCACATGGATCCTTATATATGATTTCCTGACCCTGTTTCTATTTGAATTTGACACCAGGGGTTTAGGAGTTCCCAGTGAAGAAACACCCCCTACCATTACATAGATGGATATTATGCATACATGTGTATATGTGTGTACATGTACACATATACATATACTTATATGTATACATATATGTATATGTGTGTATGTCATTATATATTATATAGAGAGAAGGGAACAAACATTTATTAAGTACCTACTTTGTGCCAGGCTCTCTACAAATATTATTTCATTTGAGCCTTACAATGACACTAGGAGGAAGGTGCTGTTATTATCCCCATTTTACAGTTAGGGAAACTGAGGCAGATAGTAGTTAAATAACATGCCCAAGTATCTGGGGTCATATTTGAACTCAGGTCTTCCTGAATGTAGGTCTAGTTCTCTACCTACTGCACCACTTAGCTGCCTGATATATAATATACCTATATGTTATTATATATGTGGGAGTTATTTTCCCTAAACTCCATGAGGGCAAGATGAGAAATTTCACCAGAGTAGGTAGTTCCTTGTGAGGAAGCTCTCTCTACCAATGCATATCAGCAACTGTTCTGAGATTTCGTTTCAGAGAGTTCCCTGAGGCACTGAAAGTTCCTGTTTTCCCAGATTTTCTACCTGGGGAAAGAGCAAGCGTAGAAGTAAGTATGTAACTTCATTTTGTCATTGTATCCCTAGTGCCTGACACATAGTATGTGCTTAATAATGCTTGTTGCATCAAAGTATAATCCTTTCACTCTACACATACCATCTGTTGGCAAATCAGAACTATCAGCATCCTAGTGTATCCCAAACCCATCCTTTCCTTTCCATTGCCGAAGCCCCAGCCTAAATCCCAATGGAATCTTCCCTAGATAATCTCCTCCCTAGCACTGTTCACCTTTGATAGATCCTTTTTTTTTTTAGTGAGGCAATTAGGGTTAAGTGACTTGCCCAGGGTCACACAGATAGCAAGTGTTAAGTGTCTGAGGCCCGATTTGAACTCAGGTACTCCTGACTCCAGGGCCACTGCTCTATCCACTGCACCACCTAGCTGCCCCTTTGATAGATCCTTAATGGCTAAATTCTGAATCCTTATATGTATTTATTATTATTTATTTGCCATTATTATTTCTCATTAAATAAACCCTCACACTTATAAAGAACCTTACCTTTTTCCAAGTTCCTTCCCTTTTGGTTTAGGGAAGGTGCCTGCTGCCCTCCCAACTTTGTTTCATGGGACTTCAAGTGAAGACAATGACTTTATTAAGCTTCTTATATTCCAGGCAATGGGCTAAGCCTTAGAAATACAAATAAAGGCATAAAAGAAAGACAGCCCTTTCCCTTAAGAAAATTACATTTTAATGGAGGGAGGACAAAACAACAAAGAGGAGCTGATTGGGGAAAGGGGGAAAAAGTCAGGAGTAAAAAGCAGAGCCCAGAGGAATGGAAGATGGCAGGCCTGGGTGCTTCTTCAAATTGAAGGTTCTAGAAAAAACTCACCCATAGGAGAAGTGAGCCACAAAGGCAGAAGGATATTCTAGGGTGGAAAGTCTGAAGTCAATTAGGAAACTTCTAGGGTGGGAAGGCCACTGCCCTGAGGCATTGTGGTGAAGGCCAAGGAGTCACTATTGATCCCTAGGCACCATTTCATCTCCACTTATACCTCCCACGACTTACAGGTAGTTTGGTTCAGGGTAATCTTGATTCTCCATTTATTCCATTCCTTCCTCTCAGAGTTCTCAAAACTACACACTCGCTTCCAATTTTCCTCCTTCCTTTCATTCTTGTTTGTAGTTCATGAAATCCCATCTCTTCTATAAAGTCTTCTTTGATTAATACCTCCCAGTGTTGTTGTGAGGATCAGATGAGCTATTTGTAAAGTGCTTAGCACAGTGCCTACCACACAGTAGATGCTATGTAGATGCAAGCTATCATCATTCACTCACTTATTCATTCGTTTGTTCATTTATTTGTTCTTTCATTTGTTGTTGTTGTTATTATTATTATTATTATTTTTAGAGTCCAATCCAACATTTATTAAGCACCTGATAGGTGAAGGTGAAAAGAAAAAAAAGTAAAAATTATCCCTGTTCTCGGGGGCAGCTAGGTAGTGCAATGGATAAAGCACTGGCCCTTGATTCAGGAGGACCAGACTTCAAATCCAGCCTCAGACACTTGACACTTACCAGCTGTGTGACCCTGGGCAAGTCACTTAATCCCCATTGCCCTGGAAAAAAAAAAGAAGAAAAATTATCCCTGTTCTCAAGACTCTTACATTCTGTTGAGATGATGAAGGAGAGTGATATGGAACACATCTAGGTAGGTTAAAGCCTGGTTATTTCAAATGCTAAACTGAAGAGGTTCTATTTTATCCTTGAAGCAGTATGAAGCCAGCAAGGATTTTTGACCAGGGGAGAATCATGGTTGGGTATGTGCCATGGGAAGATTGCTTTGGAAGCTGTGTGGAGGATGGGTTAGAAAGGGGAGAATAGGGAGGCACCTCATTGTGGTCTCATCCACACTGTCCTCAGGGTTCCCCCAAAGGGAGCCAGGCCACAAAGTTCTCAGAATCTTGCTTGTGCTCAGCAGTTCAGAATGTTCCAAATAAATAAATAATGTTAATGCATTATTGATTCACTCTTGTATTCAATGTTTATGCTATTACCCACTGTCCCCTCTCCAGTCCAATTCACTGGCCATTGCTCCCCTATGTCATCCACTTCTGAGTGCAGAAATAATGGTGCATGTGGCCCTATCCCAGACTTCTTAGTTGTAACATCTGAGAGCCAGAAGAAACTTTAGAGATCATTCCATTCCATCCTTTCATTTTACAGAAGAGGAAACTGAGACCCTACAGGTTAAGCAACTTGCCAAAAGTCAGACAGCCCACATTAAGTGGTAGAAATGGATCTCAAAAGAAAAGTCTTTTACTCAAAATCATTAGTACTCTTCCCACCTGATATTCCCTTTTAAATTGGACCAGGGAGAAGAGGAGCCAAACCTTCCATATCCTGCTATGCTTGTCCCCGGAGTGAAGGTGGCAAGGATCCAGGCCTGGTCAGCTTCCATCTGAGTTGGCACAGAGCAACTTCAACCTCTTGATGTCAGCCTGAACTCCCAACTGTGAAGTGGAGAAGCTCCAGGGCAAAGAGGAGCAACCTTCCCTTTGACCACAGGCCTTTCATCTCCAGCTGTTCCTGTCCCTTGAGGGAAGAGGAAAAGAAAAGTAGGTAGTGAGCCAGGACTTCCTTTTCCTGCTGGCCTTCTCTTCAGCAATGCGATTTTATTCTGCCTAATTTCCAGCCTTCAGAGGGTATAAGTGTAGTGAAATGGGGCCTTCTATCTGTCCATCTGACCACCTGCCTTCCATCTCACACTGAATCTGTCTCCAGCACAATCTCCAGCCTCCAGTTGTCTTGACATATAACTAGGCAGGGGAGGGGGCAGATAAAATACTATTAACACCCCCCCCCAACCTCCAGCCTCCTTTGAGAAGGGGAATAATGCCTTCCACTCAGTGATTCTGAACCCCTGTATGTCATCATCCAAACCCCATTCCCCCTCCCCACCATCCAATTCCTTCTTCCCATTTCCTTCAACCCTTTCACTCCAAAGTTCCAAGCAAACACCAGCCACCTCTTCCACTGTATCCTCTGAAATACCTGTTCCACAGGCAGCAAATTTCCCTTTATTCTAACTCTCTTCCTCTTCCTTCCATTCTCTAGCTATCAATGAAACCCAGCTACCCCCAATGGCACAGCCTATCTGGCCACCCTTCCCAGTCCTTTTTTTTCCTCTTTGCTTCTCCCCTCTTCCCCCCCAATTTAATAGTATTTTCCCCCAATTCCATATAAAGGTAGTTTTCAACATTTATTTTTATGTTTGGACTTCCAAATTTTTCTACCTTCCTCCCTCCCCCTCCCAAGAAAACAAGCAATCTGATATAGGTTATATGTGTACAACCATATTAAACATATTTTCACATTAGTCATGTTGTGAAAGAAGAATCAGAACAAAAGGGGAAAACCATCAGGAAAAAAAAGTTAAAATAGTAGGCTTTTATCTACATTCAGAGTTCATAGTTCTTTCTCTGGATATGGAGAGCATTTTCCATCATGAGTCTTTTGGCATTGTCTTGGATCATATTGCTGAGAAGAGTGAAGTCTATCATAGTCGATCATGGCATAATGTTGCTGTTACTGTGTACAGTGTTCTGGTTCTGCTCACTTCACTCTGGATTAGTTCATGTAAGTCTTTCCAGGTTTTTCTGAAATCTGCCTGCTCATTGTTTCTTATAGCACAATAGTATTCCATTATATTAATATGCCATAACTTGTTCAACCATTCCCCAATTGATGGACATCCCCATAATTTCTGATTCTTTCCTACCACAAAGAGAACTGCTATAAATATTTTTGTACATGTAGGTCCTTTTCCTTTTTTTTTTTTGAGGCAATTGGGGTTAAGTGACTTGCCCAGGGTCACACAGCTAGTAAGTGTTAAGTGTCTGAGGCCGAATTTGAACTCAGGTACTCCTGAATCCAGGGCCAGTGCTCTATCTACTGTGTCACCTAGCTACCCCCCTTTTCCTTTTTTTATGATCTCTTTGGGATATGGACCTAGTAGTAGTATTGCTGGGTCAAAGGGTAAGTTTAGTTAGTTTTATAGCTCTCTGGGTATAGTTCCAAATTGCTCTCCAGAATGGTTGGATTATTTCAAAACTCCACTCACACTGCATTAGTGTTACAATTTTCCCACATTTTCTTGAACATTTATCATTTTCCTTTCCTGTCATATTAATGTGATAGGTGTGGGGTGGTACCTCAGAGTTGTTTTGACTTGCATTTCTCTAATCAATGGTGGTTTAGATCATTTTTTCATAGGACTATAGATAGCTTTAATTTCCTCATTTGAAAACTGCCTGGTTCATATTCTTTGACCATTTATTAATTTTGGAATGACTTACATTCTTATAAATTTGACTTAGTTCTCTGTATATTTGAGAAATGAAGCCTTTGTCAGAAACACTGGCTGTAAAAACTGTTTTCCAGCTTTCTGCTTTCCTTTTAATCGTGGTTGCATTGGTTTTGTTTGTGCCTTTCAAGTACTTCTTGCACTTTCACTTATTCCCCTTGCCTCATTGGTTGAGGTGAAGGAGTTGAAATACTCCTTGTTCCCCATTACCCCTTCAAGGTTCTGTCTCTATGTCCATCACTCAATAACTTCTCCTTTGAGGTTCATAGTTCATCTCTACTACCCAATCAAAATCCTGGTAGCTGTTGTCCCAGACACTCTTCCTTTCTCAATGAGTTCATTATATGGATCACAATTTTCTCTCCTCCCCAACTCTTCTAAACCTTTTCTTCCCTCATCAAAGCTCTCCTGGCTCCCCTTCCCGCCCCCCCCCCCCCTTGAGCACCTTGGCTCATATTTTATAGGAAAATGTGAGGATATGCATCATAAGCTCCCTCTTCTCAAATGGCTCCTTATCACCTGCAAAATCAACATCATATATGATGGATCCTGATGAACCCTATGATACTTAGATGATTCAGGAAGAACTTCTGATTATTTACTAGGTCAGGGTGGATAGTGTCTACCACAAACAACATATCAGAAAGTTACTAGAGGCAGTGAAAGGGAGGAGCATACAAGGGCATGAAGAAAGATATAAGGAAGACTGGATAAAACTACAGGCACTGTAGATCCCTATGGGATAGTGACCAGCAGAGGTTGGCTTGCTAGGTTCCCTCTTCAAAATAGATGTCCTGACTGAAACTTTCCAGTGGAAGAAAAGGGGCTAGCAGAACAGAAGGATTCAAGTGAGAAGACTGCAAGTGGCTCTAGAAAGAGGAGGTTCTTCTCAATGAGGGAGTGCCAGGATGAGACAGCAACTGGCTCATGACGGCAAAATCTTGAGAGTCGGAAGCCCAAGTGGGAAGGACAGGACCACTTCTGAGGATGGAGGGAATAATGCTTACTGACAACAGAGATAAGGTGGAGCTGTTCAGTAATTACTTTGTGCCAAGGAGAAGAAATGTTGCATTGAAAGATACAGAATAAAAGAATTAATTAAGAGTTGTTACCCTAGAGAGTAGGGAAATGGTAAGAGAGCACTTGGGAAACTCATCTTCCTGAATTCAAATCTGGCCTCAGACACTTCCTAGCTGTGTGAAGCCTGTTTGCCTCAGTTTCCTTATCTGTCAAATGAGCTAGAGAAGGAAATGACAAACCACTCCAGTATCTTTGCCAGGAAAATCCCAAAAAGGGGTCATGAAGATTCAATGAGTTGGACACAACTGAAACAACTCAGCAAGAGAGTGCTCAGGTGCTTTTAACAATGTTAATGATTATAATAATTAAAATAAATTCTATTTATGATAATATAATATAGATTGTTGTTGTTATTATTATTAGAAAACCAATTTTCAAAAGTGGAAAGAAGGTGAATTCATTTGACTAGAGGTAGAATGGTTTGACCTCCATTTCCAACAAATTTCTAGAAGACATCAGTAAAGGAATGGCTTGTGACTGCTTAGAAAGGGAAGCAATGATTGCTATGAGTCAGCATGAGTCCAGTTGTGCCAGATGAACTTAATTTCTGTTGACAGAGTTACTGGACTGAAAAATCAGAGGATACCATAAATAGAACTGGATTTCCTCAAGGCCTTTGACAAAGCCAGTCATGGTATCCTTACAGATAAGATAAAGACACATTAAAATGGTTCCTAAGTATTTAAATGGAAATACCCAAAGAGCTATTATTAATGGCTTAATGAAGAGAAGTCTCACATGGAGACTTCTACACATGTTCATTAATGACTTAGATGGAGGTATGGATGGTAGTATTTATCAAACTGGAAGATAAGATTAGAAGTTAAGTTACTTGCCTAAGATTGCCCAATCAGAAGCAGGACTTCGGCCTTCAGGTCATCCTGCTTCCAAGGCCAATTCTCCATCTACTACAACATACTGCCTCTTGTGGGAAGAATATTAATGTTTAAAAATTATGGTCCTTTTTTCAGGAAGAATATTGGGGTCATTAAAAGCATGGTTCCCCACCTGGGCAGTTAGGTGGCCTAGTGAATAGAGTTCTGGACCTGGAATCAGGATTCAAATTTGGAATCAGAAAATTACTAGTTATATCATCCTAGGGAAGTCACTTAAGCTGAGTCTGCCTCAGTTTCTTCATCTTTGCCGTGGAGATAATAATAGCACTTACCTCCCAAGGTTGCTGTGATGATAAAAGAGATCATATATGTAAAGTGCTCTGTAAACCTTAAAGTGTTATGTAGATGCTGGCTACATTATTATTAAGTAGAAGCCAGCCTTTTCTAGTTCTATTTAATTTTGGGGTTCTTTGACAATATGCATGTTTGTCTAAGAGATATGAATAAATGGACCAGTTCAAAGAATCTCCTATTCTGCAGCATGTCATTGTCTGGACAAGAGGCATTCTTCATCCATTTGGTTTTTCCTGCGTGGATAATTAGGCCAATTTCCTTTGAGGTCATTATAGATAATATTTAGTAGTCCCTGCAGTGTTCTGAAACTTGAAACACCATATATTTTTTTCTACTATGCTATATTTCCTTTCATTCAGAGAACCTTTAGGTGGGAAAGGATTTATCTCCCCAAGTATTTGAAGTGCTATGATATGGAAATTTGATTAGACTTCTTCACAGTTTGATAGACATTATTAATTCAATGACAGAAGCAAGTAGGCTTCTGCATGATCCATGAGGCAGAGCTAGGAAAAAAATGAGTGGAAGTTGCTAAGGCAAATACAATGTGTTGTGAAGATCCTCTAGAAAAAAAACACATAAATCACACACTTATAAGTTTAACCTGTATCATTAACATTTTCTCCATCTGGTTCTTAAGTCTACACTAGTGAAAACAAACTCAAATAGAAAAGGGGGGGTATTTGATCTCTGCTGGTTGCATAGTGATTTAGAAAACCACATATTATCATTATCTATGTTCTATTGTATTTTTATGTGTTAACTATTTCCCCAATACATTTTCATCTGGTTCACGCTCTGGGTCAAGGGTGTATATTTGACATCTCTGAACAATCAGCAAAATAATAAATCAAGCCCTGATTGGTAACATTTGCTGATCTCCAGGGTATAGATGCTCATCATACTCAGTTTTTAACACTTGGTTTTAACCGACTCCAGAAAAACCCTGTGTGTCTAAAGATTTCATAGGAGCATAGCTCTAGCCCTAGAAGGGACCTCAGAGTCCATTTAGTTCAAACCCCTGATTTTGCAGGTGGGGAAACTGAGGCCCAGGATGATTATGACTGGCCTATGGTTATATAGGTAGTCAGTAGCAGAGGTGAGATTCAAACCCAGGCCCTCAGAGTCTCTAGGCAACACTCTTTCCACTGCTCCCTTGATGGAAGAAAAAACTAGTGGAATAGGCTGACTTGGGAGTTCATGAGTTCTCCATCTCTGAAGGTCTTTAAGCTGTGTCCAGATAACCAATGATTGGGGGTTTCAGAGAGAGTATTCCTGGTCAGGCACAAAGTGGAACAGATGGCCTTTGAGGCCTCTTCCAATACTGAGTTGCTATGATTCCTAACCCCCTCGCACTTCCCTTCCCTCATATCTCAATAGAGCACTGGCCCTGGATTCAGGAGGACCTGAGTTCAAATCCGGCCTCAGACCCTTGACACTTACTAGCTGTGTGACCCTGGGCAAGTCACTTAATCCCAATTGCCTCACCAAAAGAAGAAGAAGGAGGAGGAGGAGGAGGAGGGAAAAAACCAGTCCAAAAGTAGAAACAGTATGGTTCAACCTGCATTCATAATTCACAGTTCTTTTTTCTGGATGTTGAGAACATTTTCTATCATGAGTTCTTTGAAACTGTTTTGGATCATTGCACTTCTGAAAAGAGCCAAGGGTATCCATTGTTCATCACATAATGTTGTTGTTACTGTGTACAATGTTCTCCTGGTTCTGCTCCTCTCAGTCAGCATTAGTTCATGTAAGTTCTTCTAGGTTTCTCTGAACTCCTCCTGCTCATCATTTCTTATGGCATGTAATGTATTCCATTACATTCATATACCACAACTTGTTTAGCCATTCCTCTATTGATGGGCATTCCCTTGATTCCCAATTCTTTGCCATCACAAAGAGAGCTGCTATAAATTTTTGTACATGGGGGTCCTTTTCCCTTTTCTATGGTTTCTTTGGGATACAGACCTAGCAGTGATACCACTGGGTCAAAGGGTATGAACAGTCCCATAGCCCTTTGGGCATAGTCCCAAATTGCTCTCCAGAATGGTTGGATCAGTTCACAGCTCCACCAACAATGCATTAGTGTTCCAATTTTTCCACAGCTTCTCCAACATTAATTATTTTACTTTTTTTTGCCATATTAGCCAACCTGATAGGTGTGAGGTGGTACCTCAGAGTTGTTTGAATTTGCATTTCTCTGATCATTAGTGATTTAGAGAATTTTTTCTTATGACAATAGATAGCTTTGACTTCTTCATCAGAAAACTGCTACAGAAAGGATTTTAAATCCCCGTGTGTGTGTATGACCACCATTTAATCAGCCATAGTCACCTTGTTTCTTGGATGTACCAATTGATTCAATTAAGGAAAGATATAGAAGAATTACTAGGATGATAAAATAATAATAATAATATTTTTTAGAGAACAGGCCATTATCTTTTAAATACATAAACATGTTTGGGGACCATAAGAAGCAACATGGGAGGAAAGAGCAAAAGATTTAGAGAAGGAAGACCAGAGTCTGAATCTTAGTTCTGCTACTTGCTTGTCTGTGTGACTTTAAGCAAGTCATTTTTTCTCTCTGAGCCTCAGTTGCTTCATCTGTAAAATGCCAGGTTTGGATTAGTTGAATTCTGAGGTTCTTTCCAGTTCTGAAGCTAGGATATGCTTGCCATATAATAATCTGCATTTATGCAATACTTTATGGTCTCCTTACCTACCTTATCTCACTTGATCCTCTCAACAACTCTGTAGAGTAAGAAGCACTTACTGTACATTCATGATCCCCATTTTATAATATAAGAAGAACCAGAACATTGTATGTGGTAATAGCCACATTGTGGGCTGATCAACTGTGAAGGACTTGACTCTTCTCAGCAATACAATGATCCAGGGCAATCCCAAAAGACTTATGATGAAAAATGCTCTCCACATCTAGAAAAAGAACTATGGAGTCTGAATGAAGATCCATGTATGCTATTTTCACATTATTTGTTGCTGTTATTTTTTCTTTCCTGTACTTTTTCTTTTTTTGTTGTTCTGATTCTTCTTTTACAACATGACCAATATGAAAATATGTATAACATTATTGTACAAATGTAACCTATAAATAATTGTTTGCCGTCATAAGGAGTGAGGAGGGAAGGGAGGTAGAGAGAAAAATTTGGAACTCAAAATCTTATAAAAATGAATGTTGAAAACAATCTTTATGGGGCAGCTAGGTGGCACAGTGGATAGAGCACCAGCCCTGGAGTCAGGAGGACCTGAGTTCAAATCTGGTCTTAGACACTTGACACTTACTAGCTGTGTGACCCTGGGCAAGTTGCTTAACCCCAATTGCCTCACCAAGAAAAAAAGAAAAAAAAGAAAACAATCTTTACATGTAATTGGAAAATAAAATACTACCAAAAATAAAAATAAAATAAAATGCTCAAAAATATAATGGGGGCAGGGGGCAGCTAGGTGGCACAGTAGATAAAGCACCAGCCTTAGATTCAGGAGGATCTGAGTTGAAATCCGGCCTCAGACACTTGACACTTACTAGCTGTGTGACCCTGGGCAAGTCACTTAACCCTCTTTGCCCCACAAAACAAATAAACAAAACAAACAAACAAACAAACAAACAAACTATATATATATATATATATATATATATATAATAGGGAAATATTTAACAAAATGAATAAAAATATAACAAAATAGGGGAAAATAAATTTAAATTTAAATGAAAAAAGACAGCTAAAAAAAAAGAGAGAAGAAATTAAGGATCACAAACATTAAAGTATTTGCCTGGGGCAGCTAGGTGGCGCAGTGGATAGAGCACTGGCCCTGGATTCAGGAGGACCTGAGTTCAAATCCAGCCTCAGACACTTGACACTTACTAGCTGTGTGACCCTGGGCAAGTCACTTAACTCCAATTGCCTCACCAAAAAAACAAAAAACAAAACAAAGTATTTGCCTAATGTCATAGGTCAGTAAGTACCAGAGCCAGGACTCTTGGTCCCAAGGTTCAGTGTTCTTCCCACTGCATCTAATTTTTTTTTTTTAAGTGAGGCAATTGGGGTTAAGTGACTTGCCCAGGGTCACACAGCTAGTAAGTGCTAAGTGTCTGAGGTCGGATTTGAACTCAGGTACTCCTGACTCCTGGGCCAGTGCTTTAACCACTGCACCACCTAGCTGCCCCCCTTCCCACTGCATCTAAACACTTCATGGCTACCTCTCACATCTCACATCTCTCACATCTCTCTCTGCAGTAGAATGATTCCTTTATTAGGAGGCAATGCCCCTGCAGAAGGAAAGCACGTTACTTGGGAGGGTGATATATTAACAACATTCAGAGTCTCTAAAATGGTTTCAATATTCCCTGGATTTGCTTATTATTTGGAAGGAATTTTAGTAATCACTTCATCCAGTTCTCTAATTTTTATAGAATAGGAAGCTGAGACCCAGGGAAGTTAAGAGGCTTGTCCAAGGTCCCACATAGTAAGTATCAAAGGCAGACTATGAACCCAAGCCCTGACTACAGAGCCAGTCCTCATTCTATGGTGCCACACCTAACTCCCTCATCTTTACATATGGGGAAAGCAAGGTCCAGGAATGGGAAATAACTTGTCTAAGAGTCATGCAGGTGGTATCAAAGCAGATTTGTAGATGCACTGGGAATAAAATAAAGACAAAACTATTTTGGTCAAGGAAGGGAAGATGTGAAACATGGGTTGCCACTGGAAGGATCGCAGTAGTCATCAGTCAGTTGTTATGAGGGCACTGAGTGCCTTCCCAGGACAGGATGAAGGCAAGGACAGATGTCAAAGAGGAAGGTGAATGACACTGAAAATATGCCCCATTATTTTGTCCAGAGTCAGCTGTGTTAATGTTGTATGAATTACAAACATTTTTCACTCAGGTGAAGTCAGGTTATAATAACTGTCAAGGGGAGCAGTGGAGAAGGGGGGAAGGGGATGAGGCATGGAGGGAGAGAGGGAGAAAGGGAGGAGACAGAAAGAGAGAGAGACACACACAGAGGGAGACAGAGTTGGAGAGAGACAGAGACAAAGAGAGACAGAGAAAGATGGGGAGAGACAGGGACAGAGAAAGAGACAGAGACAGAGATACAGAGATGGAGAGAGAGAGAGAGAGAGAGAGAGAGAGAGAGAGAGAGAGAGAGAGAGAGAGAGATGACCAAAAGCAGCATAAAGAGCAGATGGGGCAAAGGACTATTGCTGTCAAGCTGTCATTAGGACATTGTATGCCTATGAGCTTCCCTGAGCAATGGCACCTCCTCCTGCCTTCTCCCTTCTGCCCCTTTAAGTTGCCATCCAACACAACTGAGACCCCTTAAAGCAGGGGCCCTAACAGGCATCACTCCGCTTTTACCTACCCTAAAGATTCTTCTTCAAAGAGAAGAGAGTCTAAGAACAATTTTGGAGCATGGGCCATTTCAATCTGCATTTTCCCCTCAGTTCTCCCTATTAGACATTCCCAGCCATTGGGAGAGTTAAGGGGAATAGACAATGGCTGTCCGCAGAGAAGCTGGTGAGGATGGCATTGCGCCTGATATACCTTCTGCTGGGTGCCAGGGATGGGAGAGAAGAACAGCCCGTCTCTAGGGCACATTCTGAAAAAGAAAAGCCTTTGTCCTTTTCTGAAGAATGAGTTTGTCAGTGCTGCTCATGCAGAGCAAAGAAGAAAAGACAGCTTTGGGGAAAGGTTTCTATGTTCTGAGCATTCAGCTTGGTTTAAAAAAAAAAAAGCCAACTCGCCTGGACAGCAGCGGCCACATAGGAATTCTGTTATTTATAGTACAGCCTATAAATATCTTAGCCAGTCCCCCCATCCCTAACAAAAAATGTGTAAATCGAATAACCCAGTGAGATGAACTGTGTCACCATCTGCTCCTCTGCACCCACAACAAATGGTTCCCAGCTGCACAGCATCTGGTCTATTCCTGTCACCATGCCCTGGTCGGGGGTGGGGTTCTGGATTTGGGGCTGGGGCCAGTCCCCAGCGGGAGCAGGGCCAGAAGGATTCCAAGTGGCCCCGCACTATGCAGGTGCCCCCTGCTCCCATTCTCCAGAAACTTAGCGCTCCTACACTAAAGGCCATTCCCTGCCTTTCCCCGAAATGCTAGAGCCTCCATCTGCCCACATTTCCTTGAATTTGTTTTGTATATACTTACACATGTACATGCTGTCTCCCATGGCAGAACGTAAATTCTCTGAAGGCTAGGACTGTTTCGTTTTTTCTTGTCCTCGGTGCCTAGCAAACTGGGTTTTCATTGCGATCAAATGAGATATCTCTAAAGCACTTAGCACAGTGCTTGGCCACAGAGTAAGCACCTAATAAGTCCTCCCTCCCTCCCTTCCTCCCTCCTTCCCTCCTTCCCTCCCTCCCTCCCTTCCTTCCTTCCTTCCTTCCTTCCTTCCTTCCTTCCTTCCTTCCTTCCTTCCTTCCTTCCTTCCTTCCTTCCTTCCTTCCTTCCCTTCCTTCTTTCTTTCCTTTCTTTCTTCCCTCATTCCTTCCTTCCCTTCTCCCTTCCCTCCCTCCCTTCCCTCTTTCTTTCCTTTCATCCTTCCTTCCTTCCCTTCTCCCTTCCCTCCCTCCCTTCCCTCCTTCTTTCTTTCCTTTCTTCCTTCCTTCCCTCATTCCTTCCTTCCCTTCTCCCCTCCCTCCCTCCCTTCCTTCCTTCATTCCTTCCCTTTCACCCTTCTTTCCTTCTTTCCCTCCTTCCTCTTTCCTTCCTTCCTTTTATTTGCTCCTTCTTTTCTTACTTCCTTCTTTGCTTTCCTCCTACCTTCTTATTTTCCTAGCACATACTTGGTTTCTTCTAATTGATTGGATATTCTTGGCTGAGGAATGGGAGAAAGAACAGTCTCAACATATTCCTGACAGAACTACATGTATAATATTAATGGGATAAGGGGTACAGGCTGTCCATAGGATGCTCCTGAATGCTATCCATATACTTTACATTGCCTCCTCTAGCCTGTGGGACATGATTATTTCTGTGACCTTTAGTCCCTAAGTTGAGAGGTCTAAAATTTCCAGCCTTTTACTGGGCCATGATATTCTTTATCAAATTCTACTGGAAACCAACAAAACTGGATTCTAGAAAGTCCATTTCCCCAACCTATGAATTGGAAAATGTATCAGAGCAAAATCAGAATATTTCTATGCTTTGAGTTGCTATGTTTTAGGAGGGTTATTAAAAAGATGAAGAGTGTCCAGAGGAGGGTGACTAGAATAATGAAAAGCCCTGGAGACCATGTCAAATGAGGATCAGTCAAAAGAATTAGGGATGTTTGGTTTGGAAAAGAGAAGACTTGGCAGAGGGGAGGGAGAAATGATAGCAGTATTTGAGGGGTTATGGGATGGAAGAGGGATTAAATTTATTCTGCTTGGCATCTGAGGAAAAAGCAAGAAATAACAGGGGAAAGTTGAAGAGTTAGATCTTAGGAAAAAAATATCCAATAATTAGAGCTTTCCAAATGCAAAATGGGCATGATTAGAGATGTTTGAGTGGAAGCTGCCGTAAATGGTCAGAGATATTGGGAGTGGATTCTTGGTCAGGTCTGGGTTTGACTAGATGACCTCTGAGGTCTTTTCCAGATTGAGATACTGTTCATACTTCATCGTGGTTTTGTCTCTGTGTCCCCAGCATCAAGCATTGTACCTGGCATGTAACAAGCAATGAAAAATGTTTGTTGAGTGAATGAATGAGTTGTCATCAATTTGGCCACTTTCTAATACCACACTGAGATCCTTCAGGCCATCACTCTGGAGATGAGGTTGCAGTAGTGGCTCTCTCCCTCTGCCAGACACCGGGCATGGAGGAGAAGGAGGGATAACTGCCAATCGCTTATCTTCTCATCAGCTGGGTGGCCCAGTGGATAGAGGGCCGGACCTGGATTTAGGAACACCTGAGTTCAAATCAGGTCTCAGACACTAACTGTGTGACCCTGGGCAAGTCACTTAATTTCTTCCTGCTTCAATTTCCTCATCTGTGAAATGGGGATAATAATAGCACCAGCCTCCCAAGGCTAGTGTGTAGATAAAATGAGACAATATTTTAATTGCTCTAGAAACCTTAAAGCACTATATAAACACTAGCTATTATTATACCTCAAGCTCTCAGTGAAAGAGATGACTTTCCTTGGTTCTGCCCTTAGTCTCCATCTACTACCTTTCTGAACCAAGAAGAAAACAACAGCAAAAGAATACAATGCCTTCCAAGATATCAACAAAGAGAAAAGTCCAGAAAGAACTTCAAATGGCTCTGCGATGGCATCTGATGGTCATTATCCCCTTTTTCCAGTGGGATCTTGGCTGCCTGCTAAGAGAGGGGATGGCTTTTGTCCAATTTCCATGGGAGGAATAAATCTCCGAGATGAAAAGTTGGTTAATTGAATTGATTCCTTTCAGCATGGCTGACCTAGGTAGTCAGTAGGAGGAAACTACTGGAGGAGGCACTGGTTAACCGAGATGCTCCTCCTCCTCCTCCTCCTCCTCCTCCTTCTTCTTCTTCTTCTTCTTCTTCTTCTTCTTCTTCGTGGGGTAATGAGGGTTAAGTGACTTGCCCAGGGTCACACAGCTAGTAATTGCCAAGTGTCTGAGGCCAAATTTGAACTCAGGTCCTCCTGAATCCAGGGCTGGTGCTTTATCCACTGTACCACCTAGCTGTCCCTGAGATACTCTTCTTAGAACTTAAGTGAAAAGCTTTTTTTTTTTTTGCAGGGCAATGGGGCTTAAGTGACTAGCCCAGGGTCACACAGCTAGTAAGTGTCAAGTGTCTAAGGCCAGATTTGAACTCAGGTACTCCTGAATCCAGGGCCGGTGCTTTATCCACCTAGCTGCCCCTGAGCTTTTTTTTTTTTTTTAACTTTTTCTCTGTGGACACAGAAATAAGTTCCATCCAAGCAGTTGTCCATTTCTAATCTCCATCATCACCCTGTGGTTCCAGGTTCTAGTCCCAGAGAGCAAGAGGGTCTGGAAGCAATCCTGAGAGCCTCAATGGGTCTGTGCTTTGGCATCAGGCTGGGCAAAGGGGCCAGGTGAGGGGACAGCTAGGTGGCATAGTGGATAGAGCACCAGCCCTGGATTCAAGAGAACCTGAGTTCAAATCCTGCTTCAGGCACTTGACACTTACTAGCTGTGTGACCCTGGGCAAGTCACTTAGCCCCAATTACCTCACCCAAAAATGGGGAAGGCAGGTAATTGATTGAAGGAGAAAATTGGGAAGAGGTAGTAGAGGAGATCACTATGGGAGGGAGATCACCCTAGGTGAGAAAAGAAGAAATGGGTAGGAGAGGTTCATACTTCCATGCTGAAGGGAGAGAAGATAGAATATTGGAAACTTTTTATCTTGGTCATCTTCAGAGGGAAAATACTGCTTTCTCCCTGCTGAGGAAAGTTACTAGAAAGGCACATTAAGTAACTTCATTCTTTAATCAACTTGTTTAACTGGAATAACAACTCATGTCTATATATCACTTTGAAGTTTACAAAGTGCTTTCTTCACAAGCAAATGGGGTACAGATGGATAGGTGAATAGATGGATAGATGAATACATGATGGCTAGCATTTCTATAGTTCTTTAGGGTTTTACAAATATTATCTCATTTTCTCCTCACAACAACCCAGGAGGTAAGTGCTATCACTATCCCCATTTTATAAATGAGGAAGCTGAATTAAGTTTTATGCCAAATTAAATGTCCAGCATTAGACACCTAGTAAGTTTCTAAGTCTGGACTTGAACTCAGGTCTTCCTGACTCCAAGTCTAGGCTCCATCCACTGTGCCAGATAGATAAGATAAGATGAATATATAGATAGATAGACAAATAGATAAATGGATGGATGGATGGATAGATGGATAGATGGATGGATAGGTAGATAGATACATAGGAGGCTGGCTGGCTGGATAGATATAGATACACACATACATAGATACATAGATGCTTAGATACACAGATACAGATACATACATAGATAGATATATACATAGATAGATGCACACATAGATACATATAGATACTTACATAAATAGATACATACATACTTGGATACATACACAGATACATAGTGAGCATCTACAAAGCTTACTGTGTGTTGAGCACTGTGTTGACTGCTGGAGATTCAAATACAAGTAAACAAGACAATTCCTCTCCTCATGGAGCTTACATTCTAATGGTGGAAGATAACACATAAACTATGAGGGGGTGGTGAGGAGACTGCCAGGGGGAGTGTTCTGGTGGCCTGGGACCCAGCAAAAAAAAGTCAAAAGCTTAGCCAGAGGATCTAGGGATCGAGTCCAAGTTTCCAGTGGGGTACAGATGGCCACAGCAAGGAAACACAGGGAAGTTCAAGTATTATTGTTTTTCAGGCCCTCAGAAAGTACTTGTCAGCTACTTCCTCACGATTCCAAACTTGATTAAAGAGATAGAATATCGTAACACTGTGCCTTAAATTGGACTCCCTGGGGCCCCTTAAAGGAAGAGACCTGCCCATGAAGGACTCTGATCTCCTCTCTCCTTTTGGTGTTGGATGACAGAAACAAATGCTGGAAAGGTTTAGGCTGACTGAATCCTCCTCCCTACTTCTACAATGCAGGGGATGGAAAAGCCTGAATGAGGACCCTTGGGACCCCAAGGAACCATAAGAGCAAGTATCAGATCTAGTGAATCTTGGCTTGGCCCAATGCCAGAGTCCAACTTCCTAAGTAAGCCGAGGTGACAGCAGTCTGCTTTGTATCTCCAATCCCCCTCTGGGAAGGATAATCCCATTCTGGCCTGCCTTCTGCCCTTGCCTATACATTGGAGGGTCTCACAAGCATCTTGTCCCCAAATGGGGCCTCAGTCTGAATGGTTAGACTGTGCAAGAACCTAATCCTGCATATCCCATACAATTAATCAATGCTGTTTGAATGAATGGATAAATATCAATTAAGCCCATTTGCTAAATATATTTACTTAGTTTGGTGGGGATTAATTTAACTCGATGAGCATTTATGAGGGAAATTTGGGAGAGCTCATACAGCTTCCTGGTTTCACTCTGCCATCTTGGCTCTGCCTCTAGAATTCTCCATGAGCATTTATTAAACGCCTAATATATACCAGGCAAATTAAATTAGTTCTTGTCCTCAAGGAGATTCTACTTGGGGAGGGGGGTGGGGTGAGGAAGGACAAGCAGGGGAGGACAAAATACATACAGATAAGTAAAGACAAAGTTTGAACAAAGGAATTTCCATGGAGGGAAACTAACAAATGAAAGACTGAAAAAGTCTCATGTGGCACTTGAGCTAAGACTTGAATGGATGCAAAGATTCCAAGATGAAGAGGTGAGGGGGCTTAGCTATGAAAAGCTCTGGAAGAGGGACATGGAATATAAGGGGTGCCTCAAGTACCCAGTTTGGCTGGAATGTAGAGTGTGCATATATTTGTTGTTGTTCAGTCGTATCCAACTCTTTGTGACCCCATTTGGGCTTTTCATGGCAAAAACACTGGAGTAGTTTGCCATTTCCTTACCCAGTTTGTTTGACAGATAAGAAACTGAGGACGAGTTAAGGGACTTGCTCAGGGTCACACAGCTAGTAAATGTCTACGGTCAAATTTGAATTTAGGAAGATGAGTCTTCCTGACTCCAGGCCTAGAATTCCACCCATTGCACCATCTAGCTGTCCCATACCTGGAAAAACTAGAGCCAAATTGTTAAGGATTTTAAAAGAATGTATCATTTTCCTACAGACAATAGAGAGACATTGAAGGTGCTTGACAATTTCGTAGAGAAGTCTAGAATTTCTCATTGATCTGCTACTCTTGAGCATAACATTTCCAAGACAGTACTTTAATCCCAATATGATAACACAGTTCCAAGTAGGACCATTGCTCTTTCCCTCCTGACATTTTCTCAAATGTATCAGTTGTCCCTAATTCCCCAAGTCTACTACAAAATGGTTTCTGGTTCATTCAGCTTAGTACCATGCCTAGGGTGCCTAAATTTAAAAATATACTGTATTGTAACTGATTCAATTAAATCATCCTACTATGTGGGAAAGGATGAAGGATAAAGCTAAAAAAAATGTCACCCATATTCCCGAGAAACAAACATTCTTTTGAATACTATGTATAACATATAAACAAATAAGAAATAGCAAGAAAATAGGAGAACAAAGAGGGCACCAACCACCAGGGAGGTAAGGAGAGAATTTCTATAGGAAGTTAACACCTAAAATGAAGGAAACTTAGGACTCTAAGAGGTGGAGGTGATGAGGGGGTACATGATGGCAAAGGCACTGAGGTGGGAAATGGAACATTAAATCAGGTGACAGCCAATAGACCAGTTTGACAAGAACACAGCTTGCATTAAGTGGAATGAAGAGCTATAAATCCAGAAAGGCTGGCTGGAGCCAAATTGTAAAGGACTTTCAACGTCAAGCTGAAGAGTTGATGTTTGACCCCAGAGGGAATAAAGATTTTTGCGCAGGAGAAGGATATAACCAGATCTATATTTTAGAAATATTCTTTTGGCAGCCATGTAAGAATGGATTGGAAATAGGGGATAGTGGAAGAAGAAAAAGCACTTAAGAAACTATTGGAAAAGTCCAAGTAAGAAGTCATTAGGGGAATTGTTACTGCTGCTGCTGCTGTTGTTGCGTCATTTTCAGTTGTGTCTAACTCATCATGATTCCATTTGGGGTTTTCTTGGCAGAGATACTAGAGTGGTTTGCCATTTCCTTCTCCAGCTCTTTTTTTTTTTTTTTTGCGGGGCAATGGGGGTTAAGTGACTTGCCCAGGGTCACACAGCTAGTAAGTGTCAAGTGTCTGAGGCCGGATTTGAACTCAAGTACTCCTGAATCCAGGGCTGGTGCTTTATCCACTGCACCACCTAGCCGCCCCCTTCAGCTCTTTTGACAGATGAGGAAACTGAGACAAACAGAGTTAAGTGAATTGCCCAGGGTCACACAGCCAGTAAGTATATGAGGCCAGATTTGAACTCAGGAAGATGAGTCTTCCCAACTCTAGGCCCAGCACTCTACCCACAGCACCACCTATAAAATCAGCTAGACAGGGAGATGGCAAACCACCCCAACATCTCCGCCAAGAAAACCCCAAATGGGGTCACAAAGAGTCAAACATGAGTGAAAATGACTGAACTAGGGCATAAAGAGCACTAAAGTTGTAATCAGAGGATCTGAGTTCAAATCCCAGCTCTACCCATGTGACCTTAAGCAATTCCCTTAACCTTTCAAGTCTTCAATTTTCCTTTCTGGAAATTGGAAGAATTCAGTTCTATGATCTATAACCTTGCTTCTGTCTCTAAATCTATGAACCTCTAGTCCTAATGGTGGGTGGTGTGGAAGATACTTGATTCTAAAAGTCTCCTTTGGGAAAAGGGTGGAGACAAACCTTCTCAAGGTGTCACCTGTCCTCATCTTGCCCACCACACTTCCTTTCTCACATCCTTGTGGCTAGAGACTTAATGACCCACATAGTGGTTCAACATCTAGCTCATCTTTAGCCTAGGAGCAACATAATGACCCTCAATCCAATGTATTTCCTTCCTCTGTTATTTTATGGACTTTATATCAGATAAAAGATTATTAGTGCAATCATAGTACTTCAAAGCCCCCAGGTTAGAGAATCCTCACATTTCAATGGTAGGTAGGCTTTTTGTCTTAATTTAAATGTTTGCATATCTCCAGCTAACCCCTGGCCTCCCTATATTTGAGACAAAATCAGTATACGGGAAATGTTTATGTAAAACAAGTGAGGGGCAGCTCCCTGGCGGTGGCCCGCAGTGGATAGAGCACCGGCTCTGGAGTCAGGAGGACCTGAGTTCAAATCCGGCCTCAGACACTTACCAGCTGTGTGACCCTGGGCAAGTCACTTAACCCCAATTGCCTCACTAAAAAACAAAAAACCAAAAAAAACAAGTGAGCCAAATGTATTAAAATTTCTGTTATTGGACAAATATTGGGAAACCAAGTTGGAGAAAAAGCAGGCAAAGGTCTGGAACTGTCCTTGGTTCTTGAAGAGGGGAGTATGGTCAGTAGCTTCAGAGGAGAGAATGGGGTATAAGTATGGGTGATAGGTTAAGGGAATAAGGAGCCGGGGCGGCTAGGGGGTACAGTGGATAAAGCACAAGCCCTGGAGTCTGAAGTACCTGAGTTCAAATCTGGCCTCAGACACTTGACACTTACTAGCTGTGTGACCCTGGGTGAGTCACTTAACCCCCATTGCCCCGTAAAAAAAAAAAGAAAGAAAGAAAAGAAAAGAAAAAAAAAGAGAATAAGGAGCAGAAGGACCAGAGGTCACAATAAGGTCAAAGTTAAGAGGCAAAAGAAGACCAGAATTGAAATGAAGGGTGAGAGGTCCTAACCAAAGAGGAATTTCCTAGTTCTGGATCACAGATGTCAAAGTTAGAGATGTCAGTGAGATCTAACGTAGAACCATCTTTGTGAGTAGCTAAGGAAGAATGAAGGTATGTCAGGGGAGGAGGAGGAGGCTGATACTGTAAAGGTCAAAGTTTGTAAGGGGATACCACCATGAATGCAAAGTGTCCAAGGGCTAAGTTTTCTCTAAGACTGAGAGGCAGATGATGAACTCTTTGATAAAGCAGGGATGATGAACTGGGGGTGAAGCATCTGGTAGATAACTGCAACCATCATCTGAATATTATCATCTACATGGTTAGATTGAACCTCAGGGAAGAATACTGGTTAAATGATGGTGACTCAGCAAGGCTATGGAAGTGGCAGTGAAGAGCAAGGAATATTTCTACTCCTCCTTCTATCTCAATGAATTAGTGGAGCAGGAGAGAAACAGGGTGTCCTGGAGTCAATTTGAACTGGCTGGGGTGAGCTGATTGTTAAATTTTCAGTGTAAAAATGTATACCTAAGAAATCAGCAAATGCTTCAACTCAGGGCTTGGTTTGTTTTGTTGATTGTCTAGACTTAACGTGATGGAGAACATGTTAATAATACAAATTAACTTAAAAATGTGTTATGAACACCACCCCCACACGCCCCGCTCCCCTCCCCGCTTGCTCCCTGTAGGGAGGCAGTTGTTAAACATATATCAGCATACTCAGGAAAGGGACATCAGGTTGGGATGCACATCTTTATCCCCTCTCAGAGAGCCGGTTGTTAAACATTTATCAGCACACCCAAGAAAGGAACATCATATTAGGCTTTTGGGTCAGTAAGTGACTGATTGTGGGGAACCAATCACCCTAGGGATAGGCCTTTGTCTCATCCCCAAATGCCAGGGGATAACACACAATCAGAAGATACCCTGTACTTGGAGCATGGACTTGTCTCCTGTTCAGGGCTA
Organism: Dromiciops gliroides; assembly: GCF_019393635.1. Classification (NCBI taxonomy): domain Eukaryota; kingdom Metazoa; phylum Chordata; class Mammalia; order Microbiotheria; family Microbiotheriidae; genus Dromiciops; species Dromiciops gliroides. The sequence continues at coordinate 444,993,415 of NC_057864.1, forward strand.
ATGTTTGAGGGCTCACTACTGGATGAGGTCCTATCAGTGAGAGGCCTGCTATCTGCGGCTATGGTCCTGGGCAGGGTTTTAGTGGTGAGAGGGCAAGGATGCTTGGTAATCATGCAGGGCTGAGGCACTGATGCTCTTCTCATGTGGTTTAGTAGACAAGATTATAGGATGAATGGGGAAGCAGAAAGACTAGCACTCTTGAAATGATTCAGCCTCCAGAAGAGCTGGGAGCCTTTGAAATCCTGTCTCTGGCAGGAGAAGAATGTATAGCCTCAGTCTCCCAAGATCAGTAATAGAAAAAGGAGGCTCTGAGGCAATATTTTTTTTGGGGGGGGCAATTAGGGTTAAGTGACTTGCCCAGGGTCATACAGCTAATAAGTGTCAAGTGTTTGAGGCCGGATTTGAACTCGGGTCCTCCTGAATCCAGTGCTGGTGCTTAATCCACTGCACCACCTAGCTGTCTCCATAGGAGAACTTTCAAAGCTGTCATCTTAGTTGAGGCTGGAACAGAAGCCCCACCTTCCTGAATCCAGAGATGGAAAGTAATTGCTGTATTATCAAGACACCTTGGCACCTGCTGGCCCCCATGCCTAGGATATATTTTCTCCTCATCTCCACCTCTTAGAATCTAGTCGCTTTGAACTCTCCGCTCAAGCACCACTTTCTACATATACCCTGTCATGGTCCCCTGAAGCTTCCATGGACTCTCCTCCACTGCAATCACTTCAGATTAATTTTGTGTATGTTTATACATGTGCAGATCCCCTCCCCCCAACTAGATAAAATATGCTCCTTGAGGGCAGGGGCTGTTTTATTTTTGTCTTTTGTAACCTCAGCAACCATGAAAATGTCAACTACCAATCGGTATAACTGCCCTCCCCTATACAAAATCTTACTCAAAGCATCTCTGTGTGAAACTAGGGCATCCTTAATGAGCACATTACTAGGGAACAAGTAGGCTTTCACAAACCACATTCAGTAATGGACCACATCTTTACTATTTCACATTACATTCATACAGGGTGTTCCCAAAGCCTTAGTGAGATTTTTAAGCTGTACCGAGTCTTTGGGGATGTCCTATATATGTACATGTTGTTTATGAACATGTTGTAAGCACCTTGAGAGTCTCTGTTTCCCTAGCAATGATTCACAGGGTTTGATACATAGTAGACATGTATTTTTTTTTTTGGTGAGGCAATTGGGGTTAAGTGACTTGCCCAGGGTCACACAGCCAGCAAGTGTTAAGTGTCTGAGGCCGGATCTGAACTCAGGTCCTCCTGACTTCAGGGCCAGTGCTCCATCCACCGTGCCACCTAGCTGCCCCGACATGTATTTTTAAAAGAGTGTTGATTGATTGATTGGGAGTTAGAATAAGGTGTTCTGGTTTCTGAGTTCAGGAAGGAGGGTCATTGTAACTACCAACTCTGAATGAATAGGCTTCCCAAGAAAACACTCTGGTACAGTGAATGCCCTTCTAAATCTCAGGTAACTGCGAAGTACCTCATTTGGTACTGTCTGGGTGGGTTCTGTCTCTAGATATATATAGATATAGATATACATGTGTATATACATATATATGTGTGTATAAAATCTTCAGATAAACTATGAAGTACCTTGTTTTGTTCTGTGAATTACCAACCTTTTATCTAAGACTGGGTTCTATTTAATTCACAAAGTCAACAGATCTTATCTGAGTCTCAGCTCTTCCACCTACTCACTGGGTATAGAGGTAGCTTGGTACAAAGGAAAGTGCATTGCCTCTGATGTCAGAGGATTTGGATTCAAATCCTGCTTCCCATAGTTGACCTGGCTGACTTTGGACAAGTGACAACATAAGAGGGGCTCAGTCCTTCTTCATATGTAAAATGAGGGCATTGAATTAGATGGCTATTAAGGAGGTCCCTTGAATTCTTCATCTATGATCTTAGGACTTAACTGTGATATGCTTGAAATTATGTAATGTATATGTATGTATATATATGCATATGTATACATACACATACCTACATCCATCCATGCATAACTATACATACATACATACATGATTGCTTGCCATCATGGGGAGAGGGCAGGGAAGGGAGGGAGAAAAATTTGGAACTCAAAATCTTATTTAAAAATGAATGTGGGGGTGGGGCAGCTAGATGGCACAGTGGATAGAGCACCAACCCTGGAGTCAGGAGGACCTGAGTTTGGATCTGGCCTCAGACACTTAACACTTACTAGCTGTGTGACCCTAGGCAAGTCACTTAACCCCAATTGCCTCACCAAAAAAAAAAAAAAAAGAATGTGGGGCGGGGGGGGGGGGCAGCTAGGTGGTGCAGTGGATAAAGCACCAGCCCTGGATTCAGGAGTACCTGAGTTTGGATCTGGCCTCAGACACTTAACACTTACTAGCTGTGTGACCCTGGGCAAGTCACTTAATCCCAATTGCCTCACCAAAAATAAAAAAATGAAAAATGAATGTGGGGGCAGCTAGGTGGCAGAGTGGATAAGGCACCTGCCATGGATTCAGGAGGACCTGAGTTCAAATCCAGCCTCAGACACTTGACACTAGCTGTGTGACCCTGGGCAAGTCACTTAACCCTCATTGCCTTGCCAAAAAAAAAAAAAGAATGTGGAAAACTGTCTTTATGTGTAATTGGAAAAAAATACTATTTACATAAAAAAGAACTAAATTATGTGATAAATGAATGGCCAGTCACATGTGAAGTGTGTTGGAATTTGCCAAATAAATTATTGCAAATACTTCTCTTGACTTCAATGCGGGTTTGTATTCAGATATCCTTTTCTGTGGAGTACCAAATTGCTTCAGGGGGCAAAAGGACTGGGAACATTGGGAGCTCAGAGAGGCCCTCGGTGGAATACCTTCTGTCACCACAGAAAGAGTTTATCCTGTGATTTATGGAGAGAGAAAAGCAGGGCCTTTTCCTATTCGAGCCCCTTCTTTGCTGGTCTTCATCCAGATTTGAAAGGAGCTGACCTGGGTCTGAATCTCTGACTGTTCTTTGCTACCTGGATGGTCGCAACATCCAGGTACGTCATTCAGCCTCTTGGGAGCTCAGCTTCCTACTCGATAAAAAGGAGGTCTTGGAGCAGATCTCTAAGGCTCTTCCAGTTCTAACGCCTGTAATCTCCCCAACTGCAGCCAATTCCAAAAGTGGCCGATTGGAAATATGGCTGCATAAGGTTTGGAGCGAATTCTTGTGACCACCCTTGGGTCCTTGAGCCTCTGCCATTCTATCATTTGTTTTTCTACAAGAATTTTTCAATATAAAAGGGGACACAGCGAAGCTGCCTCTCTTCAGGGCTGATATTTAACTTGGCTAGAAAACCAATATGAGTGGCATTAAGGAAGAACACTAAAAGCGGGGGCCTAGTAGAAAAAAGAAATAGTGAATTATTTTATGCATGGATGATCTTTTGCCATTTACTGTCATGCCTCAAAGAAATATCCTGAAACTCCGGATGGGGTGACCGATTTTGTTAGATATCTAATTAGATTAACTGAAATTTCTTTGAAGAAGGGATGATGGTGGAGGGGTAAGAGAGCTTGATTTGGGGTTAGAGGGTCGTTTTTGATTCCGGATGGTATGACTTTAGATAAGCCACATCATTTCTCTGAGCCTCAGTTTCTCCATCTGTACGAAGGAAGTTGATTCATCCGGTGTATGTAAACAATTTTATGATTGTACAGCATGGTTAGCCTTTGTTTGTGACTTTGACCATAAGTTTCCCATTGGAGGTAGGGGCAGGTCCATTAGCATTGAGAGGAGTGGGGGACATCTACCAATCTTTGCTCTTCCTTGAGGATGAGTAATGGTGCTCTTAGTGATTGGAGGTGATTTGGTTCATAGAATTATCGATTTAGAAATAGAAGAGACCTTGGAAGTTACCAAACTCAATCTTATTTTAGAGATAAATGAAGTGAGTCCCAGAAAGGTTTAGTGATTGACCTAGGGGGACATAGCTCATAAATGTTTGATGTAGAATTCAAAACCAGGTCTTCCTGATTCCAGTTCCCACACCCTATCCAGTACACCACACGGACTCTTAGATAATTAAAGTTGTTATCTGATGGAGTTACCCCATTCTGTTGGAACTATACAAGAGAGTTTTCACTGAAGATGTGTTTTTCTTTTTTTCCTTTACAGGAAAATTCAGAAAGAGCTGAGCACAGAGGAGAAATCAGTCAGCAGTCAGTCAATCAACAACATTTATTATGCATCTACCATATGTTAAGCACTGAGAATACAAAGAGGCAAATGAAAGTCCCTGCCCTTGAGATGTTCACAGTCTAATGAGGGAGACAAGATGAAAACAGTAATGTACAACCAAGCTATATATAGGGCAAGATAATCAGCAGAGTAGAAATAAGAGGGATCAGGAAAGGCTTCCTAGAGAAGGTGGGATTTTAGCTGGGACTTGAAGAAAATCAGAGAAATAAGGAGAACAGAGGCCTAAGGGTGAAATTTGGTCCCTTGGGAGCACTTGGATATTGGCATAGTAATTCAGTGACCAACTGCCATCTAGTCAACAAGTCAAGTCAACAAGCATTTATTAAATGTCTACTACTATGTGCCAGGCAACTGTGCTAATCAAAGAAGAGCAAGAATTGCCTGTTTTCAAGGAGCTAACAGTCTAATGGAGAGAATGACCTACAAACAAGATGGATGGATGGATGGATGGATAAGGGACAGAAGGGGGAGAGAAAGAGAGACAGCTATATACAGATATAGATATATAATAAATTGGAGCTAATCTCAGGGTGGGAAGGAACTAGCAGTAAGGAGGAAGACATGGGATTTTAGTCAACCTACTGGTGAAGTATGAAATTGAAGTATGACCCTACCAGATATGATAGAAACAGGAAGGGAAGCAAATCCTTGGAAATATAAGAAAAAGTGCAAGTGATTCTTCATAAGAGGGCAAATCACTATGCTTTAGGAATTAAAGAAGGATGAACACCCAAGGAAGGAATGCTGGAGTTTCAAAGCTGATGTAAAGAAAAAAGTAAATCATTAGGTAAAGGTTATAGCTTCAAAAACACACAATGGTGTGTTCTTTGGTCATAAGGAGATGAGAAGAGAGGGAGAGAGGGGGAGAGGGGGAAAGAGAGAGAGAGAGAGAGAGAGAGAGAGAGAGAGAGAGAGAGAGAGAGAGAGAGAGAGAGAGAGAGAGAGAACCATAGGGGGCAGCTAGGTGGTGCAGTGGATAAAGCACCAGCCCTAGATTCAGGAGGACCTGAGTTCAAATTCAGCCTCAGACACTTGATACTTACTAGCTGTATGACCCTGGGCAAGTCACTTAACCCTCATTGCCCTGCCCCACACCAAAATAGAATCTTTGGCGCATCTGGGTGGCACAGTGGATAAAGCACCAGCCCTGGATTCAGGAGGACCTGAGTTCAAATCCAACCTTAGACACTTGACACTCTCTAGCTGTATGACCCTGGGCAAGTCACTTAAACCTCATTGCCCCATCAAAAAAAAAGAAAAGAAAAGAGAATATAGTCTCCTGTATCAAACTGTGTCAAAGTGGCAAAATGCCACAAGACGCCACCATTGTATACTCAGAGCTGGTGCAAAACCATATGAGAATTCCGAGTGGGGAGAAACTAATTTTATCTGAGATCATCTACCAGGGGTTCTTAATCTGAGGACCATAAAATTTTAAAATATGTATACTTTGATAACTGCATTTCAACATATCTAGTTTTTTCTGTAATCCTCTGGGCCATAGCCAGTCATCTTGACTTCTGTCTTGCCAGTGGACTTCGATGACTCTGGAAGAGGGAGTAAAGCTGACAACTTTGCACAGCTCTGTTCCACTTATGTCCAAGTCACACACAAGTCAAGACCTCACCTTCATGATGTCATTAGTCCTCTTTGAGAACAAAGGACAAACAACAACATGCATTTGAGGTATTTAAAAATATTGTTCTGAAGAGGATTCCATAGGTGTCACTAAACTGCCAAAGGGATCCATGACACAAAGAATTCCCACTCTAGTCTAACAACTTCATTTTACAGATGAAGAAACCATGGCCCTGAAAAGTGAAGTGACTTGTCTGGCATCACTCAGGTGGACAGAAGAGGAGCCAAGACAAAATTCAGCTTCTGCAATTCCAGAGCCAGTGTATTCATCACTGTCATCTCAGTTAACCCTTTCCTCAAGAAAAGTTTTCAGGGGCAGCTAGGTGGCACAGTGGATAGAGCACTGGCCCTGGAGTCAGGAGTACCTGAGTTCAAATCCAACCTCAGACACTTAACACTTACTAGCTGTGTGACCCTGGGCAAGTCACTTAACCCCAAATGCCTCACTAAAAAAAAAAAAAAAAAGAAGAAGAAAAGTTTTCAATCCCATTTATTGGGTGATTATTTTTCTTGTGGGAACACATATCTGTTCCTAATAAACACTCAATAAAAATTTATTAATTTTAACTGAAGCAGGGTGGGGTGGGAAACAGTGCTTACTTTTCAAAAACTCCCTTTCAAGACAGATTCATTATAAAGCCAGGGTTACATAGAAAGTTTGTAAAGGTTTTTTAGAATAGATAAAGACACAAATATCTCTCTGAACTATTATTCCAAAATTTCTGACAATGAAATAAATATTAAAAGTGTCTCTCTCTCTTTCTTTCTTTCTTTCTTTCTTTCTTTCTTTCTTTCTTTCTTTCTTTCTTTCTTTCTTTCTTTCTTTCTTTCTTTCTTTCTTTCTTTTTTTGGTGGAGCAATGAGGGTTAAGTAACTTGCCCAGGGTCACACAGCTAGTAAGTGTCAAGTGTCTGAGGCTGGATTTGAACTTGGGTTCTCCTGAATCCATGGCCGGTGCTTTATCCACTGCACCACCTAGCTGCCCCCCCCACCTTTTTTTACTCTTTTTTTGTGTCGGGGGCAATGAGGGTTAAGTGACTTGCCCAGGGTCACACAGCTAGCAAGTGCCAAGTGTCTGAGGCTGGATTTGAACTCAGGTCCTCCTGACTCCAGGGCCAGTGCTCCATCCACTGCACCACCTAGCTGCCCCCTCAAGTTTCTTTGAATGCTCTGTTCCTACCTTTTCTTCTTCTATTTCTTTTTAATGAAATAGTCCAGTGCTCATCTCTCAGCATTAGTTTCACTGATGGAGATTGGAGATTTATTTGGCAACAACAGAATGGGGTAGGTAGAAGTGAATAGTTTTTAATTGCCAGGGGGCAGCTAGGTGGTGCAGTGGATAAAGAACCATCCCCGAATTCAAATCTGGCCTCAGACACTTGACATTTACTAGCTGTGTGACCCTGGGCAAGTTATTAACCCTCTTTGCCCTGCTATAGATAGATAGATAGATAGATAGATAGATAGATAGATAGATAGATAGATAGATAGATAGATAGATAGATAGATAGATAGATAGATGGATGGATGGATGGATGGATGGATGGATGGATGGATGGATGGATGGATGGATGCATGGATGCATGGATGCATGGATGCATGGATGCATGGATGCATGGATGCATGGATGCATGGATGCATGGATGCATGGATGCATGGATGCATGGATGCATGGATGCATGGATGGATGAATGAATGAATGAATAAAAATTGCCAAAGAAAATTTCTTTTGGAGGGGGCAGCTAGGTGGCTCAGTGGATAGAGCACTGGCCCTGGAGTCAGAAGGACATGAGTTCAAATCTGGCCTCAGACACTTGACACTAGCTGTGTGACCCTGGGCAAGTCACTTAACCCTTGTTGCCCCACAAGAAAGAAAGAAAGAAAGAAAGAAAGAAAGAAAGAAAGAAAGAAAGAAAGAAAGAAAGAAAGAAAGAAAGAAAGGAAGGAAGGAAGGAAGGAGGAAGGAAGGAAAGAAGGAAAGAAGGAAGGAAGGAAAGAAGGAAAGAAGGAAAGAAGGAAGGAAAGAAAGAAAGAAGGAAAGAAAGAAAGAAAGAAAGAAAGAAAGAAAGAAAGAAAGAAAGAAAGAAAGAAAGAAAGAAAGAAAGGAAGGAAGGAAGGAAGGAAGGAAGGAAGGAAGGAAGGAAGGAAGGAAGGAAGGAAGGAAGGAAGGAAGGAAGGAAGGAAGGAAGGAAGGAAGGAAAGAAAGAAGGAAGGAAAGAAAGAAGGAAAGAAAGAAGGAAAGAAAGAAGGAAAGAAAGAAGGAAAGAAAGAAGGAAAGAAAGAAAGAAGGAAAGAAAGAAGGAAAGAAAGAAAGAAAGAAAGAAAGAAAGAAAGAAAGAAAGAAAGAAAGAAAGAAAGAAAGAAAGAAAGAAAGAAAGAAAGAAAGAAAGAAAGAAAGAAAGAAAATTTCTTTTGGAGCAAGATTCCCAATTTCCTAACTTTTTTTTTTCACTGAATGGATTCTTCAGCAAATATTTGTTTAATAATAATATAAATAGGGGCAGCTGGGTGGTGCAGTGGATGGACCACCAGCCCTGGAGTCAGGAGGACCCAAGTTCAAATCCAGAATCAGATACTTAACACTTACTAGCTGTGTGACCCTAGGCAAGTCACTTAACCCCAATTGCCTCACAACAAAACAAAACAAAACAACAATAATAATAATAATATAAATAGTGGATACATAGAAGTTTACATTTATTGCTATCTCCTTTGTACTCTGCAATAACTCTGTGAAGTGGATAATATAGGTATCATTATTGAGATTTTACAGATTTGGGAACTGGGGCTCATAGAGCTTAATTGATTTATTCTTAGTCACAGAGCTAGTAAGTACCAGAGATCATTTGAACCCAGACCTCTCCTGACTCCAGATTCAGTCCAGTTTCTACCATACTATGCTTCTCTTATATGCTAAGTTCTTCAAGGGACATATTTAATAAGACATGATCTTTGGTCATAAGGAGACTATAGTCAGATAGGGGAGATAAGACGTACACAGATAAGTTAGAATATGCAAAGTTATATGAGAATTCAGATAAGGGAGGAATTCATTCCAGCCAAGGAGATGAGGGAGCACTTCTTGGAAGAGGTATCATTGGAGTTGGAGTTTGAAGGATCGGTTAGGTTTTGACAGAGATAGGAGCTAAGAGGATTCTAAGGAAAAGAAGCAATATAAATCAAGGCATGGAGGTTTAAAAAAAAGTAGCTTTGGGGCAGCTAGGTAGCACAGTGGATAGAGCACCGGCCCTGGATTCAGAAGGACCCGAGTTCAAATCCAGCCTCAGACACTTGACACTAGCTGTGTGACCCTGGGCAAGTCACTTAACCCCAATTGCCTCACTTAAAAAAAAATTTAAAGTAGCTTGTTCGAGCAAGCAGTATAGTACAGATGGAATAGGATAGATTCAAGGAAACAATATGAATAAGAATGAAAAGCTCCATTCAGGTCAAATCATTAAAGGTCTTGAATACCAGGATGTCTCACTATTTACTGTCTCTTTAATCCATTGCAATCTTGATTCTGCCCCCTCCCTAGAATATTCCAATGATTTAATAATGACCAAATCACCTCTTCTCAGGCTTTACTCTCCTTGGTAAGTTTGAATGATTTGATAATATTTATGAACTCCTAGAAATTCTCTCAAGATTCTTCTCCTACCTTTTTGCTCTCGCTCTCTCTGTCTCTGTCTCTGTCTCCCTCTCTGTCTCTGTGTCTGTCTGTATCTGTTTGTCTATCTGTCTCTCTCATTCCTAGGGGGAATGAATGAAATTTCAACCAATGCTGGAAAGGGTAGCCAGGAAGGAAATGTCATACATAAGAAGGGAGCCAGGTCTCAGTGAGGGCAAGAAAGTAAAAGGAATGGGAAAGGAAAATATTTAACATGGAAATTTCCACCCCCCACCCCTATGGAACAAGCATTCCAGAGAGCACAGTGGAAGGAACAGATAGCTTTAGAGTGGGGAATGGTGGTAGGAGTGAGAAGAATTGCTTTGGGTTGAGGGAATGGGAATAAGGGAATAAGTTGGAGAAAGAAAATGAGGGTTGACTAATGTCAGCAGAGGGTCCAAAATCACTATGATGGGGAAGATATGACCAGATGGGTATTTGTTAATCATTGAGGACTGAATTCAGGTAGCAACCTGTGGAACAACCATTCTAACCCATGTGTATTTATTTGTACAATCCGACCCCCCCACACACACACACACATGGTTGTAAGATTATTAAAGATAGAGACTTTGTCCTTTTTCCATCTTTCATCTTTATATTGATAGTGCCTTACATACAGTCATCACTAAAGAATTTTTTAAAATTTTATTTATTAATTTATTTTTTGCAGGGCAATGAAGGTTAAATGATTTGCCTAGGGTCACACAACTAGTGTCAAGTGTCTGAGGCCAAATTTGAACTCAGGTCCTCCTGAATCCAGAGCTGATGCTTTATCCACTGCACCACCTAGCTGCTACCCCCCCACTCCACCCCCAGTCATCACTAAATAAGTGAAGTGGAATAAAGTGGCAGTAGTTGAAATGGGGACAAGGAGAATGCCAAATAGTTTTCTTGGTCTCTGAAAAATACTGGTTTCTTCTTACACAATAGCTTTGAGAGATTCTCCTTCTAAAGGCCACTAAAATGTGAGGAGGATGCCTAAACATGCTTCCAGGATGTAGATTCATATTAAAGAAACTTGGGAGAAAACATAGGAATTTAGTGCAACTTAATTAATTTCAACAAGTATATTCAAGACTTACTACTTCCCCTATGGCAGACATGGAATGAGGTATTGTACCAGTTATCAATGAATCTGAAAAGCAATCAACAAAAATGTATTAACCATATTATAATGAAGACAAAAGTGAAATGGTTCTTTTCCTCAAGGAATTTCTATTCTGTGGAAAAAACAACACCCTCACAATATGGCAGGAATGGATGATGGTGTGGGGGCTAAATTTAATATAGGGAGAGTTGACTGAGTGGCTCACCATAATATTGGGGTCCCAGAAAGAATAAAGGACCTCCAGGTCCAAAGCTCCCTCCCCTCTAAACTGTCCTTTTAGATATTTCTCCCAGGCCAATAAGAAAGGAGCCTAACAGCCTCTTTTCCACAAATGAATCAGGTTTTATTAATGGGAATAAAATAAACAGCAAAGGTGAAATTAATAAAAATCAAAGACAAGGGAATAGGGAAAAAGAAATAAGGATAATCCCCCTAACTCTAACCTAAGTCTATACAATCCCTAAACTCACTTCCAGTTCAGCTAATTCAAAAGAGCAAGGCTTGTATGTTAACTCACCACCTGGGGTCCATAGCTTCAATGGGAAACAGCTTTGCAGCCAGGGCCCACAGGACAAACTGCCCGGAAAAAAACCTTTTTCATCTGCTCCTGCAGCTCACACCACTGGAAAGAAAGTGACTCCGGAAAGAGAATGAGCTCCCCTCACTGAGCATTTACTCTCCCTCCCCAAAAAGGGGAGGTCCTCCAAACTGCCTGTGGAGAGTGGTTTCTCCTGCTAACATTAGCAGCATACCTCACTCAAGACAGGCCAGGTGTGGCCCATCCCAATCAGTCTGCCAAATCCCATTATTTTTCCACAGTGGAACAGGAATTGGTAAGCAAGTAAATGGTGTAGAATTGCCAGATAAGAACAGATTTCAGGTTATGTTTATAGAAACTAATCAAATAGGTTAAATAGTGAAGACATCCTTTCTTCCTTCCTTCCATCCATCCCTCTCTCCTTCCTTTCTTCTCTTTTTTCATTCCTTCCTTCTTTCTCTCCTTTCTTCCCTTCCTTTGCTTTTCCTTCCTTCTTTTCCTTTCTTCTTTCTTTCCCTTCTTTCTTTCTTTTCTTCTTTCTCTCCCTACTTCATTCTTTCCATCTTTATTTTCTTTCTTATTTCCTTCTTTTCTTCTTTCTCCCTTTCCCTTCTTTTTCTCCTCTCCTTCCTTACTTCATTACTTCCCTCTTTCTCTCCTTTCTCCCCTTCCTTTGCTTTTCCTTCCTTCTTTTCCTTTCTTCTTTCTTACCCTTCTTTCTTTCTTCTTTTCTTCTTTCTCTCCCTACTTCATTCTTTCCATCTTTATTTTCTTTCTGATTTCCTTCTTTTCTTCTTTCTCCCTTTCCCTTCTTTTTCTCCTCTCCTTCCTTACTTCATTCCTTCCCTCTCTACTTCCTTCCTCCCTTTATCCATTTCTCCCCATTTCTTCCTTACTTCCTTCCTTTCTTCCTTATGTCTGACTGTTTTTTTTTAACTGAACTAATGAAGTTTGAATTGGTTACATTGTAGGGACATAGCTTTCTTCAGCCTTAGTTCATAGTACCAATTATTCCTTTCCCTCATGTTAATTCACCTCTAGCTCCTTTACTTTTCTTCAATGGCTACAGAAATCTTGGTACTTTTGGATCCTCTAACCGTCCCTTAAAATCCTTTCATTCTAAGTAAGAAGGTGTTTTTTTTTCTCAAGAAGTTTAACTTTCTTTTCCTCTCCTAAAATGTTCCTCATTGTTACATTTTGGTTTACATAAATTACATTATGATTATATTGTATTCCTTAAAGGGCCTTGGTCTCTTTTCTTTGCCCCCCTACCCGCCCCCACACTTCTTCTTGTTCAACAATATTTGTTATTTACTTTCCAAACCATAGCCCTTGTGTTGACTTGTACTGCCCTTCTCACTCTCTGACCTCCCTCACTGTATGTTATGGATGGGTCTTGGACTGTTGTGGAAGCAAGAGAGTGGTTGTAAAAGGAAGTGATTTACCTGAGCAGCAGGATTGGGAAACCTCACACAATAGACCTCAAGGCCAGGGATGAAGAGCAGCGTGAATGATGTCCTTGTCAGGGCTGGTTACTGAGTCTCCTCTTGTTCTGAGATGAACAAGACAGGTAATATTTCAGAAGTAGTGTAGTCCCTGACAGTGTCAGAAGATTAAAGGGGAAAATGTTGATCCATGAGGAATTCCAGTTTGTACCAGTTCTTGAGTCCATGATCTGTGATGTAGGACATCCTAGGTTCCCATTGGCATGTAAGTCCATTGTCAATTGTAAAATGTGTTATACTGGCTTCATTCCTTTGTTTGTTGGTTAGAAGAGTGGCTAGGGTATGAGTGTACGTGTGTGTGTGTGTGTGTGTGTGTGTGTGTGTGTAAGACAGAGATAGACACGGAGACAGAAATATGGGGTAAGAGAGAACTAAATAAACTGAATTGCGCATTTCCCACAACTCCTGGTTTCAAAGCAGTTTATACTGCTTAGGTCTAGGAGAAGCTGACTGGTAGAGCACAACTGTGCAGTACATATTTTATTATGTATTGTTTATGTTTTAAAAATTAATTCTATGCTAAGAGTAAAACAATAGTATGCAGTTGAGCATGTTCCATATGTTTCTGGGAGTAACAACTCTTCTATATAAAGGTTATATGATTAAACCTCAGTGAAATACAAAAAGTTCAAAGAAAAGGCAGGTTTGGGGGGCAGCTAGGTGGCACAGTGGATAGAGCACCGGCCCTGGAGTCAGCAGTACCTGAGTTCAAATCCGGCCTCAGACACTTAATACTTACTAGCTGTGTGACCCTGGGCAAGTCCCTTAACCCCAATTGCCTCACTAAAAAAAAAAAAAGTCAGGTTTTTCAGAAGATAAGGACATAAGTGTAGATTCTGATCAAGTAAATTGACAATAATCCACAATCCCAGATTGAGCTTTGGTACAATCACCTAAAAAAAGGTAGCTAGAACTGAAGGTTAGAAATCTATCTATTGTTTCTGACAATGACAGAGAAGTTGACATTTCTTCAGATTTTCAACTTGTTGGGGTATAATTTCATAACCATAGAGGTAATCATGAGACTCCCCAGGACCAGAGCCTTTTGCTGAACAGGAGCAGGTTAGTGGTTAACAGTGCCACCTGTAGGTTAAGAACTACATGTGTACTTTTCAAGAAACTACCCCCTTTTCCTCATTTCTTTAAAGATTGTACCCCAATACTAATGCCCCATATCTTATCAATAAGCATATTAGTTTTACTCTATTCTTTTCCTCCAAGCATGAGCACAAGATTTGTGAGGCCCACACCTTAACTTATCTAAAATCTGGTACCTTTAACCATGAATTGTATGGGACAAGTATCTAAATGTCAGCTTAGAAGCTGTTTACATATATAGCGTCCCAGTGGGACTTATTTGCACTATGCTATTACCTAAGCAGAGCAAGTAATAAGCTCTAGAGACCCTAAGAATCTTTACTAGGCCTTCTGTACACAGACACAATTAGTGAGACATGGTGAATGGTTGCTGCTGAAGTCGGTCTCCAGCTTCCAAAAACAAAGCTTCTGACTGGGAGCCAAATAATTCTCCTTGTTTATGTCAGCAGGTTCTTGGGTATAAAAATTCCCAGTGGGGCCAAAGTCTTTCTTGCTGAGCTATGTTCCTCATGCAGATTGGCAGGGTAAGTTCTCTCAAGTGGCCTTCCTATGTACCTCCCAGGAATGACGGCAAGAAGTGGAAAGGGTCATGAATCAGAAGGGAAGACACGGCTTGAGACTACATTCCTTTCTTCAACCCAAATGAGTAAAAGGACTCTTTCCATAGGTTCTTTGTGGTAATCTTCCAGTTTAGGAAGGTTACAGTAAGGAATTATAGTTCCTTCTTTGTTACACTCTATTGTTCTGCCTCATTTTATCTATTTGAATGAAGACAACATGTTAGTGTATTCTGAGCAGCTTTGCTAGGATAGAAAGAATAAGCAAGGAAGTAAAAAAAATTCTAAAATAATCAGATTCAGTTGGTGTATTGTTGTTTTTTCTTTTCGACCATATCTATGATTTCTCTGGGATAAAGAACTCCTAGAGAAGAAATTCCTTTTACCAATGCAAATTAGCACCTGTTCTGCAATTTTTAAGTCTTAGACACCCCATCTCCTGACTCCAGGCATTTTTGTTTTTTGTTTTGTTTTGTTTTGTTTTTGCAGGGCAATGGGGGTTAAGTGACTTGCCCAGGGTCACACAGCTAGTAAGTATTAAGTGTCTGAGGTCAGATTTGAGCTCAGCTCCTCCTGAATCCAGGGCCAGTGCTCTATCCACTGCGCCACCTAGATGCCCCAACTCCAGGCATTTTCACTGCCTCTCCCTCATACAGAATATTTTCTTTTCTCATCTCTACCTTCCAGGTTCTTTCAAGTCTCAGCTAAAACCCTGTCTCCTATGGGAATCCCTTCCTGATCCCCCTTAATTCTATTTGATCTCCTTTAATTCTATTAGCATTTTCTCTTTGTCGATTATTTCTAGTTTATCCCATTTCTGGCTTATTTGTACATAGTTTTTTTTGTGTCGTCTCCCCCATTAGACTGTGACCTCCTTGAGAGCAGGGATTGTCTTTTAATTTTCTCTACCCCTCCACATATACTTTTGCTTTTGCTGACATTAATTCAATGTTGCATTAAAGGGGAATAGGGGGGCAGTTAGGTGGCACAGTGGATAGAGCACTGGCCCTGGAGTCAGGAGTACCTGAGTTCAAATCCGGCCTCAGACACTTGGCACTTACTAGCTGTGTGACCCTGGGCAAGTCCCTTTACCCTCATTGCCCCACCCCCCCAAAAAAGTAATAGGAGGAAAGCATAGCAATAGCAAAACCCTCCTCCCGCCCCCCCCCCCGTCCAGATTGGCAAATTTGTAGTGAGTGGGCTGTCCTTCTGCAGAAGAAGCATTGAATCAAAGGCTGAATGGGCACTTTCCATGGATGTGATAGAAGATTCTTGGCCTCTGAGGTCTTTTCCAGCTCTAAGAATCTGTGATTCTATGGTTGCTGTCTTATTTTGTTGAGGAAATCCAGGGTTCTGAAGCCCCTCTCTAGGAAGGGGGAAGAAACTGGGGTAGGACAGCTCTGTGAAATAATTCTTTAACTTAATTGTTGTGAAAACTTTCCAAACACTCACTGAAAGCACTTATTGTGTGCCATACTGGGTCAATGTGTATGTCAACAAGTATTTATGAAGCTCTTACTGTGTGTCAGGCACTGTGCTAAGCACTAGGGACACAAGGAAAGTAAAAAACAGACCCTTTCCCTTGAGGGCCTCACAGTCTGATGGGGATGACAGTCTGCAAAGGTCAGTACATATAAGATCTGTACAGTGTGAATGGGAGGAAATCTCAGAAAAAAGGCTCTAGCAGTGGGGGCAGCTGAGATTTGAGCTGAGTCTCAAAGGAGGCCAAAGAAGCCAGGAAGTGGAAGTAAGAAGGGAGAACACTTCAGGCATGGGGAACAATAAGGGACAATGCAAGGAGTCAGGAGGTGGAGAGATGTGTGTGCAAGGAGCAGCAAGGCCAGTGTTACTGGATTGTAGTGGGGAGTAAAGTGTAAGAAAACTCAAGTAGGAAGGACAAGGTTGTGAAGGACTTTAAAAGCCAGAGGATTTTCTATTTGATCATGAAGATAATAGAGAATGAGTGGAGTTTATTGAATAGTGGGCTGACACGGCAGCTAGGTGGCACAGCGGGCTTGGAATTAGAGGACCTGAGTTCAAATCTAGACTCAGACAGTAGCTCTACGGCCCTGGACAAATCACTAAAATTCTATCTGCCTCAGTTTCCTCATCTGTAAAACGAGGATAACAATAATATCTACCTCCCAGGAATGTTGTAAGGCTCAGTGAGATAAGATTTGAAAGGTGCCTAGCACATAGTGAACACTGTAATAGCCACCGTCATCATCAATCATTTTGGCAACTGAGTGAAAGATGGACTGGAGAATTTTGAGGTAGAGAGACAGATTAGAAAGCTATCACAATAGTCCAGCCCAAAGTGATGAGGGCCTTACATTAGGGTGGAAGACGTATGAATGGAAAGAAGGGGATCACAATGGGGCAAATACTAAGCTTTAATACAAGGTCCCTGTCCATATTTATTCATTCAATTCACAAGCATTTAAGTGCCTCTTTAAGCCAAGCATTACACAGAGTGATCAAGATGCAAATACAATAAATAAACAAATAGATGGACAGGTGGATGGACAGACAGATAGACACAGACAGGTAGGTAGATAGACAGACAGACAGACAGATAGATAGATGATCTCTGCCTTCGAGGATATTAGATTTTATTAGGTGAAAAAAATATTAAATGCAAAATTATATAAAGTAGATAGAAAGTAATTTCTGGGAAGGATGCTATCAGCAACTAGGGCAATTCAGAATGGATTTCCTGTAGGAGATAAAAACTGAGCTAAATGTTGAAGGAAGCCAGAGATTTCTAATGGGTTATATAAGGAAGTAATTAGTAGATTTTAGACATGGGGACCTGCCTAGGTAAAGACAGAGAAATGAGAGATGTAACACACCTTAGAAGGGGAAAAGCAAGTTGCCTAGTTTTGCACAGAATGTAAAATGCATAAAGAAAAGCACCATTCAATGAACCTGCTCAGATAGGTTAGAGTTTGATTGTTAAATGCTTTAAAAGCCAAAAGGAAGAGTTTGTATTTTATGCTAAAGGTGCTAAGAGCTTCTTAATCAGCGAAGTATCATGGTTAGACCAGTAATTAGCACAGTGCTTGGCACATAGTAAGTACTTACTAAATATTTATTGACTGACTGGGCTTTAGGAATGACAGCTTTGCAGAGAATGGATTAGACAAGGGAGAGATCGATCTACAAAGACCAATTAAGGTCTTTTTAGGTAAAGATGTGATGAGAAATGAGGGAGTGGTTGTAAGAGTGGGAAGATGGGGATAGATATGAAATAAATAATGCATGTAGAATCAATAAGACTTGGCAACTGATTTGAATAAGAGCAATTAGGGATAGAGAAGGGTGTGACTGAGGTTCCAAACTTGGTAATATCCTCAACAGGGCAGTGGATAGAGCACTGGCCCTGAAGTCAGGAGGACCTGAATTCAAATCCATCCTCAGCCACTTGTCACTTACTAGCTATGTGAGCCTGGGCAAGTCACTTAACCCTCTCATTGCTTCAAATATCAGGAACTATCTCCAGTGGTCCTGATATATATCTTGCCACTGGACC
Organism: Dromiciops gliroides; assembly: GCF_019393635.1. NCBI lineage: Eukaryota > Metazoa > Chordata > Mammalia > Microbiotheria > Microbiotheriidae > Dromiciops > Dromiciops gliroides. The sequence goes on from NC_057864.1 coordinate 445,011,299, forward strand.
CAGATGACTCTGGAGGAGCGAGTGAGGCTGGTGACTCTTATTTTGTGTGGGGGGGAGGGGTGGCAATGAGGGTAAAGGGACTTGTCCAGGGTCACACAGCTAGTAAGTGTCAAGTGTCTGAGGCTGGATTTGAACACAGTTCCTCCTGAATCCAGGGCCAGTGCTTTGGCTGGTGACTCTTAAATCCAATTCACTGAAAGTCAAATTAAAACAACTTTGAGTTATCACTTTACACCTATCATAGTGGCAAATATGACAAAAGCAGAAAATATTGGATATTGGTGGGTATGTGGGAAAGTTGGGATGCTAATCCACTGTTGGTAGAGTTGTGAAGATTCAACCATTCTGGAGAGCAATTTGGAACTATGCCCAAAGGGCTGTAGAACTGTGCATACCCTTTGATACAATAATACTACTGCTAGGTTTAAATCCTAAAGACATCGTTGAAAAGAGAAAAAGACCTATTTGTACAAACATATTTATAGCAGCTCTTTTTGTGATGGTTAAGAACTGGAAATTAAAGGAATGCCCACCAAGTGGAGAATGGGTAAACAAGATGTGGTATATGATAGTGATGGAATATTATTGTGCTATAAGAAATGATAAGCAGGATCATTTCAGAAAGGCCTGGAAAGACTTGTAGGAACTGAAATATAGTGAAGTGAGCAGAACCAAGAGAATGTTGTGCACAGAGACAACAATATTGTTTGATGAAGAACTGGGAATGACAAGTATTCTCAGCAATACAATGATCCAAGACAATCCCAAAGGACTATTGATGAAACATACTATCTACTTCCAAAGAAAGAAGTGATATTGATGGAACACAGACTGAAGCATGCTAATTTTTTTTGCTTTCTTTCATTTTTTTATTCAAGTTTTCTTATACAAAATAACTAACATGATAATGTTTTACATAATCATACATGTATAACCCATATATAATTGCTTACTGCCTCAGGGAGGGGAAAGGGGAGGTAGGTGTGGTAAAAAGTTTTAACAGTCGGTTAGATAATGGAGAGACGCCAGTTTTTTTTTTAGGACCACCCTTTTGGGGAGGAGACCAACAGCATGAGCTATGCACACCAGTCCGCCTGCGACGCAGGCCAGATTGCCTGCTGAGCACTCGATTTCCGGGATGTGAGCTTAAAAGGCAAGGAGAGAACGGAAGTGAGGCCTTTTTCCTGCTCTGCTGGTCTCCTGGCTGCACTGCACAGACAGATGCGGACTGGAGTTTGACTCGGCCCGGCTCTCGGTTAACAGCACACGCTTGACTTGATCTCTCTCCCCAAAGGTGGCCTTCGGCTTTTGGCGAGTTTTATACGGAATATAGACTAAGCCTAGACTTAAGACGATTTGTATTGTATTTCTACTTTCCTATCCTTCTAATGAACATCACCTTGTGACTACCATATAATAAAAGCTCTATCTAGAAAACCAGAAGCTTCTTCCATTTACTAGTCTGGGAGATAAATTAAGGGAAAGGTTAAGTAGGGGAGATTTATGATCTAATATCCAATTTTAATCTCACATAGGGAAGGAGGCATAAAAATCGGAACTCATAACTATAAATAAAAATGTTTATTACTTAAAAACAACAATTCACTGCAAGTCATGATTTCACCTTCCAATGTCATGGTCCTCTTTGAGAATGAAGAACAAACAACAAGTATCCTCAACAGTAGCAGGCAGTGAAACTTGAAAGGAAGAATGGAGGGCTGGGAGGAAAGATAGTGAGTTGTCTTGCACATGCTGAGATTGAAGCCTCATAGAGTTTATAATCCAGAAGGAGCAGTCCACACATTTTCCCACCTAGTCCCTGCCTTCTGAGATTAGCTGCCATTTATGCAGTAGATATCTTATATGTACATAGTTGTCTGCAGGTTGCTTTCCCCATTAAAATGTGATCTCTCTGAGGGGAAGGATGAGTTTGGTGTTCCTTTGTATCCCCATAACTTAGCAAGGTGTCATGAACATCATAAATGCTTAATCAATGCTGGTTGACTGACCATCTGATAATTATGCTATACAAAATTACCTAATAAGGCAAATAGATTCTATGGGGTCTAAGAGGGAACCTGGCTTCATGGAGGGGGTGACAATTGAGTTGGAATTTAGAGAAAGGGTAGAAATTCAATAGACAAATAGAGGGCATTCCAGGAATACCCTTCAAATTAGCAAAGGCACAAAAATTTAATAGCAAATTGGCAAATGTTTGTCCATTTTTACTGGACTATTGAGTGGGTAAAGTACAAGAGTGTTCTGGCTCCCTGTGAAAAAAATGTATAGCTGAAACACTTTCAAGTTTAATCTACATTATCAACGTTTTAGCATTACTTTATTAAGTTTTTAAACTCAACAAAACAATAAACCAACACCTGATTTGAAACATTAGCCAATTTCTAAGGTATAAAAATGCTCAAACTGAAATTTTAACAATTGGCTCTAGCCCATTGGAGCTGGCTCCAGCACATCCCAAGAAAGGAAAATAATTTAAGATTGAAAATTAAGGCTGCTACCAAATTGTAAAAGTCTTCAAACCTAGGCATAAGAGTTTGAACTTTATTCAACAGGTAATGGGAAGCCATGGAGGATTGTTGATCTTTTTGTTGGGGGTGTTCTAGATTCATCCACTGGGAAGGGAGCTAGAACAGATGACTCCTGGGATTTTTTGGATTTTTTTTCTTTTTTTGTTGTTTTTGCGGGGCAAAGAGGGTTTAATGACTTGCCCAGGGTCACAGAGCTAGTAAGTATCAAGTGTCTGAGGCTGGATTTGAACTCAGGTCCTCCTGAATCCAGAGCTGGTGCTTTATCCACTGTGCCACCTAGCTGCCCCAGGACTCCTGGGATTTTAAATATTCATTAAGTCTAGCTCAGTGCTGCACACAAAGTAGGTACTTTTAAAATGTGTAGTGAATTGAATTAAATAGAATGTTTATTCTTATAACCTGGAATAAGACCATCAGTTAAGTACATGGGGGTGAAATCCAAATAACTGAGAAAACAAAGGTTCAAACTTGCAAGCATATTGATTTATTGAGCTATGCATGGCAATTTCATAACAAATTAGAACCAGGACTCCTCAGCTTGGCAATGTACCCCAAATATGAGGAGACAAATTTTTATTCATTAAAATAAAATGATTAGCAGGATATAAACTAGGATACAAAATTAGGTGATCTGATTTCTAATTGGAGGAAATATTTTAAGTGCTTTCCAGGTTGGGAGGGAAAGAGCAAACAAGTACAATTCCCTGAAATCAGAAAAAGAGGTATCCCACTCTTCACTAAATGTCTATATTCAATCAAAGGAACAAAGAAACGGTAACTTATTGACCAGTATTGGACCAGTTTTCAAATAAGACATAATGGTTGCTTGAGGTGTATAATTGTGAGAAAACTTCTTGCATCAATCTTTGGATCTGATTTGGTTTCTGGTCAGCATTACCTAGATCCTTAGTTAAGGGTCTCTAAGTAACAGGTAGAAGTGGCCCACCTTCCCAAGCACACAGGGCTAGATTCAGACAATGCACTGAAGTTTTCTCACAATTCCCATAATTGAATACAGTTTTCTCACAAGACAAAAATTGGACTAGACTCATAAACGAATAGAAAGGGAACTGAGCTAAATCCAGAATTGAGTCACAAGACAGAGTCAGTGTGGTTCACTCAAGCCCCACAATTCCCCTGGTAGGATATTTTTAAAAAGCATAAAGATTCAGGGAGGGGTTTAGTTGGGAGAATTACAGCCAATCTATAATTTCAAGCCTCTTTTTCTTAAGTCATCCTATTACTCCCACTTACACTGTCTGGTACCTGCATAAAATATCTAGACTCCACCTTTTAAATTTGTCCTCTTCAAATATTTATAAACTGTAATCATATCTCCATTAAGTCAACATTTAAATAAGTTATCCATATTTAATTTTTCATTATAAACAAGCCCTGTTTTCCCTTAATCACTTAATTTCCTTCTCTGAATGCCTTCCAAATTTCCCTCAATCTCCTGATGGAGATAGGTTGCAAAATTATTTGTCATCACATTAATACAGATCCAAAGCATTGGGGTGCTGAATACAAGAATCCTTCATGACTTTCATGTATCCCCCTTTGATACAGTGTAATCTCCTTGAGGGCATAAATTATTTCATTTTTGTCTTTGTCTCTTCAGTGTCTGGTATATAGTAGGCACTTAAATACTTGTTGATTGGGGGCGGCTAGGTGGCGCAGTGGATAAAGCACCGGCCCTGGACTCAGGAGTTCCTGAGTTCAAATCCGGCCTCAGACACTTGACACTTACTAGCTGTGTGACCTTGGGCAAGTCACTTAACCCCAATTGCCCTGCACAAAAAAAAAAAATTAAATTAAATACTTGTTGATTGAAGGGAAAACCATCAATACAATTATATTTTTTCCATTCTGGCATAATATCTATCCTCTAATCTATCAGAATTGTGCATGAAAAAAATATTTTGGAGGTTTTAGGGTATCCATCGCTTAACCTGAGGCTCAAAAGATAGCAATTTCTGTTCAATAGAAGGAGGACCTTTCTAACAGAGTTGTCCAAAAAAATCTAATGGACTCCTTGGGTAATGACTTCTTTGGCATTGGATGTCTTCATGCAGAGTCTGGATTTGTTAGAACATTGGAGAAGAAATTTGGGTTTCAGATAGAGGTGAGACTGAAGGACCTTTGAGATATCTTTCAGCCCTGAACTTCTAGATGATATTAGATAAGACCAGATCTATGGCTTCCTTGGTCTAGGGAATGATGGGGAAACTCCCTCTATGCTGATTGGCACATACTCTTGAATTTATCATCCTAGAGCATTGCCTGGGAACACTGAGAGGTGACTCACCCAGGGTCACACAGTTAGTGTGTGTCCAAAAAGGGACTTGAATGTAGGACTTCCTGATTCTAAAACCATTTCTGTACCCACTATACCGACTGTCTCTCAGATGATTTGAGCAGGTGGAAAGAAACCAAATATAACACTCTTTAATAGGCTCTTTTATCAGTGAGTCAGTGTTGTTGCAAAACTGAGAGTTCTTCATTCCTCCAGCTTTTCTTTAGAAAGCTTAACATCCCAGCTTCTGCAAATGAATCATATTAAAAGAAATATATTTCCTCTGTCCAACCAATACCTGCTAACCTATGTTACCAATCAATGAGCAAAGGCTTAGCCAGCAACAGCATTTACTGGGCTCATTTTGTGCGCAGAGCATAAGTATTGGTTATTTTCAGGCATGAGAGGAAGAAATAGAAAATGTAGTCTTTGTCCTACATAAATATATAATCTAGTTGGGGGCAGAATAGTTATGAAGATTATTAGCAATAATAAGAGTACTTTTTCATATTCATATAGTTTTTTAAATACTTTCACAATAACTCATTTGATCTTTGATATCTACAGGGCAACTATCATGATCTCCACCTCAGAGATGAGGAAACGGAAGCCCTGAGGGAGTAAAGTCACAGGATCTGAGATCTTGGAACTGGAATGGACCTCAGAACATCATGAATGAAGCTGAAAAAGACCACAAAACATCATCAAGCTGAGTAGCATCTGAAGTGATGACTTCTGACTTCAAGCCCAAGGCACTTCCCTCCATTCCATCCCTTTTATTTTGTTTTGTTTTGTTTTGGTGGGGCAGTGAGGGTTACATGACTTGTCCAAGGTCACACAGCTAGTAAGTATCAAGTGCCTATATCCGAATTTGAACTCAGGTCCTCCTGAAACCGGGGCCAGTGTGCCACCTAGCTTCTCCTATTCCATCTCTTTCAATATAACAGGGAATCATTAAAGCAACTAGACAAGAAATGTTCAGGTTTTCCCCCATTTGCATAATAGATATGTTCCAGAAAGGCAGAGTGCCCATTTTTGCAAACTGACTAATAGTTTCAATGCACTTGAGAGCCCACTAGTTAAAGGAATATTATAATGAAGCTTTAATTGGTCTCTTTTACAAATTTTTATTTTCAACTATTTGATTTGTTTTATTTTGTTTTTGTTTTTTGGCAAGGCAATGAGGGTTAAGTGACTTGCTCAGGGTCACACAGCTAGTGAGTGTCAAGTGTCTGAGGCCAGATATGAACTCAGGTCCTCCTGAATCCAGGGTTGGTGCTCTATCCACTGTGCCACCTAGCTGCCCCCTTGATTTGTTTTTGTTTTTTTGTTTTTGTGAGGCAGTTGGGGTTAAGTGACTTGCCCAGGGTCACACAGCTAGTATTAAGTGTATGAGGCCGGATTTGAACTCAGGTCCTCCTGAATCCAGGGCCGGTGTTCTATCCACTGTGCCACCTAGCTGCCCCTTGATTTGTTTTTAATGAGGTCTCCCTGCATATGGAATCCCTGCCATAAAAGGTAGAAAAGACCTTAGAGGCCATCAAATACATCCTTCTCATTCTACAAATGAAAACATTGAGGCTGACTTGCCCAGGTCACATGAGTAGTAAATAGCAAAGGCAGACTTCCATCCCACATCCTCTGACTCCAAGTTCATCTCACTATACCTCTTCTAGCCACCAGGAACCTCCATCTGCATCATTCAGAGTAAGGACCTTGAGAAGAAGTCATTATCTCTCTAGGGAAATGAAGCAATCCATCCATGTCTAGGGTACTTCCATTCCCCTATCTCCCTCCACACTTCTCCCCACCCCCCTCAGCCAAAGGGGAAATCAAGAATTGTGTGTGGACAGCCTTCAAAGGCTGGAGCAGCCCTGGGCAGGGGACTCCAATGGAAGGTGGAGATCAGCATGATACCTTTGCTGCCTGAGCTCAGTTCCATAAGCAAAATGGTCAAGAGAGGGATTTGAAAAGAAGAGCAAGAGGTGCCAAAACAAAATCTTTGTCAAGTGTAAAACACAACAAAATGTGAGTCATAAGCTGCTGATTCAAATATTTGTCCTTAGTGGATCTTATTGCTGTCTGACTCTTCTTGACCCCATGAACCACCTGGCACGCCAGTACTGTCCAAGAGGTTTTCTCAGCCAAGATACTGGAGTGGTTTGCCATTTCCTTCTTCATAGGATCAAGCAAACAGAGGTTAAGTGACTTGCCCAAAGTCATACAACTAAAAAGAATCCGAGGCTGGATTTGAACTCAGTTAGATATTCCTGATTCCAGTCCCAACACTCTATCCACTGAGGCACTGAGCTGCCTCCTTAATGGATCCAGTCTCAGTAAAATGGAAGAAAACTCAATTTCTTCCTCTTCCTTCTTGAATCACCACCAGGCCTCCTGCTTTCAACATCCGGACTACAGAGTCAAGTACAATTCAGCTGCAGGTTATTTTGACTTTTGTGGGGTAGCCTGGGAACCCAACCACTTGTGTTTTGAGTCCCCAGATGACTTATAAACCAACTGGAACTATTCAGTTTAGAAACTGGTACCTGATGATGATTATATTAGTAGCTAGAATTTATATAGCAATTTGAGGTTTGTAGGGTGCTCCACAAATATTACCTCATTTTATCCTCAGGACCTTTGGAGGTAGGTGCTATTACTATCTCCATTTCACAGATGAAGAATCTGAGGCAGGCAAAGGCTAAGGGACTTGGCCAGGATCGCAAAACTAAGAAGTATCAGAGGCTGGAGTTAAACTCAGGTCCTCCTAATTCCTGGCCCAGTGCACTTTCCACAGTAACATCTAGCACATGGACATTTGTTCAGTCTAATGGACAGTGAAATTATATATTCCCTCAGTGAGAGGTACTCAGATAAATGAACCCCAGGTTGATTATCATATTACATATAAAATATGAATATGAAATAATATTATATAATGTAGATTATTATTCAGTTCATAATATGTTAATATACAATAATCTGGGTGGTTGATTATCATATTACATAATATGTTAATATATAATGTTGCTGGTCATCAGGTATAATATATCAATATATCCTATACAATATTGATCATGATATGTATAATATGTTGGTATATTATATTGACATGATGCAATAATTATTATATTATATTACTTATTAATTGTATCCTGTTATATATAACATATCACTATATGGGTAGCTAGGTGGCTGATTGGATAAAGTGCCAGGCCTGGATTCAGGAAGACCTGAGTTCAAATCTGGCCTCAGATACTTACTAGCTGTGTGACTCCATTTGCCTCAGTTCCTCATCTATAAAATGGACTGGAGAAGGAAAAGGCAAATCACTTCAGTATCTCTTGTCAAGAAAACCAAGAATGGGATCACAAAGTATCTGACATGACTGAAACAACTGAATAATTAATACATAATAATATTCTTGTTTTTAAAAAAATGGGTTTAATGAGTTTGTTTAAAAAAATATGGGTTTAATGAGTTTTTAAAAAAATACATAATAACATTCTATGTTACATAGAATGTTGATTATCATATATATATATATGGAGTGAAACAAAGAGAGAATCTTACATTTTTTATTTTGTAAAGTTAGGGGGTTTGTTTTTGTTTTCTGTGAATGTTTTTGGGTTTTTTAAATGTTTCTACATTCATGCTCTCACTTTTTCCTCATGACATGCTCTTGAAGTAGGTAGAACAGGTACTGACTCCCAATGTAGCTAAATGACTTGTCCACAATCACGAAGAAAATTAGCAACAAAGCTGGGTTTTGTAAGGGTCAAATTCAAAATGAGGAGAGTTAATTGGGCTACTCTCTGTAATATTGGGGTAAGGAAGGAGATTAACAGCCTCTTTCAAAAGCCAAACAGGATTTATTAACAAGAACAAATTTTAAAACACAAGTAAGGTTAGTAGAACTAGGGACAAAGGAAAAAGGGAATAGGGGAAGGAAAATAATACAACCTGAACTCACACCAACTGGACTCAGCTGTTCCCAAAGAGAAAAACAGCTGTGCTCAGTCTCTCTCCCTCTCACAAGCCAGAATGGACCTTCTCTCTATCCCAAATTGCCCCTCTTCCACAGGAAACAGGGTCCACATACACACAGCCCCAAGCTAATTGGCTGGCAGAATTAACAGGCGGCTGTAAGACTGCCAGCCTTCTCAACTTCTGAATACTGAAGGTCACCCGACTGCCCACACCAGGCTTCCAGTCATGGTAATTTTGCCAGGCCCATGTAGGTATCAGCTTGAGGTGGGTGGAGCACTGTGCTAGAGCTGAGGGCGGTGCCTGAGGTTGGCCAGCTGGTGAGCATGCTAGGGCTTCTAACTTTAGCCAAAGATGGGGTCATAGAAACCTCAAATCACAATTAATTCTTTACCGTTTTGAACCCAGATCTCTCAACTGCTCATCTGAGAGGTAATAAAGTCTAGCAGAGAGTATCCAAGCTGGAATTGTGAGAAGTGTTCTCTAATCCTAGTGCAAATGCTATTTGGCTGAATGACTTAGTGTATATCACCTAACCTCTCTGTCTCAGTTCTTCAAGTAGAAAATAAAGTTGATAAGAATTTTGCTACAGGGGGCCATAAAACCACGGGGAAGGTGCCCTATAAACCTGAAGGTGCTATAGAGATGTGAGTGGGGGCTGCTAGGTGGTGCAGTGGACAAAGCACCAGCCCTGGATTCAGGAGGACCTGAATTCAAATTCAAACTCAGACACTTGACATGTAAGTCACTCAATGTGAGTGATTAGTATTCCGCTAGACCACATTTTCTCTCCCTTGCTCCCATGAGCAGTTAGCTCAGACCATCCAGAATTCTAAAGCTTCTGTCCTGCTTCCCTGCGGCCTGAGTCCCTTCAGTAGCTTTTCCCCAGTTTTACACAAAATCTTTCATGCAGGGCTGTTTGGCAGCCCTGATGAATGATAAAAACCTCCTGTTGAAGAACTCCCTCAGACTCACTGCTGAGCATTTAGAAAACACAAACACTCTTCCAACAGTTCTTCTTGTTATTGTTTCCAAACTCAACATCTTCAGAAACTTGTGGGAGCTGGGGGGGGGGGGGGGCGGGTAGGAGGGATATGTGTGCAAGGCTGAAGTTAGGTTGTGTGGGGGAGCACAGGACTGTTTTCCAGTACGGCGTGAAAATTTTTGTGGTCTCTGAGTCTTTAGGAGGGCAGGGTTCCTGCAGAGAGACTATTATTTCTCTCTCTCTCTCTCCCTCTCTCTCTCTCTCTCTCTCTCTCTCTCTCTCTCTCTCTCTCTCTCTCTCTCTCTCTCTCTCTCTCTCTCTCTATCTCTCTCTTTTTGCTAAGAGCATGAGCTCAGCTGAAATGACCACGGCAGATCTCCAAGACCAAGCTTAAGACCAACTAATAGTAAAGTCATGTGAAGTGATAAATTGTCGGGAAAGCACTGCAGTGGAGACATTCATAATTCAGCCAATATGGATCTTGCCTTTTAGGGGAAATTGAAGAACCAAATGTCTTACTGCCTAATGGATTTGTGGCTCCAAATGACTGTGTGTGTGTGTGTGTGTGTGTGTGTGTGTGTGTGTGTGTGAGAGAGAGAGAGAGAGAGAGAGAGAGAGAGAGAGAGAGAGAGAGAGAGAGAGAGAGAGAAAGGGAGACAGAGACAGAGACAGAAACAGAGACACAGAGAGAGATGGAGACACACACACACACACACACACACACACACACAGAGAGAAAACACAAAGACTAGTCACTGGGACCACAAGCCACTTTACCCATTTCATTGATGACCATAGAAAATCCCCTGGAAACTTCTATGCAACCAGAGTTCCTGAGGCTTCAAATTAAGGCAAAGCACTCTGAGTACGTCCAACCAAGAAGCATTCCCTGGGGATATCAGAGATTCTGTAGTACTAATGCCAAGGCATATGGAGCTGGGAAATGCCATTGCCTTAGGGGTTCTCTAGACCCTCTCAAGCCTTTTACGGCAGCGTTCCCCAACCCCTCTTAATTCTAGTACTTTCCCTTTATTAATTAATTATCTTCTGTTTATCCTGTATATAGCTTGCTTTGTATATATATTTTTTATGTTTTCTCCCTCATTTAGATTGTAAGCTCTCTGAGGGCAGCAACTGTCTTTTGTCTTTTTTTTTTTTTTGGATCCCTAGCACTCCATAGTAGGCGCTTAATAGATGTTTATTGACTAGTTGACTGGTTCAAACTAATACTGCTCTGAAAGGACAGAGCATTCCCACCTATCGACCTTCCCCACCCCCCATTCCTCAGGGAAACTTGAACATGAAGAACAAAACTGACAAATACATATCTAGTCCAGTCCATCTGGTCCCAGCCAGTAAAGGCACATTAGAAAGCATTAGGCTCCAGAACACCAAATTAGGAACAATGGGTAGAGGTTGCATAGTAACCCTAGGCTCTATATTAGGAAAAACTTCCTACGAATGAGAGGAGTCCAAAAGAGAAAAGAACAGCCACAGGAGGTCTTGGTGTCCCCTTCCCTGAAGTTCTTCAGACAGAAAAATTGTAGGATCCTTTGCCAGGATGCTGCGAGGGTGGGCTATTCATAGAAACATAAGATCATAGATTTAGAATTAGAAAAGACTTTAGAGATCATTGAGTTCAGCCCTCCCATTTTACAGGTGAAGAAACTGTGGTACAGAGCATTAGTCAATAAACATTTCTTAAACATCTATTTTGTGCCAGGTGTGAGGGCCAAAATTTTATATAGAGAGCGTTATTTGGGTGACTCGCCTAAATACTGGGGTCCCAGAAATAATGAGGGACCTTTTAGGTTCACCCTCCCCTCTGAACTGCCCTTTTTAGATATTTCTCCCAGGCCAATAAGAAAGAGCCTTGGGAGCAGCTAGGTGGTGCAGTGGATAAAGCACTGGATAAAGCACTGGCCCTGGATTCAGGAGGACCTGAGTTCAAATCCACCTCAGACACTTGACACTTACTAGCTGTGTGATCCTGGACAAGTCACTTAACCCTCATTGCCCCACCAAAACAAAACAAATATGACCCAAGAAAGGAGCCTTTAAACTTTAATTCGTAGAAGGATGAGATTTTATTACTTGGAAATTAAACAACAAAGGTGAAACTAATAAAAATCAAAGACAAGGAAATAGGAAAAAAGAAATACATATAAATACTCTTAACTCTAAACTTAACCTATGCAATCCCCAGACCGTTTCCAATTAAGCTAGTTCAAAGGAATTTAGGGTTGTCCGTAATTAACTCACCAAAACCTGGAAGCCTGAGAGAGTGAGAGCTCACGCCACCGGAAGGGGAGAAAACTGAAAGCAGCCACCAGAGAGAGAGAGCGTTCCAGAAGGGACCTAGCGTTCCAGAAGAGCCTCCTCTTCCCTTCAGGGAGCGTTCAATCTTTCCTCCCCCAAAAGGGGAGGTTCTTCAAAAACTGCCTATGGAGAGTTCTTCTTCTGACCTCAGTAGCATACGTAACTTCAGGGGGGGCCAGGTGTCAATTAGGTGTCCCAAATTAGTCAGCTAAAAACTGCAATAATAATTTTATCACAAATAATTTTTACCACACAGGCATTGTGCTGTGTCAGGGATACAAAGAAAGGCAAAAACAAATAAAGAAAGGAACGGAAAGAGGGTGAATAAACAAACACATAAATAAATAAGCAAATCTATAAATAGATAAATGGATGAATGGCCAAGTAAATAAATGAATGGATAAATAAATGGATAGATAGATGAATTAATTAATTAATTAATGACCAAACGAGCAAATGAATGAATAAACGAATGAATGGAAATTTTTTTTAAAGTTCCTGCCCTGAAGGAGCTCACAATCTAATTGGGGAGAGAACATGCAAACAAGCTATATAGAGGATCAATTGAAAGAGAGGTGAAGGGATTTACCTAGGGCCACACAAGGGCTAACAAGGGTAAGAAACAGCATTTGAATCCAAGTCTTTCTGACTGAGTTCAATGTTGCATCCATCTCAGCAGGATGATTCTTGCTAAGGTACATACTGATTGAACTCCATAGGCTCTGAGATGCCTCCCAATGTAAATTCTGTGATGCTTTGATCCTGCTAATCAGCCAATCGAGCAACTGTCAAGCATTTATTAAGCTTCTTCTTTCTGCCAGTCACTGTGCTAGGTGCTGGCTAGGAGCTTACTAGTGGATCCAGCCAATCTGCCCTGACATGGAATCTGTCCCACCAGAGAAGCCTTCCAATGAGCACACTATCCTGGTAGTTCTCAAAATCACACCCCCCTCTGCCCAAGATTCTACCTCCTGACCGGATGAGTCCCTGTGGCTGCCCCAAGAGTACTAGGCAGACAGCAGAATTCAGGGCAACCCCCTCCAGCACCCTGCAGCTGCCTGGTGGCAATGAAAGGAGCTTAAGGCAGGAGTGTTGTTATTGTTGTTTTAGCACTGCTTATAATCAGTCAGCGACTTCCTTCCAGCTCCCAGTGCCTAAATACGGCCTTTCAAGAGGCTCTTTTTGCACTTGCTGAGAAGGGATAGGGAAGCCAGCTGGGGAAGAAGGGTTCAGAATACAGCTAGCACACTGAGGATTATGGGAAGGAAATAACGGAATGACGCAAAGCACTATGGCAGGATCTGATACTGTTCTCTTTATCTGGATCTCAGTTTTCTCCATCTGTAAAATGGAAGTAGACTAAATCATTGTACAGTGTTTTTTTGTTTTGTTTTGTTTTTAGTGAGGCAATTGGGGTTAAGTGATTTGCCCAGGGTCACACAGCTAGTAAGTGTTAAGTGTCTGAGGCTGGATTTGAACCCAGATACTCCTGACTCCAGGGCCGGTGCTCTATCCACTGCGCCACCTAGCTGCCCCCCATTGTACAGTGTTTTAATGTTTTACAAAGACTTCCTCACAACAACCCCATGACTTAGTGCAAACATCATTATTTCCCCTTTAAAAATGAGAAAACGGGGGTGGGGGGGCCCTAAAAAATGGATGAGGTGACTCCTGTGAAGATAATACATGTAAAGTATTTTGCAAACCTCACAGTTCAGTATAAACATTCACTATTATTAGAAGCCATCTAATCCCCTCACTTTATAGAAGAAGAAACTGAGCCCCAGAAAAGACAATTTAGCTGAGATTATGAGGGTAAGAAGTAACAGAGACAGGATTCGAACCCAGCTCCTGTCTATTGTTATCACCTAGTTATTGTAACTGTCATTCTAGATTAAATTGGAAGGATGGGGGAAAAAATCCTTCCAGCTTCTATGATATTTGAGATGAAACACAAAGCAATCGGTGGTCACAAAAGTCACAGGTCAGTGAATGCCTTTCTGGCATTCTGCAAAAGAGAACTTTCCGAGGTTGCTGGACCCTGGTATCCTAGCAGAAGTTAATCTTTCACTTGGTGAGTTTATGGAACAGAGACAATGAAGCTGTGCTCAAAGGGGCAAAGGCAGACTTTCGATATTTCCCCTTTGGGCTCATAAATAGGCATAGTTTAAATGTACTTTGAGAGGGTAACTTACACTGGGGAGAACAGCTGGAGAGGCTATTCATAGAAAAACGTGCTTTTTGAATATTCCTAACATTTGAAGTGGCTCACCTGTCCTCAATTGCCTTCAGGAGAACTGTGAGTCACCCTGCCCCTTCTGGGACGAGGAGTGGCAGAGGGCAAAGGAGAGTTTCTCCCCCACCCCTTCGCAGTCCCCACTGATGACCTTGACAAGGACATCTCCTCCCTCCTGGGATGGAGGGCTTAGAGTAGCAGAGCTAATTGTTAATCATATTAGACTGGCTTCCCTTCCCACATTCCCCAGAGGTCAATGACAAGGGAGCCTCCAGCAACCCTTATTCGATTTTCCGACTTTAACCAGGCAAAGGGGAGAGTCACGGGACTTCTGCAGTGAGCCAAATTCTGGCTGTGTGGTAGTGGCCAGCACACTCCTCTTTTATGCCTATCTCAGTGCTTGGCCCATAGTAAGGTAAGCACTTAGTAAAATGCTCGTCACTTGTTGATGTATGCACAGGGAGGGCAATCCAAGACATGCTAGGAAGCTTTTAGCGAGCTTTGTGGCCGCCCCAGCCCCTCCTCCACTATGACCGGCCCCTTTCTCTGGCCATGGCATTTTCTAGGCACTGTCCCCCAGAGTTTCATTACAGAGGCAACCATCCTCTTGTCGTCTTTGTAATGATCACCTGGACCAATGACGCCCAGAAATCTCTAAACCTCCAGGAACCAGTGTGGTTTTGACCTCATTGTGGGCATACAGAACGGGGGGAAGGTGTACTGTAGTACACAGCAGCCTGGCTAGCTTTCAATCCATGACGGCTCCTTCCCTACTCCCTAATCCTCACATCTGCTCTCATAACCAGGAAGTTCCATCCAGGGATTTGCACACCCTTAGTCAACTCTGCCAGGTATGACCTGCAATTTAGGAAAGAAAAAAAAGTTTATATAACACAGATTCCCCTTTTCCCTCTAAGATTTTTTCCAATGTATTCTTTTTTTTGGGGGGGGGGGGTAATGAGGGTGAAGTGACTTGCCTAAGGTCACACAGCTAGTAAGTGTCAAGTGTCTGAAGCTGGATTTGAACTCAGGTCCTCCTGAATCCAGGGCTGGTGTTTTATCCACTGTGCCACCTAGCTGCCCCCCAATGTATTTTTCATATATCTTTTTTGTACATAGTTGTTTACATGTTGTATATCTCCCTCCCACCCCACCGCTTTAGAATGAGAATTCTTTGAAAGCAGGGACTTTTTGTTTGTTTGCTTGCTTGTTTTACCATTCTTTGTATCCCTGGTGCTTTGCACAGTGCCTGGCACACAGTAAAGGTTTTAAAAAATGATTTTTGTTGACCTGACACAGGTCCCACATGATTATGGAATCTTTTGTTGTCCCAGGTTCAGTGATGGGGAGTTTGGGGGTAATTGTAGCTAGTTATATAAATATAGATCAAGTCCCCAATCAGTATATTGTCTACCAAGAGATGAGGAAAGAATTATAAATCAAATAGTAAGGACTTCATGAAGACAGAGTAGCAAAATAAATGACAAGGGAAAATGTAGTAGTAGGCTCATTTTCTACCCACTTCATATATAAGGACACATGATCTCCATCTGGTTAGCATGCTGATGAGAGAGGGACCACATCTCAGACAGCATATTCCCTTGACTTTCTACTGAAATGTCTCTCATAGCCCTGCTTCTTAGCAACTGTCTCTTGCTGTTGCTCTATTTCATTTCTCTAGGAGAAGTGGAACAAGTGCTGTGGAGTGCTCTTCTCCCACAGACTTCCTGACAATGTCCCCTTCCTCTTCCTCCCTCTTGGCTGGATACTGTCCCCCATTACCACCCCTGTGGTAAAGATATCAGAATCTTCCCACCACTCAGACCCTCAGGCCCATTCTCTCCTCTTCCAACTGGTATTGGGTGGGGCCTTTCCAGAGCCATTCCCCTTCACACCCTACAAAGGCTGCCCATACCATTTAGATGAGTGGGAAATCACCAATTACAATACAGCCTCCCATTGGACTATGAATGATTTTATATAGAATTATGTCTGCCTCATAGTAGGTACTAGGTACTTTAGTCATACATGTTGACTGATTGATTCTCTTAAGAGAAATGATCCCAGGGTCAGCTAGGTGGCGCAGTAGATAGAGCACTGGCCCTGGATTCAGGAGGACCTGAGTTCAAATCCAGCCTCAGACACTTAACACTTACTAGCTGTGTGACCCTGGGCAAGTCACTTAACCCCAATTGCCTCAGTAAAAAAAAAAAAAGAGAGAGAGAGAGAGAGAAATGATCCTTCTCCCCCATCCCCTAACCCCCACCCCAGACCTTAGCATCTGTCCTGCAACTACCTTCTAGACCTCTTGATTTACCCTTAGAATTCCTGGGCCTTCCAATCCACCCCAGTGCCATTCTCTTAAACCTTCTGGGCCTTTCCATTGGCCCTGTAGCTGAATTTTATTTGTGTTGTCATCCCCAGTTAGGAGATAAGCTCCTTCAGAACAAGGACTGTCTCAATTTTCTATCTGCATCTTGAATGCTTAACACAACACTAGGCACATAGAAAGCATTTAATAAATTGTCATTTCTCTATCCATTCATCCCTTCTCCATTGCCGCCATTGTTTTTCCACCAAGCTGTTGCTGACATCTGCTAGAGTTTTCATCTGTATAGCTTCTTCCTCAAAGTTAGAGTCATTGGTCTTTTGTGAGACTGTCCTGAACCAAATGTCTAGGGCAAATCAGCTCATTTGTAAGTTGGGCTTACAGTCACACTAGTTGGCATACAAGAGTGGTTGGGGTAAATGTATGTCATTTTTTGTTTGTTTTTTTGTTTTTTTGCAGGGCAATGAGGGTTAAGTGACTTGCCCAAGGTCATACAGCTAGTAAATGTCAAGTGTCTGAGGCCGGATTTGAACTCAGGTCCTCCTGACTCCAGGGCTGGTGCTTTCTCCACTGCACCACCTAGCTGCCCCTGAATGCATATCTTTTAACTCCCATCATGTCAACTGCAGCAAGGGTTTGAGCCATGGAAATGACCTTTGAGCTTTAATCAACTTCCAGAAGACATTTCACAAGAATGACATTGAAGGAGCAAGATGGCAATTGGCTAACTTTATCTTACATTCCTGTCACAATGTCCTTAATGAATGGTCCCTATTTCCTTCCATGAATGTACATCTGACACCATGTTATTGACCAGAGAACACCATTCTCTAGCTGTTTTGTGTGCTTCTATTATCTCCCCAATTAGATTGTGAGCTCCTTGAGGCCAAAAAAATCACATCTTTGTTTTTGTATTCCCACATCATTTGACACAGGAGTTGCTTAAAAAATACTTGTCTTTAATGTGGAAATATGTTTAATGTGATTGTACATATATAACCTATATCAGATTGCTGACTGTCTTAGGGAAGGGGGGAGAGAAGGGAGGAAGGGAGAAAAATTTGGAACTCAAAATGTTATAAAAATGAATGTTGAAAACTAACTTTACATGTAACTGGAAAAAATAAACTACTATGAAGACGAAACCAAATAAATAAATAAATGTTTGTCTTTACCATGTCACTTTGGAAAAGAATGTTTAGAGTGAATCCACATTACAGCAAGGATAAGAATCAATCACCATATTACATATTTCTACTGTCTGACTCAGATGCATTTCTAAATTCTACCTACAAAACAAACTAATCTGTATTAATCCTACCTAGAAGAAATTTGCTATTCTGCTTAGAATAAAAATATTTACTTCCCTTCATAAATTAATATAGCCTTGGTTACATTTGTCAAATAAAGATGTTAAACAACATCATCTCTAAGTAAGAATAGTAATAGTATATAGTACCCACCATATAACAGGAACTGTGTTAAGTGCTGTGTAATTATCTCATTTGACCCTCACAACATCCCTGTGGGGTGGGTGCTATTATTGTTTCCATTTTAGAGATGAAGAAACTTAGGCAAACAGAGGCCAAGTGACTTGCCTAGGGTCACATAGCTAGTGAGTCTGATGCTGGATTTCAATTCAGGTCTTACTGACTCCAGCCTAGCTATCTCTTTCTACTCTTTATCCTCACTCCTGCTCCTATAACCAGGAAGTTCCATCTAGGGATTTGCACACCCTTAATCAGCTCTGCCAGGTATGACATGCAATTTAGGAAAGAAAAGCAAAAGTGTGTATTTCTCGATTATATGGTTTGAGTTGTTTTCAGTGGTGCAGCTGCCTTACACGAAGCCTTCAACATGTTCTCATGTGGTCCCCCTGTGATCAATTGTGTTTGCATGATGGGTGGCCAGGGATTAGAATGGCATCTGTAGCTATGGAATAGTGATGTTTTGCTTTCCCTCTGAAGAGTCAATTTACTCCCAAAGTCATAAGATACTTGAATTTATCACTGGAAGGGCCTTTGGTTATTGTCAAGTCTAAGTCACCCAGAGAACTAAAATAACTTGCCCTAAATCTCCCATACATTCCGTAATAATGCTGGCATTCAGTGCCAAAGTCTTCTGAATTCAGATCCAATTTTCTCTCCCCAATATCCAGGGGCCTGCCAGGATTAAAATAATTAGTTGGACTTCGTTACTCCACTGCTTTCCAAAGCACCAGGGAGCTCCTTCCACGTGAACAGGTGATTTCTAGATGACAGGAAAAAAGATATCTGGCAAGTCTGATCCAGAGTACAGGAAGTAGCAGCCCCTAGGTGCATGGCAAGGAGCCATCCCAGACCACACCCAGGGAGCTAATAAGCCAAGATTGGATAGACCTTCTTGGGGGGTTCTCTTCTATTTTCCTCTTCCTCCATGTGACTTAGACCCTTATCATAATAAGAGCTATTAACAAAGCCAAAGTTTAACCTCATTAAAGTTACACTGACCAAACCCTGGCAAAACTCCTAAGGACTTTACCTCTAAACACGGCCAGCTCATGCCCCAGGAGATCCCAAGGTTTTCTCCTGGGCTCATCAGGCTCAGCCATGGGTAACAAATGACTCCTTTGATTGAAGCCCTCCCACATTCTTCTCCCCATTTTCCCTCTTCAGTGTAGCCTTACATAATGGCCTCCTGTTTGGTTAATAAGTGGAACCTTAGATATTTCCATTGTCCAAAGGCCTAGGATGAATATAGGAGGTGTACCCTACAGCATTTGGTGGCAGACATGGGATTTTCCTCTGGATTAATAGGGCACAGTGGAATTTTTAGCTATTGTTGTAATGATTAATATGTCAAATCAATATCCAACGGGAGGAGAAAGGGAAAGGGTTGGAGAGGGGAGGGGTTAGAAGAAAGTATGTGAAGAGATCAAAGTGGAGAAAAAGAGAGCTGAGGGGGAAAGGAGACAGAGGAATAGAGAGACCTAGAGAAACCAAAATGCTGCAGGGATCCTGAGACCTGCTCCTTCTGAGTGTTCTCATCATCCCCAATCACATCTTGGGAGCTGGTCAGTTCCTCCTGATACTATGATAGTTTGAGTTAGGACAGTGTCCCTTTAAGAGATCTCTCCAGTGTGGGATCTTTAGTGTGTAGGTATTTCAACAGTTGAGATTTTCAGCCATTGCCTTGGTGTGATGCTACTTTATAAAAACAAGCACAGAAAGGCAACAATGACATTCCCAATCACGTATTATGTCCTTCCAAGGGCAGAAAGAATCAAGCTCTGTGTAGCCAAGGGTAAAGATGAGTCTATTCAATAATTAGAAGATATATTATCTCAATCTTAGTTAATGGGAAAACACTACTGAGTGTCTGCAATAGGGTTAAAAATTTGCTCATTCCTAAATTGTGTTTCTATTTACATTTTTATTCTGGAAGCTAATTATTAGTTTAACCTGCAAAGCAACTACTTTTTGAAGTACTTTTAGGAAATAGAAGTCTGTTTTGCTCAGCATAAGTATGTCTCAGTGTCTTAATTTTTCTACTTTATAATACAGATCCAATCCAATCCTCAAGTATTTATTAAGCTAGGTGGCACAGTAGATACCATGTCAGACCCAGAGTCAGGAACACCTGAGTTTAAATTCAGCCTCAGTCTTTTTTTTTTGTGAGGCAATTGGGGTTAAGTGACTTGCCCAGGGTCACACAGCTAGTAATTGTGTAAAGCGTCTGAGATCGGATTTGAACTCAGGTCCTCCTGACTCCAGGGCTGGTGCTCTATCCACTTCACCAACTAGCTGCCCCAGCCTCAGTCTTTTACTAGCTGTGAGACCCTGGGCAAGTTGAGTAACCCCTTTTTGTCTCAGTTTCCTCATATGTAAAATAGTGATAACAATATCACCTGCCTCCTAAGGTGGTTGTGAGAATCAAATGAGATAATAATTGTAGAGGCCTTAGCAAGATGCCTGGCATATTGTGGGAGACACACAAATGCTTATCCCCCCCATATATAAATCCTGGGGAGCTGCCTGAGGCACGGGGAAGGTTCAGTGTCATGTCCTCCCAGATCAGACAGCTAGCAAATGTCCAAGCCATAATTGGAGCCCAGGTCTTTCTGATTCCAAGCCCAGAACTCTATCTACTATGCCACCCTACCTTTAAAGGTTTTACTTATTCTTCTTACTATTATAATGCCCACAAAAGAATAGCTTGTCCTTTCATGTGTGTCAGTCTACATCCAGAAGTCAGAACTCACAGCTCCCAGTCAGGATAGATTTCTAGCAGGGTTGAATAGTTTCATTGAGATTTAAATTCATTCCACAATGTATTCACCCACTTTATCCAAATGAACCAGATCCAAAGAGCTTATCTAGTCCACTTCTTTCATTTTACAAATGTGGAAACTCAAGAGACTCAGAGATGGGGGAATGACTTGCCCAAGGTAACCTAGGCAATGAGACACATAAAATAACAGACCATCTTAAGAGGCTCATTATACCATGGAATACTTTTCCATCTGATTCAATGTCTGTCTCCTGAAACTTGACTATTACATCCAGTGGTATGGTGGAAAATATTTAACAACCAGCTCTCCAAGGGGAAAATATGTACCCACAACACACTCAAGTTTAACCTGAATTAACATTTTCTCCATCACTTAGGTCTAGACAAGCAACAAAGCAATAAATTGATTCCTGATTTTTGTAGCATTTTCCAGTTTCTGAGGTATAAATGCTCACATAAAAAATTTAACAATCTGTTCTCAAAGCTGGCTCCAGCACATCCTTAAAATTTCCACCATTCCAAAGAGTAAAAACCTGATGAAAGCACAATGAGGGGGGCTACTAGGTGGTGCAGTGGATAAAGCACTGGCCCTGGATTCAGGACGACCTAAGTTCAAATCCTGCCTTAGTCACTTGACATTTACTAGCTGTGTGACCTCAGGCAAGTCACTTAAGCTTCATTGCCCAGCAAAAAAACAAAAAAACACAATGGGGATTTAGACCTAACCCCTCTACCCATGACCCCTGGAAAAAAAAAAGGTTATTCTATTTTTTAAGGACAAATCATTTTTTAAAAATTTCAAATTTTAACAATTAAAAAAAAAACAAAGAAAGTAAAGATATATTGAACTGCT
Source organism: Dromiciops gliroides (assembly GCF_019393635.1). Lineage (NCBI taxonomy): Eukaryota > Metazoa > Chordata > Mammalia > Microbiotheria > Microbiotheriidae > Dromiciops > Dromiciops gliroides. The sequence continues at coordinate 445,033,122 of NC_057864.1, forward strand.
TCTCTTAAACCTCATGGGAGCTTTGCCAGTCCCTAAACTGAAAAATCAATGCAGAAAAGTCAATCATTTTCAAAGGGCTCCCATTTACAACATAGACAATTTAATGCAAATGTGCCCTTAGTCTAGATGAAATATTTAAAATCCAAATGGGTTTGCCTTCCCATGACCTGCAGCTAAACTTCTAATTGAATCCCAAGGTCCCAAGGAATACTGTTTGCTTGGCTTTTGAGACCACCTATTGGGTTGGAGTAGGCAACTAGGGGGTGCAGTGGATAGAACAAAAGGCTTGGAATCAGGAAGATTCATCTCCCTGAGTTCAAACCTGACCTCAAATGCTTACTAGCTATGTGATCCTGGGCAAGACACTTAACCCTGTTTGCCTCTGTTTGCTCATCTGTAAAGCGAATTGGAGAAGGAAATGGCAAACCACTCCCATATCTTTGCCAAGAAAATGAAGTCACGAGGAGTTGGACCCAACTCAACAATAATTGTGTTGGAGTCGGTGGTTCTCAAAAAAAAAAAAGAGGCCCAAAGTTTGGTTTTTTCCATTCTCCAGGCAACAGCTGATAGTCAATGAATATTGAGTATGCTAAGGAAACATTAACTTCATGGTATGGAATTTAACCTATTAATCTATTAGATTACATTGTAGCAACAGATGCCAAGAGGAGAAAACTTCAAAACCTTGTAGGTGTCAGAAAGTCTCTGATAGCTTCAAGGAGAGATTTGTGGACTGTCAGGACTGAATGGAACCTTTGAGAAAATGCTGTTCCAACCCCTTCATTTTATAGAGAAATAAACTGAGATACTGAAAATCAAATGACTTGATCATAGTCACATGCCTGGTGAGTGGTGGAGACAGCATTCAGACTAAACCCAGTGCTCTTTCCATTATAACATATTCTCACTCCAACAACCTGACTCCTCTCCAGAATTCAAAGGAGAACTGAGCAACTTTAAATAGCCCCTATTTAATTGTGCCAGGTCCAATCAGAATTAATAGCGGTAGCTCAAACTCAAATGCCAGCTCCTACAAGGAGCCCACCATGATTCCCCTAGCCAAAGATAAGCTCTATTGGCTTTCTGGGAATATCCATGCCATGCCATGCTCCCTCCTACTAGAACCCTGACCTCCAGCTCCTGCCCTGGGGCCTTGGGTTCTTGATTGGTGAGACTTCACCATATCTAGACCAAACTAGATCCAAGACCCTTCTTCAACTTTTTGTTTACACCTTTCTTATTCAATTATATTTTCTGTTGTAGTCTTATTCTCCCCTCCTTCTATTAAGTTGTAAACTTGAGGATGTCATATTTTATTCAGTCTTTGTATCTGTAGCCATTTTTCTACCATGCCACCACATATATCCCCTTCCCTTCTATTCTTCAACTACTCCCAACTGCTTTCCTCTGATAGCTCTGGAAATAAAAATCAAATCAACACTATTGTTTCCAGAAAGGACAGTCGATCACTTGTCCTAAGGCTCCATATTACTCAGAAACTTTCCAGACCAAAATACCCCTCCCTCCCATGGCTACTACCATAATGTGTTATCTACCTCTAATAGGGAAATAAGGCCTCCTTGAAGGCAGGGTCTGGTTTTTTTGTATTTGTATTCTACTCTTGAATTTTAGTAAGTACTTAATAATGTTTTTCATTCATCATTCTTTAGTCTTCTTTGTTTACACCTCTCATTCAATTATATTCTCTGGTGTGGTTATTCATACAAGTCTTATTCTCCCCTTCCTTCTATTAAATCATAAACTTGACGGCAAATTGTTATAGAGTGATTTCAGTCATGTCCATTTCTTTGTGACCCCATTTGGGTTTATTTTTTTTTAACAAAGATACCTCAGTGACTTCCTTCTCCAGCTAATTTTATAGATGAAGAACTGAAGCAAACAAGGTTAAGTGACTTGCTCAGGGTCACACAGCTAGTAAGTATTTGAGGTCAGATTTGAACTCATGAAGATGAGTCTTTCTTGATTCAAAGTCCAGAGCCACTTAGCTGCCTTTTGAGGACAAGAGACATGCATTATTTGATCTTTGTATCACCCTCATTCTATAGCACAATATACCATCTGCCACACGATGGGTTCTCAATAAATGTTTGTTAATTGAATGTATAATGAAGAGTACACACATCAGAGAGGCAGAAACTAAGGCACAGAAGGAGAACCTATTCTTCACTGGGCTCTTTTTATCTTCCCCTGAAAGGAAGTGACTATTTTCAGGATCTTAAGAGGAGATTAATCTCTGGGATTTCTCTAGCATTTTATGCTTTTAAAGTACTTTGACCTCGGTACCTCTCCTTTTCACATTAGATTTAGTTACTTTCCCCAAAACTCTTCCCATGTCTGGAAACCCCTGCAAAGCAAACTGGACAAATCCCAAGACATGAGGCCACTTGGCCAAGTTTTAATAGAGTTGGACTATTGCTTTACCAATACTACCGCTTCTCCATTGGAAGTGAGAAAGTCTGTTATCTTAGTGGTCACTGAACTATTCCTTCCTCTAGCACCAGTGGTAATGTACTTGAGGGATATTGGGAGAGAGGGAGGGGCCAAAAGTGGTTAGAAATTGGGAAACTTGGGTTCTGGTCCCAGCTTTTCTACTAAGTGGCTTCAGAACTTTGGGCAAGTCATTTAATAGCCTTACACCTCAATTTCCTCATTTCATGAGAGAGCCTTTCTAGCTTTGAATCTCTAGATAGATAGATGAGAGAGAGAGAGAGAGAGAGAGAGAGAGAGAGAGAGAGAGAGAGAGAGAGAGAGAGAGAAATAGTGGAGAAGAATTACAAGAAGGATATAAGATAGATTGGTAGAAAGAAAGAGTGGAGAAGAATTGCAAAAGGGATATGTATATATATATATATACACTCACACACACATCTACATATATACAAACACACACACACACACACACACACACATACCCCTCTTTCAATTCTTCTCCACTATTTCTGAGTAAGTTAAAAAGGATGTTGGAAAAGGGGGAGATTTGAAGCTTCCAATTCCTTCTTGTCTCCCTTTTAGCCTCTTTGGAAACAAAAACTTCCCAATTAAAGCTGTTCAGAAATAAAATAAAATGAGTTTCCTGGAAAGACTTAGTTCCCCATAACTGAAGGTCGTCATGCAGAGACTTGATGACCCCTTGGAGGGGATATTGCAAAGGGGATGTCTGCTTAGGCACAGGTTAGCCTTGATGGCCAATGAGCTCTCTCTCAACTGTAAGATGCTATGATCCTCTGCTCCTATATTCCTTTGTGAGCTTTCCAGATTTAAGCTTGGGTTTTTCTGGCTCCCTGATTAGGACTGGGAGTGACTAAGGTGGTTTTTCAAGTCCATTTAAAATTTTAAATAAGACCAATTTTTTGTCTTTTTTTTTCTTCTAAACTCTCTCTCCCCACCCCCCACCCCCCACCCCCAATAGAGCCTCAATATCTAAGTAGGTAGTGGAATGTGTGGGATGAGAGTGTCCAAGCTATTCTGGCCATGACTGCTTCTAAGACTCTACCCATTCTGTCATTCCATAGTGTTTCTGTTCAAATCAGAGTTTGCTTTGCGTTTGGTCAGGTAACAACAGGACCATACAGAACAGACCCTCAGGGCCTGCTTCTTCCAGCATCTTGGAACAAAAGGCCAAGCAGTTATTTCTACCAAGGTCTTGTCTCTTATAAATGGGAGTGCTGACACCTGCTGGCCATAAGAGATGATCAGGCTAATCAAATATGGGCTGAATTAGGTTTAACTATCTCTTATTTCAGCTACAGCTACTCTGATGGTCCATCCCTTCTATTCCACATGACCCTTTCCCCTCTGCTCCCTCCCATACTCTCTCTCTCTCTCTCTCTCTCTCTCTCTCTCTCTCTCTCTCTCTCTCTCTCTCTCTCTCTCAAAATAGCCTGCATGCAAAGCCTGCCCTATGCATCAGCCCACTATGGTGTCACCTGTATAATATTATCTGAGGGCCACTGAAATCTCCCCTGAACCAAAATATCTCCTTCTTTGGACTGCCAGGATGACTATAATCCCCACTATTTGGAATCATTCTTCTGAATTAAAGCATCATGTCAGAAGGTTCCTGTTAAAGTATAAATGTAGGGGCAGCTAATTGGTGCAGTGGATAAAGTACCAGCCCTGGAGTCAGGAGGGCCTGAGTTCAGATCTGGCCTCAGACACTTGACACTTACTAGCTATGTGACCCTGGGCAAGCCACTTCATCCCCATTGCCTTATACCCCACCCCATCCCCAAAAAAGCTAAAGTATAAATGTATAACCCAGGAGTAAAACATTCACCTTCTAGGCATCATAGTATTGTGGATACAATACTGGAGCAAGAATCAGGAAGACCTGGGTTCAAATCCTGCCTCCAATATTTACTAGCTGTGGGCCCACAAGAAAATCACTTACCCTCTCCCAACTTCAGTTTCTTCACCTATAAAATAAGATAATAATGACTGAAGTACTAATTCACATAATATCCAGATCAAGTAGCCTAGATAATTTTAATTTTTTCCTTTCTTTCTTTTTTTCTTTTAGCAAGGCAATTGGGGTTAAGTGACTTGCCCAGGGTCACACAGCTAGTAAGTGTTAAGTGTCTGAGACTGGATTTGAACTCAGGTCCCCCCCCCCCCTGACTCCAGGGCCGGTGCTCTATCCACTGTACCACCTAGCTGCCCCTAGCATAAATAATTTTGAGGAGGGAGATCAGCTTGTGAGGATTCAGAGAAGGCCTCCAAAAGAAGATGGCACCCAAACTGAGCTGTTATGAAGTTGAAATAAGGGAATGTTTGTTAAATTATTTTTGCAAAATATAAGTAACACAAAATAGTTAATCAGATAAACTAAATCTCAAGAAAAATCTTGAATGATAGATACCCCCGAAGAATTAAGTTTTGATTGGTGGCTAAGACTGGAGAGATAGTAAGAAAAATTTTAAATGAGTTATCCTAGGGAGACAGACTACAAAGCAATTCTTGGAGGTAGCTAGAAAAGATTTAGGGGTTGGGGAGAGGTCAAGCATTCAAGAGAAAAGCACTAAATGCAAACTAATTTCATCTATTTCATTATTTTGCTCAGTGATAACCTCAATTGGATATGTTGGGACACTCCTACCAGGTGTCTTAAGGCCCTAAATAGTCTTTCCAGTCTTATTTCACATTATTGCCCTCCAAGCATTCCACATTCCAGCCAAACTAGACTATTAGCTGTTCCCCCAAACTCCATCTGCTTTCTTCTCTCTCCATACATTCTATTTCTCATACTTGGAGTACACTCCTTCCACATCTCCATCTTTCTGAATCTGTTTGTTCCTTCAAGACTCAACTAAGGTACAACTTCCTTCTCTGATTCCCCGAGGTGGTCTTCCTCCTCAAATTTTCCTAGGCCAATTAATTTACCTGGATATCTTCTTTTCTCTCACTACTCTTAACCTTATATCATACTTGTAGGAAGGGAGTTGCCCTTCATCCTAAGTCACAGGCATCTCTGCTAGAATGAAGTTTTGGGACCTACCAACATGGCCCTTCTGTCTTTTTGAGTATCTAAGAAACAGTCCAGTATGTACTGTCCTAGACTCTAAAGAAATATAAGACACAGAAAGATGAATGGAAATAGAATAGGAGTGTTTTTCCAAACAGCAAAAGACTCAGTGGGAGATGTTAACTCAAACAGAAGGCATGAAGCCCTGGAACTAGAGAAGAAAGGTAAATGGGATGGACTTGCCATCCACCAGTCCTGGGAGGTATTACCATATCAGCTTGAATAGATCCTTTGTTTGAAGAGCAGGTCTGTGGGTGTAAAACAACACAGTTTCAATAAGCTCTCCCCAAAAGGTGTGAATAGAGCTCTAACAATTTTATTTGAAGTTCCAGTATAATCACTCCATGAGCCAGATGCTCAAAAGCTGGTTCCTATAGAGGAGGTAACAACAGAATCTATTAAGAGACAGTCAAACGGTGGAGAATAGCAAAGTAACTTCAGTGCTTGTAAGGGGAGCTAGTGGCCACTTGAATAGTGTCAGATACTTAGTTTCATGGTTTCCACTGGGGCTGGGGGGGGAAGGGGGGAAAGCCAAAGAAATGAGACATCCCCCAAGTATACTTGGGCCTTTAATGTCAAGAGGAAGCCTCAGCCACACGAAGTACATGTTTGTTGCTGTTGTTCAGTCCGACTCTTCATGACACCATTTGTGATTTTCTTAGCAAAGATACTGGAGTAGTTTGCTATTTCCTTCTTTATGTCATATTATATATGAGGAAATTGAGGCAAATAGGGGTAAGCGACTTGCCCAAGGTCACACAGCTAGTATCTCAGGATAGATTTGAACTCATGAAGATGAGTCTTCCTGACTCCAGGTCCAGAGCTCTATCCACTGTGCCACCTAGCTACCACATGTTTATGTGTGTTTATTTCATATCCCTTTCTTCACCCCACCCTCCCCAGGAAACTCTGAGATTGTCTTAAGCACCCAAAGCAGCACCTTGGATGTAGTAGCCACTTAACAAATGTTTATGGAATAAATGGATGTATCAACTAATCAATCAAATATCATGCAAGCTAACTCATTCAATGCCATTTTTATATGATCTTATCGAAAAGAACACAGGGATAGGAGCCAAGAAATTTAGGTTGTAGTCCTGGTTCTTCCATTGTCATATTATCTGACAAGTGATTTACTTTCTCTATATATCTGTTTCTTCATATGTAAGATGGGAACAATAATAATAATAGTTGTCCTACAGAGTTGTGAAGGTCAAGTTATTGATGATAGACATGAAGGTATTTTATTTTTAACATTTATTTACATATCTTCAGTTTTAAATTCTTTCTGTCCTTCCACCCTCTCTAACACCCACTGAGAAAGTAAGAAATATGATACCCATTAAACATATGAAGTTGTGCAAAACATATTTCTACATTAGCTATATTTGGGGGGTGGAGAAGAAAGAAAAATAAAGGGAAGAATATACTCCAATTTGTAATCTGAGTCTATTAGTTCTCTGTCTGGAGATGGATAGCATTTTTTCATCATGACTCCTTTGGAGTTGCAGCAGATCATTAGATTAATCAGAGTTGCTAAGTCTTTCACAGGTGATTATCTTTACAGTATTGCTATTACTATATAGATTGTCCTTCTGGTTCTGCTTACTTCATTTTTCATCAGTTCATATAAGTCTTCTCAGGTTTTTCTGAAACCATCCCCTTTATCACTTCTCATAGCACAATAGTATTCCATCATACCCATATAGCATAATTTATTTAGCCATTCCCCAATTGATGGGCATGCCCTCAGTTTCTACCACCAGAAAAGCTGTTAAAAGTATTTTTGTATATATAGGTTGATTTTCTTTTTCTTTGATATCCATATGGTGGTAGTAGATTCAGTAGTGATAATGCTGGGTAAAGGGGTATACACAATTTTATTGCCCTTTGGGCATAGTTCCATATTGTCCTCCAAAATGGTTGGACTAGTTCATAGCTCTACCAACAGTTCATTAGCATACCTATTTTCCCACATCCCCTCCAGCATAGGTAATTTTCCTTTTCTGTCATCTTAGCCAATTTGATTAGTGTTTAGGTGGTACCTTAGAATTGTTTTAATTTGCATTTCTCTAATTGCTAGTGATTTAAGAGCATTTTATAAGATTATTGATAGCTTTTATTTCTTCCTCTAAACGTTACCTTTTCATATTCTTTGACCACTTATCAATTGGTGAAGTGTTTAAAAAGTTAAATATATCATACAGATCTACAGTGTTATTATTAACTAGATAGAAACCTGTCTGGTGTCCATGATTCCTGGCCTGTTTAAGCTACTCCCAGATAAGTGTTGGTAGCCAAGAACACTGAACTGAGTCAACATTGGATCCAATCTCTGTAGGTTGTCAAAAGTCATTTAGCCCCTCTAAGCTTCAGTTTTGTCATCTATAAACTGGGGGGTATATGGCACAGTAGATAGAGTTGGGTTTGGAATCCAGAAGATGGGTACAAATACAACCTTCTAAAAACTACAAGCTATCTTATCATGGACAAGTCCTTTAAATTCTTCTGCTGTAAAATTAAGATAATAATAACTGTAATAGCTAACTCAAAGGGTTGTTATGAGATGTAAGTGAAATAACATACCTAAAATGAATTTTTAAAAATTAAGTTCTATGTAAATATCAGATATTATCAGCTACCTCATAAGGTGAAAGTCAAAAGAGATCATTTATGTGAAAAACTCTCTAAAACCATATGGCATAGTGCATGGAACACTGGACTTAAGTAAGAGTTAGAAAGAATGGATTCAAATCTTACCTCAGACACTTCCTAACTGATTGACCTGAGTAAGTGGCATACTGTGCCTCAATTTCCTCATTTATAAAATGACTTTTAAAACCCTTTCCAACTTTAAACATATATTCCGATTATTCTCTTATTAGGCTATACTTTCTCAGAGAACTGCAGACATGGGTGACTCTATAACAACTCAAACACACAGAAAGGAAACTTCCCTTTTTCCTTCCATTCCTTCTTCACTTCTCTCCTTCCTCTTTCAGTAGAATGCTTTCTCTGTAGGGGGAACCTGGGGAAGAGGTGGGGGAGGGGAGAGGACTTTCTTGCCTTCAGGAATGAAGGGCTCATGAGGTCCATCTGCTATGGGAGAGCCCGATGAAGGTTGAAGTAGACCGGGGGCCCACACTTCCTACCCAGCAGGGTCCTTTTCCCTGCCATCTGTCATTGTGATTTCACAGCTCGGTATCTTGCATAGCTGGAGAAGATTGAAATGAAAGAAGAGAGGCGTTGGGCTACAGTAGAAAGGCTACTAGTATGTAGTAGAGCCAGATGGGATTTAGACCTGGAAAAGGTTTTAGTGAACAACAAAACCAACCCCTCTCATTTCACAAATGGAAGTGATGATGTGACTCTCTCAAAGCCAAAGAGGCAGTGAGTAGCAGCTCCTAGATTTACAACCAAGTCCTAGGACCTAGTGTAGAATATAGAAATCTAACTCCCAGGCCATCATCTAAATGTCTCCTTGAAATCCAGGTGGAGCTTTTCAATGGGGAGAGGATGCTACAGAGGACAATGCAAATTTGTTTCGTTGTAATTGTCAGAAGCATTTTTATTTTTGCTTAGTTTAATGGCATAATATGAAAAAAGATGACCGGAAAGAACTTTAAACACCATCCAATGCAACCATCTTCTCTGCCAGTTGGGGAAAGTGAGGCTGAGAAAAGCCGAGTGACTGGGTCACAGAAACAAAGTGGCAGAGAACGGATTAAAATCCAGGTCTATTAGACTCCTGTTTCCTCTGTACCACAGCTGTAGTCTGAGGTGTTGTGACACTTTCCAAAACAATGATGGAATCTTAAAGCTAAGAGAGAACCTTAGAATCATGTAGCGTAAACCCTCAATTTATTCTTTTGTGTTCCTTCTGTTGAAGTCATGTCTCTGGGGCCCAAGGTCACATAGCTAATTGCAGGAGAGTCAGGTTTCCACATGACTACCTCTTTCCACTCCATCATGTTTTCTCCTCGGTGGCATCTACTAGCATTTTCCTGAGTCCCTGTCTAACTTCAGCAAAGGAGGGATTATGAGGGCCGTATGTGCACGTCATCATGGGAATTTGCGTCATCAAAAGATATATAGTTCTCAAGTTAAAATTCTATTACAGGGGCAGCTAGGTGGCACAGTGGATAAAGCACTGGCCCTAGATTCAGGAGAACCTGATTTCAAATCTGGCCTCAGACACTTGACACTTAACAGCTGTGTGACCCTGAGCAAGTCACTTAACCCTCATTGCTCTCCCCCCACCAAATAAATTCTATTACAGCTCCCCATCAATCAGTGTGGGAGTCTTTTCTGCCCTAACACCAATACCCCTTTTCTTTGTAGTCTCAGAGTGAGGAGGAAGCCACACCTCCTTGAAGTATTGGCCATTCTCACATCCTCTTTGGAAAAAAAATCAACGATGAGCTTGCCCTTTGGAAGATGAAGCCTGGTGCTGGAGGAAGAGTCCTGAGTTTGGGGTTAGATGCTGAGTTTAGGAACAACAGCAAGAGAAGCTCCAAGAAATGTGATTAGGTCTGAATCCCAACTCTGACATCCATTAGATGTCACAGAACCTCATTTTATTCATCTGTAAATCAGAATAATAGTTGGGCTACTTACCTCACAAGACTGTTAGGAGACGGGGTGGGGGTGGAGGACAGTTTTTTGCCTCTCTTTATATCCCCATCTCTCCATGAAGTACCTGGTACATACTAAGCTCTTAATGAAAGAACAGAATTTAATAATAACTCAAAGGACTAAGCTGCTCAATTGACACAGTGAATTTTTAAAATCCACAAGGCAAAGAAAAATAAAGATAAGAAGAACAATTTTATTTCAGAGTGAAATTATAATAAATTTTATGCATCAATTAACATGCCTTGTCCTTCTTCTAGTGTTAATCAGTGCCTGATGACTGACTGACTCCTCTCTGTATTTATGAACTATTATTATTTAAAATTACAAAGCATGAGGTAGCTTCTTAAACTGTGTGTCTCAAACTAATATGAGGTCATGTAACTGAATGTGAGGGTTGCAAAAAAAATTGGCAATAATAAAAGATTGTGCATTATTATATATGTAAAAGATTATGTATGTATTATTTTATATATCTAGATACCTGGGGTCATGTAAAAATGTCTTGGGAAAAAAGGGGTCATGAGTGGCAAAAGTTTAAGAAGCCCTGACATAGCAGATGGAGAGGTGGCTTTAGAATCTGGAAAATTTGGGTTCTAGATTCATTTCTGACATATTGGCTGTGGCATCCTTGGAAAGCCACTTAACCAATCAAGGCTCAGGAAACTCTCTAAGACTATAAATTGCAGAACAGTTGCCAATCTGCATTAGTAGCTTCTCACCAGCATTTCCCCGTGCCAATGATATCACAGGTCTGCTTTTAAAAAATACCTTATTTGTTCAAAATAATGTCTATTGGGGCAGCTAGGTGGTGCAGTGGATAGAGCACTGGCTCTGGATTCAGGAGGACCTGAGTTCAAATATGACCTCAGACACTTAACACTTTACTAGCTGTGTGACCCTGGGCGAGTCATTTAACCCCAATTGCCTCACCAAAAAGAAAATAATAATAATGTCTATTACTGTACATATATAACCTATATCAGATTACTTGCTGTCTTGGGGAGGGGGGAAGGGGAGGGGAGGGAGGGAGAAAAATTTGAAACTAGAAATCTTATTAAAACAAATGTTGAAAACTATCTCTAAATGTAACTGAAAAATAATCAAATATTTATGTGAAAAAATAATAATGTCTATTAATAATAGAATGTCAGAGGCAGAAGGGGTCTTGGAAGCCATCTAGTCCAAACTGGTACCCAGTCAAGCATCTCCGCTCCAAATTCTCTGACAAGTGGCCATTCATCTTTTTTTTTATACTGTCAAAACTATCTATCTGCTCTGCAGATAGAGTTTAATTAGAAGAAAGATTCATTTAGAGATAAGTCCAAAGCACTGGACAGCATTCACCACAGAGTTTGCCACTGTGTAACTCAAACTAAACCCAGCAAAGCTGAAAGGGCTTTTGTTGAAAGATTCTCAGCAGGTCACTCAGTCTATTTGCCTTCATTCTGTGACCCTTGTTCACCTGTTGCCATGTCAAAGCCCAGGGCAAAATGTTGATGGAAGGGAACATTAAGCACCAGGGTTGAAAGATTTCTATTCTAATACACTTCTCACCTCCCTCCATGGTGAAGGTTAAAAACTGCAGCCCAATTCTCCAGTGACTCACTCCAGGAACAGGACATGTGACATGAACCTGGTTCTCCCAGGGCTGCTCACCACGGGGTGAGACAGAGATGGCATTGTTCAAGGAAAGATTCAGGAAGTCAAACATCCGGAGTAAAGTTGATGTACTCAGTTCACCCCACAGCCTTAAAAAGGAACTCAGTTTTACACTAACCAGACCAAGGGACTTACTTATTAGTGACCATTTTCTGCGGACACTGGATGGGGCTCTGGAAACATTAGTTCACTTAATCTCTTGGAGATAACAGGGGGAAGAGGAGAAGCATCACCTCTACACAAATTTGGAAACATAGGTATGAGAGTTTAAATCCAATCACAGAGAAGTGTTAGGCAAAGTTAACAGAGTAGGCTTCATGGGACCAAGGGGAACATGGAGACACTTTTAATCATCAGTGACCACAAGCCCTATGCCTACAACTGTATATAAATATCCCACATAGAAGGGACCCCCAATTTTTCCATGAGGAAAAACTATTCTTTTAAAAATAATGTTCAGGGGGCAGCTAGGTGGCGCAGTGGATAAAGCACTGGCCTTGGATTCAGGAGGACCTGAGTTCAAATCCAGCCTCAGACACTTGACACTTAACTAGCTGTGTGACCCTGGGCAAGTCACTTAACCCTCATTGCCCTGCAAAAACAGCAAAAAAAAAAAAAAAACCAACAGCAACAACAAAAATATAATGTTCTATTGAAAGATTAACAAGCATAAATACAACCAATGACATGAGCTAAGGAATTATTTCTCTTTTCTTTCTTTTTTTTTGGTGTGAGGCAATCGGCATTAAGTGATTTGTTCAAGGTTACATGGCTAGTGTCAAGTGTCTAAGGTCAGATTTGAACTCAGTTCTTCCAGACTCCAGGGCCTGTGCTCTATTCGCTCTACCACCTAGCTACCCCATAATTATTTTTCAATGCATGTTGCTGTTTAGTCCTTACAGTCATATCCAACTCATGTCCCTCTTTGGGGTTTTCTTAGCAAAGATACTAGAGTGATTTGTCATTTCCTTCTCCCAGCTCATTTTACAGATGAGGAAACTGAGGAAACAGAGTTGCGTGACTTGCCCAGGGTTACACAGCTATTAAGTGTCTAAGGTCAGATTTGAACTGGGTCTTCCGATCCCAGGCCTGGAGCTCTATCCGCTGCTCCACCTAGTACAAAGTACTCTAAACAAACAAACAAACAAACTTTTCATTCTCATTAAGTCTTCCTCAGGATTCTTTGTTCATGTATTCATTCTTATTCACTTTTCCTGCTACATGGTCATAGGGTAGACTGCAACCTTCAGATTCTGCTTCCTTTGCTTTTCAGTGTTCCATACAGATCTTTCTAGATTATTTTGCACACTTCATACCTGTATTCCACTTAATTAATAGACTTCCATTTATTCAACCACTTCCCTATTGCTAGATATTTAGGTTGTTTCCAGTTTTTATTCAATGACACACATAATGCATAGGCCAATCTCAAGGGAAGAAATCTAAGCTATCCATGGCCATATGAAAAAAATGCTCCACATCCTAATAATTAGAGAAACAAGGGGCAGCTAGGTGGCACAGTGGATAAAGCACTGGACCTGGATTCAGGAATACCTGAGTTCGAATCCGGACACTTTACACTTACTAGCTGTGTGACCCTGGGCAAGTCACTTAACCCCCATGGCCCCGCAAAAAAAAAAATAAATAAATAAAATAAAGCACTGATAGATTTCTCTCATTCAGACAAAAAAAAAATAATTAGAGAAATGCAAATGAAAATAATTCTAAGGTCCTACTTTGCACCCATCAGATTGGCGAAGGTGACCAAAAAAAGAAAAGAAAAGAAAATTACAAATGTCGGAGAGGCCACAAGAAAACAGGCACATTAATGCACTCTTGGTTGAGTTGGTTGATTACATATAATGCCATTAAGAAAATTTTTGTATAAATATTCATCCTGTTGTTTGTGATAATACTTTACAGTTATATTCCCAATGATGGAATTGTTGGGTCAGAAGGTATTGTTATTTTCATAACTTAGTGTACTGCGATTATTATTGTTGTTGGTCACCAGTCTTACTCTCTCCTCAGGAGTCATCTGGGTCCAGTAGCAAGATATAGATCAGGACAACCGGAGATGGCCCCATGCCATGGGAGACCTTGACCTTTTTAAGTTAAGGTCTTTCCCAGGTCTCAATTTGTCTGAGTCAACATCCAATAGTGATTAAAGCTAGGCAAGAAATGAGGCAACAACAACAAAAAAGGCTTCTTTTACCTATTAAGAAAAAAAAATTCAATCTAGGAGGTGAAGACCCTCAGGGTTTCTGGCCAGAACGGAAACAATTGCTATTTACTCTCACTCTGAACCATCAAAATTCAACAATGATCAAGTGTAGATTGGGCTGGACCCATTGTCAGTAAATCAGTGAGAGTCAGAATGATTTGGCTTTAAGGCATAGTCAAGTAGCTCTATTTGAATCCCAATAGGCTTTATCAAAGCTGGGTTTTCCTGTGCGGTATTTCAAGAAATTATTAATGAAACTACATTGGGCAAAAGAGTTAATTGTCCTAGTTTGTTTTGTTTTGTTTTAATAATAGAATAAATAAGCCGGGAAGAGGGAAAAAATCTAGTCCATAAACCCCAAGATATCTTGCAAGGCTTCAGCATCCAGAATTTATATTCCTTTGGACAGATCACCTACAGGTAAAGCTATGGTTTTCTATGTGACAGAGGAAGAGAGGGGAGTGGAGGGAGAGAAAGGAGGGAGGAAAGAAGGAAGGAAGGAAAGGAAGGAAGAAAGGAAGGAAGGAAGGAAGAAAGGAAGGAAGGGTCATGGGAGGAAGTTCCCTTGAACTCAAGTTCCTTGAACTCCCCAGAGAACTGTTGGAGTAACCGGAAAAAGGGCGGCAGTCTCATCTTCTGTAACTGCTTCCTGCTGATTATGGATCAGCCCTTTTTCTCTAGATATAAGAAGGGGGAATGTCATGGGAGGACTGTGGGCCCCGGTTACTCCAACAGTTCTCTGGTGAGTTCAAGGAACTTTTTCCTTGAAACCTCAGGGGTTTTCCCTTGAAATCAAGTAGGCCTCTTCTTGAACTCAATCAAGGACACACACACACCCAAAAGAGATAAGCGGTACGGGATCGAATTGAGCATGCTCCAGGACCACCACCCTACATTCCAGTCCTGAGCACCTGGATGAGGTAATCCAGGAGAAGACCACCTGGAACCACCCATCAGCAGACTGCTTAGACCCATCTGGACATAGTTGACACCCACCACCAGATCGCTCTCGAGGTATTCCTCCTACCCCAGTGCAATGCGGGAGGACCCAATAAGAGACTCTTACCCACTCCATCTAAATCCTATAAAAAGGCGCTCCCTGAACTAGTTGAGGAGGAAAGTGTTTTGTTCATGCAAAACCTTCATCCTGGCCAGTTTCTCTTGTACCCCAATAAACCTGTTCTTTTATTCCTAATTAGGTCTTGTGTGAGAGTGTAATTCTTTTTTTTTTTTTTTTTTTTTTTTTGCGGGGCAATGGGGGTTAAGTGACTTGCCTAGGGTCACACAGCTAGTAAGTGTCAAGTGTCTGAGGCTGGATTTGAACTCAGGTACTCCTGAATCCAGGGCCGGTGCTTTATCCACTGCGCCACCTAGCCGCCCTCGAGAGTGTAATTCTTTACAGAGGAATCCTAAGGACCCATGTGCTTTCTCCTCCCAGTTTTTCCCCCATATCAGAAGGAAGGAAGGAAGAAGCATTGCTCATCTGGAACTGGTCAGTGGGTCCCCAATGGGGCAGCTACTACTACTCATAAATTGTTACTTTTCCTTCATTCTCGAAGAGGACCGTGACATTGGGATGATATCTTGACTTGCAAGTGAATTGGATTTAAGTGAGGCAGGGCTGTGCAAAGTCACCAGCTTCACTCTCTCCTCCAGAGCCATCTGGGTCCAGTAACAAGGTATAGATCAAGACAACTGGAGATGGCCCCCACTACTATAGAACTTTACAAAAGGTTCTATAAGTTTGCAATTCCACTAACAATGAATGTATTGCTGTTCAACAACCTTGACGGGACCTGGTTTCAATGATCTTAATTACTTTTGCCTATTTAATGAATGTGAGGTGGTACTTCAGCATTGTTATAATTTGAAGAGGAAAACCTACTTTTCATTTCTGCCAGTGTCTGAAGATCAGTAGGATTGTGATTGACAGTTACTGAGAGTGAAGTCATGCCTGGGATAGGAGGGAAGGAAAGAGACAATCTGAGAAAATATGGTAGACATAGTAAAATTAGATTTCAAGAAGCCATCTGTTAGCTTTATAGTTCACTTTATAGTTATAGACAAGATGGAAAGATATGGGACTCTAAACTGGTTCAAAGGCATTACCTAATAGTGTTGATTAATAAATTGATGCCATCTTGAAGAGTATTCTCTCTATTGAAGTGCCACAGAGTTCTGTCTTTGGCTCTGTCTTGTTCAATATTTTTATTATTCATTTCAATGGAGAAATAAATGTCATGCTTTTCCTATGCTTACCTAACTTGCTCATAAGATTTAGACTGGGAAGGGATCCTAAAAAATGCCTAGCTGAACACCCTCATTTTTTTTTTTATTTTTAAGTGAGGCAATTGGGGTTAAGTGACTTGCCCAGGGTCACACAGCTAGTAAGTGTTAAGTGTCTGAGGCCGGATTTGAACTCAGGTACTCCTGACTCCAGGGCCGGTGCTCTATCCACTGCACCACTTAGCTGCCCCTGAACACCCTCATTTTACAATGAGAAAACTAAAGTCCAGATGTATGGATTAAGACTGGAGGTCACAAAGGTCAAAAGTAGCAGAGATAGGTTCCAAATCCAAGTCCTTTGACTTCAAACACCATGGTGTGGTTTTTTTTTTTTTCCTACTAAATTATACTGCTTCTCACACTGATGACATGATGCTAGTATAGCATGGAACTGGACCAGTCATTGGAATATCCTCAGTTTGCCCTTCCTGGTGAGTTATATAAGAACATACAAAATCTACCCTACCTGATTTCAATCCAACAGAAGGTTTGGTGAGCCTTCTTCTGGCCAAGAATGATTAAGAGCCTTGTACAGTAAAGTAATAGAGTATTATGACTGGCTGAGGAGACAAAAGAAATGATGATAGCAGAGAGGCTGAGACTGAACTGAATGGTCTCTCTTTCCTGGTAGTTTTCTCCTGAGGAGGACTGATGTGAGCCACCAGGTGGAGGAAGAGCAGCAGCCTCTATCTCCCACCCAGCTGTTCTGTGTTTGTGAATTTATGATGTGTCTTTTCCTTTGGTCTCTTTTCTGTTTATTTTTTCCTCATTATAGATGAATGAGTTGACCAGGTTACAACCTCATGAGTTTCCATAGGTTAGAAGAGTCATGTACTCAACAGCTGGAAATGGTAGTCGAGATCAATGGGACCAGTACCAGAAGTAGCTGAGTCAGGCCTTGAAGAGCAACCATGGATTACCCCATCTCAGCCAAGACACTTCACCCCATAAGGAAACAGCCAAGATCAACAAGGGAGCCACTTGTCCATGTCCAAATGTCCTCAACCCAAAGCAGACTTGATGAGAATTCTTTGAAATTTTTTAGGGTTAGGAGTCAAGGGTACCCCTGGACCTCACACATTCCCCACAGCCCCATATGCCTTATTGGAATGGCAATATAAGTTAGATTCCACTCTCAACGGGGGCGTGTGTGTGTGTGTGTGTGTGTGTGTGTGCTCACTCTCGTGTGCGTGCTCGAGTGCAAAGGGAAACTGTGCCCTCTGGCTTGTGGGAATTATTTTGTTCTTGCTATACCTTCTCAGTCAATTTTACTGGTCTTGCTATACATTCTAAATAAATTCCTGCTAAAAAAGTTAATTGATGTCAGTGGACTGATTGATATTGGGGGAAACACAGCAGATGGGGGCTCATTAGTATCTGAAATCTCAGCCCCTTTGAATTATCTCTTGAATCCTAGGCAGTAGAAGCAGAAGCCACACTCTGGGGATCCAACTTACCAGTAAGTAAACTTAGAAGGAATACTATGCAAAAGAAAGAAAGAATGAAAGAAAGAACAAAAGAAAGAAAGAGAAAGAAAGAGAAAAAGAGAGAAAGAAAGAAAAAGAGAAAAAGAAAAGGATAGCAAAAATGTTAAATGACAAACTAGAGATCTATGGGCATTCTCATATGATATACTGAAATGCTGAGTTAAATCTAATGAAATTCAATAGGGACAAATGTTAAGAGCTGCACTTAAGTTTTAAAAAATCAATTGTCAAAGTTCAAAATGGAATAGATGCTTAGTTCATGAGAAAAAAAAAAGATCTGGAGGTTTTAATTGATGGCAAATTCCATATGCACCCTCCCAGTGGTGTAGTTACTAAAAAAAAAAAAAATACAGTGAGATCTTAGGCTAAATGAGCATCACATTCAAGGGGGGTGGGGGGTGGGGTGTTAGCCCTACTTCACTAGGTCCTGATCAGACCATATCTGGAATCAGGTGATATATCCCAAGCCTTCTGAGCTGGAAGGAAGCTTTGGAGATCATCTAATCAAGAATTCCCAAGTCAGGTGTTCATGTCATACGGAAAAACAATTGCAGGAGGGCGGGGTAACTGAAGAAGAGGATAATTAGTTGAGAGGGAGCAGCATACATACCTATCTTCAAATGTCTCTCTTGGCTGTTGTGTGGGAAAAAGGAGCAGGTTTGGAGTTCTCTGGAGAGGCTGGAATGAGGACTGAACGAAAGGAAGAAGTTACATCGAGGCAGATTTCAACCTCAGAGAGGAACTTTCTAACAATTAGAAGTGTCTGAAAATAGAATAGATCGCCTCATGGGAAAGTGAGTCAGCCTCCACTGACGATGTTTAGGCAGAGGCTGGAAACTACTTGTCAGGGATGCAGGAGAGGGGATTGATAAATTAGGCAGGGGGCTGGACTGGATGAACTTTCTGAATCCTTCCTGTTCTGATTTTATCCTCCCCCAAGAAGGAGTCTGGGGAAGTCTTCTTTCCCTGCTACTTGGTTCTTTTATTCTTTTAAAAGATTTCTGTTCTTCTCCTTCCCTTAATTACACACATCAACACACACACACACACACACACACACACACACACACGGGTACGTTTCTCCCTCTTCTTTTTATTTTTCCTCCTCTTCCCAACCACCTCCAGAAATGAGACAACACCTCAACCCCACAAACAACACTAGTATTTGACATTGCTTTTCTCTGTATTTTTCCATTTCCTTTCCTCGCTTTGGTCAGATCTCTATCCTCCATTGCCTCTGTACACTCTGCTGTTTGCTTCCCTCTTCTAACCAAAGGAAGGAAAGCAAAACCTTATTGACTCATGTAGAAAAACATTTATTGGACTTCTGGTTCCCCTCCTGAGGACAGCAGCTGGTGATGTTGATTCTCCATCTTTTCCAATTCTTCCATATCCTTCTCTAATTTCACACTCACTCCCACTTCTTCCTTGACAAATAATCCCACCTGGCTCCCCAGGGGAAGTGTGGAGAACTGAGAGATGGTTGAAAAGGTGATCCTCCTGAGTACCCAGTCCCAGAGGGTACAATTTATTTCTCTCCAAGCTCTACTCCAGACTCCTCCATCATGCCCCAGAAAACTCTTCATCTTTGAAGATAACTTCAGTCCTAGAATTCTCACCTCAGAAGGACCCTTAGCACTTTGGGCCTCTCCCTCTCATTATATGGCTCCTTCCATCACTTCCATTTGGGGGGGGGGAATCTATTGTTGTTGTAGTTTAGTCATGTCTGACTCTTTGTGACCTCATGGATCATACAGCACACCTGGCTCTTTTATCCTTCACTATCTCCTGAAGTCTGTCCAAGCTCATATTATTTACTTCTGTGACACTATCTATCCCATCCCCTACCCTCCCCTTTTCCTTTTGCTGTCAATCTTTCCCAACATCAAGGCCTTTTCCAATGAGTCCCATCTTTTCATTATGTGGTCAAAGTATTTAAGCTGCAGTTTCAGTATTTGACCATCCAGTGAATAGTCTGAACTAATTTCTTTAAGTATTGACTCATTTCATCTCCTCATTGTCCAAAGGACTCTCAAATGTCTTCTCCTTCTCCTTCTCCTTCTCCTTCTCCTTCTCCTTCTCCTTCTCCTTCTCCTTCTCCTTCTCCTTCTCTTCTTCTTCCACACAGCTAGTAAGTGTTAAGTGTCTGAGGCCGGATTTGAACTTAGGTCCTCCTGACTCCAGGGCCGGTGCTCTATGCACTGCACCACTAGCTGCTCCTCTCAAATGTCTTCTTGAGCACTGTAATTCAGAAGTGTCAATTCTGCAGCACTCAACGTTTTTGATGGTCCAACTCTCACAGCCATACGCTGCTGCTGGAAAAGCCAGAGATTTGACTATCTGGACCTTAGTTGACAAGGTGATGTCTCTGCTTTTTAGTATGCTATACAGATTTGACATCGCTTTCCTTCCAAGGAGTAAGCATCTTTTAATTTCATAGCTGCAGTTGTTACTGCAGTGATCTTTGAGGCCAAGAATGTAAAATCTGACACTGCTTTCATTTCTTCCCCCTCTATATGCCAAAAAGGGATGGATCCAGTTGCCAAGATCTTAGAATATAGAGGAGCATAGGAAGACCTAGATGAATTGATGCAGAGTGAAGTGAGAGGAACCAAGAAAACAACATATGAAGACACATACACAATGTGAATGGAAAGGATGACCACCACAAAATAATTTAAAAAAAAGAATTTATGGTTGTACAATTAATTAGAATAAATATGGCTCAAAATAAGAGATATGAGGAAATATTTCCTTCCCACTCCTTCACAGAGATAGTTACAGAGAGGTGGAATATTGCATATATTTTCAGAATATTTTGATGTATTGTTTAGTTTTGCTGGGTCTCCCCCCCCTTTTTCTTTAAAAAATATGGCTGGAGGGGCAGCTAGGTGGCACAGTGGATAGAGCACCAGCTCTGGAGTCAGAAGGACCTGAGTTCAAATCCGGCCTCAGACACTTAACACTTACTAGCTGTGTGAAACTAGGCAAGTCACTTAACCCCAATTGCCTCACCAAAAAAAAAAATATATATATATGGCTGAGGTGAGAGTCAGGGAGAATGGAAAAAAAAAATGTTTGTAAACATGTAAAAAGAAAAGATATCAAAATAATTTTTTGTGCCACCTAGCTGACCTCAAAATAATTTTTTTTTTAAAAAAAGATGGATAAAGTGGATAAAGCACCCGCCCTGGATTCTGGAGGACCTGAATTCAAATCTGACCTCAGACACTTGACACTTACTAGCTGTGTGACCCTGGGCAAGTCACTTAACCCTCATTACACCACAAAAACAAAAACAAAATTGAACAAACAAAAAAATAGATTCTTCCCCTATGGACTAGGTTAAAAAAATGGAGCTATTAGAAAAAGAATCAAGTGCCATCTGCTGGAAAGCTTATGAAAACTTTGATACGCCAAAGGATCTGGGATTCCATCTAGGTGATGGATCCCAACCCATCCGTGCCTCCTCACCCTGGAAGAATCTTGTCCTCATCTCCTTGTTAATATTCCACAGTAGGGGCACCAACCATGTTGGAAAGCTTCCTTCAGATCTCTCAATGTTCGTAGATGCTCATTTGTAACCCTATGTATTTTTTTATGCACTTAAAACATTTGTTTTAAGGAATCCATAGGTTTCCCCAGACAGCAAAGGAAGTCCATGACACACTGTCATAGTGCATGCATTATATTTAATAATTACAGTTGATGATTTACCTACAGTCTAACAGTTTGCAAGGCATTCTCTATCCTCTTGATCATCACCTGAGAAATAACAAAGGTGTTATGCTTGTTTTATAGTTGAGGAAATAGCGGGTCAGAGGGGTTAATTCCTTTGCCTAAAGTCACACAGGTGGTATGGGGGTACTGAGTGAACCCCCATCTCTCCCCATGCCAAAACCAGCTCTCTTTCAGCCATACCACACTACTCTTAAAATAAGAAACTTCATTTCTCTAACATTCATATTTTCATTAATTCAGACTGCCTTTGCCCTCCCCCCCCCCCCGCCCCCAACACCAACCTTAGTTCAAATTAGTGAGGATTGTACTTGGTACCATAACCCCTAGCAAACAGTATACTCTAATACCCAGGAGAGCTCATTAAAATGAATGAGGGAGTGAATGAATGAGAGCAAAGATCCTGTTAGATCATGATTCATGACTTAATCAGTGCTGTTTTCCTTTAAATGCATTAGAGATGTGTGAGATTAAAATGAGTGTATGGGAGATGCCTTCTTTTCTGCCTCACAAATATTCCATTGTCAAATGGATGCCTGCCCTGCTTGCCATCTGCCCCAGCCTGGCAGATTGACAGAACTTCTTGTCGGCTGTCCTTGATAGCTATACTTCTTGTCGACCCTATTAGATGGTTATTGTCGTTTTTAGCAAACAGCTGATGCCTCATGGAAATTTCAACATGTTATTCTTCCCTGCTCCATTTATCTTTTATTTGGTATGGTTTTTCTCATCTCTATTAGCAGGGGTATTTACTGGGGAAACTAGATCTCCCTCACTTAGTGGTTTTTCTGTTTCTGAACCCACCTGGAGTCAGAAACACATCTCTGTGACAGAACAATTGGTTGCTATGGAAACAATTGTCCTCCCTAGATCAAAAAGCTCACCCTCAGGAAAAGTGAGAGTTGTGTACTGGTTGGAATAGGGAAGTAGGGTAGCCTTGGGCCTTGGGCTATTGATTAACTTCTTCAACTCCAGTCCTTTGTTCTGAAGCAGTCAATCTTCTGGTTTGACCCTGAGACAACCAACTGGTTCATTCCCATCTCCCCTCTGCCAGCCCAGGAGAGATGTAGACCTTAAAGGGACCAAAGAGACTTATCATACAGTTCAAGTCCATCATTTCACATATGAGGAAACTGAGGCCCACTGGGGTTAAGGAAATTGCCTAAGGGATCGCGAGTAGTTAGTGGCAGAACCAGGATTCAGATCCAGGTCTCTTGCCTTCAAATCCAAAAGTCTTAATTCTACCTCTGTTCAAAGGCAGCTCACAAGCCTCTTCTTCCCTTGTAAATTGTCACCTGATTCCATTTCCTTTCACTTTATAATCAGACCCACTTCCAGCATTTAGATAATTTGGTTTGCATGGGATTTTTTTGTGTCCCTTCTGTTCTTGATTATTTTCTAATGTATATTAGAAAACCACTAATGTATATATTTTGCCCCCCTATTTCAAGGGGAGCTAGGTGGTGCGGTGGATAGAATGCTGGGCCTAGTCGGTAAGACTTATCTTCCCAAATTCAGATCTGGCCTCAGACACTTCCTAGCTATGTGAGTCATTTAACTTTGGGTGAGTCATTTAACCTTTTTGCCTCAGTCTCTTATCTGTAAAAAGAGCTAGAGAAGGAAATGGCAAACCACTCCCATATCTTAGCCAAGAAAACTCCAAGTGGGGTCATCAAGAGTCAGACATGACTGAAAACAACTGAACAACAACAATTATATATGCTATATAGTATTTACTCTTTGAGAGGACATTTGGGACTTTACTAGGACTTAAATATTTCTCACATCATGCCCCAGTCTAGGACAAGGCCTTAGAGGTCATCTCCATGAGGTGAAGTGTCCTACACAAATTCACACAGGCAGTAAAAAGCAGAGCTGGAATTTTAACTAGGTCTCCCCTAACTCCAAATCTAGTTTCTTTCCCACCTCATAATAACCATAGTTTACATCTACATAGCACTTTTAGATTTACAAAGTACTTTATTGGGGGCAGCTAGGTGGCGCAGTGGATAAAGCACTGGCCTTGGATTCAGGAGGACCTGAGTTCAAATCCAGCCTCAGACACTTGACACTTACTAGCTGTGTGACCCTGGGCAAGTCACTTAACCCTCATTGTCCTGCCCCCCCCCCAAAAAAAAACCCCAAAACAAACAAAGTACTTTATAAATATTTCATTTCAATCCTCTCAACAACCTGGGAGGTAGGAGCTATTATGAGTCTCAGATGAGGAAACTGAGGCAGACAGCATTTAAACCACTTGCCTAGGATCACATGGCCAGTAAGTATCTGTGGTACCATTTGAACTCAAGTTGCCCTGACTCCAGGTTTACTACTCTATCTGCTGTGACCTTCAGCTACCTCTCTTCATTTTAGACATAAGTAACTGCCTCCCAGAGAAGGAAAATGATTTGCCCAAAGTCCTATAAAGCATGGGATTGCATCTTAAATCCTCTTCAAATGTTTGTCCTTCATTCTTGAAGAGGACCATGACATCAGGGAAATGTCATGACTTGCACTTAACTGGATTTAAGTAAGGGAGGGCTGTACAAGGCTACCAACCTCACACTCTCCTCCAGAGCCATCTGGAGGGTCCAGCGGCAAGGTATATATCAGGATGACTGGTAATGGCCCTGGATGTTTAAGGCAACTGGGGTTAAGTGACTTGCCCGGGGTCGCATAGCTAGTAAGTGTCTAAAGTGAGATTTGAACTCAGGTCCTCCCAACTTCAGGGCCAGTAGCTCTATTCGCTGGGCCACCTTGCTTCCCTGGAGGTGGATAGTATGCCTTATCATCTGTGCTTTAGGATTGTCTTGGATCATTGTATTGCTGAGAATAGCTAAATCATTCATAGTTCTTCACTGAACAATTTTGTTGTCACTGTGTATAATGTTCTCCTGGTTCTGCTCACTTCACTATGCATCAGTTTATGTAAGTCTTTCCAGGTTTTTCTGAAATCATCCTGCTTGTCATTTCTTATAGCACAATAATATTATATTATAATCATGTAACACAACTTGTTTAGCCATTCCCCAGTTGAGGGGCATCCCTTTGTCATGGGGAAATAGGGTAGGGGGTTCGGGAAAGGGGTTAGGGGTTTGAGGTAGGGGTTTGGGGTCCTTAGGAATTCCTCTTTAAAGAATTACACCCTCTTGCACACAAAAGCAGTTAGAATAAGATAGTAATTTATTTAGTGGCAGGGGAAGGGAAGGGAAACCATGAAAGAAGTCCTTGAACTTATCATGGGGAGAAAGGCATGGCAGAGTGTGGCTCTGAGATACCAATCTCCTCGAGCAGGAGACTGACAGGTACTTTTATAGAGGACTGATGGGGGTGACCATCTGACTGTAGAAAGTTCCTTTAGTGAGGGAGGACCATCCCCCACTGGTGGTGGCTGGAGGAATTGGGTAGGGGGTGGCTGGGATCTCTCAAGCCATCTCTTCAGGACACAAAGGAAGCAGCCACACCTAATCTTATCTCCCCAGGGTTGAGGGAGACTAGAATGAAGGGTGGGGGTCCTGGAGCTAGCTCAATCTGGTCTGGTTCCACTTATCTCTCTAGGTGTGTCTGTCCTTTGGTTTAGTTTCTCAAGGAGAAGGTTCTTTGATGTACCCTAGAGAACTTCTGGGGTGCTCTGGGCCCATAACACCTTTGATTTCCAATTTTTAGCCACCACAAAAAGAGCTGCTATAAATATTTTTATACAAATAGATCCTTTCTCCTTTTGGGGGGATGTGAAAGTCATCTATTTAACTGATTTTAAACTAAAGCTCTATTTAAACAATTAGAGAGATTCAGTAAAATTAAATAGTCATGGTGTAGGTTCACTTACCTTGGAAAGAAGAAAGGTTTGAAGTGTAAGTATTTCTTTTTTTTTTTTTTTTTTTTTGTATTTTTATTTTATTTTTTATTTATTTATTTTTTTTGGTGAGGCAATTGGGGTTAAGTGACTTGCCCAAAGTCACACAGCTAGTAAGTGTTAAGTGTCTGAGGCTGGCTTTGAACTCAGGTCCTCCTGACTCCAGGGCCAGTGCTCTATCCACTGCGCCACCTAGCTGCCCCTAGTGTAAGTATTTCTAAAGAGCTGTTTGAAAAATATTAGACTGGACAGGAAGGAGAAGGAAAAGAATGGAAGGGGAGGTTGGGTCCAGCTTTGAATTGTTATTTCTTACTACCGCTTTGTTTGTCTCTATCAGAGTGCTTAGGGCAGTGGCTTGGTGAGCCTGTCACAAGCCTTTCTGGGCTTCAACATCTTCAGTCCTAAAATGAGATGGTTGCACTCGACCACCCCTGGGGTCTCCTTCTGCTCTCTATCTACTCTCCTAGGATCCCAGAATGCAAGAGGCCTCCACTCTCTTCAGTGGAATGTTACTATAAAGAGTCAGTGACTCAAGGTGAGGTACTGTGTGGTGGTGTTCAGTTTGGTATTTTATTTTTTGGTCTTTGTTTTTATGGAGGAGTGGATGGGGAGGAACAGATGGGGGGAGGGTTGAAACAGAGAGTGATGAGATATCTGACTCTGTGGTTTCATGTGCAGTACCCCCACCGCACCAATGATAGAATCTCCCTTTCATATGGTATCTTGTGTGTGTGTGTGTGTGTGTGTGTGTGTGTGTGTGTGTGTGTGTGGCAATTGGGGTTAAGTGACTTGCCCAGGGTCCCACAGCTAGTAAGTGTCAAGTGTCTGAGGTCGGAATTGAACTCAGGTCCTTCTGAATCCAGGGTCAGTGCTCTATCCACTGCACCACCTAGCTGCCCCTTTTCATATGGTGTCTTAAGGATTTCAAAACATTTTCAATACATCTTATTCCATCCTCGTAGTCACCCTGTGAAGTCAGGACAGTAACAGGGTAATGGACTTCAGAGATTTTCTGGTTCAACCTCTTCATTTTACAAATAAGGAAAGGGAGGTTTAATGTTTTCCCCCAGGTCGGTAAACATTAGAGAAGGTAGAATTTGAAACCAGGGCTTTCCATTCCAGAATCAGGGCTCTTTACACTATGCCATATTGTTATTATTTCCATTTTACAGATGAGGAAACTGAGGCTCTTCCAACCCTTCATCTTATAGCCCTCTACTTTAAAAATGTAATAGACAATGTGTCCTCTGGCATGTCCTTTATAGCCTAACAATTTTTTTTCACCAAAAAATCAAATGAAAGTCAAGCAGAGCAACAACAACTATGACTGTGAAGTGCATTAATTCAATTAGTTCACTCAATAGTGAAGGTAATGAATGATTCACCATAATTTCAACCCAAGGGCTAAGAGAGAGGCAATGTTAACACTAGACTTGGAGTCAGAAGACCAAGGTTATAATCCTGGGAGTTGCTTCAAGCTCCCTACGTGACACAGAGACAGCATGGTATAGTAGAAAGGGAACTACATTTAGAGTCAGAGGAACTGAGTTCAAATCCTGCCTCAGTTACCTGTGGCCTTCAGCAAATCACTGAAACTTTCTGGATCTCCATAAAAGAAGGGGATAGAATTAGTCAATTTCTAATGTCCCTTATGGTTTTACATCTCTGATCCTGTCAGTGTCTAAGGTCCCTTGATACATGGGGTCCATGAAAAGAATTTGGGGGAAAAGTAGAGTGTGCACAGGTGCCTTCTTCCTGATGTCTAAAGAGAGTGGCTTTGTATTTTAGTTCAATAACATGACACCTCTAAAGCATAGATTGTATTAAGTCTTACTGTATTGTATAATGCATCAAATATTATGCTGAGGTTTAGTTTGGGTTTAGTTTTTTAGTTTAGTGAATAAAAATAAGATCCTTTGAGTCTTCAAAATAAACAAAGAAAATTCCTTGATCATAAGCCTGAAAGAAATATGCTGCTCTCACCTTGGTAGCCTGGTAGTACAGAATGTACTTGCTGCTAACCTCTGATGCATGAAAATTCTCTTTTAGCTGAAAGAGGGAAGCTGGTTCTTTAGATAAGCATCAAGATACTAATCTGGAGTTTATTGTGTTTACTTGGGGGGGGGGTGAGGTCCTTGTGCAATAAATTAAATGACCAAGATTTGAATGTGAGACTATCTCAACCTAAGGAACTCTGTAAAGAGAAAAGTTACTCCATTACTACAGCCCTCTGTGACTTCACAGATAAGACTTACGAAGTTGCTGCAAGCCTTCCACTATTGGTAGTCTGGGAGTTATCATGGGGTAAATGACCACAGGTGTAGGATGATCCTGGGGACTGACTTGAGAAAACCTCTCACTGAAATTGTTCTAAATATGAAGCTCCAGTATTAGCACCAAACGCCAACCAGGGTTTCAGTTCCATCAGTTGGATCAAGCTTAAGGTCTGTGGGCTCTGTTGCTTCCTAACCATGTGGCCCTGGAAGGAACCATTTATGTTTGGGGACTTTGGTTTCCTGATCTGTAAAACGAGGGACTCGGACTAAGCAATCTGGAAGGTCCCTTCCAGCATGAGTCTGTCATGATTTTATTTCATTTCATCAGTATCCCCCTATGAAGAGCTTCCTACCACAGCAATGGAAAGGGGGGTGGCAGGTATGAACAGGGTGCAAGGAGCCCAGAAGAGGAACAAGACTAAATTATGTCATTGAGGAAGTGTATGATAGAGAAGATTTGGCTCTTCAATGGCCAGAGTGAGGAATGACTGATGGCTAGCCAGAGTGCTCCCCTGGTACCCTTAAGATGGAGAGACAGACAAACAGAAAGACAGAGACACAGAGAGAAAAAGATGAGAGAGAGAGATATAGACAGACAGAATATTGAACACAATTGCCCATGGTGAACTTTTGGGAGAACGTGAAAAAGTGACATAGGAGGAATAGGCATGGATGGGTTGCAATCTACATAATTGTAAGGAATTCTCAAATAGATGAGATCACAGATTCTTCTGAGTATTTGAATCCTCATCAGTATCCTCCAGAGAAGACCTTGGATGGGGTCATTCTCTCTTCCCAGAAGAGGATCAATAACTCAATGACTTGGTTACCAACCAATGTGCCAGACCAAGCCTCCCAAATCTCATTTGTCAGAGAACAATGGCTCTTGGAACACAATGATCTATTAACAATGCCATTTCCACTTCCCAAGCCATTATTAAGTGTTCAGGAGTAGCTCTTAATGAATACATTAATGCCTCATTGTACTTTAGTCTCTAAGGTCCATCAACCCAGGCAGCCCCAGAGAAGAATTCAAAATGTTCTACCCCAGAGTCCATAGTTACTTTCAGAATTAATATGTAAAAGAAGCCCTTCTGCATTTTAATGTCTGAACATGAGGGAGGACAGTGTTAACTCCAGGCTGAGAGATTCTGGAAAATATCCATGAGTGACCTTGGGCCAAGGTTGGGCTTGCTTAAGTGACTAGACTAGGCTAGATGATTTGTCAGATCTCTTCTGACTAAATCTATGACTGCATATGTTGGGTCTTTGAATTCAAAATGGTGGCCAATGTTCTCTCTAAGCTGCAATGGCTGGTCACATACAAGAAGAAGACCTCCAGGCCTAGCATTTATTGTTCTGAACACAATCAAAGGTGAATGGGGGCAGCTAGGTGGTATGGTGGAAAAAGCACTGGCCCCTGAATTCAGGAGGACCTGAGTTCAAAACCAGCCTCAGACACTTGATACTTACTGGCTGTGTGACCCTGGGCAAGTCACTTAACCCTCATTGCCCTGCAAAAAAAAAAATGAAGGTGAATAAGGCATACTCAGAAAGAAATGAATGAAGTTTGGTTTTGGTGTCCCCTTGTTTTTTTCTCCATGCCCTTTCTCCCCCATCCTACCACCTCTTAGCACTCCTACACTTCCAAGAGAAGCCAATATGGTAACCTATGGATAAGTAATGGCCAGTGATTTCAGTAGTGGGTCCTCATTGCCAATTCAGTCAAGGTGGAAAGGGAATAAGGAAAGAATAGGGGGAAAGGCAGCATGTAGACTATAAGGCCGAAAAGTGTCAGGCCCATGAGAGAAATAATTAAATTCAGTTAAAATCAGAAAATATTTATTAAGCACCAATTATGTACAATGCACTATTCCAGGCCTGAAACAGACAAAGATGAAAATAGCACATACTCCCTGCCCTCAAGTAGCTTAGAGTCTTTTTGGGCAAGGCAAGGCAAGGCAGCAAGCATCTTACTATGTGCCAGGCACTGTGCTAAGAACTGGGGATACAAATATAAGCCAAGAGGGGGCAGCTAGGTGGCGCAGTGGATAAAGCACAAGCCCTGGATTCAGGAGTACCTGAGTCCAAATCTGGCCTCAGACACTTGACACTTTCTTAGCTGTGTGACCCTGGGTAAGTCACTTAACCCCCATTGCCCCACAAAAAAACCCCAAAAAACCCAAATATAAGCCAAGAGAAACAGAGTTCCCCAAAACTTACATTCTAATGAGGGAAATCAATATAGGAAAGTGAGCTGAAAAGCAGAATGGAAGGAGAGAGAAGGATACCTCTGAAAGAGTATGGTGTTAAGGTCCAGGAAGTCAGAAGCAGATATGGGAGGGGAATAACAGACAGCCTCCCTGAACGCTTGTCCAAAATGGAGGATCTGAATGGAACCTACCAATGGGAAAAGGAATTTGGCATGGCAGGGAATATTCCAGGATGAAAAGGACCTAAGGATGGAGGAAGGTTGTAGGGTAAGCAGGTAGCTGAGGCATTGGAGATGAAGTCAAGAGATGCCTAGGAGATACGGCATATACACAATTTAAGTATGATTCAACAAGGCTGAATTAGATAGGGACAAAGGAGAGATCCATACACTCTAGGAAAATTTGAGTTGGAAGGTATCACTTTCAGTGGGAGGAATACAGAATAGTCTTCCTGGAGTGGGTGGCATGTGAATAGGGCATTGAAGATAAGGGCTTCAGTAGGAAGAGAGGAGGATAGAAGGTGTCCTGGGAAAGGGAACATCAATTCTCAGAGGCAGGAAAGAGTAGGATAACCTTGGGGAATAGCTAGCTAGAACCTAGAAGGATTATGGGCTTAAGAGTAAAATATAGCTGGATGGTGAAGGTGGTAGGTGGGTGTTATGGGTCCAAAGTACCCCAGAAGTTCTCTGGAGCACATCAAAGAATCTTCTCCTTGAGAAACTAAACTAGAGGACAGATACACCTAGAGAGATAAGTGGAACCAGATCAGATTGAGCTAGTTTCCGGACCCCCACCCTTCATTCTAGTCTCCCTCAACCCTGGGGTGATAAGATCAGGTGTGGCTGCTTCCTTTGTGTCCTGAAGAGATGGCTTGAGAGATCCCAGCCACTCCTCACCCAACTCCTCCAGCCACCACCAGTGGGTGATGGTCCTCCCTCACTAAAGGAACTTTCCACAGTCAGATGGTCACCCCCATCAGTCCTCTATAAAAGTACCTGTCAGTCTCCTGCTCGAGGAGATTGGTATCTCAGAGCCACATGCTTTGTGCCATGCCTCTCTCCCCATGAGAAGTCCAAGGATTTCTCTTGGTTTCCTTTCCCTTCCCTTCCCTTCCCCTTCCTCTAAATAAACTACCATCTTATTCTAACTGCTTTTGTGTGCAAGAGGGTGTAATTCTTTAAAGAGGAATTCCTAAGGACCCCAAACCCCTATCCCCTACCCCAAACCCCATACCCCATTCTCCCCATGACAGTGGGTTTATGCCTACTATCAATGCTGAGAGAAAGCTGAATTTAATATATTTAAGGAATGGCAGGAAACAGCACTTTTTTCACTTAGGTCTTTACATTCTAGGAAGAGAAGGTAACTCCAAGGAGATCAAAGGGACCAAGACAGATTTCTCTCCTTCCTGTCAGCAACACTTGCCAAACTTCAGGAGTAGAGCTCTGGGGAACAGGAAGCAGCTCTAGACTGCAGATAGTTCAGGGCAATCATGGGAGGACAGTGGCCAGGAACAAGACACTAGGACCGTAAACATGACACCCTCCTCTCCCCGCTCCACCACCACCTCCCCCACAGTAGACATGCAATCGGTATCTACAGAAAGAATAAATGAACTCCTGCCCTTTTATCAGCAGAAAGATAAACAGTCAGTAAGCTGATTCCAGGCATGAAATAAACAAAGATGAAAACGACACATACTCCCCCTCCCCTCATGGTTTCCTCATACATTGTACTAGATGCTAAGGATGTAGAGCCAAAAATGAAACATTCCCTGCCTTCAGGGAGCTTCCATTCTCTAGGAAAAGACAACACATATTCATATAAGTATAAACCAAATATATTCCAAATAAATAAAGGGTAATTATGGGCAGCTAGGTGGTGCAGTAAATAGAGGATTGGGACCTGGAGTCAGGAAGACCTGAATTCAAATCAGACCTCAGACACTTCCTGGCTGTGTGACCCTGGATGTTGTGTGCCAGGCACTGTGCTAAGAGCCCGGGGTACAAATTTAGGTTTTCTGACCAAATCTAACATCCTTCTTATCTACCATCCTACCCCTTCACCCTCACCATTCCAGGGTTTCCTGATCCAGAAGGCAAATTTGTCTGGCCATTCCAACTTGCATTCAAAGACACCCCACCCCACTCCTAAGTGGACTTCTCCAGGAGCCAGGGGCCTGTGGCAAAAACATGGGGATGATATAAGCAAAATCTTTCATCCACTAGGATCCTGAGTAGAAGGGACCATAGAGCTTGTCTACTATGACTCCCATATTTTGCAGATAAGGAAATTGAGGCAAAATGAGGTAAAATGATTTGCTCAAGTTTGCACAGCTAGTAAGCAGAAGAATAAGGGTGCAAACCCAAATCTTTTAACCATATAATCCAACACATATTTTGCAGCTGAGCAAACTCAAACCCAGAGAGGGGAAGAAGTGACAGACCTCAGCATTCAAATTTAGCTCTTCTGCCTCCAGATCCAATGCCAGATGAAATGTATATAAATTCTACCCAAATGGGGATGGGGAACAAAAGAAGGAAATCCTTCCCCTCTCTCTGCTAGAGAGCTGTTTATTTTGTGAATAACCTATGGGTCATAGAGTCTACTCTAAATTTGTGTGATTTCTCTGTATGTGAGTGTGTGTGTGTGTTGGGGGGATGGAAAGATGAGGATGTGGGAGTAGAAGAAAGGAAGGGAAAGAGGGAGGCACTTTTTAAACTCAAGCTGTTTAGCTGGTCACATCTGGGGCATTTTTGAGTTAGCTGTTTTTGGAAACAAAACTATAGGGTGTCTTCTAGGCTTAGACACCATTACAAGCAAACAATGGGAACGTTTCCCTAGGCATCCAAAACAAGGTGGTTCATCTTTCCCCAAGAAACAAGTTCAAATACTTTCTCTGGAGTGAAGGAAGATATAATACAGAATACAGGAACCCTAGCAAGATAATCTGAACCTAACTCTGAAGGAGTCTTGCGGCCTGCTGTCCACTATTGATGAGCAAAAGGTCTCTGTCGATAAGAAGGGGACATCACAGCAAAAAGGAAGTCAGAAAGGTTTAAGGCAGAAGCATAAATGCTTCAGAAAGATTTCCTCTGGCTCAAGCTCATGGGCTGGATTCTTTGACCTGACACCTAGCAGTCCCTTCAATGGGAAAATTTAGAGGAAAAAAAAAAAGAAGGCACCAGGGAGGGGAAACACAATAAAGAAGGAAAAAATCGAAAGGCCTTTAAGGTGGAAAGAATGCGCTGCAAGAGTCAGAGGTAACTGCATTATGGAAGAAACGGGAAAGTTAATAAGGAACCAGCTGATATTGAAGGTGAACAATTAGAAAGCTTAGGGGACCTACTATTAGATTAAAGCCTGTCTGGAGGATAAAGTTCACAGTTTCCAGTAAGAGGCAACAGGCTCAGAGAAATCTGAACAGCTGAAGGGCTTCTGGATCTGGTGATAATCAGTGTCTTTTACCCTGAGTCAAGCCAAGTCAACAATCTTTTTTTTTTTTTAAAGTGACAAGTACTGTGGCTAAGTCCTGGGGATGCAGAAGAAGCCCTCCCCACCCCCACCCCCACCAAAAAAGTACCTATTCTCAAGGAGCTGACGATCTAATAGGGGAGACAACATGTGAATGATTAGGCATAATAATAATAGCTAACATTTATAAAGCATTTCTTATGAGCCAGACTGTGCTAAGTGCTTTACAATTTTTATCTCACTTGATCCTTACATTAACCCCAGGTGGTAAAAGCTATTATTATCCCCATTTTAGAGATGGAGAAACAAACAGGAGGTGAAGTGACTTGCCCAGGGTCACACAGCTAGTAAGAGTCTGAGGCCAGATTTGAACTCAGGCCTTCCTGACAACAAGATATAGACAGCATAAATTGGAGATAATCTCATAGAGAAGGCATAAGTATTAAGGAGGATTGGGAAAAGGGACTGAAGGATAATTGTTACCCTTACTTATAGCTTTAGTCCCTAATTTCTGACCTTCTTCCCTCAAAATGGTTATTTCCTTCTCTCTGACCTATGAAAGCCTTACTCACTCAAACACTGGGGATAACTGTAGTGGGGTTTGCAAATCTTTCCCTCCCCAAGAAGCTTTTAGAATATAATCTTGGGGAATTTGAACAGTTTTATGCAGCTGTGCTGGAGGCAAAACAGTAGAAAAATTGGGGTGTTATGAACTGTTACACCCTAGGGAGAGAGTGGATTTCTCTTCACTGGAGATAAAGGCTGGATGGCCACTTGTAGGTTATATTGTTGGGGAATGAATTGAACTAGATGACCACTGAAGTCCCTTCTAATTCCAAAAGCCCATGACTCTATAATTCAGTAAAAGGACCTTAGAACGACTGGTCCAGTTTTCCCATGATCCCAATGGGCAACCCAGCAGCCACAGAGGTGAAGAAATTTTTCACCCAGTCTCACAGCTAGTTAGCGATAGTATTAATAAAAATGACAAGTTACATTCATCTCTTAAGGTATTTATAATAGCATAAAGTATTTATAATAAATTACTTTTCTTAGAACAACCCTGTGAGGCAAATTGGTATTGGGTAAGAAAGGACATGAAACTGAAAGTCACCCTGTGGGACTGGGGAGGGTGAACAGCTCGCAGAAAGCAAGAGGAGGCATGTTCCGGCAGGCACGTGTTCCTGAGGCCCAAGGTCATGAAAACAAAGTTCCAGGGGAAGACTTAGGAAATGATGGCACTCATGTATGATGATGTCTAAGGATGATGACAGTAAATTCTGGAATGTTTCCCAGAAGCTCCCACCTCCAGAACATCGGGAGGAGGGTAAAGGTGTGATCACGAGAAGTTTTCAGGCAAAAGCTGGATTCTACTCGTCAGATAGGCTACAGAGGGGAATCCTCATTCATGCATTAGTTGGACTGAAGTCCTTTCTCATACTGTGTGATTGCCTGGGAAGAACAATGTCACTGTCTATGACTTTAGTAGAAATGCAGGTAGAGAAACCGCACTATCACATTGGAAGTGTTGTTGTTTGTTTGTCCTTCCATACAAAAAGGACCGTGACATCAGGGTGATGTCATGAATTGCATTGAATTGGATTTAAGTGAGGGAGGGCTGTACAAAGTTGCCAACTTCACTCTCTCCTCCAGAGCCATCTGGGTCCAATGTTGACACAATTGGAGATGACTCTTGATAATTAAGGCAATTGGGGTTAAGTGACTTGCCCAGGGTCACACAACTAGTAAGTGTCTGAGGTTAGATTTGAACTCAGGTTTTCCAGTGAATCTGTAAAATGACCTTTAAGGACATGTAGCTCAACTTCATTATAGAGATGAGGAAACTTAAGCCAATAGAATTTGCGACTTTTACCCCCCATGATCACAAAGTTAGCTAGATTATAATAGTAATAACAAAAGTAATAACTATTTTCTACTCTGATCATGTGTTACAAATTACTTTCCTCACAACGACCATTTTTTTTGTTTTTGTTTTTTAGTGAGGCAATTGGGGTTAAGTGACTTGCCCGGGGTCACACAGCTAGTAAGTGTTAAGTGTCTGAGGCTGGATTTGAACTCAGGTACTCCTGATTCCAGGGCTGGTACTCTATCCACTGCACCACCTAGCTGCCCCCCACAACGACCATTTGAGGGTAGCGATGAGCAAGAAGTTACCTCCATTTTATAGAGAAGGAATTCGAAGATCAGGGAGGTTAAGCAATGTGCCTCTTGTCACACAGGAGGATGGACAATCTTTCCACAGGACTAAGTACTGACCGGCTATGCCCCTTGGGTATGCCCTAGGTCATCTCCAGCCTTGAGTTTCCTGGGACCACATCGTTGAAAGTTTTAATATTCTCTGGGGAGGCCCAGGCCTTTTGTAAAGTAACCCCAAAGGGAAATGGCAAAACCCTAGGACTGACCTCTTTGCCTTGGAATCCTTGGGGCCTGGGGGGGACACAGGTTTACTTCCAACAGCTGCCACAGCTGATGGGAGAAAACATGACACTCTTAAATGTGGTCCAAGGGAAGCTATGGGGGTCAAGAAGCCCCACATCAATCCTGTATCAGGTCCTTTTACCCTCTTTTTTTTTTTTTTGCAGGGCAATGGGGGTTAAGTGATTTGCCCAGGGTCACACAGCTAGTAAGTGTCAAGTGTCTAAGGCCGGATTTGAACTCAGGTACTCCTGAATCCAGGGCCGGTGCTTTATCCACTGCATCACCTAGCCACCCCCCCTTTTACCCTCTTGGAAATTCTTTTGGGTAGTAAATAGAACCAGAGGGAAATGGAGCAGGAGGCCCACAGACTAGAAGAGGATAGAGAATTATTGTTGTTGTGTAGTGTATGTAGTGTATGTAGGCTTGAAAAATGCTCTCCATATATAGTCTCATCCAATCCCTACCATAACCCTGCCAAGTAAGGCATTATTGTCCCCATCTAACAGATAAAGAAGGCTCAATAAGGTTAGGTGACTTACCCAGGGTCACACAGGTAGTAGTATCTGAGGCAGGATTCAACCACTGTAATTCCAAGGCCACTGTACTACAAAGTACAGTGAACCCTACAGGAAGACATTTCTAATCATGGCTTCTGCCATTGTGGAGAAATCAAAGACCTCATAAGCAACTCTTTAGGTAGGGCATGGTTGCCATAGGTCTTAATTCTGTTTTGTAAGTACTTAAATTTAGGACCGAAATGGTCACTTACCCAGGGGCAGGTTTTCTCTACTCCCTTACTGTGGTGTTGGCTTTTTGTAGATCATTTCCCATAGGCTAATGTTGGCAGCTCGGTTTAGCAAAGGAAGAATCCTAATTCCTGAGACCACATCCTACTCCTTGACCCTTTCAGTCTCTGCTAAGCCAGATGGGTTGTCCCTTTTAAAAATCTCTACCAAACTGGACTACTGGCACAGGATGGCTCAGGATAATTATAATGATCTAGCTTGTCCCAGAGAAGAGAAAAAAATATACACTTTCTTCCCTTCTCTGCAGAGGTGGAGGACTATGGGTATGAAAAATTGCATACAGTCAGAATTGGCTGATGTTTATGGTCTCTCTGTTTCCTTCACTCTTTTTTAATTTAATTTAATATTTTTTAGTGAGGCACTTGGGGTTAAGTGACTTGCCCAAGGTCATGTAGCTAGTAAGTGTTGTATCTGAGGCCGGATTTGAACTCAGGTAACTCATGACTCCAGGGCCGGTGCTCTATCCACTGTGCCACCTAGCAGCCCCTCCTTCGCTCTTTATCTTCTTCCCTGTCCCTGTCTCTGTCCTTGTCTCTCTCTCTTTCTCTGTCCCCTGCACCACCCACATGGATTGGCTCTCTGGGTAGGGATATATTTGGGAATGATTGGGGAAGGGATATATTTGGAAATGAAGATGATATAAAAAATGAAACATATCTATACATTTTTTTAAAGTAGAGATTTTTAAAATGAGGAGTCTAGACTCCTTGGAGGTCCCTTTGAGTTGTGGGGTGGGTTTTTTTGGGGGGGGCAATAGAGATTAAGTGACTTACCCAGAGTTACATAGCTAGTAGGATCCTTCCAGTTTTAAATACTCTCTTTTCATAGGATTTCCAGTGAAGTATTATGAATATAGGTTCATAGGTTTAGAACTAAAGGGGATCTCTGGGTCTGTCTAGTCTAATCCTCTGATTTTACAGAACAGGAAACTGAAGCCAAAGAGGCAAATGACTGCCCAAAGTTATACCGAGTATCAGAGATAGGATTTTAACCCAAGTCCTGACTCCAGAGCCAGAGTTCTCTTCCTGGGATTCCCATCGCTTGCTTCCAGTATCATTCATTCATTCATTCCTTCAATAAGCATTTCTTAACTGCCCTCTATAGCAGAGACAGAGTGAATATAGCAGAGTGAGTTATTGACCTGACTCAGCCCAACAATACCAGTTTCTCATGAAATCCCAATAAACAAGGACAGTTATCACTGAATTTTCTGATGTCAAAGTGCTTGGTCCTGTGTTTGCTGGCTTTCTGCAAAGAGTTTAGGAAGAACAGAATATCTGCCCCATGACCATCTGAGGAGGTGGGCCTTCCTGCCAATCTAGTTTAGTGAGGGTTTCCAAGGAGTCCCATTCCTCCAGCATCCATTTTCTCTGAGCAGATACATCATGGCTGCTCCATTGTTTATGTGAGAGAGACCCCAAGTGGTAGTTTGCATTATTACCACACCTACCTCTCCCACTGTGCCACACCCCAGGCTAATTTTCTAACAGATCAAAACCTAAGGGAACTGAGATACCTAAATTTGCCTCTTGGTTTTACAGAAGAACCTGGGGCCGTTGTGTAAGCATATTTAAAACTTCTAGAAATATTAAGAAACATTTTCTCTAACCTAATAACCTTTCTAGACTCTTCGTTTTGAAAGCGAGTTAAGCCAAGGACAAAAGCCTTTCTTAGAGAAATGGACAAAGAATGATTCTTGTTAAGAAAAATGTATTCTGGGGGTGGCTAGGTGGCGCAGTGGACAAAGCACTGGCCTTGGATTCAGGAGGACCTGAGTTCAAATCCAGCCTCAGACACTTACTAGCTGTGTGACCTTGGGCAAGTCACTTAACCCTCATTGCCCCACACACACAAAAAAGAAAAATGTCTTCTTCACTCTTCTTGAAATGATTGGGCTATTGACCCATTTTAGATAAGTCTCTTCTTTCTCTGTCCCTTCAATTGGATGGCACAAAGACCCATCCTTTTAGATAGAGAAAGGCTTGAGTTACTGATTCTATGATGCCTGGATCCTACAGGGAGAGGGGTCCAGGAAGCAATTCAGTTGTGACTGGGCCAGCTAGGTGTCTCAATGGATAGAGCACTGACCCTGAAGTTGGGAGTGTTAAGGGTTAAAATTCTAGCTAGTCTGTCTAAACTATTTAATGAGTGGTCGCCAATAAATTATAAGCTTTAGCAAGAGTTAGACTTTTAAGCATTTATTAAGGAGAATAAGAATTTGATAAAGAGAGAGAAAGGCCTAGATTCCTATCTATTAAAGGGAGAGCACATTTCTAGCTCCACTCTCCACCAGAGTCCCAAGGAAAGAGACCCAGTCTCCTCCTTCCTCCTCCCACTAGTCCGCGTCACTTCCTGATACCAAAGAAAAGACTCCTGGTCTTGCCCTCAAAGACCTTCGCTTCATGGGCAGAACTCTTCTACAGTAAGTATCCAGCAGGTGGCGTTATTCCAATCGTTACAGGAGGACCTGAGTTCAAACCTCACCTCAGACACTTACTAGCTATGTGACCCTAGGCAAGTCACTTAACCCCAATTGCCTTAAACAATCCAGGACCATCTCCAGTCTTTGATGTATATCTTGCCACTGGACCCAGATGGCTCTGAAGAAGAAAGTGAGGCTGGTGATCTTGCATAGCCCTCCCTCACTTAAATCCAATTCATTGTAAGTCATGATATCACCTCCTGATGTCATGGTCCTCTTAGAGAATTTTGGATAAACACCAACCAAGTAGTGATTAATGGTGTATTTTCTTTGTTCAAGATTGCTATAATTGAGAAGGCATGGAAGAATTATGTCAGTTTTGACATCTCTCTCCAAGCTAGAAATGATTAGATATTAATTCTCAATTTTAAATAATTTTCTTCTAGCAAACTTAACATAGAGTATAGTGGTGGTGGTGGTGGGGGGGTTGTTTGTTTTGCAGGGCAGTGAGGGTTAAGTGACTTGCCCAAGGCCACACAGCTGGTAAGTGTCAAGTGTCTGAGGCTAGATTTGAACTCAGGTCCTCCTGAATCCAGGGTTAGTGCTAGGATGTTTCTTGGTCTTAAACAGCATGGGTTTTAATTCCCTTATGATTTCCTACTTGGGGAAGGGGTCAGACTAAAGGGTCTTAAAGTTTCTTTCCACTCTGATCCCTATGACCCTCTATGATATTGTTCTATGCATATATTACAAGAGCATAGACCATTGGGGGGTGGGGTGGGCGGGGCAGAGTATTCCAAAGTAGATTTTTGGATTAGAGAAAGATATTCAAGCAGCCTATTGAACCTAAGTAGGAAAAGAACATAAATGTGAAGGGGGAAAGCAGGGGGGGCAAGGAGTTGGGATACCCAAGAAGAATCTAAGATAGATTTATTGAGGAAAAAAGCACTTAGAAGTAATTAGCCTATTGGGACAGAATTAAAAACAAAAAGAAGGTAAAAAGTAGAATTGGGCAGTTAGACAGCACAGTGGATGGAACACTGGGTTTGGAATCAGGAGGACCTGAATTCAAATTGGGCGTCAGACACCTACTAGCTATGTGACTCTGGGTAAGTCACTTAATTCTCCTTGTCTCAGTTTCCTCATCTGTAAAATGAACAGGAGGAAATGGCAAACTGCTCCAGTATCTCTGCCAAGAAAACCTCAAATGGGGTCACAGGAAGTCAAACACAACTGAACAAGAGTTGGATAGAATTCAAGGTATACTGATCAAAGAATGAAATTTCATTTCTGGGGCACTAATTTGTCAGTAAGTCCGAGACCGAGGGAAGAGCCCATCAGAAAGTTTCTCTGGTCAGAGTCCAGGCAGTTTGAGTGGAAACAGTAGTTAGGTGGCATAGTGGATTGAGTACCGGGCCTGGAGTCTGGAGGACCTTAGTTCAAATCCAGCCTCCAACATTTCTTAGCTAAATGACCCTGGGCAAGTCACTAAACTTCTGAATGCCTCTACTATAAAATGAAGATAATAAAATATAAGAAGAAAATGAGAGGGAGCTGGAAGACACCTCAGGAACCATTTACTCCCACTCCCACCCCCACATTTTCTAGATGAAGGAACCATGGCTCAGGGATGGCAATTGTCTTGCCCAAAGTCTTACAGATGGTAGGATTTGAACCCAGGTCTCTGCTCAAAACCAGTGTTCTTTCCACTGTACTGATTCCCTCCTCTGAACTCCT
This sequence comes from Dromiciops gliroides, assembly GCF_019393635.1. NCBI lineage: Eukaryota > Metazoa > Chordata > Mammalia > Microbiotheria > Microbiotheriidae > Dromiciops > Dromiciops gliroides. The sequence continues at coordinate 445,073,916 of NC_057864.1, forward strand.
ATTGGACTCTCTGTCCAAACAATTAATTACTTTAATATTTAAACATGGGGGAGGGGTTTGGGGGAAAGGGCTGTAAATTGGGGGGGGGTTGGCAAAAGACCAAATAGAAGCTGAGGGCATGGTCTAATGGGGGCAGGGCCCAATTGCTCTCTGCAGCCTGAATTCCATAGGCCTGAAGTCTTCTGAGGACTCCCTTTTCAGAGTCAGCTCCATTTAGTAGAACCTCCAAATGGAGACTGTACTTTGTCCCTTTTCAGGTGGCTAATAAATGAGTTATTCTCACCTGGCCCTATAAAGATTCAGTCTTGATTCCCCAGTGGGGGTCAAATTCCTAAAAGAAAGGGGTTGAACAGATTTTATTTATGCAGCTCTCCCCTGGCCTGCCACACACTAAACTCAGCCTGCCCCGGGGCACAGTAAATCCTACCTTCTGCATGTAGCCTCACCAGAATGGCTTCTGACTTTAGCCCCATTTCTATACAGGTGTGGGCTAATCAGCTGATGAAATTTGAGCCGGAGGTCAACAGTTATAGCTTGGGCAAATACCGCTGTCAGCAGAGATACTATGGGAATGGGAGGGGAAGAGTCACAGAGTTTCCCCAAGGAAACCTGGAGGTAAGTGAGCAAGTGAAGGATAGCCCATGAGGGTCCTTGTAAAACTGTATAGGGGGGCAGCTAGGTGGTGCAGTGGATAGAGCATCGGCCCTGGAGTCAGGAGGACCTGAGTTCAAATCCGGCCTCAGACACTTAACACTTACTAGCTGTGTGACCCTGGGCAAATCACTTAACCCCAATTGCCTCACTTTAAAAAAAAAAAACAAAAAAACTGCATAGGGAAAGTCAGCCTCAGTGCCCTGGGGACTCTTTAGCCCCACCCAAGGTTAACCAATCAGCCCCATGGCAATTATTTGGGGAAGGGGTTGTTTTAGATGTGCTCTAATACACCAACCTGTTCCAAAGTGTCACAGTCTCACTGCTACAGAAGCTCCACAGAAAAGCTGACAGTACAGCTCAAACCAGCCATCAAGTCCCTAGCTCAGGGGACCAATAGTAGTGGGAATGCTTTGATTTAATTTTTTTTTCCACTAAAAGTATTATTCTCCTGACTAAAATGGAAATGTTTTGTATGACTAGACATGTATAAGCTATAATGAATTGCTTGCCTTCTCAAAGGGGGTGGGGGGGAGGGAAAGAATTTGGAATTCAAAGCTTTTAAAATGGATGTTAAAAATTGTTTTTACATGTAATTGGGGAAAATGAACCACAGAGGCTTTCTCGAGGAGAATATATGCATCTTGGAAGCAGGCTCTATCATTTTTTAAAATAAAAGTATTTTATTATCTTCCAGTTACATGTAAGGATAGCTTTCAACATTTGTTTTCATAGGATTTTAAATTTCATATTTTTTAAAAAAGATTTTAAAATCCCAGTGCTTACACAGAAGGCACTTGATTGATACACACCTATTTGTTGTTGCCCTTGTTAAAGGTCTACTAACACTGCGCTGGACCCAAGGGAGGAAATGCAAAGGTAAATTCAAACTGGTCCCCATCCCCATGAAATTCACAGGGCAGTCACAAATAACCTTAATACAAAATGTAGGTACAAAGAAAGTAGGAGGAGGAAGAACATTTAGGAGGAAGGCCCTAGATGGGCAACTGTGGACCAATAGGAGGGAAGTGGTTTTCTTTAAAACACCTTTAATTTCTTTATTTTTTTTAAATTTTAAAATATTTTCCCAAATTACATGTAAATACAAATTTTGACATCAATTTTTAAAAAAAAACTTTGCATTCCAAATTCTCTTCCTCCCTCCTTCCCCCAAGAATTCAAGCAATTCAATATAAGCTATACATGAGCAGTCGTGCAAAACATTCCCACATTAGCCAGGTTGTGAAAGAAAACAGACAAAAACAAAACTTCGGATAAAGGAACTAACAAAAAAAATTATGCTTCAATCTGTATTCAGACAGCATCAGTTCTCTCTCTGTAGATGGCATTTTTCATAAGACCTTCAGAGTTGTGTTTGATGCTCCTTTAATTTCAATATATAAACCATTCATGTGCTTGGGGAGGAGGGAGGGAGCAGGTGGGGGATGGGTTGGCCTAAAAGAGTCAAATAAGGTCTATCAAAAAATGAGGGCATGCCCCCAGGGGCTTGGAACCTATTAGTTGTGACTTGGTATTCTAGCTAGACTGGCATACTTGATAGTCCCCATATACACCTGGGAATGTTCTCTCCTCCTCCCCTCTGGCTCTGAGAACTTCTAGCTTTGAGGTCCAGCTCAAGTACCATCTCCCACATGAAGCCTTTCCTGATTCTGGCAGTGATAAAATTATTTTGTATTTATTCTGTTGATCTATATATAATAGTTACTGATGCACATAAATATGCTATGATATGGTCTATACCTCTCCACCTGGCCCACAAGTACATCACAAGAGACTCTGTCAAGTACCTTGATGAAATATGGGTATACCAGGGGTATGTTGGTAAATGTTTAATAATCAGTTGTCCAAGGGAAAAAAAGCATAAACAATACAATTTGGGGGGGGGGCGGGGCAATGAAGGTTAAGTGACTTGCCCAGGGTCATACAGCTAGTAAGTGTCAAGTGTCTGATGCTGGATTTGAACAATAACAACAATACAATTTTTAAAAATAATAGTACTTTCCCCCCCCAATTAACATTCATTGTTGCTTTGAGTTACAAATTCTTTTAAAAAAATAAACATTTTTATTTAAAATTTTACACTTTAAATTCTATCCCCCTTCCTTCCTCTCCTTACCCCTCCTTGAGGCAGTTATGCGCAATTATGTAAAAAATGACTATATTGGTCATTTTGTATAAGATAAATAAAAAAATGAGAAAGTGAAAAAACAGTATGCTTTCATCTGTGTTCCATCAATATCAGTGCTTTCTTTGGAGGTGCATAGTATGTTTCATAAGCCATTCACAGTTCTTCATCAAATATTGCTGTCACTGTGCACATTCCCTACACATCAGTTCCTATAAGTCTTTTCAGGCTTTTCCAAAATCATCCTGCTTTGTCATTTCTTATAGCACAATAATATTCCATTACAATCATAGCCATTCTCCAATCGATGGACATTCCTTTCTTTTCCAATTCTTAGCCACCAAAAAGAGCTGCTATAAATATTTTTGTACAAATAGGCCTTTTTCCTCTTTTTTGGGATGTCTTTGAGACATCCTAAACCTAGCAGTGGTATTACTAGATCAAAGGGTATGCATAGTTTTACAGCCCTTTGGTCCCATAAACTATTGTATCAATACCCAACTATTCTTACATTCTTCCATCATTTCAAAAACACATTTGAGGAAAAATATTTACACACAGTGATAATGCCAAATACTCATCTACTTCAGATGTTTAGAATGAATAAAGGACTAGAATTCTAGACTAGGTTAGATAATGAAAGTTAGCGCAAACTTTTTGTCTCTATTATTAGAGAATGAAATTTGGAACCTTTTTAGACTCAAGGCTTTTACAATTTTAGTTTATACAATTGTTACATATGAAACTCAGATACCAACAGAAAATTAGGAGGATGAGATTCCACTAAGGAATCTCAGAATCCTTTTTATAAGATTCACTCCAATACAAAAATGAATCCATATAAAAATTGCCAGATTAACATTAGTTGTAACAAAAGGTTCAAGGATGATATAGAAAAATACAATGAATGATCAATTTTAAGACAGTCCATAACAAGTAAGTTAGTTACAATAAAACATTTTCAACTTCTAGCTATGTTCAAATGAATAACCCCTCATAAAAGTGGGTGTTCTCTTTAAGATTACTGCAAAATAGACCACTCAAAACTATGCTGATATTCCTTTCCTTAACACAGAGGAATGGTGATATTAAACAACAAAATCATTCTAGTTTAAAAAATATTTGCATCAATTGCTAATTATATCATTTTGAAAGAATGAGATGCTTCAGGAACTGTATTTTACACATTTTATTTAATACTGAATCTATTAGTTAATAAATTAATACTAGAATATCTGAATTATTATAATAAGCTGTAAGTAGCTATTTTGATTTGAATTCATTGGCCTAAGCAATAAATTGGTGCTGAAATTTGTTTTTGAAAGGCTTTGAAAAGGCCTGGAATTCACCACATACTTAAGTTTCCTCATGAACACAAAAGGGTACTTAGCAAACCTTTTGCTTTTTTGTTTTTGTTTTTGACTTTTGTTTCTTTTGCTTTCTTTTTAACTCAATTTTGTAAAGTGAATGAATTTCAAAGACTTTTCTAGTAAATACCATTCAACTCTGATGACTTCAAAAATCTATTACCTTGACTGGACTAAGGGTAGCACAGTCATTACAACTAAGGATATAGGTGGGGCCACTGGGCCTCAGAAGCTGAAGCTATCACAATTTTTTTTTTTAAAGAACCATGGGTTTAATGAGCCTGTTTATGTGATTATGTTTAAAAAACAAACAAAAAAACCCAATGGGTTACTGAACCCTATTGCTTGGTTTGTAAGGCAATCAATGATTGCTGATTGAGGTTTTATTTCTTTTTGATAAATTGATTATCACTTCAATATCTGTTATTGTCATACCAGATAGAGAATTCATGTACAAGATGAGGTGGTTTACTTGCTAAAAGAAGATTATGTAATAATGTCTAATATTATCAGCCATTGACATTCATTTATCATTTATACGTCATTGTGACTGTGTATACTCTGGGTATGGTTTGGAATTATTGTATATATTACAAGTATATCCTCAGTTATGCAGCATAACACACAGTTTTACCATCATATTGTCTTTGGTGAAATTAATATGAGATTTATGAATTATGGAAACTTATCATTTCAGAGACTAATTGCTCTTACAATGAGCTTGATGCAGGCCCTGGAGAGAATATATGTACAATAGGAGGAGAGACAGGTCCTGAATGTATTTGGCTGTTCTCTCAGCCTTCATCGGGGCTAAAATCTCCTCCCTTTCCTTCCCACCCCCACCCCCCACCAAGACTAATCAAATAGGTTAACTTAAAACCTACTATCTGGCCAGCCCTTTTCTGACACAGCCAAGGGGCCAAAGGAATTTGGCTTAATGCTGCTAACAGAGAGTGGCCAGTTTCACAGGAGTTAATTAAATAATTCTCAATTTGAATAGCACAAGGAGACATTTAAGCTTTTATATAATAATCACAACAATAAATATCTTTACCATATCCAATGTTTATGGGGTATTTGATTTAATAACCCTCATTGCCCCACAAAAAAAGGGGGGTAGAATCTCTGTTTCCCCCAAGATATTGATTATTAATTATTATTTCTCACAACAGCTAATAACTTTGCCATATTTATGTAACATTATATTTAATAAGGCCTCCCTACAGATTTATCCTGAAAGGTAGATGGACATGAATAACCAGAGGATTAGGATTATCTAACCTTATTCCTGGACTACAGCTGACTACAGATTTATTTCTAAAAACAAAAACAAAAACCTTTTCTTCTGCAATTTCTAGTTCTTGATTGAAGTCAAATCACTACACTCCAATCACCTAAGCTTGGGGCTAGATCCTGAAATCTTAAAAATACTAACACCCCAACTCTGTTACTAATCTACTACTGATTGCCTTTTTTTTCCCCAGCAGTCTTAACAATTTAAATCCATAACCCAAAAGAATTAAGGAATTCACATCCTAACAATATCTCTAGTACAATGAATTATTAAACTAAACTATTAGGCACTTTTCTTTATACACATTACAAGTCATATAACTGGGGTGACAGCTTAAAACCACACAGCTAACAAGTTTCCTGATACAGCATGATAATAATAATAAATTTCACTTGAAATGAGACCAGAATTAGTTCAATTACACCTAGATCTATAGTCCAAATATTATCATATAGAACCTTAATTTATAATTTCAATGATTTGGTATTATATTTTACACAAGGGCTATTTATTCCAGGTCATATTATGGGACTTCCTGTTTTCAGCCATTCTACTACAAAAGATAAAAGTGGTGGGGCAGCTAGGTGGCACAGTGGATAAAGCACCAGCCCTGGATTCAAGAGGACCTGAGTTCAAATCCGGCCTCAGACACTTGACACTTACTAGCTGTGTGACCCTGGACAAGTCACTTAACTCCCATTGCCCTGCAAAAAAAAAAAAAAGTGGCAGTATAGAACAGATTTTAAGTGTAATAAATCCTATCACACTTAGAAAAATTATCATATTCTTCTCTCCCCCATAACAGAAACTGCCACATGGAATGAGAGGGGCTTAGGACACATTATATACTCCATTTTCCTCCTAGCCCCCTATAACTTTGTCTATTAGCTTTCTAACCAAGCTACAAAACTTTCCATTCTCAATCTTTCTACTTAAAACAAAATCAAACTTCTTCACACATTCTTACCATGCTTAAACCATCTGAAACTGACACAATGGTGCTCTAGCAACTATCCAGAGATGGTACGGGGGCTGAGAGCACATGGCCTACTGCCCACCTGCAGTGTGCACGGTGTATGTGTCCCTGATCTGTCTTGAACCTTCCATATTTTCCCTCAAGCCTTTATTTCTCTTTCCTAAGCTTTCAAACCCATTACTCAGACTAACCTACTTTCCTTTACATTTCGACCATATCCCAGACTACGCATACTATTATTAAGCCAATGTCTTATTAAAGCCCTATTTTTCCCCCAAGTTAGGGAGTTGATTTCAACCTAGGGGATTCTTCCTGTCATAAAATTCAAGTGTTCTCTAGGAAATCAAAAAGCTAAACTCTCCAAATATATGAAGAAGTTTGTAGAACAAATCCTTAAAAAGATATCCATTAAGATGATTTTAGTAATTACAAAAACTTTTAGGAGACATGCAGTGCCTTATACAAAAGAGTGGGGTTCTGGTAAAAGCAAGGGTCAGATCACAGCTAGAGTACTAACAGGGAACTCTCCTTGTGGAGAAATTCTCCATGTGGACCCAATTGAGGGGAGCTCCTTATTAAAAATCGAGAGTGAAAAGGCTCTGATCCCTTCATGGTTGCCATAACTAAGATGATTAAAAATATGAGACATAGTTTCTGGGTAAATTAATCATTTCATTAATAAGATTAACAAGTTACTAATAAAATGATAGTCAATGGACATCTCTCTCTGACCAAAGACCCCATGGTAGTGGGTCACAGGGTTTTTATACCCTTGAAACAGTAAGTGGTCAATGGGTCAATTGACCCCTACACAGAGAGATTATCTATAGCCTTGGGCTATCAATTCAAAGAATGTGCTCCTCTTCAATAGGGGTGCCCTGAGTGACTCCCCACCCCCCAAAACTAACCTCTCCCCTAGACTGAGAACCTTTGATTATCTAGATAAACAGATCTGTTTGGGCCTGCCCAAGATGAAGAGATTCAATGTAATCTTACTTTCAAGGAGAACTGGACCTTGGAGGGAGGACTCCAAGAGGGCCAGCACTGAATCCCACCCCCAACCAAGATATAGGTTATTAATAATTATTTCTTACAATACATTATCCCAAATTGCATACAGAGAATAGATCAGACAATGTTTCATATAATAATATATAGTAAAAACATGTTCGGTTATTAACCACATAAATATAGGCTACTGCTCTCAGAATCTCTTTAAACAATGGGAACACCTGTAACGTGACTTAACTAGTTTGCACGCATTTCTACACATGTTCTAATTCCAGATTAAATCACAAACATAAGTAAAATAGCAGATTTCCCATTAGGGCAACATAAGATAGTTTAGATGTTACTATTCTTCACTAACATAATTGGAATACTTCAGAAATTGTATCTTACACATTTGACAAATTCAAGTGTTAATTTAACTCTGGCTTAGGCCAACAAATTCAAATCAAAACAGCAAGATCTTTCCTTCTCATAACTTATTACAATAATTTAGATGTTTCAGTATTAATTTAATAACCAATATGTTCAATATTGTAATAATAAAATACCACTTTGTCCTCCCTGATAATAGATGGTTGAGGGTTCCAAAAAGCCTTTCTCCTCAGTTAATAAAGTCTCATTTATCACAGTGGGTTTGGACATAATTGGTATCAATATCAAATAATCACTGCAATAAGTTTGCTTGCAAATAAAATTTAGCAGGCCTTCTAAATCATACAAGTTTTAGTTGAGCATGTAAACAAAATATTTTTTCTTTAACATTTCTTCCTAAAAGTACTTCTCTTTTAGAAAACAGCTTCAAATTTATCCTGATGTTAAAAAGGAATAATCACCAAACCTTCATGAGATAAAATACTTTTAAAATGACAAATATCTCTCTCATTTGATCCTTAAGGCAAAAATAAATCTTTAAAATTGGAATTTATCACACTGATTTGGTGCAAAACATCTTCAAGTAACAGCAGTAAATTCCAAATGCACAATCACAAAATGAATTCCTAATTACCACAAATTCCTAAATACCAGCTCCTTCTCATCAAAAGGTATTTGCTATAGGGAGGAGTTTCGGTTTTTTCTTTAAGCCAAGAAAAAAAAATACCCAATTAATTAGCCTTTACAAATTTTACCAGGTCTTTACAAATTTTTCTCACTATCTTTTTCTTTCCTTTGTCTTTAAATATATCACTAGACCAAGATGGCAGAAGAATGGCAGTGACTCACCTGAGCTCTCCCCAAGACCCCTCTAAATACCCTCAGATAATGCCATAAAAAAATCCCTGGAGCAGTAGAACCCACAAAGACAGGATGAAATAATTTTCCAGACAAAGACAACTTAGAAGGTCAGCAGGAAAGGTCTGTCACACCAGGGTGAGAGTGGAGTGCAAGTCCAGCAGAGGCCATGCCAGAGCACACCCAGTCAGTGCAGACCCAACCCCAGCAAACCAGGAGCAGGCTTTGGGAGCCAATGAATCAGCAGCACCAGCAACTGCTTCCAGAAGTTGGCCCAAGGAGGGTAAGGGCGTCAAACAATTGGCTAGGAGGTTACGGGGTCTTTCTGCTAGCATTGAGGCAGAATGGAGGGGATCTGGGCAAGTCATCAGGAAGCTCTAGGCCAGAGATGAGCAACTGAGGCCCCTTGATCCTGGCTCAGCAAGCTGGTGGCGCAGCAGACCAGTGGTGAGATCCACCGGCACCAGCTGAGAGGGCAGGCTGCCAGCTAGAGGGACACCCATAGGACAGGTGTGACCAAGCCTGGCCATCCCAACGCCCCAGGAGCAAGGGCAGGGAGCAAGCCTAAGGTGGTGAGAAATCCAGAAGCCATAGAGGCCTCAGAGGAGAAAGCCAGTGACATAGCCCTTATCCCCCAGCACAAGAATCTTGAAACAGTGACCCTGGTGCCCCAGAAGCAGACCTCAACTTTTTGTTGTTGTTTTTTTTTTTTTTTTTTAGTGAGGCAATTGGGGTTAAGTGACTTGCCCAGGGTCACACAGCTAGTAAGTGTCAAGTGTCTGAGGCCGGATTTGAACTCAGGACCTCCTGACTCCAGGGCCGGTGCTCTATCCACTGCGCCATCTAGCTGCCCCATAGCTTGTTTTTTTTTTTAAAGTTGAGGTCTGGGGCAGCTAGATGACGCAGTGGATAGAGCACCGGCCCTGGAGTCAGGAGGTCCTGAGTTCAAATCCGGCCTCAGACACTTGACACTTACTAGCTGTGTGACCCTGGGCAAGTCACTTAACCCTAATTGCCCTGCAAAAAAAAAAAAAAAAAAAGGAGGGCAGAAGTAGGAGAGGAAAGGGGAAAGAAAAGGGAGGGGGGCTAATAAAAGAGGGCAGAGAGACATCCTAACATAGTAACAGCAACACTGTGTGATGATCAACCATGATTAATTTAGCTCTTCTCAGCAGTACAATGATCCATGTCAATTCCAAAAGCTTCATGATGGAAAATGCTCTCCACATGCATAGAAAGAACTATGGAGTCTGAATGCAGATCAAGACATAGTATTTTCACTTTCCTTTTTCCTTTTTTGTTTCTTCTTTCTTGTGGTTTTTCCATTTTGTTATCATTCTTCTTTCACAACATGACTAAAGTGGAGATATATTTAACATGATTGTATATACCCATATCACACAGCTTGCTGCCTTATGATGGGGAGAAGAAAAATTTAGAACTCAAAATCTTACAAAAATGAATGTTAAAAACCATTTACGGGCTCACTGAGCTGCTAGGCTCTGGAGGTGAAGAGGAGGGAGAAAGGCAGGGGAAGGGAGGCAACCAAAGAGGAGGGATGGGGATGAGGAAGGAGGAGGGGACCTGGGGGCAGGGGAGGCTGTGCGAGTTCCAAAGAAAGAGGCTGAGCCCAGCAGAGGTGGGGTGGGGTAAGGGGTAAGGGGTAAGGAGAGCAGCCTTCGAAGTCCAGTTCCAGAATTAAGGCTAGTTCCACTAGGCCGAGTCCAAGGGATTCGGAGCTGAGCTGGATGGGGAGGAGAGCATGGGTCCCAAGCACCCGAGGGGCACAGATTGGAGGACTGAGATCCACTATTAAAGTCTCTACGTCCTGAGTGTCCACGAGACCCATCCCCACCCTACCCCATAAGAAACATCCCATACAAACCCCCCCCCAAAACCCATTTACAATGTATTTGGGGGAAAATAATGTAAAAAATAAAAAAAGAAGAAGAAGAAATATCTTTTGTTCTCAGGAAAAGGAGGTGAAAGTCATGTACCTCTTATTCCGAGGCACCAGCTTGAACACAAAGAATAGTAACAATTTGTTATGGGAGCAATTAGCTTGCTAATGGCTCCCCTGGTGCTGATTGTGGCTCACTTCTTAGTGAAGCTTGGTGATGGTGAAAGCTAATTCTTCCAGAGCCACTCCATGGATGAAAACAGTTCAAACTTGTGAGGTAGCTGGTCTCAATGTATTCAAAGTGCAATTAAAAAAAAAAGTCCAGATCCTTCTCAAGTTTTTTTCTTTTAAGAAGTTCTACCTAGGGAAAAAAAAAAAGAAAAAGAAAGAAGTTATAGCTAGAAAACTGCCACTGGTTTAGCAGTAACACATTTTCCCACAGAGAAAATACTCAAACAGTAGGCAATATCTTTCCAAAGATTATTTCCATCCACTTACAGGTGTTGGAGCTCATCTTTTGTTCCATAACCCTACAAAATACAAGTTTACATAAATAACTTCCAAAACTAAATTCAACTAATTTAACCAACATATATTCAACACCTGCTGTATGCACATCCCTCTGTTAGACTCCAGAAGCTTTGAGTACCAGGCAAAAGGGTTTGGACTTTACTTAACAGACGACAGGGACCCACCATTCTTCAATCTGTGCTACAAAGTCACATTTTCTTATCTAACGAAAGTGAATCCTTTTATAATAAATGAAATTTGATTGAACAAACATTAGTAAGTGTCTCCTTTGTGTTAGACATGATGCTAGGATCTGGGGATATCTCTTGGGATGGAGGGAGACACAAAGATGAATAAATACATAGCATCGTTAGGAGGGAGAGGGGAAGAGGAAAGGCTCCCCAGAACAGGTGGCACCTAAGCAGATTCTTGCAGGAATCCAGGGATTCTAAGAGGGGATCTCTAGTTTGTTGTAATGGAATTTTGCTCAGACACATTCATTAATTTAAAACATTGCTTGCTAGCCCATAGGCCTCCAATTGAAACAGAGCAGATGACAGCCTCTCTATGAGGATTTAGCAAATGAAAATAAGTGCTTTGAACCTTGGTAAGGAAAGGAAGGAGGGGCAGTGAGGTGGCACAGTGGATAAAGCACCAACCCAAGTTTCAAGAGGACCTGAGTTCAAATCTGGCCTCAGACACTTGACACTTACTAACTGTGTAACCCTGGGCTGACAAGTCACTTAACCCTCACTGCCCCATAAATAAACAAACAAAAAACTATTTTTTTTAAAAAAAGCCTTTTCTAGGAAAGGAAGGAGATTCTAAACCCACACCATTCCCAAATTTTCCTTCCTTTAAATTCCTGAATATTTCTGGTATGCTGTTGAATGGGTGAATGGAAGCCTGAGAAGAATTGGTTATAATTTGTTGTATATAGCAGAGAATAAATGGGAATTGGTGTCAGGTGGCCAGGTTTGGGGGCTTGGTTCTATCATTCATTATTTTATTTTATTTTTTTTAGTGAGGCATTTGGGGTTAAGTGACTTGCCCAGGGTCACACAGCTAGTAAGTGTTAAGTGTCTGAGGCCGGGTTTGAACTCAGGTACTCCTGACTCCAGGGCTGGTGCTCTATCCACTGCGCCACCTAGCTGCCCCTCTATCATTCATTATTACTATTACTAATAATAATAGCTAACATTTATATAGTTCTTTAAGGTTTACAAAGTGCTTTACAAATATCGTCTCATTTTATCCTCACAACAACCCTGGGAGATAGTTGCCATTACTATCTCCATTTTATAGATGAGGAAACTGAGGCAGGCAGAGGTTAAGTGACTTACCTAGGCTCACACAGCTACTTAATGTCTGAGGATGGATTTGAATTCAAGTCTTCCTGACCCTGGTTCCAGTATTCTCTGCACTATGCCATTTCATTGGCTAGCCATGTGAAGCAGGTTATTTCATATCCCTAAGCCTCAGTTTCCTTATCTGTAAAACAGAGTAATGGTACTTGTGCTTCCTACTTCACAAGGTAGTCATGCAGAAAGGATGTGACAAACAACAGAATTCTATGTAATTGGAAATTACCATTTGGAGGAAGCAAAGGACCAGATTTGGAAGCTGAGGACCTGGGTCTGAATCTGAGGATGGAGAGAGAAGTAGGATAAGACGAGTAGGAAGGTGGCGGCAGCTAGGTGGCGCTGCAGTGGATAAAGCATCGGCCCTGGATTCAGGAGGACCTGAGTTCAAATCCAGCATCAGACACTTGACACTTACTAGCTGTGTGACCCTGGGCAAGTCACTTAACCCCAATTGCCCCACAAAAAAAAAAAAAGAGTAGGAAGGCACCAAGTTATAATGGGCTTTAAAAGCCAAATGGAAGATTTTCTATCTGATGCTTGAAGCAATAGGGGGCCGTTGTAGATGACTAAATAAGGGGAAGATAAGAGAAGTATTATGCTTTAGGAAGATCAATTTGAAAGCTGAGAAGAGGATGGACTTCAGTTGGGAGAGACCTGAGGCAGGAAAACCACCCAGCCGACTACTGCAATAGTGTAGGCACAATGTAATGAGAAAAGGGGCCAATGAGAGATGAGTAGGGTAAAATTAACAAATCTTGGCAACAGATTGGATATGAAGGGTGAGAGAAAATGAAGAATTGAGGATGACACCTAGGTAGTGAGCCCAGATGTCTGAGGAGACAGTAGTGCCCTGGACAGGAATAGAGAAGTTAAGAAGATGGGAGGGTGAGATGATAATGAATTCAATTTTGGATCTCTTGAGTTTAAGATATCTATGGACACATTCAGTTCAAGATGTCCAATAGGCAGTTGGAGATATAATACCGGTGTCCAGGTGAAACCATAGCACCAGATAAATAAATCTGAGAATCAGCTACATATAGAAGATAAGTAAATCCATGGGAACTGATGAGACCCCCAAGCAAAATAGCCTAGTGGAAAAAGAGATTGGGCTCAGGGCAGAGCCTCTGGGCATACCCATCTCTAGTGGGAATGACCCGGATGAAGGTCCAGCAAAGGAAACTGAGAAGGAACAGTGAGACAGAAGAAAAATCCAGAAAGAAGAGAGATTGGGGAAGAAGGTGACTGACAATGTCAAAGGTTGCAAAAAGGGCAAGAAGGAGGAGAACTGAGGAAAAGATAATAGATTTAGCGATTTGGGGATCATTGGTAACTTTGGAGAGAGTGCTTTAGGTCAAATGATGAAGCTAGAAGCCAGACTGCAGAGAGTTAATTAGAAAAAAGGAAGCAAAAGCCCCCATTATAGACCACTTTCTCAAGAAGTTTAGTCATTTAAAGGAGGAAAGATACAGGATGACAGCTAGTGTGCATGGATGGATCAAGCACTTTTTTTTTTTTCGAGGATGGGGAGACATAAGTTAGATGGAGAACTTGGAGATTAGAGTGACTGAGGGAATATCAATAAGCATGTTGAAGTATGAGGACAGGAGTAAGGGAGGAGAGAAAGACTGTGAGTCAAGGTACCAAATTCATTGAGGAAAGAAGAGTAACCTGGATAAAGTTGAGTGTGGCTATCAATGTCCTAGCAAGACTAGGGTGTGCTGAGGAAGTGGCCGGAGTAAGATCTAAGAACAGAAGACCCATACTTGTAGAGTTTCACAAGAAGTCTCCAGAAGAGCTAAGAACAAGAATTTATAAAGGTGTGAGATTTCACTTCCAACAAGTATGGAGAATAGGGAAGCCTCAGCTATGACCCATATAGAAAGCAGAATGTCTGGATTTCTGTCATGGTCAAAGGACAGTTATTAATACTCAAAGAGAAGGCCAATGCTACTCACAGGAGGGAAAGAAAAGGAGCTTTAAGTGTCAGAGAGAATGAAGTGTTCCTCTAAAAAAAAAGAAAAAAGAAGAAGGCTTTCAGTGGGGATCAAGGAAGATGAGTCACTTCACTCACCCATTTAAAGCTTGGTTTTCTCTGGAGTAAAATATGGGGGTGTTGGACTAGCAGATCTCTAAGTTTCCTTCCAGGCTTAGCAGTCTATGAGCCAATGAGCACAACCGACTCTTTCTTTCTTTCTTTCTTTCTTTCTTTCTTTCTCTCTTCATTCATTCTTTTTTTTTTTTTTTTTACAACCGACTCTAGAATTCAGTACTGGCAACAGACACATACATTCTGTTTCTCATTGGGCATGCTGGGTAGTTGGAAAATGGAGGGTTTTAATCTTAGTTTCTATCCATTTCCTTGCCCAAACTGGGGGCCTGAATAAGCAGTGAAATGATCACAGAATGGGATGAAGACTTGGAGGATCCGCAGAGAATAGAATCATCAGCCTCTAGTTAACAAAGAATTGTCTTCGTCTACCCATGTACAGACACTTTCACACTTGACTCTTACAACAGCCCTATGAGGTAAATATCACAGCGGTTATTAGCAGTTTACAGATGAACACATTGAGGGCCATTTAGATTAACTACTTTGACCATAGTCACACAGCTAGTGTGTGTGTCAGAGGTGGGATTTGAATCCGGTTCTGCGCCTCTAAGTCCAGTGCTCTTACCACTATACCAAGGTAGGTCTCTACTAGCATTATTATTGCCCTATCTGTTGGTATCTACGATTTCTTTTGTGTAGAGGGCTCCTACAATCAATGAGATCAAATGAGATAATATTTGTAAAGCACTTAAGGCAGCTAGGTGGCACAATGGATAGAATACTGAAACTGGAATCATGAAAACCTGAGTTCAAATCCAGCCTCAGACACCTACTAGTTGTGAGACTCTGGGTAAGTCACATAACTTCCACCTGCCTTAACTGTAAAATGGGGATGATAACTGCTTGTTGTGAGGATCAAATGATATAATATTTGGAAAATGCTTAGCAGTAGTGCCTGGAATTAGTAGGTGCCATATAAATGCTTGTTCACTTCTCCCACTTAGCACACAGCAGGCACTTAATAACTGCTTGTTCTCTACTTTCTGTCCTGATGTAAAACTTCCTCTACTGATAAAGATCAGCAGGAGCTTGACAAAATAAATAGTTTTTGATAAGTAAGAGGTGTTAAGGGCTAAAATTCTAGCTAAACTGTCAAAAGGCCTAGATTCCTATCTATTAAAGGGAGAGCACATTTCTCGCTCCCTTCTCCACCAGAGTCCAGAGGAAAGAGAGCGAGACTGAGCGCCAGTCTCTTCCTTCCTCCTCCCACTAGCCCGCGTCACTTCCTGACTCCTGGTCTTGCCCTCAAAGACCTTCCCTTCATGGGCAGAACTCCTCTACAGTAAGTATCCAGCAGGTGGCGTTATTCCAATCGTTACAGTCCCCCCTGTTGTTCCTCAAGAAACAAAATGTTTCCTTGACGGAACAGTAAAAACAATATGATAACTATTGCTAACTAATAATATGTGAACAACAATATAGAAAAGGAAGAGAGGAAAGTTTTGTCCAGAGGGGCAATTTTTTTTTTTTGTCCTCATGAACCGACGCTTTGACATTGGTCTTGCAAAGGGAGGGCCTCTGCAGAGAATACATGTTACAGATGGTATATATTATAACAGAAAGAGAAAAAAAAAACAACAAAAACAAATCAAAACTGTTCATTTAAAGTCTCTGAAAGTCTTTTCTCAGATGTCCTCTAGGTGTAGTCGTGGAATGGAAGTCTTTTCAGGGGTTGAGGTATGGATGCTGGTAATCAGCCAGGAAATTTCCTACAAAATTGAGCTTAACACAACTTTAAAATAGCTTTGTCAATAATAAAATCAAACAATGAAAGTTCTCAAAAACATGTCTAAGGGAATACAGAATCTTAGTTGTTACACATGAAACATATAATAAAACAAAAATTGAAACATTCTTTAAAATTATAATATTACTATAGTCCCCCCCCTTATGGAGGGTAATTGAGAAGACAATTGCTGCAATATTAATTATTAAAAATAATTTTTATCTGTTTCATCACTTTTTGCATCATCTGCCTAATTATCCTCATGCCATTATGAGAAATTTTAAAATCTAATATAATTAGTAACAGATGTCAAGGCCAAATTCAACACTGTTATTTATCATGACACCTGAGATAATTATGGGGGTTACCATAAAAGAACAGAGAAATGATGGGATATGAGCATTCCCACACTTGAGCAATATGTACTGCCCATACAGTATGCCAGGCTTAAAATAGGTGGATGGAATATACGTCCATGCCACCGAACATATTGGAGGAAACTGAGTCAGACTTAATCAGATGCATGGGATTGAGATGGTCCATGGCATCAGGCATATAGGAGGGAGCATAGAAGCCAGGTGTAGAAGTGAGATGGGTGGGATCAATACTTCCAGCCATCTGTACAATATTGTGGGGAAAAATAAAATAAAATATTAAACCAAGAGAATCCAACCTCAACATTTGTCAAAAGCCGTTCCCTTGGCCATACCTTGACTTCGTGCATGTCTCCCCTCATGTGACAGTTCAGTGTCTGCTCTTGCATGTATTCCTCTTGTGATTGGATGGCATCTTGGCCAACTGGCATCTGATAACTCAGAATAAAGGCAATTAATGTCTTAAATGATAAGTTCCCATAATCCAAGTCTCATATGGATTTAAAAATTGAGGATAATAAATGATTGCAAAAAATGTGAATACATCTTGACTCAGAACACAATATATAGTTATGCAACAATTTCAAATAATCTTTTTTTTTACTTAGTATACAATTACTTTTGTGAAAAATCAGAACATATTTAAATACAAGTTAAAGCACAACAGAATCTCAAAGAACTTTTTTTTTTTTGAAAATAGAAAACTTTTACAAATGTTCCCCTCTTTTTTTGGGGGGGGGGAATATGCTTATCAAAAATAATACTTCTAGAATCAATTTACACTTGCCATGGCAACCAATTTGCCAAGGAAATGCTTTAAAGAGTTTGATCAAATAATCAGTTGAGAAAAAATAACAAAAACAAACAACTCAGAATATGGGAGCACAATACTCCTAGAATTAACATTGTATAATAAAATCAAAACCATCTTGCAATGTTTCAAAATTAGATAGACAAATGAATAGAAGAAAATACACATGGAACAATAAAAGACAATGAAATTCAAACTAAGGAAGTCTAAATGAATATGAACTTAATATTAATAAGAGTATTATAAAATATAAACTTGATCATATGACTATAAAAAGCTTTACAAATATTCTCCTTGTTTTAGAAACTAAGTATAAGACACAATCTCAAAAGCATTAAAATCTCTATGAAAATAAACCCATACCATTAATTTCAAAATGTATATGTAATAGCATAGAAATCCTATGTAACCTCTGAACTGACAATAATCTGAGTGAATTCAGAACACTCTTGATTCAGATATCTAAAATCCCCAATACTCATATCAATACCTTGCTGCTTACTTCTACATTTCTGTAAAATATATACCCTTCCATGGCAAAAGAAGCAGAGTCTTGAACTATGTTGATTGTCATTCTTATTCAGCTTAAGTTTTTCTTCTTTAACCCCTCTATATTGTCTGTCGGGCTTTTCACCATACAAATGCTTTATAAGATTACTAATTAAAGACAAAAGCAGGTTAGCAAAATTATGAACAAAACAAGCATATCTGGAATTTAAAGGGCTTTCTAAGGTTGTCTCAGAAGCACAGCCAGGCTGGGGAAGAGTTGAGCCTGAAGCTGCAAATGTAGTTAGAGAAAGTTGAGCATGCGCATCAGTTCTCTGGACTTCCCAGGCAGGGGAAGCAATGGCCATGGGAGGAGTAGAGGGTGGGGTCTGGAGAGGAGGGGAGGGACCAGCACAATTTGAATCAGATTTGATTTTGAACTCAGGCCTGGATTCCTCTTCCCCCACTTTGCCTCCAGGTGCTAGGGGATTAAAAGCTTCTAGAGGGTGGGTCATTGCCTCCAGGCATGCAAAATTAGAGCAACAATTAGTGTTAGAACTGGGAAAAGCTGCGGGAATCTCTACAGGTTTCTCTGAAAAAGCATGGTTGGGAGAGGGAGAGATATTTCCTTGTGTGAGTAAGTTGCTGGCTCTTTTAACAAAAATAAAAAGAAAAATAGAAAATCCACAAAAACAAAGCATTAACATGATCTTATCTCCCATTTGTCTGGTTAAACAGACTAAAATCAAAAATAGGAGAATTAGGGAGTTTAAAAGGTCCATTCGAAAAAATTTAAAGGAAAACACAGCCAGTACACCAGTACTTAGCAGTTAAAAGGGTAGGGGAAATTTCTTACCCAACCGGAAGATCAGAAGTGAGGTTCAGCTTTCCTCTTCGTGGTCAGCCATCTGTTAAGGGCTAAAATTCTAGCTAAACTGTCTAAAATATCTAATGAGTGGTCACCAATAAATTATAAGCTTTAGCAAGAGTTAGACTTTTAAGCATTTATTAAGGAGAATAAGAATTTGGTAAAGAGAGAGAGAAAAAGGCCTAGATTCCTATCTATTAAAGGGAGAGCACATTTCTCGCTCCCTTCTCCACCAGAGTCCAGAGGAAAGAGAGCGAGACTGAGCGCCAGTCTCTTCCTTCCTCCTCCCACTAGCCCGCGTCACTTCCTGACTCCTGGTCTTGCCCTCAAAGACCTTCCCTTCATGGGCAGAACTCCTCTACAGTAAGTATCCAGCAGGTGGCGTTATTCCAATCGTTACAGAGGTTAAGCGACTTGCCCAGGGTCACAAAGCCAGTATATGTCAGAGACAGGATTTGAATACAAGTCCTTCGGTCTCAAAGGCCAATTCTCTACCCACTATGAGTCCATTCCTCTCATTATTCTTGTTGTTATAATAATAATAATAATAACAACAATAATAACAATAATCTCATTCCCATCATTTAAATTGAGATTAAGATAGAAACAATTCTCAGACAAGTTGCTCTCCTATTGTTATATTTTTGTATTTCATGTCTTGCACACTAATGCATGGTAATCACCTGGCTTGGTTTCAGTCAATTAAAAAATGGCAAGGCACTATAGAGACACACATCTTAACCTTGACCCCTTCCCTCTGAGATTATCTCCCATTCATCCTGTCTAAATCTTGTTCCTAGAGTGAGAAAGTCCTGAGTTCTACTCAGCCTCAGACATTTACTAATTGTATGACCCTTGGGGAAATCACTAAACCATGCAAACATAATTCTTCACACATTTTCCCCCCATTTGACTGTGAGTTGGAACTCTTGTGACCTACTTTGTGTTCCTCAGTACTCAACATGGTACTGGCACACAGTAGGTGATTTATAACTGCTCATAGACTTGACTTGATATCTAAGTGTCTGCCTCTGATGGAAATCCAGTCTATTGCCATAATGACAATTTACAGATGGTGGCAAGCCAGCACAAGTCTTATGAATTGGAAACCAAAGAAAAGAGGAGAAGTCACATCAATACATATATCTTCCAACAGCAGAGCTAAAATGATAAAATGTGATACGTAGACTAGCTTCCTCAGTTCCTCTCTCATTTGTTATAAGGTAGTCCCTAGGGAGCAGTTGCTTTTCTAACTCAGGCCCTCTTCCTGATGACTCAGAGGAGGTTGTGCTGAGGCCTCCCTCAGCTATAGTGTGGGTTCCAGATAGGGGCAGGAGGGAGAATAGGCAACAGCATGACAGGGATATGGGGGGAGTGCAGCCTGGAGAGCCTATGGAGACCTAGAAGTCAGTGACCAAGCATTGTGCTAAGCACTGGGGATACCAAAAGAGGCAAAAGACAGTCTACCCTCACGAAGCTTATAATCTAATAGAGGAGGCAACATACATGTAAATTTATTTAAAGCATGCTATAAAGAGAATAAATAAGAAATAATTAGCAGAGGGAAGGCACTAGAATGAAGAGAGAATTGGAGAAGGCTTCCTGTAAAGGATGAGATTTTAGTTGAGACTTAAAGGCAGTCAGGGAAGTCAATAGGCCAAGTCTGTCGACCATTCCAGGTATGGGATCTGTTCCAGAGTGTTTAGGTGATTCAGATCTACTTTGGGAATAGCATTATTATCATAACTCCTGTCTAAGAGCACTTTGGAGCAGACAAAAAAACCTGTCTCCCCTGATACCAGGCTACTTTTTCTAGAAAAAGTAATCTGTGGCAAAATTGGACATGTCCCCTGTACCATCATTCTCCAAGGCCAAAGATAACCTTTTGTAAACCTTAAAGTATGATATACATGTTAGTTATTAATACTATCATTATCATTAGTCATAATGCTTCATCAACATGGGAAAAACTGGAGTGTCAAGCAGCCCCAAATTTTAGGCAATTATTGGAAAATGGCAACAACACCAACCAGTTTTTATGCATCCTTCAAATGCCTAACATTTCAAACCAATGGCTTATAAATTAACTTTGAAAAGTACATAAAAGAAATTAATTTTTTTTTAAAGTATACATACCAACTATTCCCGAGAACCAAAGGCCTAGCACGATTGGAAGTACAAATGCTCCAATTATTGAATATCTGTGCCTTGAGTGACCCCCTGTTAAAAAGAAAATCAAACAAATGCAAATAAAGTGCTGCATACTGTAAATATGTACTGAAAATGAATTCACACACCATAAATCTCATTTCTTTTGTTATGTGAATTTTCTAAACTTAGGTCAAAGGTCAAGAAGGACACTACCCCCTGCTCTCCACATCAAGAAAGGAGGGTGGGCAGAATAAACGGTGGTCTGATGACATTATCTGAAGTAGCTATCTTATCCCAAAATAGTTCTCCTAAGCTTAAAATTCTATCAGCAAAGGTCACTGAATTAGAGACTATCAGAATTGGGAGGGACCTCAAAGTCCATCTGGTATAATCTACACAGGAATAGAAATTCCTCTTGCAAAATTCTTAACAACTGGTCATCCAACAGAAAGCTGGGTTTGTTGAGCCATTTCCGTCATGTCTGACTCGCAAAGATACTAGAATGGTTTGCCATCTCCTTCTCCAGCCCATTTTACAGATAAGGAAACTTTGGCAAACAGAGTTGAGTGATTTCCCCGGGGTCACACAGCGTGAAGGCACATTTGAACTCAGATCCTCCTGATCCCAAAACTCAGTACTCTATTCCACCTCACCACCTAGCAGCCCCCTTCTCTCTCTCTCTCTCTCTCTTTTTTTTTTTTTGTTTTAAGTGACTTGCCCAGGGCCACACAGCTAGTAAGTGTCAAGTGTCTGAGGCCGGATTTGAACTCAGGTTCTCCTGAATCCAGGACCGGTGCTTTATCCACTGTGTCACCTAGCTGCCCCTACTCCCTTCTCTTCAAGACCTCCAGTGAAGGAGAAACCACTATTTCAAAGGCCAAGGAAGTCCACATACAACTTTTGCATGTCTACATGCCATTAGGCTGTTCAAATACCCACCACTTACAATACTATCACTGAGAAGTGTGAGAACCAGGTGACCTTTCTGAGGTCGAATTGGCATCCTGGAAGTTGCCTCCCAATTCATGGATTGCCTTTAAGTCATGTCAATCAAGGGACTTGAATGCTACCAGCCAATTAGCTTGCAGCTGTGTGTGGTCCCATAGAGAGCTTCTGGTCAAACTGACTGAGGCTCTTTCTTTTTGGTAGTGTGATCTGCTAGGTGGAGGTGGCTTTCTCTCTCTCTCTCCCGCATAGATCTTTTTTTTTTTTCCTTCTTTTTTTTGCAGGCAAAAGGGGGTTAAGTGACTTGCCCAGGGTCACACAGCTAGTAAGTGTTGAGTGTCTGAGGCCAGATTTGAACTCAGGTACTCCTGAATCCAGGGCTGGTGCTTTAACCACTGCGCCATCTAGCTGCCCCCCCTCCCGCATAGATCTTAACTAGGTTTTTTCTATTCTTTCAGAGACACATGTTCTCTCTTCACTAACTTCTTTACTCTTTAATAAATGCTTAATATCTAAACTGTTGCTGAAGTTTCTAATTTATAAGTAAATCCTAGCTAGTTTCCCCTGACACACACACACACACACACACACACACACACACACACACACACACACACACACACACACACACACACACACACTGGGGGGGGGGGGGCAGGTAAGGTGATTTAGTTTTACCACCGTCATAGAAGCATAGCATAGGGAAGGTCGGGAATATTCAGTTTCTGGTATCTTCTCTGACACATATCAGATAGGTGACCTTGGATTTCTCAGAATCCTAGACCACTCTAAGACTGAAAAGTGGCAAAGCAACTCCTGAGATCCATATTGGTAGAGGGAATTTCCTGTGCTCGGAGTTCCCTATACCAATGAAATCACAGATCCAGTCTGAAAAATACTAGTACTAATTACGACTAAAAGAAAAAAAAACACACAAAAACCAACCCCAACCCCAGTTATACTTAATTGTATTTTGTTTTAACATTCTGTACTAATGCTATTAGGCAGAGTGTGAGCACACTGGAAAATGCTCTGGAATTAGAATACTTAAATTCAAATCTTGGCTCTGCCCTTTTTATTAACCATGTGACTACTGACAGGCAAGTTAGTTTGCTCCTCTGTCCCAATTCTTTTATCTGTAAAATTAGGATAATAATTTTTGCTCTAACTATACGATACTTGTATTAGACTGTAAGCGCTGGATTGCTTTTCTTTGTCTGTTTTTGCCTTTCTATCTATCCACAGAGGATAGTAGAATGCCTGAAACATATAGCGGAAGATTAATGAATGCTAGTTACTATCTACCTCATGCTGCTGTTAGGAGAGAAAGGCTTTGCAAAACATAAAGAGCTGTATAGATTTGAGGAGTTGTCGTTATTGTTATTCATCATTAGGCATGTGACTAGACTAGTGCCACACAATTGCTAAGTGTCAGAAATGGGACCTGAAAATAGGACTCCTGGCTCTCAGCCCAGCGTGCTTGCTGTCATACGCAAACTTGAAACCAGTGAACTTGACTTTAATTCCTGGCAAATTAAAGAAAGCAATGATTAGAAAAAGGTATTGGGACTTCATCAAGAAAAGGTCAAACCCAGATTGTCCTCATCACCTTTCCTTATTGTTGTTCAGTCATTTCAGGTGTGTCTGACTCTGTGACCCCATTGGGGGTTTTCTTGGCAAAGACACTGGAGTGCTTTGCCATTGCCTTCTCCAGCTCATTTTACAGATGGGAAAACTGAGGCAGAATTAAGTGACTTGGCCAGGGTCACACAGCCAATAAATGTCTGAGGCCAGATTCAAACTCAGATCTTCCTGACTTCAGACCTGGTGCTCTATCCACTGTGCCACCTAGCTGCCTTTCCTTATGGAGAAGGGGAAAAAAAAATTCTCATATGACTTGCAGATGACCAGTTTTCTCTAAATATAAATTTCAGCAAAGTATTTGGTAATTAGATGGACTTAAAACTGATTTAATGACCAGATTCAAAGAGTATTCATGAATTACTGTCAATTCCTCAGTAATTAAGTGAAGAGAAAGAAAAAGAATTATCTCAAAAGGTGTGATGTTTAAAATCTAAATGTGGGTTCTAATCTGTGCCCCCCCCCATTTCCTCTCCCTTGGGTGGGGGGAAGCTGGCTAAAATCACTGATAAATTCAGCAAGAGTTTAGGCTTTTAAAGATTTATTAAAGAGTAAAGGCAACACATGAGATCCCATAACACCAGAAAAGTCTATCTATATACTTTCCTCTCTTTTTCTCTGTCCACCTTTTCTGTCTCCCACCAAGCCAAAGTTCTAAACAACAAGGAAGACCCTCCTTTTTTCTCCCCATCTCCCAGCACGTGCTGTTCCTCAAGGTGAAGAGGCAGATCCAGTGAGCTAACCTCAGCTTCCTAGTTCCTGTCTCCCTCCCCAAAAGGGGAGGTCCTTTAAGCTAATTAGTTCAGAGTGGTCTCCTGCTGACGTCAGTAGTCCACAGCCTCCGAGAACAGCAGGTCACTCAGGGCCAGCCAGGTGTTGTCTCCATCCAATCAAATTTTATCACAAAGGGAATGAGCATTTATATAGCACCTACTGTGTACCAGACACTGGATTAAGGACTTTTTACAAATGTTATCTCAGTTGGGCTTCACAACAACACTGAGAGGTAGGTTATATTATTATTCTCATTTTACACTTGAGGAAACTGAAGCAAACAGAGGTTGAGTGACTTGTCCCGGTTCACAGCGCTGGTGAGTGTCTCCAGTCAGTTTTTAGCCCAAGTCTTCCTGACTCCAGGCCTAGCACCCTATCCACTGTACCCCAGATGCCTGGTGGGGTGGGTGTACAGACAACTCATCAACCAACAGAGATTATAAAAAGACATTTAGAGAAAGTAGAATCAAGGGCAGGAAAAATGAATGAATATATTAGTGTGGTTCTGTAAGAGTAGTGTTAATGCTAAAGTTTGGAATGTAGTTGTTAGGGAATATTTGTTGTTGCTGTTCAGTTGTGTCCTATTCTCTCTGACTCCATTTGGGGTTTTCTTGGTAAAGATACTAGAAATGATTCAGCATTCCCTTCCCCAATTTATTTTATAGATGAGGAAACTGAGGCAAACAGCTAAGTGACTTGCTCAGGGTTATACAGCTAGTAAGTACCTGAGGCCAGATTTCCAGATTTGAACTCAGGTCTTCCAGTCTCCAAGCCCCTAGCCACTGTACCACTACCCTGCCCTAGGGAATGTTAGAATCCAACAAAAACAATAAAACAAAAAAAACCTCCATTGCCATTGGGCAAATGAAGAGGTGACATCCTTAAACTCTTCCTCTTCGTGGGCTCTTTCCCATCTCATTCTCAAGATTCCTCATTCTTAAACAAGCTTTCTTTTGCCCTGCTCCTTTTGTCCCATTCAGATCTATTACCCCACTTATTTCTTCCCTTTCATTGCTACCTTGGCAGGAGGTGGGGGGGGGGGGATGACAATGCCAACTTAGAATTTATGACAGAGGAAAGAAAAGCTGGACATATGACATGCATCTTAGACTTTGTTGTCTTTTGTCCTCGAAAAGGATCAAAATGACATCTCTGTGTTGGAGTTCAGGTATGTGTCTGACTGTGGCTGTTCAGACCGATACAAGCTCAGAAGGCTCTAGGCTCTACCACAGCTTGGGCACAAATAGTCCACATGAACATGTGGAATGGAAATGTCTCTAAATCTGTGCATCTCCCATCTCTTCTGCAAGACCACTCTGACCATAAACAACATAATTGTTCCTACCTCTAGAACTTTTTGTTCCTCTACCACATCCAGACCGCAAAACTCAATTATTTCTTCCCCCAACATGCAAGTTTCCATTGTGATAAATTATTGACTGATTTAAATAAGAAAGTCTGAGAATAAACATTTTATGTCTTTGCTTCCTGATTTTATAACTGTTTTTAAACATATGTTTAACCAGAAAGTCTCAAAATCTATTTTTTTCACAGGTAACCTTTAGGGAACTCATTATTTTGTCTATTTTGCTTAGCGCAAAACAGAAGAACTTGACATTTGCTGTCTTTCAATTTGACAACAAATTTTTTTTTCATTTTTTAAAAGTTTAAAATCTTTCATTTTAAAAATTAATTATATTTTTAAAGCTTTCCATTTAGATTTTAAAATCTGAATTTAAAATTATACATTTTAATTTAAAAATAATAAATAATACATTTACTGATGCCTTCTGTTTTTGTATCATGGTCATTTCTAGATGGTCATTTCCCGCCCCCAATTCCCAGAAGTGAATTCTCCCTAGTAACAAAGAAAAGTAGTTTTAAGCAAAAACAAACCACATTTGTACAACATAAGCATACAATGTGTACAACATTTTGCCCTGGTAGTCCCCCACCTCCCTGCCTTTAAGAGACAGGAGATAGGTTTCATTATTGGTCCTCTGGGGCCATTATTCTTACTTCTTTGATTATTCAGAGCTTGTCTTTCTTTTGGTAATTTTTGTCCACATTGTTATAGTAACTGTATTATTGATCTGATTTGGTTTATAAATACCCCTCTAAAAGTGTATGTTTGGAGGGGCAGCTAGATGGCGCAGTGGATAGAGCACTGGCCCTGGATTCAGGAGTCCCTGAGTTCAAATCTGGCCTCAGACACTTAACACTTACTAGCTGTGTGGCCCTGGGCAAGTCACTTAACCCCAATTGCCCCGCAAAAAAACAACAACAACAACAACAACAAAAAACCAACAACCAAACCAAAACAAACAAAAAAAGTGTACGGTTGGGGCAGCTAGGTGGTTCAGTGGATAGAGCATTGGCTTTGGAGTCAGGAAAGCCTGGGTTCAAATCCAGCTTCAGACACTTATTAGCTGTGTGACCCTGGGTAAGTCACTTAATCCTGATTGCCTCTCAAAAAAACCAAACTGTATTGTTGCTGTTCCTGGTTTTTCCAGGTTAAGGAATTCATTGCCTTCAGAGATAGCCCATTCCAGTATTGAACTACTTTATTATTTATATTGGACCCATAGCTGCCTCTCTGTAATTATTTTACTCAAATGATTCTTGAGCAAAACTCACCTCATTAATCAAAGATAAGACATACCTATTTACACTGAGCAAGTTTCTGCATATGAGCTGTAAAGGCTTATGGCTCATTTGGATTCGGAGCTTGAAGGGGCCCCCAAGAGGTTAGTCTGGTCTAATCTATTGCCTTTCCAAGTGAGGATCCTACAGCTCAGAGAGGTTAAGTCACTTGTCCAAGGTCACACAGGCAAGATGTCTCAGAATCAGGCTTTGAACTGGGATCATAGAATAAAGTCCTATGGACTCCAGTCCCAGCACTTCTTTGCACTGTACTACACTGCCTCCTAAAGGCAACTTCATATGAATACTCACTCTCTGGGACACAAGTACGGAGGAAAAGTGAAGATTCATTGGTAGATTTAGGGTTCCATGTAGTGCAATAGATATTTGAAGAGAGGTCTTCAGAAATCTTCAGCTGCACCTTTGATTCTGTAAGATTTATATATGGTTCAGGAAGTCGCCATTTGTACTTTAGAAAGCGACTATCTGCTGGCCCGTGACATGAAACTGTGATGTTTTCACCATCAAAAGAACAGTTGAGATGAGGCTGTGGAAGTTTCTCTAGGGAGAAAAAAAAATCAAGCAAGTTATGAATCAGAACAGAAACCGACGTGTGCTCCAATTACATTTAAAAATGCCATTTTGGACCCACGTGTACAAAAATATTTACAGCCACTCTCTTTGTGGTGACAAAGAACTAGAAATTGAGGGGATACCCATAAGTTGGGGAATGGCTGAATAAGTTGTGGTATAGGAATGTAATGGAATACTATTATGCTATAAGAAATGAGGAGCAGGCAGATTTCAGAAAATCCTGGAAAGACTTAAGTGGACTGATGCTGAGTGAAGTGAGCAGAACCAGGAGAACACTGTACATGGTAACAGCAACACAATAGGATGATCAGCTGTATTTACAATGATTCAAGACAATTACAAAGGACTCATGATGGAAAATGCTTTCCACATCCAAAAAAAGAACTATGGAATTTGAGTGCGGATTGAAGCATACTATTTTTACTTTTGTTATGTTTTTTTTTCTTTTTTGAGGTTTTTCCTTTTTGTTCTGATTCTTTTTTCACAACATGACTAACATGGAAATGTTTAATGTGATTGTAGATATATAAGCTATATCAGATTGCTTGCCATCTTGGGGAGGGGGGAGGGAAGGGAGAAATATTTAGAACTCAAAATCTTATAAAAACAAATGTTGAAAACTATCTTTACATGTACCTGGGGGAAAATACTATTAGAATTGAAAAGGGGGGGGGCGGGGAAATAAATGATGAGCAGGCAGATTTCAGAAAAACCTGAAAAGACTTGCATCACCTAATGAAAAGTGAAGTGAGCAGAACCAGAAAAACATTGTACACAGTAACAGCAACATTGTACGATGATCAACTATGATCGACCTGGATTTTCTCAGCAATACAATGAGCCAAAACTATTCAAAAGGCTCATGATGGAAAATGTTAACCATATCCAGAGAAAGAACTAATGAAGTCTGAATGCAGATTAAAGCAGACTATTTTCAATTTCTTTTCTTTTTTTCTTTTTGTAGTTTTTTCCCTTTTATTCTGTGTCTTCTTTCACAACACAATTTATATGGAAATGTTTTAAATTACTGCACACATATATAACTGATATCAAATTATTTACCATCTTATGGAGGGGAGAAGGAAGGCAGGAAGGAAAAAAATTTGACCACAAAGTTTTATTTTTAAAATGGATGTTTAAAATTGTCTTTATATGTAATTGGAAAAAATAAAATACTATTTAAAAGAAAAAAATACAAGAGACAGTGGGTAGTAGTGAAGAGAGTGGCTGTGGAGCTACTTACTTCAGACTCCTCATGCCTGTGGATTCTTAACCTCTCAATTCTCACAACTGTCTAAGACTGTAAAGTGCAGACAAAAGGTACCAACCTATCCCAGTGGGGCAAGTTTCTTCTATAGCCGATCAGGAGTGCCCTATAGTACTGAAATTACAAGTCCCTCTATTTCCTTCCCTATTTACAAATCAATAATGAGCTTTTGCTTTCCTTATAAGCTCAGGAGTGCATAAAGAGAGTTCCCTTCCCTTAGCACCAGAGGAAAGAATCCTCTTTTTTGCATGATTTGGAAACTCCTTCGGCCAGAGCAGATAAGTTGATAGCTCATGGTGTCTGGCCACTGGGGAGGGTTTCTGCATCCCTTCTGTCTGAGGATCTGCAAGACTAGCTAGCTGTACACATAAACCAAGTCTGCTGAAAGTAAATTCAGCAATCTTCCCATTGCACCAAACTACCTCCTTTGTACTTATATCTTCAGTCCTTAGCATAGTATCTGGCACACAGCAAGAGCTGAATAATTCCTTTTTCATTCATTCAATCATTCATTCACAGGTTTAGTCTTATTGTTTTAAGTAGTAAAATAAGAACCTGTTATGTGGGATAAATATTACACACTAAGCTACTGCCACTTGTTCACAATTGATAATTGCTAAATTAATTTGCCAGACTACCCAATTATTTTGCAAGGAATGGAGCAAAGGTCATGTGGGTAGATTCTGAGACTAGGGAAAGTCTAGGATGTTAGGGTGTTGCCCAGGTTGTACCTAAGGTTCCTTTAGCCAGGAGGTCAAGATTAAAGAGGACCTCAAAAGCCTCTGTATTTATTCCCTCTGTTGAAATAACTGAGCTTAGCATACAACAGGAATAATTACAAAGCTAGCAAGCTACCAGAAAGAAGGTTTCTTCACCCCATGCTTCCTTGGTCCAGGTGAACTCCTCCCCAACTGGGTTATTCCCTGGTCAACTGAAGATTCTTCCCAAAGTGGCCTTGTTCAGTGTCCTGGGGCTTCTGACCATAAAGGGCAACCTTTGTATCACCACCAGGGTAGGCAGTGTTCCAGGTCTCTGACCCCATTGGGTTTTATATCCCCAGATCCAAGTGGGTCTGCCCCCTTGCCCACAAATGAATTTATCTTAAAAAGTTGGTTTTGGGGGCAGCTAGGTGGCATAGTGGATAGAGTACCAGCCCTGGATTCAGGAGGACCCGAGTTCAAATCCAGCCTCAGACACTTAACACTTACTAACTGTGTGACCTTGGGCAAGTCACAACCCCAACTGCCTCACCAAAAGGAGAAGGAGAAGGAGAAGGAGAAGAAGGAGATGATGATGATGATGATTTTGAGGACACCTCTCCTACTGTGTGCCTAAGCCATTACTAGGGTCAATGTCTACTGGGGGAACCAAAACAGCCAAGCTGGTGGGATGAAGGGACTATGGGTTTGCAGGAAAGAATCAGAAGGAAAATAAGAAATGCTAAAAATAGATTCCTTAGGCTTTCAAGCTAGAAGAGACCTCAAAGATCCCATTAGATTGTGAGTTTCTTAGGGACAGGAACAAGAATCATATTTTTTCTTTTCTTTGTAGCCACAGCACTTAGTACAATGCCTGGCACATAGTAAGTAGTTAGTAAATGCTTTCTGACTGATCATCTACTTCAAATCTCTCAGTTTTTACATTTATATGAGATTAAAGCCTAAAGATTTGCCCAATGGAATTGACTTGCCCCAAATCCCACAGAGAGTAACAGAGCAGGAATTGGAACTCAGGACTTCCTTTACTTCGCCATTTGGCAGAAGTCAAGGACTGCCAGTCACTGATCTACAGTATGTAGACTGGCATCCACATCCCTCCAGCCCCATGTCGCCAGTGTCCCCCATGTGTATCACTAAGAGGCAATGGGATGCCTATCAAAACAGTTAATTCCCCAACACATCCTGCTGTCCAGGACAGCTTGGCTTTCTTACCACTCCCACAGATAGCCTCTGTTAATGCTGTCCCTCTCTGCCTTAAAAATCCATCTGGTCTCCTTTCTACCATTTCGACTTAAATTCCAAACCAAGCTATGAAATGAGGGCATTGGACTGATGGTCTCTGAAGTCACTCCCTGCTGTGATCCTATAAGGGCAAGGACTGTGCTAGGGATAAACAATCCCTGTCTTCACAGAACCTGGATTCTACTGGGAGGGATGTGGAGTGGGGAATATGACATACATAAGTGACTTGCCCAGAATCACACAACTAGCAAGTGTTTTGAGGCCATTTGAACTCAGGTCCTCCTGATTTCAGGGCTGGTGGTTTATCCATTGTGGCACCTACCTGCCCCCATGAAGTTGTGTTTTTTTTTAAATGTATAACTATTTTTCAACTATATAATTGTTTCATTTGTAATTATATATGCTTTATTTTATGCATGTAAAAACATTATCCCAGAAGGGATCTGTAAGTTTCATTTGTATGTCAAAGGGGTCTATGACACAAAAACAGATTAAGAACATGACTTCCCAATTTGGAATTGTGCAAATAAAGTGACTGAAATGTCTATATCCTTTAACTCATAGATTGCTGGGCTTTTATCCCAAGGAAGCTGTTGATAAGAAGAAAGTCCCCATACACTTCAAAATATTTACACTATCACTTTTTTGTGATAGTTAAGAATTGGAAACAAAGTAGATGCCTGTCAATTGGGGAAAGACTAAACAAACTGTGGTACATGAATATAATGGATTATTATGATGCTCTAAGAAATGATGAAAACAGAAAAGCAAAGAAAAAGCTACATGAACTGATGCAGAAGTCAAGTAAGCAGAACACAGTAGATAGTTAAATGCCCGTTAATCATATAATGTTTAACTAACATTTAATTAATAATTAATTTCATATATTAATTGTTGAATAAAACAATACACACAATGACTCCAAAGTAAACAAAAAGAACAACCATACACAAAAATAAAAAGTAAATGTTGCAAAATTATAAAGAACAAGCATGGCTTGAAAGAAAATAGATATATGAGAACCACTCCCAACCTACCCCTTCAGCGAAGGGTAAAGACCATTGGTATTCTGAACCTGTAAAGAGGTGAGAAAACTGAAGGACAGGGCAGGGAAGGGACTTTTAGAGGAATGTATAGATTGGGATTTGGGAAGGCAGGGGAAGAGGATGGAGAGGAACTTTTGTAGGGGTGTTGCATGTTTTCAGACTTTCAATGTAGTGATCAGTTGTATTGATTTTTCCTTTTCTTTCTCCTTTTTTTTGTCTTTTTAAAAATGCTTTTAAAAATGGCATAGTTCTCTGGGAGAAGAAGGACACTGAGGAAACTATTTTAATTAAAAAAAAACCAAGAAATCAATAACTGATGGGGCATCTCTTTTTCACTGGCAATTCACAGCATCAATCTCTCTACAGGAAGACCTTTGGTGTGTTAGGTGGCCCCACTATGGAGATGTGTAGGAGGGCTTGGACAAGAGTATGAGAATCGGCATAGCACACTGAGTAAAAGACAGCTTCCCTTAGGAAAATTTGGATACCAGCCCATCTCTGACACAGACAGGCTGTGTGGAAACAAAGCACCTCTCAGCGGGCATGGCATCTCTCCAAAACGATAAGTTGAGGAGAAGGCTGTGATCTGACTTGGTAAAGGGAGTTTTCTCATTGGGATTTCCACATGAGAAAGAAATCCTGGGGTCAGAAAAAATGGACCAAAGTAGGATATGTTGAAATTTAAAGGGAGTGCCCAGAACAATGATGTCATGAATCCATCAAAACCTTATTGTATTACACAGAATTTAATACAGTATTACTCATATGGTATTATAATCCATGTTCCTAAGGTGTAGCTCAGTAGACAAAGCACTGGGCCTGGAGTCTAAGCCTTCCTCTGACACTTACTAGCTGTGTGACCCTGAGCAAGTCACTTAGCCTCTGTCTGACTCAGGTCTCTCATCTATAACTAGGTCTAATACTATAGCATGGGGTTGTTGTGAGGACCGAACAGGAATATATGTAAATAGCTTTGCTAATTTTAGAGTATAATAGAAATGTCAGGTGTTATTATTTGCTTTTATTATTATTAAACACACCAGCACAAAGACCAATATTCCAAATACTGGCAAAATCTTTTCAGAGAATCTCACTAAAACTGACTGATGCCAGATAACTTTTTCATTAAAATATACAAATATAATTGCAGGGTTCCAGATCCCATTTCCTCCAATTCTGGATTTTTCAGATTACTCTAGATCTTTATATATGACACTCATTCTTTCAGAGACACACCTTGATCCTCCTGGAAAACAATCATCGTAACCACCCGCTGGCTCAGGGTCACCTGGCAAGGAAATAGGCTAGGGGCTGACTTCATGACTAAAAGATGAAATAATTAACCTATTCATAAGTGCTTATAATTAATTAATACAACTCATTTCTCATTAAGAAAAGAGAGTTACATGCATAACTCTAAAAGAAATGCCTGAATTAGTCTATTTAAAGGTATTACTGCAATTCAGATTGAGGGCAAAGTACTTCATCTCACTTATATGAACAATCCTTCAGTGCAGTGAGAAGGAAAAACAATGCCAGAATTAGCATCTCTTTGCAGTATAGGATTTCTCACTCGGAGAGGCCCTTTAAGCACTGGGGTGAAGTGGAAAGAGAGTGTGATTAGGATTCAGAGAACTTGGCTTCAAATCCAATCTCTGCCACTTGATACCTTTGTGACCTTGAAAGTCACATAACTTCTCTAGGCCTTGGTTTCCTCCTAAAATGTGTGGTTGGACAAGATGACCTCAAGTTCCTTTACAAAAGCAGCTAGATGGCGCAGTGGATAAAGCACTGGCCCTGGATTCAGGAGGACCTGAGTTCAAATCCAGCTTGACACTTGACACTTACTAGCTACGTGACCCTGGGTAAAGTCACTTAGCCCTCATTGCCTCGCCCCCCCCCCCCAAAAAGTTCCTTCACAGCTCTAAATCAGAAATTCCAAGTGTGCTGATAAATATTTAATAATCAGCTCTTGAAAAACTAGGAAATATTTTTAAATGCTCTGTTTAGTATGGCATTCAAAGCCCTTCTTAACCTGCCCCCTTATACCCCCCAAAGTCTACTTATACCTTATTCCCTGCCACATATTCTCCAATGCAGTGACACTGGCCTCCCAGCTGTTCCACAAACAAGATGCTCCACGTCTCAGGTCTGGATATTTTTTCTCAATGTTCTCCCTGCCTAAAACACTCTCCCCTCCTCTGCCCTAACTACTGACCTTCCTAGTCTCCTTTAAGAGCCAGCTATAGGGGGCAGCTAGGTGGCGCAGTGGATAGAGCACCGGCCCTGGAGTCAGGAGGACCTGAGTTCAAATCCGGCCTCAGACACTTAACACTTACTAGCTGTATGACCCTGGGCAAGCCACTTAACCCCAATTGCCTCACTAAAAAAGCAAAAAACCAAAACAAAACAAAAAAAAGAGCCAGCTATAATCCTACCTTCTACAGGAAACCTTTCCCACCCCCCATTTAATTCCAGTGTTTTCCCTCTTTTAATTATTTCCTATCTATCCTCTATACAGCTTCCTTTGTATATATTTGTTTGCATGTTGTCTCCCCCATTAGATCATAATCTTTTTGAGGGCAGGGACTTATCTTTTGCCTCTTTTTGCATCCCTATTGCTTAGCACGGTGCCTGACACATAATAGGCACTTAATCAATGCATTTTCTCCATCAGTTTCTGAAGTCTAGACTAGTGGCATCAAACATTAATAGACATGGATCTCTAGAGGTCCCATATTGACTTAGAAAACCAGAAGTCAACAGTATTATGATGTATTGTGTTTTTCTGTATTTTCATTCATTCAAAATTCATTTCATTATTTAGTTAACCACGTCCAATTACGCTTTAGTCCAGCTCAGGCAGCACTCACCTACTGGCAAGTTTGGTACCTCTGGTTTAGACAAACAATAAACAATAAGTCAAAACCTGACTTATAGCTTTGGCAATTTCCCAGGTGTAACTGCTCACACTGAAAATCTAACAATCAGCTCTATCTGGGCATGAGCTGGCTCCCACATACCTCTGTATGCTTCGCCCAGGAAGGGACTTAAAAGTAGCCTCAAGGAGGCAGAGAATAGAAATTATGACAAAGAAAGCAAGTCGAAGTCACAGGTGAAATGGGAGATTGCCTACATGGTATAATTCGAAGGATCCCAAGAAGCCCCCACAGAAAAATCCAAAACTCTCTGCTAAAACATTCTGCCCTAAGAGAGTCATTCCTTTGAATAAGCATCTTATTAAAAAAAACAGGGGCAGCTAGTTGGCGCAGTGGATAGAGCACCAGCCCTGGATTCAGGAGGACCTGAGTTCAAATCTGGCCTCAGACACTTGACACTCACTAGCTGTGTGACCCTGGGCAAGTCACTTAACCTCAATTGCCTCACCACCCACCCCCAAAATAATAAAATAAAAACAAACACATAGTCCTTGAAGGATCAATTCTCCCTCTCTCTGTTAACGGCACTGTCATTCTTCCAGCTACCCAGGTCTGACATCTCAAAACCCACTCTGGCTCTGCCTTTATTGCCCATGCGCAACTGATCTGTCTCTTCTGCCTTGATCTTGCCCAACCTTTTCTGTGCCCTTATCACAGCCACTGGTCCTTCAAATATCTTTCTAGCTTTATGGACGGTTAGAAGTGATGGTCCAACTAGTCCCACACCTTAATTTTGTATATGATGATATGTGAATCTAGCCTCATGCATTTATTAGTTGTGTGACCTTGGATAAGTCACTTATCCTCTGTCAGCCTCAGTTTCCTCATCTGTAAAATGAGGAAAATAATAGCACCTACCTCCCAGGGTAGTTGTGATGATCAAATGAGATGATATTTCTAAGACACTTAGCACAATAAGTGCTAAGCACGTAGTAGTCACTTAATGTTTATTTCCTTCCTTTTTTTCTTTTCTTTTTTTTTTTTTCAGGCAACGGGGTTAAGTGACTTGTCCAGGGTCCCACAGCTAGTAAGTGTCAAGTGTCTGAGGCCAGATTTGAACTCAGGTACTCCTGAATCCAGGGCCAGTGCTTAACCACTGCGCCATCTAGCGCATCTAATATCCTCTCCTCTTTCAGATCCCTGATACCACTCTCGGTTTTCTGTTGTTTCAACAAAAAACCACAGGGAAGTACCAAGACCACGTGGCCAGAGGGACAGATCTAGGACTGTGATCTTGGTGGCTTTCTTCCAAGAAGGCCTAGAGCTCTTTCCACTCCATCAGGCGTCCTTGTTATTCTGATCTATTACCCTTGTTCTAACTACTTTCTTCCTTCCTCAGTTTAGGCTCGGGATTTAACCACCTCAGGCATGATTTGTCCTCCATCCTGGAATCCCCTAACAGCCTGTCCCCTGCTTTCCACTTGCATGGGCAGGTCTAGAACTATTCTTAGGTCTCCCAAACAGAATTCTGCCTTCAGAGCATCACATATCCTCCCCTACTCAGGGGGCTTTAGGCAAGGTGGAAGGGGGAATCTGCCCATTTCATATGTGGATCATTCCATTTCTCTCAGAGTGGAGAGTCTCTTTTTGGGTATGGGTTGGCTTAGATGGAGATCTCTCTGAGGTCTTCTCAGAGAGTCTGTGACTGGGGACAGTGTAAACATTTTTGTGTTTCCAAGATGGAGAAAGATCACAGGAGGTGAGGAGGCTGAGAAATTGAGAGGTCAAGGCTGGAAGAGGAAAGGGGTTGGGGAGATAAGACAAGAAGCCAGGTAGTGAATTTACTAGGGAGAAGGGAAAGGGGAATGGAGGTCCACAGAAGAAAGCAACAAGGATCTAGATGATAGGTAGATGGAGGGAGGAAGAGAGACATAGAGACAGACATAGAAAGGGTATTTATTAAATGCTTACTATGTGCCAAGTGGGCTTCTAGGTGGCAGAGTGGAGAGAGTGCCTGGCCTGTAGTCGGGAAGACTCATCTTCCTCAATTCAAATTCAGCCTCAGACACTTACTAGTGGTGTGACCCTGGGAAAGTCACTTGCCCGAAGGAAAAAAAAAAAAAAGACTGTAATGGATTACTAGACATCATGTCCCAACTGGATGCCTTTGCCCTGGCAGGGACCTATGCCTTCAATACTCAGTTCCCTCACACGTGGCTCTGAGCTTTCCTCATTTCTTCAAGTCTCTGTTCAAATTTCACTTTGAGTAAGAGGCCTTCTGAGGTTCCTCAGCTGCCACTGCCTTCCCCTTCCAGATTTACTCCCATCCATTCTTTTTTGGGGGGTAGGGGGCGGGCAATGAGGGTTAAGTGACTTGCCCAGGGTCACACAGCTAGTAAGTGTCTGAGGCCACATTTGAACTCAGGTCCTCCTGAATCCAGGGCCAGTGCTTTAACCACTGCGCCACCTAGCTGCCCCCTCCCCACCATCGATTCTTCCATATACGTACATGCTATCTCTTTCTTTTGAACGTGAGCTCCTTTTGGGACAGGGATGACAGTTTTTTGGGTTTGGGGTTGTTTATTTTGTTTTGGTTTTCTTTGTGTCCTCAGCATTTAGCACAGTACTTGACACAGTCATCGCTCAATAAATGCTTGTTGATTGACTGAATGGACTAAAAATCCTCTCAGGTCCCTTCTTACTCTGAGATTTTTGAGGATTCCTAACTGAGGCAGAGTCATCTTCTCTCTAGCTTCTTCTGCCTCACAGGGCTTAGACCGAGACCTACTTTTCACTTAGAAACCCATCAGCTCCCAATCCAACCATTCTGGAGAACAATTTGGAACTCTACCTAAAGGGTACCACTACTGGGTCCGTGTCCCAGAGAGATCATAAAAAAGGGAAAAGGATCCACATGTACAAAATATTTATAGCATCTCTCTTTGTGATGGCAAAGAATTGGAAATCAAGGGGATGCCCATCAATTGGGGAATGGCTGAATAAGTTGTGGTGTATGAATGTAAGGGCATAGTATTGGGCTGTAAGAAATAAGGAGCAGGAGGAGTTCAGAGAAACCTGGAAAGACTTGAGTGAAGTAAGCAGAACCACAGTCACAACAACGCTGTGTGATGATCAGCTGTTTTAGACTTGGCTCTTCTCAGCAATACAATGATCCAAGACAATGCCAGAAGACTCATGCCAGAAAATGCTCTCCACATCCAGAGAAAGAGCCATGGAGTCTGAATGCAGATGGAAGCATGCTGCATTCATTTTTGATGCTCTTTTGTTTCTTCTTTCTTGTGCTTTTTCCCTTTTGCTCTGATTCTTCTTTCACAACATGACTCATATGTTCATGTGTTTAACATGACTATACTGTATAACCTATTTCAGACTGCTTGCTGTCTTGGGGAAGGCAGGGAGGAAGGGAGAAAAATGTGGAAGTCGAAATCTTACAAAAATGAATGTTAGGGGCAACTAACTAGGTGGCGCAGTGGATGAAGCACCGGCCCTGAATTCAGGAGGACCTGAGTTCAAATCCAGTCTCAGACACTTGACACTTACTAGCTGTGTGACCCTAGGCAAGTCACTTAACCCTCATTGCCCTGAAAAAAAAAAAAGAATGTTGAAAGATATCTTTACATGTAATTAGA
Organism: Dromiciops gliroides; assembly: GCF_019393635.1. NCBI lineage: Eukaryota > Metazoa > Chordata > Mammalia > Microbiotheria > Microbiotheriidae > Dromiciops > Dromiciops gliroides. The sequence continues at coordinate 445,112,294 of NC_057864.1, forward strand.
AAAAATAAAATACTATGGGGGGGGGAGTGAGGCAATGAGGATTAAGTGACTTGCCCAAGGTCACACAGCTAATAAGTGTCAAGTGTCTGAGGTCGGATTTGAACTCAGGTCCTCCTGAATCTAGGGCCAGTGCTTTATTCAGTGTGCCACCTAGCTGCCCAAAAAACAAAATACTATTAAGAAAAAGAAGAAACATTGCCTCATCACCACAAAATATTTGTTTCCTATTAAATATTTCTCAGTTAGGTCAGTTAGACCTAAATGGAACAAGAGAGAAAAAAAATTATATCATACTTGTGTGTGTGTATATATATATATATAAACCCTGAGCTTGCAACCACTTTTTAGAAGTTTCCTAGAACAAGGATGGGTTTTCCCCAACACTCAACTCATAACCCACAGTCAAGCAGCAGCAACAAGCCCTGGGTACATTTTTGGTAGTCCCAGCCATGGTCTGAATGAGTTTAGCACACACCCATACCTGGAACTGAGCTCACAGAAATGCAGAGAGCAATGCCTTTTTGTCAGAAGCAGCGCCATCTGTCCCATACCCATTCTCCTTCTCATGCCCTAGCTCACCAAGAAGACCACAGATTTTAGATGATCAAGCATTTCGGTATGCAACAGTACACAGAGTAGGAAGCAGGCAAGAGGGAAGTGGATTGCCCATCTTGCTTTTAAGGGCCTCTGAGCCATTTTCAGAGAAGTCAGAATGGCCCAACCGAGTGGTCCACGTGTCGCCAGTACATAGAGGCTATTTCTGAGACACACTTCACTGACTCCGGCCTGCCAGCCATTTGAAAGCGAGAGACATGGATTTAGAAAGTATGTCAGCTTCAATGGGTGGGGGAAAAATGATCTTGGGCCAGAAGAGCTGGCCCCTCTGATGCTGAGGCCCACAGGAATTCCTGGTACGTCTGTAAAGAATATAACATAACAGCTACAGGAAGCTTTTGGTTTGGCCTGAGAAATGTTTAAAAATATAGAAGAAAGAAACAAATGTTTAAAATGTTAAATAATAAAACATATCAGATAATAAAATAATAAATGTATAATATATAACAATAAAATATTAAATAATAAAAATGAAGCAAAAAAAAGAAATATTGAAGAAAGGTGGAGTGGGCAGGAGCTTGACCATTACTGGATATATGCAAGCAGAGGGTGGGTGATTCCCTGTCAGGAATACAATGGAAGGGACTTCTTTTCTGGGCAGGAGGTGGGATTAAACGTCTGCAAACCCTTTGAACCCTGAGATTTTCAGAGAGGAGAGGGATTTCTTATTCCCATATGGGTTAGGCTAGTTGATCTCTGAGGTCCCTCTGAGATTCTGTAATTATCTGTTATACAGAGTAGTCATGCCTAAAAATCTGACCACCAACAGTAGGTGACGACAGTGGAGGGAGGATTTGGAGGCAAGAAAAACCAGTGAGGTTTCACCGTAGCCCTTTGCTGGCTCTGTGACCCTGAGCAAATCAAGGAATCTCTGTGCTTCAATTTCCCAATTTGTAAAATGAGAAGGTTGGATCTGATGTCTTGTAAAGGCCTTTCCAGATCCAAATGGATAATTCTCAACAGGAGCTAACATTTATATAGTGTTTTAAGGTTCATAATATGCTTTACTCCATATATTGTTACTTCATTTGGACCTCAGAATAGTTCTGTGAGGTAGTTTCTATCATTATTCCCATTTTACAGATGAGGAGACTGAGGGTTGGAGAAGTTTCATGATTTGCTCAGGGGTATGTGAGTATATCAGAGGTAGGATTTGAACTCTCTCTCTTTTATTTTTTTTATCGTAAAAGTATTTTATTATTTTCCAGTTACATGTGAAGATAGTTTTCAACATTTGTTTTCATGAGATTTTTAGTTCCAAAATTTTCTCCCTCCCTTCCTTACCTCCTCCTCCCCAAGAAAGAAATCTGATATAGGTTATACACATACAATCACATTAAACATATTTCTGTATTAGTCATGTTGTGAAAGAAGAATCAGAACACAAGGGAAAAACCTCAGAAAAGAAAAGAAAAAAACAACCAAAAAATAGAAACAGTATGGTTCAATCTATATTCAGAATCCACAGTTCTTTTTTCTGGATGTGGAGAACATTTTCCATCATGAGTTCTTTGGAACTGTCTTGGGTTCATTGCACTGCTGAGAAGAGCCAAGTCTATCACAGTTGATCATCACACAATGTTGCTGTTACTGTGTACAGTGTTCTCCTGGTTCTGCTCACTTCACTCAGCATGAGACCACTTAAGTCTTTCCAGGTTTTTCTGAAACCAGTCTGCTCATCATTTCTTATAGCACAATAGTGTTCCTTTACATTCACATACCACAACTTGTTCAGCCATTCCCCAATTGATGGGCACCCCCTCGATTTCCAATTCTTTTCCAAGAACCCTGATTCTCTTAACTCTGAGTCCAGCGATCTTTCCACTGTACTACATTGTCTTAATGAGTCTAGAGTCCTTGACACTAGAATTTCATTTAGGAAATTTTATAGCATTTCCTATCCCAAGTTGCTTGCTGCCCTTAGCATCCCTAATTCTCTGAGGATTGCTACGTGGTCACAAAGCACAGAACATCACGACCTCAAAAAAAAAAAAAATCCAAGTTACTGGTGACCCAAAGATCAATGGAAAGAGATATGGTGGGGATAAGTAAACTGAAACCAATATGATATTTGTAAGAATAGGTTATCTCTGTCAAAGTGAAGCCAGTCATGTAGAGACTGAGAGAGAACAGATGGATAGCCTAAAGGGAAGGCCTGCAATGTGTTAAGTGGATGTGAGGATTTACACAAAGATATGGGCAAGAATCCTAGAAATCCAGATTTAGATCTGGAAGCAACCTTCCCAGGACATTTGGTACAATTCTCTCATTTTACTGAAGAGGGAATTTACTCTCTCACTCTATGCTGGACACTTGACCAACCTCAGGGGATACAAAGAATGGCAAAACATGATCCCTGACCTCAAAAAAGTTCTCATTCTAATAGGGGAGATATGGAAAAAAAAACCACCTTTGTGTGTGTACCTATATCTATATCTATACTACATCTATCCATATCCATATCTATTCTATTTCTATTTCACCTATATCTATTCTATATGTATATCTAATCTATTTCTATATCTACTCTATATTTATATACATACATGCACATATGCACACATACATACATACAACTAGGACACCTTGGTAGCACAATGGAGAGAGCTGGACCTGGAGTCAAGAAGACCCTAGTTCAAATCCAGCCTCAGAGACTTAGTAGCTGTCTGACCCTGGGCAAGTCACTTAACCTTTGCTTGCCTCAGCTTTTGAATCTGTAAAATGGGAGTAATAATAGCACTTACCCCTCAAAGTTGTTCTGAGGATCAAATGATACAGTGGCTGTAAAATAGTGCAGTGCCTGGCACACAGGAAATGCTACAGAAATATTAGCTACTATTATAATTATCATGCCTGTGATGTAAATGGAAGGCAATCTCAAGTGGAAGTGGGAGGATTTGGGAGAAGAGAAGGAGAAAGACTGGTAAAAGTCTCCTGCAAAAGGCTGGATTTGAGCCAAGTCTTGATAGAAGGCCAGGAATCCAGGAAGAAGTGAGGAGAAAGAGCATTCCAGGCATGGAGAAGAGCCAGTGATAATGCTTGGAGTCAGAAGATGGACATGGGGAGCAGCCAGAGAGCCGCATAATTAAGTGATAGAGTACACAGAAAGAGAGGGTGGTTGACAGTGTTCAAAGCCACAGAGAGATCAACGAGGACAAAGTTTAAGAAAAGGTCATTAGATTTGGCAATCAAGAGATCATTGGTAACTTCAGGGAGAATCATTTCAGCTGAATGATGAAGATGGCCAGACTATAGATTATTAAAAAGAAAGAAAGTGAAAGTACTGAAAATGCACAGCTTTCTCAGGGAATTTGGTCATCAAAGGGAGAGAAATAGAGGATATTAGCAAGCAGAAACGGTAGGATCAAGTGAGGATTTATATTTGAAGATGGAGAAGACTTGGGCATGTGCACAGGCGAAATGGAAGGAGCCAGTAGTGAGGGAGAGTGATGAGTCATAATCGAGTGGGGATGACAGAGGGAGCAATCTGCTGGAGAAATCTGGATGGAATGGGACAAAGAGTGAATGTAAAGGGCTGATAAGGAAAAGGACCACCTGGGAAACAGAGGTGTAGGAGGAAATGGTAGGGGAAGAAATCTGAGTGAGATGAGATGAACAGGAGATGAGAAGGAGCTATTGACAAATGACATTTTCGTGGTGAAGAATGAGGCCAGCTTCTCAACTAAGAATGCGGGGTGAGATGGTACCCTGACAGGCTTAAGGAGAGATGAAAAAGGCTGGGACAGGGGCAGCTAGGTGGCCCAGTGGATAAAGCACCGGCCTTGGATTCAGGAGTACCTGAGTTCAAATCCGGCCTCAGACACTTGGCACTTACTAGCTGTGTGACCTTGGGCAAGTCACTTAACCCCCACTGCCCCACAAAAAAACCCCCAAAACAAACAAACAAAAAAAAGGTTGGGACAGCCATTCGTGTGAAAGGATATTAAATCAGAAAAATTTCCTTTCTGCAGTGAGGTTGAGATTTTGCAACATCAGTTTGTAGTGACCCGAGTCAGGACTGTCATTACCTTCCATCTTGCCAGGAATTCCAGCTGAGTGAGAATGGTTGGACAAGTGATTTAATCTTTCAGGATCTCCATTTCCTCAACTATAAAACCAAAGATGGCCTCCAATCTCCTTTCCAGCTTGAGAGCTATGATCTCAAGATCCTTTTTCTTCTCCACTCAGGGATGTCACTGTCAGGACCCACTCGTACCAGTTCAATCAATCAGTAAGCATTTACTAATCATCCATGGTGCAGCTAGGTGGTGCAGTGGAGAAAGCGCCTGGCCTAGAGTCAGGAAGACTCATCTCTGGCCCATTCAAATCTGGCCTCAGATGTTTACTAGCTGTGTGACCCTGGGCAAGTCATTTAACCCTGTTTACCTCAGTTTCCTCATCTGTCAAATGAGCTAGAGGAGGAAATGGCAAACCACTCCAGCATCTTTGCCAAGAAAACCCCACATGGGGTCACAAAGAGTCAGAGATGAATGAAAGTGACTAAACAACATAGCTATCTACTATGTAACAGACACTAGAGATACAAACAATCTCTGACTTCAAAGAGCGTACGTTCAATCAGTGGACACATACTTTTCCCCACACCATCCCAAAACAAAGGATTGGAAAGCTCCGAGAAAAGGAACCCTCGTCTGAAAATATCTTGTATGTGTCAAATCTTTCTCATTCCCATAATCATTCGTTGTAAAGGTCTCTTAAAATAATGGGAAATGTATCATTTTCATTATTGATATAAAATCCTTCACTGAAGTCTAGTGGGTATAGTGTGGTATGGCATGGTGTGGCGTGGCAGCGTCCCCAAGGGTGTTGAAGATTCTACTGGTCAATTTCACATTCTAGTCGATTTGACCAAGCAGGAAGGGCTTCGGGTGTGATGAGTGCTGTCTAAGGACACTTTACAGATATAGACAGACTTATTACCAAAAACCAGATCACCAGGAGATGAAAGGTTTTGTCCACAACAGCTCACAGATTTATTGCCAAAGGATGGGGGTGGGGGTGCGGGTGCTGCAATTTTCATGGGTGGAGAGAGAGTGCCCACATCGGGAAAATCAAAGAGCCCCCCAGTCTGGAGTCCAAAACAAGTCTATAAAATGAATGTGCTACTTACCGATAACATAAAGAAATGTCTTCTCACTTTCCGAAAGGTCTGATGACTCTATTTCATACTGGCCTTCGTCAGATGCTGTTAAATTTTGGATGGTAAAGTTACCAAACTGGTCTAATGTTGCTCTTCCTTGAAAGGACCCAAAGAATGCAAAATCACCATGCTCTGACCATTCTGCTACTTTATCTTTCCCTTTCTTCCAGGTAATATCTTTAAATGCTGTTTTTTCCAATGGCGAAAGTGTAATATTATTGTTCCTGAGACCAAATATATTCTTGGAGTCACATCTTCCCACGTCTATGAAAAAGAGGAGGAGAGAGATGAGATAAAACCCAATAAACACATTGATAATACAGTCACCCCTTCTGAAATGCCACTCTCAGCCCCAGTCAACATAAATGATCTTTAGTCTAGGAAGCCAACATCATCACCAACTGATTGCTCACTCTGTTTCAGAACCAGAAGGCATTAGATAGCACCTTTTCCACACGTGTGGGGAAAATGAGACAAACTGTTTTTGGCACATGCTGATAAGCCACCATCCATCCATTCAAGTGCTTCCTGCTTCCAGGCAAACAATGCAGTTAAAAGGGAAATTATCAAGCTCCAAAAATGGGTGTTAAGCTTTCTTTTTTTCTTTTTTCTTTTTTTTTTTTAAAGCAACATGGCTAATATGGAAATGTTTTACATGATTTCACGTGTCTAATCGATCTTATTGTTTGGCTTCTCAGTGGGAGAGACTGGATGAAGGGAGAGATTTCAGAACTCAAATTTGTTTTTAATGTGCTGGTTTTTTTCCATAAAAGTATTTTATTATTTTCCAGTTATATGCAGAGATAGTTTGCAACATTTGTGTTTATAAGATTTCTAGTTTCATTTTTTTCTCCCTTCCTCCCCTCCCTCTACCCTCCCCAAGACAGCAAGCAATCCAATATAGGTTATATATGTATAATCACATTAAACATATTTCTGTATTAGTCATGCTGTGCAAGAAGAATCAGAGCAAAAAGGAAAAACCTCAAAAAAGAAAAAAAATAGAAATAGTATGGTTCAATCTGCATCTAGATACCACAGTTCTTTTTTTTTTTTTTTCTGGATTTGGAGAGCATTTTCCATCATGAGTCCTTTGGAACTATCTTGGACCATTGTATTGCTGAGAAGAGTCAAGTCTATCACAGCTGATCAACACACAATGTTGTTGATACTGTGCACAGTGTTCTCCTGGTTCTGCTCATCTCACTCAGGATCAAGAACTCAAAATTTTTTAAAAATTAAGTTATAAATTTAAGGGTGTTATTAATTTACATTATAAATTTAATTTAATTTAAGGGTGCTGAAGACAGATAATCAGCTGATGTTTCTCCCAAGAATAATCAGAATTTAAAGAATGAGGAGGAGGAGGAGGAAGAGAAAGAGGGCAAGATGAAGAGGAGGGGGAAGAGGAAGAAGAGAGGGAAGAGGGAAAAGGAAGAAAATTTGAATAGAATTAGGAGCCTTTTTCTTTTTCTTTTTTTTTTCAGAGCAATGAGGGCTAAGTGACTTGCCCAGCGTCACACAGCTAGTAAGTGTCAAATGTCCGAGGCCAGATTTGAATTTAGGTCCTCCTGAGTTTAGAGCTGATGCTTTATCCACTATGCCACCTAGCTGCTCCCTAGGAGCCTTTTTCAAAGTCTTTTTTTCGCATAGAAACTAATGTTCATAGATTTGTTCATTAGTCTATTTCTCTATTAGTATTTATTTTCCTATTCTATACTATCTCCTCATCAGTAATGAACTGCCCCAACATATAGCACTGGGTTTTGCAACCTTATAAATAAGTGGTTTCATCCCTCATTCTAGAGGACTGAAGATGAAGCATGCTAACCACCTGCTGTGGGGCAGCTAGGTGGCTCAGTGGATAGAACACTAGACCTGAGTCAGGAAAACCTGAATTCCAATAGGACTCCAGACACTTACTTGCTATGTGACCCTGGGCAAGTCACTTAATCCTGTTTGCCTCAATTTCCTCATGTGTCAAATGAGCTGGAGAGGGAAATGGCAAACCACTCCAGTACCTTTGTCACACACACACACACACACACACACACACACACACACACACACACAAGCGCGAGCGCACGCGCACAAAAAATCTGAAATGCCTGAACAACTATCACCTGCTGACAAGGAAATGAGGGACAACTCCATACTCAAGGTGCAGAATGAAACTACATAGGCCATCTCCTATGTCTGACTAGTTTGTATCAAAGGATTAAACTAGAAGAAAGACTGATTTCACTGGTAGAAGCAACACTTTACCCTCTCTTCAGTTTATTTGTTTAGTGAGTTACCTGGAGCATTGAGAGATTAAGTGATTTACCCAAGGTCACACAGCCAGTAAGTATCAGAAGCAAGACTGGAACCCAGGTCTTCTTGGACCTGAGGCTGGATTTCTATCCACTATGTCACACTGCCTATTCATCAAAATCATTATTTTTTCCCCTTTCTTTTTTCAGAAAAATAAGGGTTAAGTGACTTGCCCAGGGTCACACAGCTAGTAAGTGTCAAGTGTCTGAGGCCGGATTTGAATTCAGGTCCTCCTGAATCCAGGGCCAGTGTTTTATCCACTATGCCACCTAGCTGCCCCCCATCAAAACCATTATTAATAAAACCTTGGTCCATCTCTGACAACATAATTTAATTAAAAAAATAACACCTGGCATTTACATAATGCTTTTAATCTTGCAAAGGCCTTTTCAGACACAAAATAATTTGATTCTCATGAGAATCCTACCAGATAATCACTAACAGGTATTACCATCCCAATTTTATGAATGAGATGGCAGCTCAGAGATATGAAGCGATCTACTTATGTTTACACACCTGGATTTGAATCTAGGTCTTCTTTTTTAAAATCAATTTAAAATATTTATTTATTTATTTTTGGTGAGACAACTGAGGTTAAGTGACTTGCCCAGGGTCACACAGCCAGTAAGTGTCAAGTGTCTGAGGTCGGATTTGAACTCAGGTCCTCCTGAATCCAGGGCCGGTCCTTTATCCACTGCGCCACCTAGCCGCCAGAATCTAGGTCTTCTTAACGCCAAGTATACTAATCTATTCACTCTGCTATTCTGCTTGCCCTTCCCCGCCACCCCCCCCCAGCACTTATCTGCTAATTTACAATGCCAGTGTTGGGCAAATATTAGACTGGACCCACAGTGTGCTAGTCATTCACACTACCCAGTCATCTCAGCAAAATGTTCACCCTAGTAGGTGATCATGGCTGTAGGGGAGCTAGACACATAGCTAGATTTTATGGTTTGAGAGCAAGAGACACCCAGAGAGATAAATGTTTTACCATGAGCTGCCACTTATAGTAACAATTATTAGTATCTAAGTAATATGAGTGTACTAATAATGGTAAAGAGTATTACAGCTGCATGATCCCACTACTACTAATGAGCAGCATTGGTATTATTCTAGCTAGCCTAAATAGCACAAGGCTCTTTGGAGAAGATTTTCCACAGTAACTTAGCATCAAAGAAAGGCAACTGGGTTTTCATCTGGGCTCTCCCATTAATAGGGTACACAACACTGGGGAACCTCCGGCCTCATCTGCAAAATGGAAAAAGCTGGACTGTAAGGAGATAATTTACCAAACAGGGATTTGTATTTGGTTATGTTCTGTTTTGTAAAGAAACATAACACAAAGGATTTAGAACTGAGAGGGACCTAGAAGAAATCCACTCTAACTCCTTTATTTTAGAGATAAGGGAACGAAGGGAGACAACAGTTATGTGATTTGCCCAGAGTCACACAGCTAGACCATTGTCTGTGGCAGGATTTGAACACAGGCATTCTTAACTTCAAGGCTGATGACCTTTCCACTACACTATGCTGCCTTTCAATGTTGCCTTAATATTTTTATCAATGATTTGAATAAAGGCATAGATGGAATATTTATTAGACTAATACAGAATGTCAAATACCATACTCGTACAATATACTGTCATTATTTAAGAGAGTAAGCCCTTTGAAAATGCCATCTCCCCAATCTCTACCACTACTCCCAAGTGCCACCGAGGGGAGAGGCAAACTAGCCAATTGAAGCAAGAAGCCCTGACAAAAGAGAAAAGAGGTGGCATGTGCCAACAAAGGGGCCCATCATCCCCACCACCACTGACGCTAACCACTGACCAACACAGCTAAGTTCTAGAGACCAAGGAAGTGTCTAGTTGCACCATGACTTTTCTTCTAGACCACCACGTGGCCCCAAACCAGGGAGACAACCACTGTGAAGATATGACCTGGCAACTGTCTGTACTCAGCATCAACACCTTTGTCACTGTTGAGTGGTTCAACATAACAGATGTTATTTTGTTAGTGGAAATGACATTAAAGAAGGGATTTTACCACCTCCCTATTCTTGCGCCCTATGGACCACCAGGCCTTTCCATTCATCCTGCAAGTGGACCCTCTTCTATATGTCCTTTCCTTCTGTTAGAATGTGAGCTACTTGAGAGTAGGGACTATTTTACTTTTTTTTTTTTTAACTTTTGCTTTACACAAAGAAAATGCCTGATAAATGCTTCATTCATTTAGTTGCTAATGACATGAAGCTTGGGGTGGTAGTTAACACGCATCGGGATGAAAAAGAGATCTCCCTAAGCTGTGATGATCTCAGCCTAACAAGATTAAATTCAGTAAGCAGAGATATAAAATCTTATGAATTTTTAAAAAATAGTAACAAATTTAACAACTATAAATGGCATTACGATGGTAGAGAAATGGGGAGGAAGTACAGGTAGAAAGCAGTTGGGGGTGGTGGGGAATAGGGAGGAATCATAACTATAAAGCAGTCTGAGAGAAAAAGGCCTGGCCCTTTGATAAGTAGAGACCCAAGGTGACCTAAACCAATGAAGAGACCAACATCACCCAATTCAAATTAGGCATTTTCACTCCCCTTGAAGTCACAGCCAGTACCACAGATCCCAGAGTTAAGATGGATCAAGACCAATTCTGTCTGAAGCGAATCCAAAGATTGACCTTGTGCGAACCACTTCCTGTGACTCAGTCCTATTTCCTATCAGATTAGAATTGCATTTAAAAATAGCCTGATACCAGTTTTCTGATGAAGAAATCAAAGCTATCTATTGTCATATGAAAAAATGCTCTAAATCACTATTGATTAGAGAAATGCAAATTAAAACAACTCTGAGGTACCACCTGACACCTATCAGATTGGCTAATATGAGCAAAAAAGGAAAACAATAAATGTTGGAGAAGCTGTGGAAAAATTGGAACACTAATGCATTTTTGGTGGAGCTGTGAACTGATCCAACTATTCTGGAGAGCAATTTGGAATTATGCACAAAGAACTATAAAGCTGTGCATACCCTTTGACCCAGCAATACCACTATTGGGTCTTTTCCCCAAAGAGATCATAAAAAAAGGAAAAAGGATCCACATGTACAAAAATATTTATGGCTGCCCTTTTTGTGGTGACAAGGAATTAGAAATTGAGGGACTGCCCATCAATTGGGGAATGGCTGTACAAGTTGTGGTATATGAATGTAATGGAATTCTATTGTGCTATAAGAAACAATGAGCAAGAGGATTTCAGAGAAACCTGGAAGGATTTGCATGAACTGATGATGAGTGAATTGAGCAGAACCAGAACACTACACAGTATCATCAACATTATGTGTTGATCAACTGTGATAGACTTGATTCTTCTCAGCAATACAATGGTACAAGATAGTTCTGAAGGACTCATAATGGAAAATGCTCTCCAAATCCAGAAAAAAAAAAGAACTATGGAATCTAGATGCAGATTGAACCATACTATTTGGTGCTGTTGTTTTTCTTTTTTGAGGTTTTTACTTTTTGCTCTGATTCTTCTCTTATAACATGACTAATGCAGAAATATGTTTAATGTTATTGTACATGTATAACCTTTATCAGATTACTTGCTGTCTTGGGGAGGGAGGGAGGGAGGGAGGGAAGGGAGAAAAATTTGAAACTAGAAATCTTATAAAAACAAATGTTGAGGGGGCAGCTAGGTGGCGCAGTAGATAAAGCACTGGCCCTGGATTCAGGAGTACCTGACTTCAAATCCAGCCTCAGACACTTGACACTTACTAGCTGGGTGACCCTGGGCAAGTCACTTAACCCCCATTGCCCCGCAAAAAACCCCCAAAAAACAAATGTTGAGACCTATCTCTACATGTAACTGGAAAATAATAAAATATTTTTATAATTTATATACATATAACTTTTCAAATAAAACCTGGATACCATTTTTTTAAAATAGCCTGATACAAGAAAAACTTCACAAATCTACAAGCAACTTGGATGGACAACACAGCACAAAGACAAAGGCTAAATAAACATTCCATTTCAAAACAGACACTTGATCTGTGATAAAGGAGTACCAGTATTGTTCCTTTGAGTCTGTAAATTAAACAATTAAACCTTGGTCCCTTGCTCATTTAGCACAACACTGCTAAAATGTTGGTATGTTTTTTTGGGGGGTAGGTGGTGTCTAAAGACTGTCTCCCCCTGTGTTTATGGACCAGCCCTAAGCTGAGGAGGTCTGGTCCCAGTTTGTTAGACAATTGGCTGCTTGAAAGCTCCAACCTCTGTTTTCCTGAATCATTTCATTTTTCATGCACCACAGTCTGGGGGTAAAACCCAATGACTCTCAGAAAAAACTAAAATAGGCATATAGCAAGCTAACCTTGAAATATTAGCTAGAGAAGAAGCCAAATGAAGGAGAAAAGTGCAAGCAGATTTCTAGAGTTTATGAAGTACTTTCTGATGCAAAGAAGAGAGATTTATATGACAAAGCTGGAGAAAAAGCCATCAAAGAGGTCGGTTAGGGTGATGGCTTTGGTTCTCCAATGGATATCTTTGCTATGTTTTGTTTTGGAGAAGGTGGAAGAAAGCAAAGGGAACTGAGAGGTAAAAATGTTGTTCATCAGGTGTTGGTGATCTTAGAAAATTGATATAATGCTGCTGCTGTGCTCTATGAGCAAAGCAGAATTGAATTAGGTCAAAAGAAACATCATGTGTTCAAATTTAAAGAATCCAACCCAAATGATCACATGGATTATTTGTGCCCAACCTGTGGTAGAGCACTCCAAGCTCATATTGTTCCAGTCAGCCACGGTGGGACACACTGTTACTTGACTCTAACATAGTGATGTCATTTTGGTCCTCTTCGAGACAAAAGGACAACAACCAAGTTTTGCAAAGCCCTTTGCATATATATGATTTGATAGGTAGCTTATTTCAGAAGTAGCTAGTCTTAAAAAAAAAAGTAGCTAGCCTTAAGTGATTTTTCGAGATCTCAATTTAACAAGCCATTCAATTCTGAATTTCTCACATATTTTATCCCAGAACATTTCTAATAATAGCAGGATTTCCTTGGTTTGTCCAGCATCTTCTTGTGCTGTTCCTCTCAAATACTATCAATCTAGTTAGCACATAGGGATTGTCCTCTTGTTTTAATTATTTTTTCAATGGAATGGTAGTGGTTACAGGATCTGATCTGGAAATTTTCCGAATTAATCTAAAGATGGTTAAATGAATGAACCACACTGATTCCATCTTGTGACTCAATTCTGGATCTAGCTCAGTTTCCTTGCTATTCAATTATGGGTCTAGTACAAATTCTGTCCTGTGAGGAAACTGTGGGAATTGGGAGGAAACCATATTGTATTGTTTGAACGTAGCCCTGTGTGGCTAGGAAACTGGACCACCTGTACCTGCTGTTGAGAGACCCTTAACTAAGAACCAAGGTTATGCGAACCAGAAGCTCAGTCACATCCAAAGACTGATTCAAGAAATTTTTCCAGAATTGTACATATCAAGTAAAACATGTCTTATCTGAGCAGCTAGAATCACAGTGGAATCACCAGGCCTGGAGCCAGGAAGATTCATCTCTCCGAGTTCAAATCTGGCCTCAGATACTTATTAGCTGTGTGACCTGGGTGAGTCACTTCACTCTGCCTCAGTTTCCTCATCTGTTAAATGAACTGGAGAAGAAAATGGCAAACTACTCCCTTATCTTTGCAAAGAAAACCCCAAATGAGGGGCAGCTAGGTGGCACAGTGAATAAAGCACCAGCCCTGGATTCAGGAGGACCCGAGTTCAAATCCAGCCTCAGACACTTGACACTTACTACCTGTATGACCCTGAACAAGTCACTTAACCCTCATTGCCCCACCCCCCCAAAATAAGATCATGAAGAGTCAGTCAGATACCAAAGAAATGACTAAACAACATGATGTCTTTTTTCCCCCTGCATTAGTCATATTGTAAAAGAAGAATCAGAACACAAGGGAAAAATCTCAAAAAAGAAAATGAAAAAACAGCCAAAAAGTAGAAACTGTATGGTTCCATCTACATTCAGAATCCACAGGTCTTTTTTCTGGATGTGGAGAACATTTTTTATCATGAGTACTTTGAAATTGTGTTGGATCATTGCACTGCTGAGAAGAGCCAAGTCTACCACAGTTGATCAACACACAATGTTGCTGTTACTGTTACTGTGTACAATGTTCTCCTGGTTCTGCTCATCTCATTCAGCATCAGTTCATGTAAGTCCTTCCAGATTTCTCTGAAATCCTCCTGCTCCTCGTTTCATACAGCTCAATAGTATTCCATTCCATTCATATACCACAACTTGTTTAGCCATTACCCAATTGATGGGTGTTCCCTCAATTTCCAATTCTTTGCTACCACAAAGAGAGCTGCTATAAATATTTTTGTCTATGTGGGTCTTTTTCCTCTTCTATGATCTCTTTGGGATACAGACCTACTAGTGGTATTACTGGGTCAAAGGGTATGAACAGTCCCATAGCCCTTTGGGCATAGTTCCAAATTGCTCTCCAGAATGGTTGGATCAGTTCACAGCTCCACCAACAATGCATTAGCGTTCCAATTTTTCCACAGCTTCTCCAACTTATTTTCCCTTTTTGTCATATTAGCCAATCTGATAGGTGTCAGGTGGTACCTCAGAGTTGTTTTAATTTGCATTTCTCTAATCAATAGTGATTTAGAGCATTTTTTCATATGACAATAGATAGCTTTGATTTCTTCATCAGAAAACTGCCTGTTCATATCCTTTGACTATTTTTCAATTGGAGGAATGACTTGCATTCTTATAAATTAACAACAAGATGTCTTATCTGAAAACTGGTCCCATACTGATCAATCAGTTATTGTTTCATGTTCCTTTGATTGCTTATTTAGAGACACTTGGGATGAGTGGGATACCTCTTTTTCTGAAATCAGAATATGGCACCTGTTCACTCTCCCCCTCCCAACTTGGAAAGTCCTTAATCTTTCATCCAATTAGAAATCAGATTACCTAATATTGTATTGTTTTCTTTCAATTAATTGGCCTTATTTGACTGATGGTTTTTTTACTGTATAAAAGTCTGTTTCCCCCTGTATTGGGGTTCTAGCCCTAAGCTGAGGAAATCTAGTACTGCTTTATTAGGCAATTGGCATGTACTGCTTATTAAATTTGAAATGTTCAGAAGATCAAACCTTTGTTTGCTCAGTAATTTCATCTTTCACCTGCCACAGGATGTGGACCCTTGTTGAAAAGAGATACTGGCCACGAATTTAGACTTGCCCTCCAGACCTTCTGCTGAGAAGACACAGGAAATAATATCTTTGATTGGTCCCCAGTGACTGGTGACTGTGAGCTATTGGGGTGAGCTGTGGTATGGCCCACCCTTTGAATCCTTTTTTTGAGGGCTTTTTCCAGATACTACTAATAAAATAATGGCTATCATTACATGAAGCTTAAAGGTATGTAAAATGTTGTACATGTATTATCTCATGTGAGTCTCACAAACATCCCGTTGACTAAAACTCCTGCAGGGAAGTGAATCCAGAGGGGATGGAAAACTCTCAGAAAAAAAATTTTGAAGTGAAAAAGGAAAATTTAAATGAGGAAGAAAAAAGAGGAAACCTCTAAAGATCAAACGAAATAGTATTTGTAAAGCATTTAGCACAGTGCCTGGCACATTGATCCCTCCCCTTCCTCCCTCTACAGAGACTGGTATAAATGGAAAGGAAAATGATCAATAGACTTAAGGAGAAGGAACAAGATGAATTTTAATAGGGTGGCAAGATCCTATAAAAAGTGTCAGGAGCGGGGCAGCTAGGTGGTGCAGTGGATAAAGCACCAGCCCTGGATTCAGGAGGACCTGAGTTCAAATCCTGCCTCAGACGCTTGACACTTACTAGGGCAAGTCACTTAACCCCAATTGCCTCACCAAAAAAAAAAAAAAAAGTGTCAGGAGTGCTAAATTGTGGATGGGGAGGTAGGAAGCAGGGACTAGAAGGATATGGTAATCACAAAGAGCCAACATCCGCCTTCATCAAAAATAGTTCATTCAAAACTAACCTCATTTCCTTTTTTAAAAAAAGACAATTACTAGATGGGTAGAAGGTCAGGGAAGAATTTAACAGTGAAAAACTTGACAAAATCTTGTGCTTTGCTTTGCTTTTCTTTCTTTGCAGGGCAATGAGGGTAAAGTCACTTGCCCAGGTTCACACAGCTAATAAGTGTCAAGTATCTGAGGCTGGATTTGACCTCAGGTCTTCCTGAACTCAGGGCCAGTGCTTTATCCACTGTGCCACCTAGCTGCCCCCTCATGCTTTTCTTAAAGAAAAAGATAGATGTGGGTGAGATGATGTTATAATTAGGTGGATTATCTTTCACCACAAGCTAGCCCCTATTCTAAATATCCTTATCTTTGTTGAAGATATCACCATTCTTCTTCCAGTTTCTCAGCTTCATAAGCCTGGAGTTATCTTCAATTTCTTATTCTTCTTCAAACCACATATTTAAATGGTTGCTGAAACTTGCTGGTTCTACCTATCTCCCTCCACAGAATGTTGTTCCTCTTTGTTCTTTAGTCATTTTCAGTCATGTCTGACTCTTCGTGATATCATTTGGTGTTTTCTTTCTTTTTCTTTTCTTTTTTTTTTTTTTGGTGGGGCAATGAGGGTTAAGTGACTTGCCCAGGGTCACACAGCTGGTTAGTGTCAAGTGTTTGAGGCTGGATTTGAACTCAGGTACTCCTGAATCCAGAGATGGTGCTTTATCCACTGCACCACCTAGCTGCTCCCTGGGGTTTTCTTGATTAAAGGTACTGGACTGGCTTGCCATTTCATTCTCTAGCTCCTTTGACAGTGAGGAAAAGGAGGCAAACAGGGTTAAGTGACTTGTCCAGAGACACGCAGCTAATGTCGGAGACCAGATTTGAACTCGGGTCTTCCTGACTCCAGACTCTATCCACTGTGCCACCTAGCTGCCTAATTGTTCAATATGGTAGTAAAAAAAAATGGTAAATGTGTTCTTAGGCAAAAAAAGTGAAACATAAGGGTCCAGGGCTGGGGAAACTTTATTCTGCCTGGTCAAACTACATCTGCAGTGCTGAGTTCATTGCTGGGTACCACATTTTAAGAAGGGTATTGATAAGTTGGAGAGTATCCAGGATAGCAAATCAGATGGCGAAGGGCCTTAAGATTATGCCACATAAAATACACTTGAGGGAATTGGTAGTGCATAGAGCACACTGAAGGGGAACATAACCTTCTTCATGAATTAAAAGGGTTCTTATATGGAAGGGGTGTTAGACTCATCCCACTTGGCTTCAGGGGGCAAGGCTGGAAACAACAGGTAGACACCAGACTTAAGGAAAAACTAACAGGGAGAACTACTGTCCCAAAGTGGGCTATCCCAGAAAGTAGTGGGATCCTACTCCCCACCCCATCCCCACCGACATGGAGGTCTTCAAGCAGAATGTGACTGACCACTTGCTGAGTATGTGGAAGAGGGGATTCTTAGACAAGATTGTCACTGAAGTCCTTTCCAATTCCTGGATTTTGAGTCTCATATTTCCATGAGGAAACACAACTGTTTTAACAGAAAATATCAGCAGCTAGATGGCACAGTGGATAGAATGTCAGGCTTGCCTGGGGTCAGGAAGATTCATTTTCTTGAGTTCAAATCTGGCCTGAGGCACATTAGCTGTGTGATCCTGGGTAAGTCATTTCACCGTGTATGCCCCAGTTTTCCTCATCTGTTAAATAAGCAGGAGAAAGAAATAGCAAATCACTCCAGTATCTTTGCCAAAAACAAACAAACAACAACAAACACCTCCCCCAAATAAACAAAAAAACCCTAAATGGGATTGCAGAGTCAGACATGACTGAAATAACTAAAACTACAAAAACAACCAGTTTTATAATTTATGATTCTGATGTCAAAATGTCACCAAGCTCTTCAAACCTTGAACCCCAGCAATCCTCACTACCAGGCAAATATGCTAAGGAGGTCAAACATAGGAAGAGCCCACATGCACCAAAATATTTATAGCAGAATTTTTTGTAACAACAACAACAACAACAACAAAAGCAACAAAAACCAACAAGCGGGTACCCACCAATTGGTGAATGGCTGAACAAACTATGCTATGTAATAAATGCATTAAATCATCATTATCATGCAAGAAATGACAACCATTAGACATTCAGGGAAATACAGGAACATGGATTCACTGATGCGAGTGGATAAAGAATCAAGAAAATAACATGCACAATAACTATGATAATACAAATGAACGCAACACTAAGATTCAGGTCTCCTGAAATTAACTGCCACTCTTGGTCACAAAGAAGGGACGAGAAAGCATGTCCTTCATATTCACCAGGGTTGGACAACTGCTTAACTTATAACAAGTAAGGCTTCATTTGGGAATGAGGGGCAGATGCAGAGAAATGAATGAAGTGGTATCACTAAAACTTAAAATTTAAAAAGAAAATACCAGTTTTGTGCAATAAAACTATGACATATGTATTTTATTTTTGTCTTTCAATTGATAAATGGAATAAAAAAGAGGATTGCCATCTTTATCTCCTATCATTATTCAAATAACATCACACATTTCTTCATAAGACATTATATTAATTTCCTTCCTTGAATCCTGGCAGATTCTGAACAACAACAACAAAAAAGACATAATTGACTTGTCATCTCTCATCATCTAGATGGTGCAGTAGATAGAGCCCTGGAGTCAGGAAGATCCAAGTTCAAATCTGGTCTTAGATACTTACTAGCTATGTGATCATGGGAAAGACACTTAACCTCTATTTGTTTCGGTTTCCTCAACTGTAAATTGAGGATAATAATAGCACCTACCTTGAAGCATTGTTGTGAGGATCAAATGAGATAAAGTACAGTGCCTGGCACATAGTAGGTGCTATATAAAAATACCTATTTCCTTCCTGTAATATTTATTTGTGGATAAACCATTGAACTTGGGATCAGGAAGACCTGAGTTCAAATCCCACTTCAGACTCTTTATGAACTGTATGACTCTAGGTATGTTACTTAACTTCTCTCAGTTTCAGTTATTGATCTGTAAAATGGAGATAATAATGAAACCTAGCACAGAGTTGTTGTGAGGATCAAATGAGATAATATATCAAGATATCAATAAAATAGATCAAATATGATAATGTATCAATAAATCAAATATATCAATTGAGATAATATAACAATAGATAATATATAAAGTGCTGTATATATACACATATATACACATACCTATACATGCATATATATATATATATATATATATATATACATACACACATACACACATACACATATAGGCACTATATAAACATTTATTGTTGTTCCATCAGTGTCCAGCTCTGTGGAAGTTTTCTCGGCAAAGATACAGGAATGGTTTGCCATTTCCTTCTCCAGTTCATTTTACCAAGACAAACAGGGTTAAATGACTTGTCCAGGTTCACCTAGCTAGTAAATATATGAGGTCCAATTTGAACTCAGGTCTTCCTTCACTCCAGGCCCAGAACTATATCCACTGTGCCACCTAGCTGGCTGTGCAAATATCAACTGCCATTATTATAATCACAAAAGTAATTATTATCATTATTAATTATGTTTTTATTGCTACTTATCAGTCCCTATAAATACATTATAATATTTTTGGATTTGCCCAAGTATGCTTGAATTTCAAGGGCTCCTATTTTCTAGTAGACCCTTCCCTTTAAATCACTATAAAGAGGCAATTTTAACAGTGGCACAACATTGTCTTTAACACATGCTTATCATTCACAATTAAAGGACTTTAATTAATAAATGCACAAGTTGATTTTCCCTATTGTGATGGGTATGTATTAAAAGGAAAGGTATAGTGAATTATCTTAATGCACAAATCAGTTTCCCAAGTCTTTTCTCTCTATTGCCTGGAGCACAATTAAAAAAAAAAGGTAGGTAGCTCTAATTAGATAATTAGATTTTTACTTGTGGACTGGGTGCTATTAGCATTTAAGTGCTTATTTGTTGTGTCTTATGTTTCCTATCAGCTAAATGTATTTAACCTCACTCAGGAGACCAGTGACTAGGGAAATACTAGGAGATATATGGAGATCAGTGACAAAACCAAAGAGGTGGATAGACTTAATTATTGGATTTCTGCTAGATGATTGATATCCTTTTAGCTCAGTAGTCCTTAGAGGTAAGAACGTCAAATTGGCAAGATTGGAAGAACATCTCACTACGCTCCATGTTAACAGAAAGAGTTAAAAATGAGTTTCAAGAAAAAAGTGAGGAAGAAAAGGATGAGAAGAAGCAGAGGAAACTCACAGCTTGCAACAGTCTGAGCCCAACTGCCATTCTGGTGTTATAGGTTCAGAACTGGAATTAAATGAGATTCTCCTAGACCACCCAACAGTCAACAAGCATTTATCAAGCACTGCTGTGGGGATGCAGTGTGAGGAAATGGGGAATGGTCTCCTCTCAATAAGAATATGACAGTCACCATTCAAATTACACTCCTCTGGATCTGTTTGAGGACAAAGGTCTCAGTCCCCCTCCTTCCCTTCCAGCAAACAGATCACATGGTTCAAGGAGCCCTGAGCTGGTCTCAATAAGGTCCTCTTCTGGTCTGCGTCCATAAGGGAAGATTGAAGAAATGTCCCTGTGTCACCTCCCCCATTGGCTAAGAACCCAAAGAATAATCATGGAAATTAGGGTTAAGAATACTGCATTCCAGTTAGCTAGTTTTGTGGCAGAGATTGCAACCCTTGAGTAATCGACCAGTGATGAAAAAAAGGGAGGGTCCATTCACATTAGGGACTAGGGGTTAAAATGGGGCCTTCGAGCCCCCATTCTTTGCACCCACCAGCTGCACACTGGGTGACCATTCTCACAAGAAGGACAATAAATGAGCCTTTGACGCATCACCACTGCTGAGTTCCAGAGAATTACTGAGCAGGAGTTGTTTTCCCTCTCACAGTGGGACCCCAAGAGATCTGAAGATCCTAACCCCCAAGGAATCTTTAAACTCTCCCAAGGGAAAAGCAGCTCTGTCCTCAACCTAAGGAATGGATGTTGCTGAGCAAGAAGAGCCTGGTACATTGACAATACCAAGGTCTGCAAGATGATATGAAGGTTATGGATGGATGCTGTATATCCCCATTATTCAAATTCATTATTCAAAGATCCCTTCCCAGTTTTTGCATTTCCTCTTGCTTTGTAATTTCCTCCTGTCTCTTTGTTTTGGAAACATATAAAAGACCAGGCCTTCTCTTACTGAGGGTGACAGTTTTTCCATAGTGATTCTATCCCCCTGCCATATATTCCTCTCTCCTAATAAATCTCTTTTTATTTTACAAGATTTGTGATGGGGGCAGTTAGGTGGTACAGTGGATAAAGCACTGGCCTTGGATTCAGGAGGACCTGAGTTCAAATCCAGCCTCAGACACTTGACACTTAACTAGCTGTGTGACCCTGGGCAAGTCACTTAACCCTCATTGCCCTGCAAAAAACAAAAAACAAAACAACAACAACAAAAAAGATTTGTGATGAACCTCTAGTTCTTTGAGTGAGCTAGCCTCCCCCCCATCCCCCACCATTTTCAGGTCACAAGTCCCCCCGCCCCCAACATATCACTACTACTTGTACTAAGGTTTACCTATATAAAAACAGGCAAAAGACAAGAAGCTTACAAAGGGGGGGGGGGTAAGGGAGAGACATGCAAGCAATCATGTATGAAGAAGTTATAAATAAGATAAATAGGAAATAACAGAGAGAAAGCACTAGAATTAAAAGGGCTTAGGGAAGGCTCTCTGGAATCTCACATCAAGATCACATCAGCTCAAAAACTCAAACTTCTTCAGTATCCTCTGCCTGCCCCCACAACTTTCCCCTTTTTTTGCTTCTCCTCTCCCACCTCCATTGTCAACTTCTTTCAATGTGTTGTCTTTTTCCTCATTACGTTATGAACTCCTTTAGATCAGAGATGGACATTTGCCTTTCTTTGTATCTCCAACACTTGGCACAGTGCCTTGGCAACACATCAGTTGCTAAAAGAAAGAGGACCGATATCTTATCTCCCATCATTGTCCACTTTTTGAGGATGTTTGTAGAGAAGACTTCTTCTTTAGGTATGAGCTAGGCTTGGTGACCACTGAGGTTCCTTTTGCCTCTGAGAGATAGCAAATTTACAAGGCAGGGGAAAGGAAGAACACAGTGCAGGAAAGGAAGGGAGGAAGGAGAACCAATGAGCATATGGAGCCAAATAATAGATACTAGAGTTATGGGTAAGAGGAGAACTGGAATACTTTTGGAGGGAGCAGACTTGTCAAATAAGAGAGCGGCTACTCATGGTGATTCATGAAGGCAATGACAAACCACTCCAGTAGCTTTGCCAAGAAAACCCCAAATGGGGTCACAAATAGTCAAACATGACTGAGAAAAATGACTAAACAATAACAAAGAACCTAGAGAGCCTAGATAAAGATTATGAAATCCTAGTAAAAAATTTCAAGGTCTAAAGACTGAAGAGTGTGAGAAATAATTATTAATAATGAATTTCTTGGGGGACCCAGATATCAGTTTCAGTCCTTTCTTTCCCCCCACCCCCCCTCCAGAAAGTCCAGTTCTAGGGAACTTCAGCAAATCTTGTCCAGGACAAACCCAAGGGAACAAAAGAAATGGAAACTGATTCTTTTCTTTAGCTAAGTGAAGAATACTGGAATTTGCCCTTCTTTTACATACTCTTTCTTGAGTTCATTTTATTTTTTTCTGGCAATGGGGGTTGACTTACCCAGGGTCACACAGCTAGTAAGTGTCAAGTGTCTGAGGCTGGATTTGAACTCAGGTACTCCTGAATCCAGGGCCGGTGCTTTTGAGTTCATTTTCAATTTAGGCCACCCTCAAGTCATGTCAATCAATGGAACTTGAATGATGCTAATCAATTAGCTCAGATCAATATACAATGACTGTGAGGAAATGGGTATTGGTCTCCTTTCAATAAGAATATAATAGTTACCATTCAAATTACACTCCTCCAGACCTGTTTGAGGAAAAAGCCTCCTTCTCCCCCCTCCCCCAACAAAATCACAGGATTTAGGGAAACCCTGGGCTGGTCACAATTAGGTCTGCTCCAGAGCTGTGTCTATATAAAGGAGGAATGGAAGAGTTGTCCCTGTATCACTTCCCCTATTGGTTAAGAAATAATGCGTTCTGAGGGGCAGCTAGGTGGCGCAGTGGATAGAGCACCAGCCCTGGAGTCAGGAGTACTTGAGTTCAAATCCAGCCTCAGACACTTAACACTTGCTAGCTGTGTGACCCTGGGAAAGTCACTTAACCCCAATTTCCTCACTAAAAAAAACTTAAAAAAAAAAAAAAAGAAAAAAAAAGAAGTACTGTGTTCTGGACGTTGAGGCTACAATCGCGCCGCAGCCATGGCTATCTGCTACCCCATGGCCGTGGGCCTCAACAAGGGCCACAAAGTTACCAAGAACGTTTCGAAGTCACGACACTGCCGCCGCCGTGGGCGCCTGACCAAACACACCAAGTTTGTGCGAGATATGGTCTGGGAGCTGTGTGGGTTTGCCCCTCATGAGAGGTGAGCCATGGAATTGTTAAAGGTCTCCAAGGATCAGCGAGCCCTAAAGTTCATCAAAAAAAGGGTGGGAACTCACATGCAAGCCAAGAGGAAGAGAGAGGAACTCAGCAACATCCTGGCTGCCATGAGGAAGGCCACTGCCAAGAAAGACTAGACTGGACCCTGCCTGCCTTGTCCCAGTTATCCAATAAATTATCCAATAAAGATTTGACAAACAAACAAACAAAAAAAGAAATACTGCGTTCTGATTAGCTAGTTTTTGGTGTAGATTGTAATCCTTGAGTAATCAAAATAATGGTGAAAAAGGGGAGGGGCCATTTGAGTTAGGGACTAGGAGATAAAAAGGCCTTCGAGCCTCCATTTTGTGGTCACCCACCAGCTGGACAAGGGGTGGCCCATTCTCGAGAGAATAACAATAAATGAGGCTTTGACACACCACCAACGCTGACTTCCAGAAGTTATTGGAGTGATATTCCTCAAAATGACCCACCTCTATCTAAAGAGGATAAAACCCTTGGCCATGCCAGGGTCGGGATATTGGCCCTCTTTAGCCAATCCCTTGTCTCAATGCTTTCTCTTGGTATACACTCTTCCTCTTAGGACTATGTAAGTATGAAGGCCTGAGACTATGAGAAGTTAGGGAGAAATGTAGTCAATACTTTACTGATTGATAATATTAATTAATAATAAATGCTTATGGCCCAAATTGGTATAATAGGCATTAATATATAAATAGCAATTAATGTATAAAGTATAGTATTAATGTATAAAGTATAGTATTAGCAAATAATTTTAGAAAACACAAGAATAAGATAATCGTTGGTTAAGATAATATCTGGGGCAGCTAGATGGCGCAGTGGATAAAGCACCGGCCCTGGAGTCAGGAGGACATGAGTTCAAATCCGGCCTCAGACACTTAACACTTATTGGCTGTGTGACCCTGGGCAAGTCACTTAACCCCAACTGCCTCACAAAAAAAAAAAAAAGATAATGTCTAAAACAAAACAAAAACAAACAAAAACCTGGGGCATCTAGGTGGTGAAGCAGATAAAGCACCGGCCCTGGATTCAGGAAGACCTGAATTCAAAACCGGCCTCACACACTTGACACCTACTAGCTGTGTGACCCTGGGCAAGTCACTTAACCCTCATTGCCCTGCCAAAAAAACCCAACAAAACAAAAATGAAGAAAAAGATAATGTCCAAAAATAGGATGTGGATTTCTGGGCAATAGTTTAAAATATAGGAATGAAAAGCTCTTGGCTAGGATGTCATATACCTAAACAGAGGTAATAAAAACAAAACAAAAACAAAACTCCACATTTTCCTAGTTTTGTGATTCTAAACTAAAGGACTTTATACTAAAAAGGAAGAGGGGGGCGGCTAGGTGGCACAGTGGATAAAGCACCAGCCCTGGATTCAGGAGTACCTGAGTTCAAATCCGGCCTCAGACACTTGACACTTAACTAGCTGTGTGACCCTGGGCAAGTCACTTAACCCCCATTGCCCCGCAAAAAAACAAACAAACAAAAAAAGGAAGAACAGGAAGGAAAACAGACCTAAGAATACTGGTACCACAGAGAGTAGCAGAAAGGATGAAGAATTGCAGAAGACCTAGGTTATAGTATAGAAGAATCCAGCCTGTAACAAAATCCATGGCTTCAGGCATCTATAGGCAAATGCAGGAAGCAAAGATAATGAACAGGACCAACAATTTCCCCACACTAGGAAGTAAAGGTGACTTCAAAGTCAGGCCCACAAAGAGTCATTTGGAACCTGGGGTCCTTGGGAAAGAAGACTGAAGTACCCTCTAGGGGAGAAAATGTTTTTCAGAAAACCACAAACTTTCTAAGGCACCAGAAATAAAAATTCTGCTCTCCAGAATTCAGAAAAATAAAATTCCGGTAGTGGAATGTGGTTGAGATAGCCCAGAAAAGGAAGTAAGTAGATGTGGCTGCCAGTGTGAGAGCAAGGAATCTGGAACAGAAAAGGAAGCAGCTCTGCGATGGCACTTCATGTATTCTACACCAAGAGGCAAAAGCCTCCTAACTTCCTGCTTAAGTTTCTGTTCACAGGTTTCACTAAGGCGGGCTCACTGTTGGAATATTTGATATTTAAAGTGGTGCAGGAAGACCTGAGTTCAAATCCGGCCTCAGACACTTGACCCTGGGCAAATCACTTAATTCTGATTCTCCCCCCCCCCAAAAAAAAAGGGTTTTAAAAAAAGGGAATTATTAAGTAGCAACCAAAATAACTACCAGTCTATATGCCTATCCTCCCATCTATACAAAAACCTTTATGAAAGTCATCCATGGTGGCAGCTAGGTGGCGCAGTGGATAGAGCACCAGCCCTGGAGTCAGGAGGACCTGAATTCAAATCCAGCCTCAGACACTTGACACTTACTAGCTGTGTGACCCTGGGCAAGTCACACAGCTCCAAAAAAAAAAAAAAAAGTCAGCTATGCATCAACTGGGAGCATCCTTGATTGGTGGAGAACAAGTAGGCCTTTATGAATAATATCTAACTAAGTATTTTATCTTTGCCATTTCCCAGTTGAAATACATTGAAAATATACAGTCCCATTGCACTTATTGCTTGCTTATTGCCCCCCAAAAGCATTTGATTCAGGAGAATCAATATACTTGAAGACAATTATTGTGTTTCTCCCTGAATCTTTTTTATCTTATTTTATTTTTGGTGAGGCAATTGGGGTTAAGTGACTTGCCCAAGGTCACACAGCTAGTGTCAAGTGTCTGAGGCCAGATTTGAACTCAGGTCCTCCTGACTTCAGAACCTGTGCTTGGTGCTCTATCCACTGCGCCACTTAGCTCCCCCCCCCCCCCCGAGTCTTTTTTAGAATATTTTTTAGGCTAAATATGCCTATTTCCTTCAACTGACCCTTGTATGACATGGACTCAAGGCCCTTCACCAACCTTATTCCTTGATCTGGCCATTCTGCAGCTTATCCATATTGGTTTTCACGTGGGGTTTAGGATGACCAGAAAAGAGGTCAGACATATCAAGGAATTAAGGGACTATTAGAGCTTAGCTTGGCTAACTAGATAACAGGAAGGACAAACCTAAGAAGTAAGGGGAGATAAAATTCTATATCAGGAAAGTCAATTAGGCATGGCTACTACCTGACCAGAGCCAGGAGACATAGATAACTAAAAAATAATCCCCCTCAACTCTCAGGAATATGACAAGCATCCAAGCTTTCCCCACCCCACCCCAAAAAGGAACTTTCCATTTTCAGGTGATTACTCCATCTACCCTCTATAAAAGCTTTTGCTTTTCTTCTGTTCAGGGAAGATGTTTCTAATTCACCTACTCCCCAGGGATAAAGTCTTTGACTTACCCCTCACTCACTTTCTCCAGTGCCAAATAAAAGACCATTTTAATCCTAATTGGACTGTGTGAGAGTATAATTCTTTGTTTGTTTTGTTTTGTGGGACAATGAGGGTTAAGTGACTTGCCCAGGATCACACATCTAGTTAAGTGTCAAGTGTCTGAGTCCCCATTTGAATTCAGGTCCTCCTGAATCCAGGGGCGATGCTTTATCCACTGCACCCCCCAGCTGCCCCTGAAAGCATAATTCTTTACAGAGGAATACCTAAGGACCCCCACCTATTTCCCCCGTGACAGTCTTAAGTGTGGTGTTCCCAACTGGACACAACACTCCAGATGAGGTCTGACAAGGACAGGGCTGTCATCTCCCTATTTCTGGGAGCTATGTTTCCCTCTAATAGTATTCTCATCTAATCCTTCTCTCTCTATCTTCCTTCTGCAGAAGAATAATATGAGATATTTGATCAAAAGTTTAGTGGCTATGTGGTGCAGTGGTTAAAGCGCCAGGCCTGGAGGCAGGAAGATTCATCTTCCCCAGTCCAAATCTGGCCTCAGACACTTAGCTGTATGACTCTGGGCAAGTCAATCTGGGCTCTTTCCAATCGCTGCTTCCTTTCTAGACAGTCATCAGAGATCTCTTTAAAGTTCCATTCAAAAATTCCCTAGGAATTAAGTCAAATTCAACTGCTCATAATTTACAGACTCTTGTTATCTTCCTTGTTTTTGAAAATCAGGACATTTGACACCCAATCTTGTGATGTCTTTCCGGTCTTCCACGACCCCTTTTTTACTTTCCCAATCACCTAGAATTCAGAGCCACTGTGATGTCCTGAGGTCTCTACTATGTTGCCCCTTGTCATACTAGTCTGTCATCCTTGACTCAAGGTGTTGAGATAATATCCTGTGTCCTTTGGGACACAGAGGTGTTTTTTTGGAGGTGCAGCCTGAGCTTCAGTGAGTGGGTGGAATGGTGAGAGGTCTTCACTAGACTAGAGGCTAAAGATAATAGATAAGAATAAGCCCCCCCTTCCCTTCTCTCCTTGAACACTGTCAGCACCCTGGTGCAGGCCTTTATCACCTCAGTCTGGAGGATTACACTCACCTGCCCATTAGTCTCCTGGCTCAATCTGTCTCTACTCCATTTAAATGGCAAACAGATCTTCCTGAAGTACAGGTCTGACCATGTCACCATCTCATTCAATAAACTCCAGTGACTCCCTGTTACTTCAAGGATCAGATCTAAAAACCTCAGCGTGGCTATTAAAACCCATCGAAATCTGGCCCTTCCTATGTTTCCAGACTTCTTATACCCTCCTAATGCTCACATAATCTGCCACTTCAGGACAAGAGACTCCTTGCTGTTAGCCACACAAAACAATCCATCTTC
Source organism: Dromiciops gliroides (assembly GCF_019393635.1). NCBI lineage: Eukaryota > Metazoa > Chordata > Mammalia > Microbiotheria > Microbiotheriidae > Dromiciops > Dromiciops gliroides. Next base: position 445,140,723 of record NC_057864.1, read on the forward strand.
CAACTCAGGGCATTTTTACTTGCTCTCCATCCTCATCTCTGCGTCCCGGCCTCCCTAGCTTCCTTCAAGTCTCGGCAGAAGCCTCATATTTTGCAAAGTCTTTGCCAACCACCAGTCAATCAATGTGAGGGCCTTCCCTCTATGGGCTACCTCCGATTTCTCCTGTATGTCCCATTTTTACATACAGGGCTGTTTGCAGACTATCGCCCCCATTAGACTTGGAGCTCTCCTGAGAGCAGGGACTAGGATTTGTTTATTTGTTTTGGATTCTGTTGTTGCTTGGCCTTTCTTTGTACCGTTAGTGCTTGGCACGGGGTCTAGCAAATAGAAGGACCTTAATAAAGTTGTATTGACTAACTGACGAGCCTACAGCATATGCCGATTATGGGAGAACTGCTTGTTTAAACTAAAGGAGAGGTGAAGAAGTAGAAGAGTCCATCTATCTCATTTTATAGAAGAGAAAACTGAGTTTTATAAAGTTTAAGTGGGGGCCAGCTAGGTAGCACAGTGGAAAGAGCACCGGTCCTGCATTCAGAAGGACCTGAGTTCAAATTCGGCCTCAGACACTTGACATTTACTAGCTGTGTGACCCTGGGCAAGTCACTTAACCCCCATTGCCCCACAAAAAAAAAAAAGAAAGTTTAAGTGACTGGTCCAAGATCATACAACTAATAAATGGAGGGGCCTGGATTCAGACTCACAGATAGCCCGCCCCCCCCCCCGCCCCGAATCTGAACATTAATAAGTTTCAAATAATGAGTTTTTAAAAAATTAAATAAATAATAAAACAGATCTGTGCTCATGTACTTAGTATGGATGAACAAAAAATTCCCACTCCCAACTAATTGCTTTGGATTAATTTTGTAGCTATCTACAATGCAACTAGAAGTGGCACAATGGATACAGTGTCTGACCTGGCCTGGACTCCCTGAGCTGGAGAGGGAAATGGCAAACCACTCCAGTATCTTTGCCCAAAAATACCCCAAAGGGGGTCAGGGAAAGTCAAACAGGACTGAAATGACTGAACAACAACTACATTTTGTATCCACTTCCTGATACATACTTTTTGTTGCAACCTGGGAAATGATACACGGACAAGTCAATACAAGAGATGAAACAGTCCTTCAGTCATTTAAGAAAAAAGGGGGAGCCTCTTGAAATTTCTTAAGTCTTCTTATCTCCAGGTCTAGGACTCTATCCACTGTGCTACCTTGTTGCCATGAGTCATCAAGAATAGGGGCTCATTCTGCTTGACCACAGAAGGCAGAACTGAAAGCAATGGGTAGAAGATTCTAAGAGGACGGTGTGGTCTCTTTGTAAGCAAACTTCTTAGTACAGAGAGTGATTTCTAAGTACAATGGGCTGTTTGGAAAAAAAGTAACATCCTATTTCAGTTGTTGTTCAACTTACTTTTCAGTCATGTCCCACTCTTTGAGACCCCATTTGGGGTTTCCTTGGCAGATACCAGAGTGGTTTGTCATTTCCTTCTCTCCAACTTGTTTTATTGATGAAGAAACTGAGGAAAACAGGGCAAAATGATTTGACCAGGATCTGAGGAAAACAGGGTAAAATGATTTGACCAGGATCACACAGCTAGCAAGTGTCTGTGGCCAGATTTGAATTCAGGAAGATGAGTCTTCCTAACTCCAGGCCTGGTACTTCATCCACTGTACTATCTAGCTGCCCTATAAAACAGTAATACAGAGTGATTTCAGGAGGTGGATATGGCTTCCTGTAGGAGGGAGCATCAGAGCTAGAATGGAAAGGAAACTAAAAGGTGGAGGGGAGCAGTGAGTGCATCTCGGGAATAGGGAACACAAAGAAACAAGAAGATGAAATCTATAGGGTGAGAACATATAGGAGATAGCTGGATTGGAGTACATGTGGGGAAATAATGCCTGGAAAGGTACGTGTATGAATTTAAATCCAACTAAAGTCACGAAATGTGAAGATTATTTAAATAATGATAGCATTAACATAGTACTTGACAAATATTATCTTACTTTATTCACACAACAACCCTGGAGAAAGGTACTATTATTATTCCCATTTTAGTGATGTAAAAACTGAGGCTGAGAGCACTTAAGTGACTTGGCCAGGGTTACACAATTAGTAACTAGGCTGTAGCTGGATTTGAACTCAGATCTTCCTGACTCCAAACCTGAACTCTATCCACTGCAACACCTAGTCACTTAATAACATGATATATAACCTTCTAGCTCTCTATCTTATCCCCTCTTGCCTAGATTATTACAGTAGTCTTCAAATAGTTCTTCGTGTAGTTCCTGTCCTCTCCCATCTATCCTCCACACGGCTGTCAGATGATGCCACTTTCCCCATTTAAAAAACCCAAAAAACAAAACCTTAAGTGGCTCACTATTGCCTGGAGGATAAAAATACAAATTCCTGTGTTTAGCAGTTTAATGTCCTTACCATTTAGTGCCAGCTCACCTGGGAAAATAGTATATTTGTATGGATATATATGTATATGTATATGTATATGTATATGTATATGTATATGTATATGTATATGTATATGTATATGTGTGTGTGTGTGTAAATATAGATAAATAGTTCAGAAGGCAGTTAGGTGGCCAATGGATAGAGAGAGCATCAGGCCTGGAGTCCCGAAGACCTGAGTTCAAATACAAGCTTAGACAATTATTAGCTCTGTGACCCTGCGCAAGTCACTTAACCCTGTTTGCCTCAGTTTCCCCATCTGGAAAATGAGCTGGAGAAGGAAATGGCAAACAATTCCAGTATCTCTGCCAAGAAACCCAAATGGAACGGTTCAGGCAGAGTCACACACACAATGGAAATGACTGAAAATACAATATATTTCGAACACTTAATTTCTATTTTAAATACATTTGAGGAGCAGCTAGGTGGCGCAGTGGATAAAGCACTGGGCCTGGATTCAGGAGGACCTGAGTTCAAATATGACCTCAGACACTTGACAGTAGCTGTGTGACCCTGGGCAAGTCACTTAACCCTCATTGCCCCCCCCCCCAATTTGAAGCCCCATATTATCAAGTGTTCCCTCCTGTATTTGCAGAGATTGGGGCGAGAAGCCATAGGGGTGAAGCAGGCTATATCATGTTATGCTTTTTCAATGTTGATTAGGTTTTCAGAATCATCTTAGTCCTTTTTTTATTCTTTATTATAAGAGATGTAGTAATCCTGACTACATTTTAACAGACATGGGAAGACATTACTGACATGAAAATTAGCCTTGCACCAGCTGTCTGTGCAATCAGACCATTGTCTCATAAGAACGAAGGGCAGAATTTATAATAAACAAGAAGAAAGAATAGTAATAAAAATGATATAGCATACAATTAAGAAGATTTAACCCAGAATTATTTAAATAAACTCTTGAAAGTCAAAAATAGGAAATGGACAACAGAAATTATATTGGCCCTGATTATAATAATTTCATCTGGAAGTTAAATTAATGTGGATTAATTGCTGCAACAGAGACTAAAAGACTAGAAAGAGCAACAAACACTGGACTTGCCAGACGGTGAGAGATGGTTAGCAAAGGGAACACTGGGTGAGAACATGAACTCATCTGCAAAATCTCACAAAGAAGAATGATGGACAATCCTGAGTAGTATTGTCTCATAAAGTAGAGAGAAGCAGAAAGGGTAAAACTGCTTTAAAGAAAGCTTGATTCACACTTGCTAGCTGTGTGACCCTGGGCAAGTCACTTAACCATCATTGCCCAGCAAAAAAAAAAAAAAAAAAGAGAGAGAGAAAAGAAAAAGAAAGATTGGCAAGATATCCTACTAAGTCATCCTAAGGCATTTGGGAGTGAAAATGGAAAGAAGACTCCAAAGCGAGAGAAAAAAGGAGAGGATCTAGGAAAAAAACCTCAAGAAATTGCTTTCTCCATCAAGCACTGTGATGGATCCTAACATTACAGTCTCCGAGGTGCTCACAAAGGGGGTTGTTCTTTGTTCTTTGTTTTCAAAGAGAACCAAGGACATCATGGGGTGATGTCAGGACTTGGGAGTGAATTGGACTGAAGTGAGGTAGAGTTGCACAGAGTCGTCAGCCTCCCTGTCTCTTCCAGAGTCATCGAAGTCCAGTGGCAGGACAAAAGTCAGGACAACTGGGGATGGCGCAGTCTGCATGGATAACCTTGATTACTTGGATGTCTGACCAAGCTCTAAGTACTCTACAACACCTGCTTCAGCTGCCATCATGGCCTTTGGAAGACGCTCTTATCATCCGCCCATTCTGAAAAGTTTCACATGCTCTGAGTAGACACCACACCCCACCCTACCCCACCTCACAGATGGGCTCAAGGCCCATTGCTTACCCTCAACCTCATTAAGCCTGTCTGCCAAGATAACTGAGTAGGGTGTGGCCACTGTGTATGCTACAGCTTGTTGGAGCCACAGTTGAAAGTTGGATGAATCCAGGGGCCATAAAAATGAATGAGCAGCTCAGAAAAGGGCTGGGGAGCCCTCACACCAGAGCTGCCAGTCCTCCTTGAACACCCCTTACAAAGAAAGTAAAAAGGGTGCTAAAGAGAACAAAAATAAAAGATAGGCTGGTCACATAGCTACACATTATGATATTGAGGAAATGAAAAGAAGGCTTTCCAGAGGATGTGAAAAAACGTTTCACAGGATGGGTTGGCACGGATAAATTTTGATGTACGTCATGGAAGAGAACTCCTGAAACAATGAGATCAGCTCTAATTCAGTATGAGTACTGGAAAGGACAACTTAAAAATCTTCTTAAAATGTTATTTTTCTTTGAAACTAGAAATCTTATAAAAACAAATGTTGAAAACTATCTCTACATGTAACTGGAAAATAATAAAATACTTTTATAATTTAAAAAATTGTTTTTCAAGAACTAAATTTATTCTCTGACTTTCCCATTATCCCTCATTGAGCAGCTTAAAAACAAAATACCAAATTCCAGAAATACTGATGAACATCGTCCTGCAAAACAAATTCCCACATTGATCATAAAAAAACTACAAAAATTGTACCAAAAAACTGCATTTTGGGGGCCACTAGGTGGCACAGTGGCTAAAGTACTGGCCCTGGATTCAGGAGGACCTGAGTTCAAATCCGACCTCAAACACTTGACCCTTAACTAGCTGTGTGACCCTGGGCAAGTCACTTAACCCTCATTGCCCCACCCCCCATAAAAACAAAAACAAATGCCCATCACTTTCTGCATTTTCAATCCATCATCTATCAGGAGGTAGTGGCATGTTTCATGTCCAATCTTTCGAACTTGTGGTCTATCATTGAATTGATCAGAATTCTAAAGTCTTTCAAAGTTGCTTTTCTCTATGTTCTTCCAGTTCTCATTTTATTCCATATCAGTTCATAAAGGTTTCTTCTGAAATTCTCCAATACATTATTTCATATAGCACAATAATAATAATATTCAATTAACATTCATAGAGCAAATCTCTTCATCCATTCAATCAACAAAATTTGAAAATATTATTAATTGCCTACCATATGCCAGGTATGGTGTTAAGTGCCGGGGATACAAAAAAGTTTGATCAGTGAAAATGTTCAACCATGACCCCAAAGGGGTGATGATGAACCAGGCTTCATGGCTACACCAAGCAGAGGTAAACTAGGTTTGAGTGCTAAGTGCTAGGGATGAAAAGAAGTGCAAAACAACATAGCAAATGTGGGGAATTTCTTTAGCTTGACTAGGTTCATTTGTTGGGTTTTTTTTTCTTTTCTGGGAGGTGGGGAGAACCAGTACATCCAAAAAAGAAAGAAAGAATAGAAAAAGAAAAGGGGATTCACTGTAGGACTCCCAAAGAAGCAGGAAATCTGTGTAAGTAATATGTTGAATTTATATACTTTTTAAAAAGCAGGCTCTATGAAACAGTTACCCTTTCACAACTAATCCTTTTTCTGTTTTACTTAGTATGGAGAAATGGATTTTTTGGGGGTGGGAGGAGCAATGAGGGTTAAGTGACTTGCCCGGGGTCACATAGCTAATTTCAAGATCTGAGGCCGCATTTGAACTCAGGTTCCCCTGAATCCAGGGCTGGTATACCACCTAGCTACCCCATGAAATGAATTTTTAAAACATTTTTAAAACTCTGAATATTATAAAAAAAGAATCCCAAGATCATGTTACAGACTCCTGCCACTTGTGGGCAAAGCTGGCCCAAGCTATATTTAGAACTAACTTGGTTTAAAGTCCATTTAAAGGCAAAGTTTTTTAGGCAGGCCTGTTCTCTAGCCTATAACAAATTAGGGCAACAGCCTCAGGCCTCAAGCTTTGGGAGGCTTAAAGGGCCGCAAGTGCCTCTGGGATCAAGCAGGAGGCAGTGGACTGTGCTAATAACCTGAGGTTAGAGAATCAGAATATAACACCTCTGTCAACCCCCCCTCTTCCCAAAGGTGGGCCTGGGGCTGGCTGAAGAGCATCGCTGTCCCCTCTTCCTTCTCTATACATTCTCCCCAGCCTTAAATTTCACTTGAACCAATTTTCTTAGACATATTTTGGGACGCGGGGGGGGGGGGGGGGGGGAGGGAAAGGGGAAGAAAAGAGAAATCACATAGCGTAACCAGCAGGAACCTTGGAAGGCTGCCCAAGGAGGCTTGGTCAACTAGCATCTGTTAATTCCATATTGTGTGCAAAGAACTAGGGATAAGGAAGGAAGCGGCGGCGGCGGGGGAGTGGACCCTGTATTCCAGCAGCTCAAATTCTATGAGGGAGACAGTCACAGGAAGTCAAAAGCATTTATTAAGCTCTTGTTGAACACTGTGCTGAGCAAAGAGGTAGCAGCCTTTTGGAGGTTTAGGTTCACAGTATTGCTCTGAGTAGATGTTGTTGGGTTTGGGGTGTTTTTCCAGTTAGAAATGGGCAACACATTTTTTTTTTCCCTCACAGCACATTTCTAAAACTCCCTAACACCTCAACATGGTCAGCAGATTCTAGCAGCTGCAGTGAAGATATTGTATGGTCTCTAAACTGTGGTTAAAGGGAAAAAAAACCATCCTGGTGATTTTCCCCAGACTGATGACCCATCAATGTGATTCAACAGTTCCTCTGGGCTAACAATAATGGTCAGATTACTACCTGGAGGGGGATGGGGGCCGTGAGGTGGCACAGTGGATAAAGCACTAGCCCTAGATTCAGGAGGACCCGAGTTCAAATCTAACCTCAGACACTTGACACATAACTAGCTGTATGGCCCTGGGCAAGTCACTTAACCCTCATTACCCCACCAAAAAAAAAAGAAAAGACTACTACCTGGGCAATGGGGAGAGATCCTGAAGGTTGCCCACCACTCTCCCTCAGGGATCAATGTGCCCCAACCCTTCTCCTTCACTCCTGTCTGACATCCTTCCTCCATGTCACCCCTTCGGTACAGCTCATATTCAGGAAGGCAGAGTGCAACACTGTTTTCTTGAACCATGTTGTTTGTCTTTTGTTCTTGAAGAGAACCATGACATTGTGACTTGGACTGAATTGGATTTAAGTGAGGGAGGGCTGTGCAAGGTCACCAGCCTTACTCTCTCTTCCAGAGCCATCTGGATCCAGTGTCAAGATGTATATCAAGATGACTGGTGATGGCCCTGGATGAGCAACAAACCCTGCATGATAGGTGTTATTATCTCCATTTGACAGTTGAGGAAACTGAGGAAAACAGAGGTTAGGTGACTTGCCCAAAGTCATCCAGGTAGTAAGGGGAAGAGCTGGGACTGGAGTCAAGGTTAAACTACATGGCTCTGTCTACTGCACCACACTGCCTCTCAATGGTCCAACTTCAAGGGCACCTTGAGCTCATCTGTTCCAAAGCCTTCACTTTTGGATCAAACATTGAAAGCCCGAAGGGGCTTTTGAACTCATCTAGTCTGACCCTCTCATTTTACGTATTTGTTTGTTTTGTTTTGTTTTGTTTTTGCAGGGCAATGAGGGTTAAGTGACTTGCCCAGGGTCACACAGCTAGTAAGTGTCAAGTGTCTGAGGCTGGATTTGAACTCAGGTCCTCCTGAATCCAAGGCCAGTGCTTTATCCACTGCACCACCTAGTTGCCCCCATTTTATGTATTCGTAAACTGAGGCCCAGAAATGTTCAAAGGAAAAGAAGCCCAGATATTAAAGGCTTTGCTATTAATCATAAAACTACTTAGTGTCAAAGCAAGGACTAGAACCCAGGACCTGATTCCTAGTCCTGTGTGGTGTTTACAAACCACACTGTCCCTTTTCTCCCCTGGTCTCTTATTACTACTACTCCTGGTCTAAGCCATAGTTACTCCTTTGGTGTCCTGGGTCACAGAGGAGAGAAGGTAAAGTCCCTTCTAGGCACATGTCCCACCCTCAAGTTTCAGTCTGAATTCTTCTCAGTCAGCCTGAATAATTATTAAGTGCACAGCTGATAATGAGATGAAATCTTGGCTTAAGCCAACCGGGAAAGCTTCAATCTGATCAAAAGGTAAAGAGATGGGGGCAGCTAGGTGGCACAGTGGATAAAGCACCGGCCCTGGTGCTTGAGTTCAAATCCAGCCTCAGACACTTGACACTTACTAGCTGTGTGACCCCGGGCAAGTCACTTAGCCCTCATTGCCCCACCAAAAAAAAAAAAAAAGGTAAAGAGATTTTGGAACAGGTAAATTCCCAGGGGCCCATCAAGTTCAAGGCAGAGGGGTCTGAGTGGAAGTGTAGTCCTCCTTTTGGCTAGACTACCCTAGATGGGGATGGTCTGGGCAGAGATAAGTCTCTTTGTCCAACACTGAGTGATCAGACACGTGCCCCAGCCCCTCATTAGAATAAGCCTACCTCTCATTAGAATAGTCATTTTCTGGGGGCAGCTAGGTATCACAGTGCATAAAACACTGGACTTGGATTCAGGAGAACCTGAGTTCAAATCTGGCCTCAGACATTTGACACGCACTAGCTGTGTGACCCTGGGCAAGTCACTTGCCCCCAAAATAGCCATTTTCTTACTGATTGTTAGCCAACCAAAGTTGATTGCCAGCTGTCAGGAACACCCACTCTTCCAAGGGCATATAAACTTAAGAGGCCTGTTATGTTTCACTAAATAATCATTCTTTTATTAATTACTTGTTAGTCATAGTTATAAATGATTAATTACCCAGAAATTCTGTCCTGCACTTTTTTATCTGTCACAATACTTTGTTTTGTTTTGTGTTCAGGGCAATGAGGGTTAAGTGACTTGCCCAGGGTCACACAGCTAATAAGTGTCAAGTGTCTGTGGGTACATTTGAACTCAGGTCCTCCTGAATCCAGGGCCAGTGCTTTATCCACTGTACCACCTAGCTGCCCTGTCACAAAACTTTACTGAGAAAATTGGAGCCATCAGGATCTCCCTCTCTTCTCCTCACTTATGCACCTCAAATCCCTGCAATATCTTCCCCCACCTCCTTCTTCGAAGCTTTGTTCCAGTTTTGGCCTGAACAAGACCCACCCTTCCACCTTTGCCCTCGATCCTGCATCCTGCCACCTCCTCCTTCTCCAGAAGCACTGCCCTTTTGATTATCTCCTCCCTATTTATTTCTCCCTTGGTTCCTTCCCTGCTGCCTATAAATAAACCTGGATCTCTCATCCTTAAATTTTAAAGCCTGTCACTTGACTCTACCATTCCTTCAAGCTATTAGTACTGGCTCTCCCCTTCCTTTCACTGCCAAACTCCTAGGGAAAAAAATAGTTTATATTCACTGCCTCCACTTCCTCAAATAAAATAGCTCTCTACAAAGTTACCCAATTTTCTAACTGCTTAATCCAATGGTCTCTTCTTAGACCTCATCATTCCTGAGGCATCTGGTGGCACAGTGGATAGGGCACTTGGTCCGGAATCAGGAAGACCTGAGTTCAAATACAGCCTCAGATACTTACATTAGCTGTGTGACCATGAGGCAGACAGAAGTCTGCCTCTGTTCTCTCACTTGTAAAATGCGGATAATAATAGTTCTTATCTTCCAGGCTTCTGGTGTGAGGATCAACTTTGATGACATTTTTTTTTTTTTTTAGTGAGGCAATTGGGGTTAAGTGACTTGCCCAGGGTCACACAGCTAGTAAGTGTTAAGTGTCTGAGGCCGGATTTGAACTCAGGTATTCCTGACTCCAGGGCCGGTACTCTATCCACTGTGCCACCTAGCTGCCCCTGATGACATTTTTTAAAAAGTGCTTAACATAGTACTTGGCACATAATAAATGTGCTGTGCAAATAGTGCTATGTAAATGCTTGGGTTTTGTTTGTTTGTTTGTTTTTGTTTGTTTTTGTTTTTGTTTTATTTTTGCAGGGCAGTGAGGATTAAGTGACTTGCCCAGGGTCACATAGCTAGTAAGTGTCAAGTGTCTGAGGCTGGATTTGAACTCAGGTCCTCTTGAATCCAGGGCTGGTGCTTTATCCACTGCACCCTATATAAATGCTTCATTCTTTTCCCTTCCCTCTCTCTGACTTTTAACACTGTTGACTACGATCTTCTCCCAGACACTCTTTTCCCAATTCTCCTAACTATATAACTTTTACCTCTCAGGCTTCTTTGTTGGGGTCATTAGTGCATTTCCTTTGTGTGGATGTAGACTTCAGTTACTCAGTTCCAGGTCGTCTTCATTCGGTCACACAGATTCAAATATCATCTCTACATAGATGACTCAAATTTACATCCAGTCAGATTTGTCTCGGAAGCCAGGAAATCCCTTGCCTTCAACATCTCCATCAGAATATCCCATTTTGTTGTTGTTCAATTGCTTCCTGTCGTGTCTGAGTCTTCATGATCCCATTTGGGGTTTTCTTGGCAAACATGCTAGAGTGCTTTGCCATTTCCTTCTCCAGCTCATTTTACAGATGAGGAAACTGAGGCAAACAGGGTGAAGTGATTTGCTCAGTGTCACACAGCTAGGAAGTGTCTGAGGTCAGATTTGAAATCAGGAAGATGAGTCTTTCTGGCTCTGGACCAGGCACGCTCTATCCACTGTGCCATCTAACTATCATAACATCCCAATGGCATTTCCAATTCAACGTGTCCCAAATCTATCCCTTTCTGTAATTTCTCTATTTCTGCATAAGCCCCATCATCTTTCCAAGCACCCAGGTCCAGGACCTTGGAATTTTCTTCAATTCTTCATTCTTCCTTTACTTCCCATGTACACCGAGTTACCAAGTCCTATTGACTATCTCTATAACCTCTGTCTGTCTCCTTTATTCTTCTTACACAGTCATAACCTTTGTTCAGGCCTTTATCATCTTTCACTTGGAATACTATAATAGTCTGTAATTTGTCTCTCTTCCTCCAGTCCCTTATTTCTCTGATCCATATCCTCTAAACAGCAGCTGAAAAGTTATTCCCATATTGCTGGTAAATGTTTAACAACAGTCTCACACACACAAAAAATACCCAGGACATAAATTTAATCTGCAATATTAACATTTTCTTAAGTCTAGACAATTAACAAAACACCAGATTTATAGTCTTTGGTGATATGTCAATGCTTAGGCTGAAAATTTCACACTTAATTGGCTCTCCAACCAATTTGGGCTGGCTTCAACATAGATCCCTTCCTAAACCACAGGTCTTAATAGGCCACTCCTTGGCTCAAGGAACTATAGTGGCTCTCTACTGCCCAGAAGATATTAACCCCTCTGTTTAGCATACAAAGTCCTTCACAATCTGGATCCAACCCATCTTCCATTTTATTCTCCTTCATTTGCTCTAGGTGAAAAACTCAGAGGCTCTTCCCCTCTAAAGACAAACTAATCAATCCATCTTTTCCCTCAATTTTTACCTAGCCTTTAACTACTGAATGGGTGTTGCCACAGACAAACTGACCTGGGAAAGACTTTAGCTTAAAAAGGTCAAGATCTCCCAGTGCATCTGGAGCCATTGACAGTAATCTTGACCTTGTCTTGCCACTGGACTCAAAACTTTAAAGGAGAGAAGGGGGCTGATGACTTTTTGCCCAGCTCGGCCTCACTTAAAACCAATTCACTTGCAAGTCAAGACATCACTCTGCTGGTCTCACTGGTCCTTTTCAAGAAGGAAGGACCACCACCACCAACAATAATTTGCTCAAAGTTCCAACCAAAATGATCCCCTCCCAGAATCCCTAGCTTCTATCAAGGCATAACACAGCACAGCTGCCACCCCTACAGGAGGCCTTCCCTTCAAATCCCCAGCTGTTAATGAGCTAAACGAGCCAGTCCACAAAACCATTTTGCATCTACTTTGTATATTACTTATAAATTAATTATTTGTATATTACTTATAAATATTTATTATTAATTATAAACACTTATTTGTGTACCTGCCGTTCGTTCAGAGTTCTGAGACGCTTTAGTTTTTGAATCCCTAGTGCATTGCACAGAGCAGAGATCAGTAAATGCTTGTTGGATGAAATTCGAATTCTCTAAACCCTCCAATGACTTTCTAGCCTTTACATCTTTTTGATCTTTTTCCCCAAAACACCTCCCTTTGGAGTCCTCACCAGTGCCCTAGAGCTTTTTCTTTGGCAGCTAGTTTTTAGTACTTAGAATGCAAAACAATTAGCACTCTCAACATCCACAGTTACATTTTAATTATTCCTGGCTCTTACAAGAGTATGAAATTCTAGCGAGACAGATTTTTTTTTAACTCTTGTAAGAAGAATCTATACAATCTAATCCAAAAGCATTTATCAAAGGCCTACTATGTGCAAGGATGTTTCTTGGGGCTTTAAAGAGCTAAGCCTTTGGAAATTTTCTGTCTATGTTGAGTTGAAGCCACAAGCAGAAACTGCCTATAGTGAAGACCTAAGAAGGGGAAAATCACCACCACCACCATCGCTAACATTTATATAATGACTACGTGTCATTTATAAAGCACTTTATGGTATTATCATATTTGATCCTCACAACAATCCTAGAAGGTAGGTGCTATGACTATGACCATTTTTGCAGATGAGTAAACTGAGACAAACCGAGGTTAAGTGGTTTTGCCAGAATCACGTAACCAGTAACCAGTAAGTGTCTGAGGCTGGATTTCAACTCAGCAAGATGAGTCTGCCATCCACTGCTTTCTAAAGCTCTAGCCACTGACCATTTAGCTGCATTATAGCTTTGAATAAGAACTATCAGATCAGTAGCAGACACTGCATCCAGCAGGGAGCAGGGAGCAGGGATTATACATTCGAGATAGTCACTGGAGGAAGAAGTGGGACTTCTAGCAATCAAGAGTCAAGAAGAGGAAAGAAGTAGACCTTGTGAGCCTATCAGAGATGCTGCACCCAAGGATAGCTATGTCAAGTGTATAAAGCTGTGAAGAGCCGGGTTCTGCAGCACTAAGAGTTTTGAGTTATCTTTGCCGTATTTGTGTCCAATTTTAGCAGGTTTGTGCTCACTCTTCCTATGGATGCTATATCTGTGAGAGAGTGTACCACAGGTTTATGGCAGAAATTTTTGTATCCCATCTGAGAAAATGCTTTTATTCAGAGCTATCCATTAATGGCTAACCATTAATGAGAAGCACACTTGTGGGGGACTTGTGAGTTAGGGTATTTAAAACGAAGATGTATAGTTACCAATAGAGCTTGAGATAGCAGGTACCTTTTGGGGACCCAAACTAACCAGGCAAGTGGGAGGATTGGCACCCCCAAATGCTTTTCTTCCTTTCTAAAGTGGACACAGGTGCTATTTCTGGGGAAGAGCTAAAGATTCAGAAATACGAATGGATTATTTTCCAGGTTTCCAAAATACTCCCAACTGCCAAATAAGTTTTTTGAGCTATTTATGTTCAAGATACACAGTAGCAGGGGGGCAGCTAGGTGGCACAGTGGATAAAGCACACGCCCTGGATTCAGGAGGACCTGAGTTCAAATATGACCTCAGACACTTGACAGTAGCTGTGTGACCCTGGGCAAGTCACTTAACCCTCATTGCCCCACCAAAAAAAAAAAAGGAAGATACACAGTAGCAAAGTGAACTGGAAACAAATCCCAATGACTGTGACCCTCTCAATGCCTGTGGGCACCAAAACTATCATATGCAGAACAGCAGTAGATCTGCATGAGTAAAGGGAGTTTCCAAAATTAATGAAGAAAAATACATACAGACAAAAAAAAACCAAAAGAAGTCGTAGTTAGGAAATCCCTTTTCAAATGAAGCCCCATGTAAATAGGAGTCTTCACTTTCCTTCAATCTCCGCCTTTAAAGTACTTTCTAGTTTAGTCAGCAATGTAGAGATCAAGGGGTGGGGGTGGGGGCCTCTCCAGTTGTCCTGATATATATCTTGCCACCAGATCCAGGTGGCTCTAGAGGAGAAAGTGAGGTTGGTGACTTAGGACAGCCCTCCCTCACTTACATCCAATTCAGTGCAAGTCATGACATCACCTCGATGTCAAGGCTCTCTTCAAGAACTAAAGACAAACAACAAGAGCCAATGAAGGCACTCCCAGAAACAACTGACGGTTCCATTAAGATCCTAACAAGTTGCCAACAATCCGTTTTTATTTCGTTCAGTGCATTATGTATGATATACTTGTGTGTGCATGGCTTTCCTGGGCACATAGCACTTGAAACTGCACAGTCTCTGAGAATGAAGGTTCCATTTTTTTCTGAGCAAGAAAGGAATATATAGGTGGAAAGCACAGAATGACTAGCCTGCTGTTCATATCTGGCAAAAGTCTAAAACGGGTTATAGAACGGCCTCAGGAGGATTTAGAAAAGCTTCACCAGGGTCTCCCTGGGCACTTCCAACTCATCCAGTTTCCTTTTTGATTGTACTGCTAGGTTGCTCTTTACTTTAACGATGATGAGGAGTGGGAGGAGGAGATGGATGGATGGGTGGGTGGGTGGATGATGGGGATGCCTCTTATCACATTCTGTTGGCACCATTCTTATCTATAGTTATTTCACCACCTCTTTTTTTTTTTTTTTTTGGCAGGGCAATGGGGGTTAAGTGAATTGCCCAGGGTCACACAGCTAGTAAGTGTCAAGTGTCTGAGGCTGGATTTGAACTCAGGTACTCCTGAATCCAGGGCCGGTGCTTTATCCACTGCGTCACCTAGCTGCCTCCTCACCGCCTCTTTTAAGAAGGTTTTCCCGAAAAACAGTTTTTGACCAAACAAGAGATAGAGTATATTATAAAATGCAAAATGGATGATTTTGATTATATTAAATTAAAAAATTTTTGTACAAACAGAAGCAATGCATCCAAAATTGGAAGGGAGGCAGAAAGCTGGGAAATAATTTTTGAGGCCAGTGCTTCTGATAAAGGCCTCATCTCTAAAATATATAGGGAATTAAATCAAATTTATAAGAATCCAAGTCATTCCCCAATTGAGAAATGGTCAAAGGATATGAACAGGCAGTTTTCTGATGAAGAAACCAAAGCTATCTATTCCCATATGAAAAAATGCTCTAAATCTCTAATGATTAGAGAGATGCAAATTAAAACAACTCTGAGGTACCACCTGACACCTATCAGATTGGCTAAAATGACAAAAAAGGAAGATAATAAATGTTGGAGAGGCTGTGGGAAAATTGGAACACTAATGCATTGTTGGTGGAGCTGTGAGCTGATCCAACCATTCTGGAGAGCAATTTGGAATTATGCCCAAAGGGCGATAAAGCTGTGCATACCCTTTGACCCAGCAATCCCACTTTTAGGTCTTTTGCCCAAAGAAATCATGGAAGGGGGAAAGGGACCCACATGTACAAAAATATTTATAGCTGCTCTTAATGTGGTAGCAAGGAATTGGAAGTTGAGGGGGTGCCCATCAATTGGGGAATGGCTGGACAAGTTGTGGTATATGAATACAATGGAATACTATTGTGCTGTAAGAAATGATGAGCAGGAAGAGTTCAGAGAAACCTGGAGGGTCTTACGTGAGCTGATGATGAGTGAGATGAGCAGAACCAGAAGAACATTGTACACAGTATCATCAACATTGAGTGTTGACCTACTGTGATGGGCTATATTCTTCTCACCAATGCAATGGTACAGAAGAGTTCCAGGGAACTCATGATAGAAGAGGATCTCCAAATCCAAGAAAAAAAAAGAAAGAAAGAACTGTGGAGTATAGATGCTGATTGAACCATGTTATTTCTTTTATTTTGGGTGCTGTTTTTTTTTTTCTATTTTGAGGTTTTGCACCACTGCTCTGATTCTTTCTCTTGTAACAGGATTAATGCAGAAATAGGATTAATGTTATTATGTGTATATATATGTGTGTGTATATATATATATGTATATGTATATGTATAGAGATATATAGATATAACCTATATCAGATTACCTGCTGTCTAGGGGAGGGGGTAGGGAGGGGAGGGAGGGAGAAAAATCTGAAATTGTAAAGCATGTATAAACAAAAGTTGAGAACTATCTTTACATGTAACGGAAAAAATAAAATACCTCATACATTAAAAAAATAATAATAAAAAATAAACAGTTTAAAAAAAAAAGGTTTTCCCGATTTCCTCCCCACCCCAAATCGGCAGGACTTTCCTCAAATTGTTCTGTATTTTTCTTGTGCACTCCCAACTTCCTCCTTTAAAGCTGAAGTAACTAAGGCCTTGAGAAGTTAATTGGCCTCCCCAAGATTATAAGTGGAAGAGCAAGAACTCAAAACCACCATCTCAAGTTTCCAAATCTATTACCCTTTCCACAGCAACAAGATACCCCCCAATTTAATTCAATTCAACACATGTGTGCTGATCTCTTTCAGTGTTTTAGGCATTATGCACTAGGAGCACTGGCTCTAAATTTGAATTGAGTTTAAATTTAACCTTAGGCATTTACTAGCTTTGTGACCCTGGGCAAGTCACTTAACCTCTAGATGGCCTCCTCATCTGTAAAAATGGGAGTAAAAGAGGGCAGCTAGGTGGCACAGTGGATAAAGCACTGGCCCTGGATCCAGGAGGACCTGAGTTCAAATCCGACCTCAGACACTTGACACTTACTAGCTGTGTGACCCTGGGCAAGTCACTTAACCCTCATTACCTGGCCCCCCAAAAAGGGAGTAATAATAGCATCTTCCTGCCTAGGGTTGTTGTGAGCATAAAATGAGCTAATTTTGTAAAGTGCTTTGCCAAACAAATCACTATATTAAATGCTCATCATCATCATTAAAAACAAAACATTCTTTAGGACCAAAGAAGCTATAGAGAACAATACAAAATATAAAATAGATAATTTTGAATATATAAAATCAAAAAGGTTGTGTACAAACAAAACCAATGTAACCAAGATTATAAGGGAAGGAGAAAACTGGGGAAGAATTTTTGAAATAAGTATCTCTGATAAAGGCTTCATTTCTCAAATATATAGAAAACTGAGTCAAATTTATAAAAGTGCAAGTTGTTCTCCAATTTATAAATGGTCAAAGGATATGAACAGTTTTCAGACAAAAAAAATCAAAGCTATCTATAATTATATGAAAAAATTTCCTAGATCACTATTGATCAGAGAAATGCAAATTAAAACAACTCTGAGGTGTCACCTCTCATCTATCAGAGTGCCAAATATAACAAAAAAAGGAAAATATTGGATGTTGGAGGGGGTGTGGGAAAACTGGGATGCTAATCCAATTAGCAGAGTTGTAAAAATATCCAACCATTCTGCAGAGCAATTTGGAACTATCTCCAAAGGGCTACAGAACTGGGCATACCCTTTTATCCAGCAATACCACTGCTTGGTTTAGGATGTCCCAAAGACATCCCAAAAAAGAGGAAAAAGGGCTATTTGTACAAAAATATTTATAGCAGCTCTTTTTGTGGTGGCTAAGAATCGGAAATCAGAGGAATGCCCATCAATTGGGGAATGGCTAAATAAGCTGTGGTATATGATGGTGATGGAATATTACTGTGCTATAAGAAATTATAAGCAGAGATTGCAATATTGTTTGACGAAGAACTGTCAACGATGACTATTCTTTTTTTTTTTTTTAAGTGAGGCAATTGGGGTTAAGTGACTTGCCCAGGGTCACACAGCTAGTAAGTGTTAAGTGTCTGAGGCCGGATTTGAACTCAGGTCCTCCTGACTCCAGGGCCGGTGCTCTATCCACTGCGCCACCTAGCTGCCCCTTGACTATTCTTAACAATACAATGATCCAAGAAATCCCAAAGGACTATTGACGAAACATACTATCCACCTCCAAAGAAGGAACTTATATTGATGGAACACAGACTGAAGCATGCTATTTTTCACTTTCTTTCATTTTTTCTTTTATTCAAGTTTTCTTGTACAAAACGACAGATATGGCAATGCTTTACACAATTGCACGTGTATAACCTATATCTGATTGCTTACTTGGGCGGGGGGGGGGGGAAGGGAGGGGAAAAAGGAATAAAAATTGGAACCCAAAACTATAAATTCCCAACAGAGCTATAGAAAGGGATTTATAATGATAGGGGGGGAAAGTTTCTTCACACCACAGTGCTCAACACTTTGTTTCCATCTTCCTGGTTTGCCCTTGTCCTGCCCTCATCTGCCTTAGTGCCAGAGCCAGAGCCCCAGTGCCCACCATGGGGCCCCATACTTCTCACTGTTAATAGTTCAGTACCTCTAGGTCTCCCCCAGCACACAAAGCTGTACTCCCCCCACATCCCTGTCATGCTGTTGCCCATTCTCCCTCCTGCCTCAGTTTGGATGCCACACTAGGCCCTCAGCACAACCACCTCTGAGTCATCAAGAAGAGTGCTTGAGTTAGAAAGAGAACCACACCCAAGGGACCTTCTTATAACAAGTGAGAAAGGCACTGAGGAAGCTGGCCAAAAGTCACTATCTCTCATTTTATAATTCTAGGTTGGAGGGTATGTTTATTGCTGTGAATTCTCCTTCTTTCTTCAGTTTACAATTCATAAGACTCGAGTTGGCTTGGCTACCATCTGTAAATGGCCGTTGTAGCAGTAGGCTGAATTTCCAGCAGAGGGAACCACTTAGATAACAAGTCAATTATCTAGGGGCTTGCCATTCAGATGTCAACAATTCAAGTCAACAAGCTACGATGTGCCAGGTGCCATGTTGAGTATTGGGGATACAAAGTAGGGCACAAGAGTCCCAGATCACAGTCTAATGGGGAGAAAATATGCAAATAACTACATGTGCATGATTTAGTGAGTTCCCTAGAGTCACATAGCCAGTAAGTGTCTAAGTTCAAGTTAGAATTCAGGACTTCCTGACTCTAGGAACAAGACATAGACAGGATGAATGGGAGATAATCTCAGAAGGAAGGTGCCAAGGTTAATCTCTATGTCTTGATAGTGCCCTGACGTTTTTTTTAATAGACTGAATCCAACCCAGGTGGTACAGTGGATAGAATGCTGGATACAGGAAGAGTGGAATTAAAATCTAGATTCAGACACTGGATAAGTTGTTTAACCTCTATTTGCCTCAGTTTCCTCAAATGTAAAATGGAGATAAGAATAGCACCTACCTCAAAGGTCGTGAAGATCATATGAAATAATATTTGTTTTAAAAAATCCAGGGCCAGCTAGGCCCTGGAGTCAGGAGGACCTGAGTTCAAATCTGACCTCAGACACTTTAACACTTACTAGCTGTGTGACCCTGGGCAAGTCACTTAACCCCAATTGCCTCACTTTAAAAAGAAAAAATCCAGGGGGATTATCCCTCTTTTTTTCTTTAAATTATATCCTCAGTGCCTTGCATTTGGTAGGAACTTAAGAAAATAATAAATCTAAAATGGGAGTGGCTCTTAGAAATCCTCAAGTCCAATCAGCTTATTTTACAGATCAGGAAAGAGACCTAGAAAATTTTAAAGATGTACTCGAAGTCACACATATAGTAAACAGAGGCCAGATTTGAACCCAGGTCCCCTGACTCCACTGTACTACACACTACCCCTCAATAAAAATTTATTGCATCAAATGATAGCCCAAGTAATCTACAAACACCTTCAGGGCAAGATTTGGGTGGGTTCATTTTTGTCCTTTTTTTCCTTTTGTTTTTATATCATCTACATTTTCAAATATATCTCTTTTACCTTCCTGGAAAATTAAGTGGCCCAGTGGATAGAGCACCAGACCTAGAGTCAGAAGACTCCTAGTTAAAAATCTGGCTTCAGACACCTTACTACCTGTATGACCTTGGGCAAGTCACTTTCCCCTGTTTGCCTCAGTTTCCTCATGTGTAAAATGGGCCAGAGAATGAAATGCCAAACCACTCCAGTATCTCTGAAAGCAGACCTCAAATAGCATCATGTAGAATCAGACACAGCTAAAACTACTGAACAACAAAACCACCTTCGTACTCATAAAACCATTCCTTCTAACACAGAATTTTTAAAAGTGGGGTTTGGGGTGGGGAGAAGGGAGAACAGTTAAAAAAAAAACCTCTCACCAACACGTAGATTCAATAATCTATGCCCAGCATCCCCCATCTCTGCAGAGTTGGGAAGGAAGCACATTTTCTCTTCTGTTTTTCTGGGACCCATCTTGGGTCTGTTGGGCCCAAATTTAATAAATGGAGCGTTAATTGGGTGACTCGCTGAAATATTGGGGTCCCAGAAATAATGAGGGACCTCTAGGTTCAAAGCTCCCTCCCCTCCGAACTGCCCTTTTAGATATTTCTCCCAGGCCAATAAGAAAGGAGCCTTACAGCTTCTTTTCCACAAAAGGATCAGATTTTATTACTTGGGAATTAATTAAACAACAAAGGTGAAATTAATAAAAAATCAAAGATAAGGAAATAGAGAAAAAGAAATACAGATGAATTCTCTTAACTCTAACCTAAGTCTATACAATCCCCAGATCGTTTCCAATTAAGCTAGTTCAAAGGAAGGCAGGTTTTTTTTTCACTCACCACAACATCACCCGGAAAATCAAGGAGAGAGAACCGAAGCACGAGCATTCTGGAATCGACTCTCCTCCCCCTCAGAGAGCGTTCAATCTTCCTCTCCTAAAAGGGGATGTTCTTCAAAAACTGCCTATGGAGAGGATTCTCCTTCTGACCTCAGTAGCATACATAACTTCAGGGTAGGCCAGGTATGGCCCCTCCCAAATGAGTCAGCTAAATTCCAATAATTTTTACCACAAATAATTTTTTACCACAGGTAAAGACCTACCATCACATCTTTTCACAGTTCCAGAAGGTGATCTTTTCATTTACATTGTTACAACTATGGTACAGATTGCTTTTATTGCTTCGCTATTAAATGCCCTCTAATCAGACTAGTCAGCAAGTATATCTTATGCCCTTCATAATCGAGCCTTGAGGATTTAGTAGATAAACAGCCAGGTGTCAAAGTGCATAGAGGCTGGGCCTGGAGTCAGAAAGACCCAACTTCAAATACAGCCCAGAGACACTAGCTGTGTGACCCTGAACAAGTCACTTAACCTCTAGCTGCCTCAGATTCCTCAACTGTAAAATAGTTTAATAGAAGCACCTTGTTCCTCCAGTTGTTTTTGGTTTTTTGGGGGTTTTTTGGTGAGGCAATTGGAGTTAAGTGACTTGCCCAGGGTCACACAGCTAGTAAGTGTTAAGTGTCTGAGGCTGGATTTGAACTCAGGTACTCCTGACTCCAGGGCCGGTGCTCTATCCACTGTGCCACCTAGCTGCCTATCCTCCAGTTGTTGTGAGGATCAAGTGTAATACTCATGTGAAGTGCTTAGCAAATGTTCCCAGCTCCTGGCAGGTGCTTGATAAATACTTATTCCCATCTCCTCCTCCCCTACAGTGCAGCCACTAGTACAGGTCTGTGAGAGCTGGGCAAAAGTACACCAAAGGCACTACATAAATGCCTCTTACTTTGAATTGAATTGGTGAGGGAAATGACTCCAAGAGAGCATAAATATAGACCATGTTGGCAATTACCATGAATTCTTCCTATGACTTGCAAACTAAGGCTCTAGCTGCCTGCCACCAGTCTCACACCATATCTCACAGCTCTCTTGATCTACTTTCCCCTACATCTATCTCTTGGTTTCAGCCTAGACCCTCTCCAGGGAGGATGCTCTCTGGACCCTTACTTTTTTTTTTTTTAAGTGAGGCAATTGGGGTTAAGTGACCTGCCCAGGGTGACACAGCTACTAAGTGTTAAGTGTCTGAGGCCAGATTTGATGTCAGTACTCCTGACTCCAGGGCCAGTGCTCTATCTACTGCAACACCTAGCTGCCCCTCTGGACCCTTACTTAATGAGACCCTAGAAGAAACAAAGGAGGCTGACCTACATAGGGCAAAAAGGGGAGGAGGGAGGGAAGGGAGGGAGCAAGCATGAATCAAGGGCCAGGGTCAAGTTTCCATAAATTTATTAAAACTTCTTCCTGTATAGCCGATCAAAACTGGTTCTGTGGATGATTCCAAAAAAGAAGTTTCTGTTAATTTTTTATTATCTGGAGATCATATTAATGGACAATACTCACTTAGATTTAGAAGAGGTTGCTAAACAGAAATCCGTGAACTTTGTTTTTAACAATAGTTTGATAACTTGTAATGCTGTATAGTTTATTTTATGCATTTAAAATCATTATTCTAGAAAAGAATATCAGAGCAACTGGATGGCTCAGTGGATACAATGCCAGATCTGGAGTCAGGGAGACTCATTTTCCTGAGTTCAAATCAGGTCACAAACTCAGTGGGAGCATGGTAATGTTGCTTTAAAAAACAAAAACAAAAACAAAAACAAAAAAGGTTCTGATGTGTAACGTTCTGATTTCTACCAGCAATCACCCATTGTGCTCAGGTTAGTCAGCCCACAACTGGAAAACTGTGTCCTATTTTGGTGTTACAAACGAAAGGCACTGAGAGTATACCAGAAAATGATGATGAAACCCTGTCGCACAAGAAATGATGAGAACAAGTGGGCTGTTTCACATGGTAGAGATGATGAGTAAGAGATCTGCCTTCAAATTCAGGAAGGGTTTTCATGGAAAAAAGAGATGCTTGTTCTCTGTTGTTCCAAAGAATACAGTTAGAACTCTTGAGCCACTGGGAGGAAAATGTGAAATTAACATAAGGAACTTTCTAAGTTTTGGAAATCACTTTGAGCTGTTTTTGTTTCCCCACCCCAGGGTTGCTGGGTGGTGCAGTAGTAGATAGAGCACCATTCTGGTCTTGGAAACTTGCTAGCTGTGGGACCTTGGCCAAGTCACTTAAACCTCATTGGCTCCCCCCCACACACCCCCCAAAATATGGAAGAAACCTTACAATTCATTTATTCCACCCTGCCTCTCTATGGGAAGTTGTAAGCATTAAAAGTTCTGTACATTGAGTCTGGACATCTTGAGTTCTACCTCACTCAATGGGATAATAGATCACAGGGTCTTAGATTTACAGTTAAAAGGAATTTCAGAGGCCATCTCATTCAATCCCCTGATTTTACTGATGGGGAAACTGTGGTTTAGAGAAACTAAGTGACTTTTCCAAGGTCACAGTGGTATTAACTGACAGAAACATAATTTGAACTCAGGTCCTCTGAGTTGTGACCTTCAGCAAGTCTAAAATCCCTATTTATCTTGAAAATCCTAGGCTTCTAAAATGTATTCTATACAAAGCACAATGCTAGTTGCTGCAGAGAAGATAACATCTAAGATAGGCCCTTCACCATGGAAAATTGAGTTTCAAAACCCTGAATTTAAATCCAGCTTCAGACATTTACTAGATGGGTGACTTTTGTAAGTCACTTAACCTCTACATTTGCTTCAGTTTTCTCATCTGTTAAATAGAGATAATAAGAGCACCTACCTCCCAGGGTTGTTGGAAGGATCAAATGAGATAATTGTCAACTACTTGGCACAGTGCCTAGGACATATACTATTTTTTTTCCTGTTGGTTGTGGGGAGTCGTGGAAAATTTTCCAGCTCAAGAGTGACAAGTTTTAGGAAGATTAAGCTGACATTGGGGCAGCTAGGTGGTACAGTGGATAGAGCACTGGCCCTGGATTCAGGAGGATCTGAGTTCAAATCCAGCCTCAGACACTTGACACTTACTAGCTGTGTGACCCTGGGCAAGTCACTTAACCCCAACTGCCTCAAAAAAAAAAAAAGATTAAGCTGACATTTTTGGTAAGGATGGATTGGAAAGTGGAGAAACTGAAGGGGAATTGATTATTGCAATGCAACAAGCATTTATGAAATAATAAGAGGCCTACTGTGAGCTCCTGAACTAGGAAATCAAAGGAAACAACAGATATAGGGGGAGGGGGAGTTAAGACCACCCAAGAAATCCTGGTGGCTTACAAGCCACCTCGTCTCTCGGTTTTCCCAGTCTTAGCCTACAAAGTAGCAACGTCATTTAACAATGGGCTGCTCTTCCTGTTGCTCAGAAATGAAAGATTTCTGGTTGTCCATTTCTGAAATGAAGAGGATGGCAAAAGGGGTGGGGAGAGGGCGGAGGAAGGGAAGGGGGCAGCCATGGACATGCTGGCCCAGTCCCTGAAACAGCATCTTCTGCTGCTGGGTCAAGGTCAAGTGCCCAGGAACTTCTCTCCACAGCTTTCTTAGCGTAGAAAAAGTTCCGATTGTAAAGATGGGAGGAGGGGAAGAGGAGGAGGAGACTTTGTTGACTGTTTTTGGAGGAGATAGCGAGGCAGAAAGGGTGGGGAACAGAGCTGGGAGGCTGAAAGAGTCTCCGAAAGCAAACCACAAGTTGGCATTTTTTCTTAGCATTTACCCAAACTTTATTCCGGATGTTCTGGCCCGGGATCCTTGGCCAACGGTATGGGTGTGTGTAGTTTTTATTTATTTATTTATTTTTAACTTCCCCTAGCCTTTAGCTGTCTCTTTACAAATGAGAGGCGACTTCCCATTCCCCAGCAGCATCCAGCCCCGCCTCCCCTGCCCACAATGTGGCGCGTTCGGTCCGGGAGAGTGCGCGGGGGCGGGGGGATACGCGTTCCCAAACGCGCGATCTAACCTAACGCAGCCCCTCTCGGCTGTGGCTGCCCGGAAAGCAAGGCCTGACCTCCCCACTTACCGTAAAGGGCGATCAGTGCCAGCCCACACAGCAGTAGGGTCTTCGTCCTCCGAAATTCTGTCGCCATAGAGCCCCAGGTCTCGAACGAGAAGAGGGGGAGATGCACGCTCCGGACGAAGGTGGCTGGAGGGTCTGAAAAGTGGCGAATAGATACTAACTCCCCGCTTTCTCCTCTTTAAGGGCCAGCCCCAGGATACTCCTTTCTCTGTCCCTTGTCTTTCCTTCCTCTTTCACCCCAACCCACAAGGTCTCCTTCAAGCGCGGGCTTTCCCCACCCCTTCTACTCCCCCCCTCCCCCCTCCCCACTCCCATTAGTAGAAGAACTTAGGGAGCGGAGAGACTTCGCTCGGTTGCGACTTACGCCCAAGATGGGATGTGGTTACAAACAGGTCCGTGTCCCGTTGTTTCTGGGGCCACGCAAAGCCGTTTTTAGGGTGCACCTTCGGTGAAAACTGTCCCGCAATCTGGGTGGGGTCTTGATCAGACCAGAGCCCAGCAGGTTCAGCAGACAAGAGCTGTCTACACACTAGGAAGCCCAGCTCTGCGAGAGGAAGACCGGGCTAACACGAGTGGGCGGGGTTTCATGACGCCAGACCGCGGCTAAAAACAGCTGAGTAAGATTTCATCCAGTTTTTTAAGGTTACGTACGGAGAGTAGAGGGACCAGGCGGGCGGGGGCGGGGGCGGAGGCGGGACGGCACGGGGAGAGGAACTCCTTTTACTTTATGGATGATTATCAGTCATAAAGGAAAACAAGCCCTGCTTATACTTCTCTAGATTAGTTTTTGAGTTTCTTCGAGAAAGTCCTCCAAGTCGGTGGGTTCCTTAAAATGTCACTCAGATTAACCCCTGCAGCGTTTCGAATAGCTTCCTAACATGGGATTCAGATACTTAGCTCACTTCTCTATTTAGACCCTCCTTGTTTCTTCACTTTTCCTCTAACCCAGCCTCTGCCATCTCAGGGCCCTTGAGGGTGGGAACCCCAATCAAAAGGTCCGGAACGCCTGTCCTATGGCTAGCAGACTCCTACCTCTTCTACTCTTCGTTCTGGCCACACACGATCCCTACCTAGTTAGGCAAACTAACTACTGATAACCTCTGCTCCCTCATGCCCATCCACATCAACCTTGCCCGCCTCCCCCCCCCCCCTCCATGTCAGGTCCCCATCCCACTTAACCTTCCCCTGTCATTGTGCTCATTTGGACAATGTTTCATGGAAAAACCTGCTCTCCAATCTTTTCTCACTCCTGTGTTTTGAAATTAATCATCTGGGGGCAGCTAGGTGGCGCAGTGGATAGAGCACCGGCTCTGGAGTCAGGAGTATCTGAGTTCAAATTCGGCCTCAGACACTTCACACTTACTAGCTGTGTGACCGTGGGCAAGTCACTTAACCCCAATTGCCTCGCTAAAAAAAAAAAAGAAAGAAAGAAATTAATCATCTGGCTTTCCCTTCGATGCTCTCCCTCCCCTCCACCCCCAATAAAAATATACTCGATCCTTAGCTGTCTTATCCAGGTCTCTAAGTACCTTCTCATAACACCAGATACACTGTACACCAACAGCCCTGCTTCTGATACTTATAAACATTTCTAGTTCCTTCGTCTGCCCCATCATTCAACAACCTCTCCTTCCTGGTTCAATCTAAGTCAATTCAAGAAGCATGTAAGTGCCAGGCACTGTGCTAAGAAATGGAAGTACAAATACAATGGAAGGGATGAGGGAAGAAGGTATCTGTTGAAAAGAATGATGGAGAAAGAAGTTGAGAGAAGAAGGGATGGGGCTTAGAGAGGAACAAAGCCCCACAGCTGACCTGGGGACCCCTCCTTAAAATGGAAGTTCTGGGGGAAAATGACTAATCAGTGGGTAGGATCTTCCCAGATAAGAAGGCTACTGGTACACCCTAGCAAAAGAAGTCCAGAGAGTCAGATAATTAAAGGAATGAATCCATCCAGATACAATGCCCTAGTCAGATCCTTGTGGCAGTAACTGGTCAAAAGGTTTTGAGGGGCAGAGTAGTAAAAGGCATGGAGTGCTGGAGTTGGGAAGACCTGGCCACTAGCTAGGTTACTGGGGGCAAGTTATTGACCATCTCTGGACTCCAGTTTCCTTATCTGTAAAATGAGAGGGTAGGGCTCAACCTT
This sequence comes from Dromiciops gliroides, assembly GCF_019393635.1. Lineage (NCBI taxonomy): Eukaryota > Metazoa > Chordata > Mammalia > Microbiotheria > Microbiotheriidae > Dromiciops > Dromiciops gliroides. Next base: position 445,167,734 of record NC_057864.1, read on the forward strand.
GAAGGCCCCTTCCGACTCCAAATCTATCATCCTGTCCTCATTTTCCCCACTTTCTCAATGTGTTCAGTAGCTGGCTCAGAGTCTTTCTTCCATCCTAACAATTACTCTTATACTTGAGGACTTCAATATATAGGTCGATGTCCTCTTAAACAACCTGCTCTCCCAGTTCACCAACCTCCTCAATCAAGTTCCATGATTTGTGAAGACGCTACCTCAACAATGCCTGGAAATAGGCATATACTTGACCATCAGGTAAGCACTCTGAAATTTCCATCTGGCCTTCACCCATCCTTCCATGTCTCTTTATGCTTTGATCTGCCTAAATCTATTCTTCATACTCATTGTGACCTCCAGTTTTTCTTCTTCTCAGTACTCTCATAGGATATGGCTCTTAGTATGGCTTCATTTTCATTCCTCTCAACCTTGATCCTATAGTTAACTAATATATGTATATGATATAATACAACATAACATAACATAACATAACATAATATAGTTAACTGTCCTCGACTCTCAGACCTTTAAACCCCAACCCAGAGTTACCTATCTGCCTTTTTTTCCCCTACTCTTTCACTACTGAAGACACTGGAGGAGTTCACACAACAGTGCTAACTAAAATCCAATACAGATTTGTTATCTCATCTCAACAGGGCCCTCCCAGTTATACTGCAATTCTTTTACTCTTCTAATTTACTCTCTATCCCACAGGGGCTGTTCCAAACCTTCTCTCCTCCACCTTTCTGCTCCTTCTTCTCCAACCCCCTCTCAACAGATGGCCTGGTCTCATGCTTTACTTTTAAAATAGAGATCCTTCAGGGTAGCTAGGTGGCCCAGTGGATAAAGCACCGACCCTGAGTTCAAATGCTCCCTCAGACATTTGACACTTACTAGCTATGTGACCCTGAGCAAGTCACTTAACCCTCATTGCCCCACAAAAGAAAGAAAGAAAGATAATAAAGGCCCTTCACCCACATGTACAAAAATATTTATAGCAGCTCTCTTTGTGGTGGCAAAGAATTGGAAATCAAGGGAATGCCCATCAGTTGGGGAATGGCTGAACAAATTGTGGTATATGAATGTAATGGAATTCTATTGTGCTGTAAGAAATGATGAGCAGGCAGATTTCAGAAAAACCTGGAAAGACTTAAGTGAAATGATGCTGAGTGAAATGAGCAGAACCAGGAGAACATTGTACACAGTGACAGCAACATTGTGTGATGATCAACTGTGATAGACTTGGCTCTTTTCAGCAGTGCAATGATCCAAGACAATTCCAAAGTACTCATGATAGAAAATGTTCTCCACATCCAGAAAAAAGAACTATGGATTCTGAATGCAGATTGAAGCATACCGTTTTTACTTTTGTTTTTGTTTTTTCTTTTCTGAGGTTTTTCCCTTTTGTTCTGATTCTTCTTTCACAACCTGACTAATGCAGAAATATGTTTAATATGTAACATATATCAGATTGCTTTCTGTCTTGGGGAGGGGGGAGGGAAGAGAGGAGGGAAACAAATTTGGAACTAAAAATCTTATGAAAACATGTTGAAAAACTATATTTACATGTAACTGGAAAATAATAAAATACTTTTATGATTAAAAAAAAATCAGAGGCCCTTCAACCTGTGAAATCTTACGTGACCTGATGCTGAGTGAAGTGAGCAAAACCAGAACACTGCACACAGTGATGGCAACGTTGTACAATGATCAACAATGAATAACTTACCTTTTCTCAGCAATACAATGATCCAAGACAATTCCAAAAGACTCATGATGGAAAATGCTCTCCACATCCAGAGAAAGAACTATGGTATCTGAATGCAGATTGAAACATACTATTTTCACTTTTTTTTGGTTTTGTTTTTGGGGTTTCATGGTAGTATTTCCCCTTTGTTTCTTCTTTTACAACATGACTAATGTGGAAATAACATGGCTAATTGTGGAAATATGTTTAACATGATTGTACATATATAACCTACATGAGATTGCTTACCCTCTTGGGGAGAAGGGAGGGGAGGGAAAGCAAAAAATTTGAAACTCAAAATCTTATTAAAAATGAATACTGGGCAGCTAGATGGCACAGTGGATAGAGCACCGGCCCTGGAGTCAGGAGTACCTGGGTTCAAATCCGGCCTCAGACACTTAACACTTACTAGCTGTGTGACCCTGGGCAAGTCACTTAACCCCAATTGCCTCACTTAAAATAAAAAAAAAACAAACAAAATTTAAAAATTTAAAAATGAATACTGAAAACTATCTTTAGGGGGCAGCTAGGTGGCGCAGTGGATAAAGCATTGACCCTGGATTCAGAAGGACCTTTGTTGAAACAGCCTCAGAGACTTGACACTTACTAGCTGTGTGACCCTGGGCAAGTCACTTAACCCCAATTGCCTCACCCAAAAAAGAAAAGTCAGAGAGAGCTCTTTCTCCCCTTTTCTACGCCTCAAAACCCCTTGACATCATCTCTTCAATTGCTTGAGTCCCCGAGGAAGAGGAGACTGCCAAGACCACCAAGTCCAACCCCTTTAGCTGTGCCCATGATTCCCTCTCTCCAGTAGCTTGTCCCTTCAGTTATTTCCCCTCCCCTCTAATATAACATCTTTTCCTAACACAGGGTTCTTCTGCTGCCTACAAACATACCCCAGGTCTGTACATAGTTAGTCATGTGTTGTCTGCTCTTTGAGAGCAGAGACTGGTTATGGGGGGGGGGGGTGTTTTTGTTTTGCCTTTCTCTGTATCCTTAGTGCTTAGCTAATAGCAGACCCTTAAATGCTTGTTGACTTGACTCCATCCCTAAGGAACCTTCACTTGAATCTCTGTCCCTTCAAGTTATCATCTTTTTTTTTTTTTATGGTGAGGCATTTGGGGTTACGTGACTTGCCTAGGATCACACAGCTAGGAAGTGTTAAGTGTCTGAGGTCGGATTTGAACTCGGGTCCTCCTGACTCCAGGGCCGGTGCTCCATCTACTGCGCCACCTTAGCTGCCCCCTCAAGTTATCATCTTATATCTCCTCCCTTTTCGTAACCAAACCACTGGGAAAAAATGCTTCTACTTCCTTTCCTCTTGTTCAATTTCTCATCCTACTTTCTGATGTCCTCACTTGACTGAAACATCTTTATAAGATGAAGAATCTCTTATTGCTCAATGAGGTGACCCTTGACCTTTGATAGATGACCATCCTTTCTCTCTGGATAGTCTCTCTTCCCTGAATTTCCATGCCATATCCTCTAACTGTTCTCCTACTTGCCTAACAGATGCCTTCCTAGTCTCCTCTGCAAGAGCATCTTCCATGTCCCACTCTACTAAGCATGGCCATGGACATTATGAGTCCATTATCCTTAACTCTACACTCTCCCTCATTTCTCATAGATAATCAGCTGTCACATTTGGTGGATTCTACCTCCACATCTCACTCCCCTGTGTTTTCTCCCCTCCCTGAGGCCACCCTCCCTCAGATTAGCCCCTCACCATCTCTAAACCTCCTAATTGATCTGCCTGCTTCTGACTGGTCTTTCTCATTTTCCAATTTATCCTCCACCCAGCTGCTAAATAGATGTTCCTAAAGCATGGGTCTGACTACCTACCCACACTGCTTCAGAAGTGTCTGTGATTCCTTTTTTTTCCCCCAGAGCAATGAGGGTCAAGTGACTTGCCCAGGGTCACACAACTAGTAAGTGTCAAGTGTCTGAGGCTGGATTTGAACTCAGGTCCTTCTGAATCCAGGGGTGATGCTTTATCCACTGTGCCACCTTAGCTGCCCCTGTGGTTCCTTTTTGCCTTCAGAATGAAATAGAAACTTCTCTGTCACATTAAAGCCCAACCCATATTTCTAGACCGATTTCACATCACGCCTCCTGACACACTTTACTTTCTAGCCAAACTGGCCTACATTCCATTCCATGCTTTTCCTCCTTGCATATTTACAGGCTGAATGCCCTCTTCCCCATACATGGAATTCTCTCCCTTTTCTCCTCAGACTCTTGGGATATCCAGTCTCAGTCTAGGCTAAGATCAAGTGTTATCTTTCTACACAAGGTCTTTGCTGACTTGCCCCCCCATTATCATATTTACTTTTTATATATTTTGCATTTCCTTGTACATATATACATGTCGTTTACCTACACAGAGTGCAAGCTCCTTCAGGCAGAGGCGGGTTTTTGTTTGTTTGTGTGTTTGTTTTTGTCTTTTTCTTTATATCTCAAGTATCCAGTACAGTGCCTGGCACATAGTAGATGCTAAGAAGTGCTTGTTGAATGAGTGGATGAATGACAAAGGAAAATGTAGAGAACATTTTGAGGGGCAATGAGGGTTAAGTGACTTACCCAGGGTCACAGTTAGTGTCAAGTGTTTGAGACCAGATTTGAACTCAGGTTCTCCTGAATCAAGGGCTGGTGCTTTATCTACTGTATCAGCTAGTTGCCCCCATATATTTTTTTAATAGCTAGAATGACTAAGTCATTTTGAGTATTATAAATACTCAAATCAATTACAAAGAACCCATGAAAGAAGATGCTATCCACATCCTGAGAAAAATTAACTGTTAAACAGAAGTATGTATAATATGGTTTTACACACACACACACACACATACACACACACACACTTAATGGTAGCCTTCTCTAGTGGGGAGTGGGGAGGGAGGGAGAAAAAAAATTAAAAGTGCACAGCAAAGAACAAAAGAAAACCTAGAAGGAAGTACAGAAAAGCAGGGTAGCTTTGAAAATGATGTGTAGTATTTATTACATAGTTTTTCAAAAACAGTAAATAGTGTGAAATGGAAATCCATGGCTTTATATTAAAACCTTTTCTTATGTCGTACTGATTGCATGGACGTTTTCCTTTTTTATCTTTTTGAATTTAAGTTCAAAATGAATACAGATTTTTAAAACTAGCTGACGTGGAAAGATATATGGGGAAGGGGCTTCAGGAAAGTGGTGGTCCTTCTTCTAGTCATGGTGGAAGTGGTGCCTGAGATGAACTCTGAGATACCAGGGATACATGTAAATGGTGCTTAGCAGGCAGAACTAGAGCTGAGGGGGTGTCAGGACCAGAGACATAGATTGGGAATCAACTGCATCAAGAGGTCAGTTGAAATACATGGAGACCAGTGAAGGAGAGCACACAGAGGGGTGTGTGTGTGTGTGTGTGTGTGTGTGTGTGTGTGTGTGTGTGTGTGTGTGTGTGTGACAGAGACAGACAGACGCAGAGAGAGATGGCTGAAGACAACCTTGGAAAGTACTTATACTTGGAGGGCAGCAAGGGGAAGATGGGAAGGCAGAAATAGAGTGGGTAGGAGGAAAGGGTCACAGAGGCAGAGAGAGAAAAAAAAATCATTGAAGGGATGATGAGCAGAAAAGTTCAAGGGGAATTTCCCTGGAAGAAGGCTATTGCATGTGGGAGTTAAGAAATTACTGGTGACTTTGCAAAGAGCAATTTGAGTTAGTGAGAAATTGCAAGGAAATAAGGAGGGCATTGAGTGGAAACAGTGATTGTGTTATCTTGGTATGGTCAAAGAGTTACAGAAGGGACTTAGCGGTTCATGTTTCTCTCTCTCTCTCTCTCTCTCTCTCTCTCTCTCTCTCTCTCTCTCTCTCTCTCTCTCTCTCTCTCTCTTTCTCTCTCTCTCTCTCCTGTTAGAAATATCATTTATTATCAAAGTCACAATAGTGATCGTCAGAGACAATCACTATGACCACAGTGGGGAAATCAGGGCTTGAACATTGATTGGAGGCTGAGGGAGGGACAGGAGTGCAGAGATTCAAAACTGGGAGAAATAGGGGAGGGGGCACCCAAGTGCCCTAGCTCCATCTAATGCCTCCAGATTGAGGGGTCCCCCTGATTGCCAAGCCTCCCTCCTGTTTCCAGCTTTAGGAGGGAGCTAGGATTGTTGTTCTCCAAGAGGACCATGACAGATGTCACGACTTGCAATGAATTGGATTTAAGTGAGGAAGGACTGTGCGAAGTCACCAGCCTCACTCTCTCCTCCCAAGCCATCTGGGTCCAATGGCAAGATATGTTATCAGGATGACTGGAGAGGTACCCAGATATTTAAGGTAATTGGAGTTAAGTTACTTGCCCAGGATCACACAGCTAGTGTCTGAATGTCTGAATTGTCTGAGGTGAGATTTGAACTCAGGTCCTCCTAACTTAGAGCCAGCGCTCTAACCACCGTACCATTTAGCTGCCCTGGGAGCTGGAGAGAGGGTATAATGTGAGTGGGTCAGGTTGGGGCTGTGACTGGGGAGGAAGGAAGGAAGGGCCCCCCGTTTTCACATGAACTCACAATACTGATTTGGTGGGTGAGAGGAGGCAAGAAGGCCCCCATTATAGGAGGAAGGGATTGGTGTTAGGGGGTGGGGCTCTTGGGGGCATCATGGGAGGCAGACCAGGCCCTGCACCCAGGGGTGAGATAAAGGCCATTGGGGCCCCAGGACTAGGGGGTACAGGGCTGAGATGTACTTGGTTCAGAGTGAATATGGCTGGAGGTGGAGACTGGAAAGGGTTGGTGAGGGATAAGCCAGTGGTTGTGCCAGGGGCTCCAGTAGGCAGGAAAAGATTGGAGTCCTTGGGTCCTGGGTGGTGGTCTGGGTGCACATGGGACTTCAGAAAACAAACAAAGCAAAGATTTTGTTTTAAAAATAGATTTTACAAAGACACATATACAGGGTGGACCAAAAGTAACAAAGGAGTCTGATGTTTTGGTAACTTTTTGAAAATTCTTTTCAAATAATTTATACCATTTATGAGATTTTTATTTTTCACAAGTAATATAAATTCATTTTCCATATATCCCATATATGCAGCTATGGTATTGTAAATTAAAAACAAAAAATAAAGGAGTTATTAAAACCCTTCGTTACCTTTGACCCACCCTGTAGAAGATAACTGGGAATTTGGGGCAGCTAGGTGGCGCAGCGGATAAAGCACCTGCCCTGGATTCAGGAGGACCTGATTTCAAATCCAGCCTTAGACACTTGACACTTACTAGCTGTGTGACCCTGGGCAAGTCACTTAACCCCAACTGCCCAGCCAAAAAACCAAAACAACCACCACCACCACAACAACAATAACAAAAAGAAGACAACTAGGAATTCAAGGGCAGGATAACAGAGGAAGATCCAAGTGTGTGTCATCATCCAGTATAGTGCTCAGAATGAGGGAAGGCTGACTATGGCCTAGTTCTCTAAGCAATTAAAAGGATCTTTTAGGAGGCAGCTAGGTGGCGCAGTGGATAAAGCACCGGCCCTGGATTCAGGAGTACCTGAGTTCAAATATGGCCTCAGACACTTGACACTTACTAGCTGTGTGACCCTGGGCAAGTCACTTAACCCCCATTGTCCTGCAAAAAAAAAAAAAAAAAAAGGACCTTTTAGATGTTGAAAGAAGATCACAGAAGAGATGGGATCAAGGGGGTCCTGAAAAGTATTTAACTGGATCTCTGATAGAAAAAAAAAGTGCTCAGGACAAATGTTTAAATTTGACATGTACTGTTAACATTTTCTCCTTCACTTTCTCCTTCATGAAACAATAAACAAAATCCTGATTTGCAGTATTCACCCATTTCCAATGTGCAAATAAATGCTCATGCTGAAAACTAAACAGCTGGCAGATACAAGCTGGCTCAAGCACACCCCCAGAAGGGTATGACTGCTGGAGGTATAAAATGCACAATGAAAACAGACACCTGTGAAGGTAGAACCACTCAGCCCTTTTGGGTCTTATTTTATCCACTATGATCTTTTCTCTTTTCTTTTTTTTTTTTTTTGAGGCAATCAGGGTTAAGTGACTTATCCAGGGTCACACAGCTAGTAAGTATGTGAGGCCAGATTTAAACTCATATCTTCCTGACTCCAAGGGCCAGTATTATAACCACTATACCCACCTAGCTCCCCCCACCATGATCTTTCAACTACTATAGCTAGGTTCTTTTACCTGTCACCTTGGCCATCTCATCATCTTCCTATTGCTGCTTAACTCATCCTTCCCATCTGGATCAACACCATCAACAGGGTGCCGGAGATCAAGACCTCCAACCTGGGGTTTTCTAGCTCCAGGTATTAAGGAAATTAATCCAGTCAATTTAGGAGTTCCTATCCCAGGGCCCACTTTTGTCCACTCTACCTACAATCTAGTCTTGTGTCACTGTATCTATAGGGAGTCTCTACAAGACTCCAATCCCATCTAGCCATCCGTTCAGGCCATTTCACTATTACTATACCCTCACTTATGCACCCTCTCTTCTTCCCCAGAACAGACTCCCTAATATGTGTTGTTTCCTTTTTAAAAAATATGTTCCTTGAAGACAAGGCCTGTCTCTATTCAAATATTGGTATCTCCAGCCCTTAGCACAGGATCCAGCATACAGTTAGTGCTTCATAAATGCCTTTTCCTTCATCCATCCATCCATTCATTCAAAATTAACTAAGGCAAGGAATCGAAATGCAAGGCAGAAGATGATATGAAAGCACCTAGGTACTCCTCAAAGAATTCTAGCACTAAGCCTGGATGAACTGAGCCTCCTTCAGTGATCATTTTAAAGATGGTGGATAGGAGAGAGATACTTCAGGGCCAGAGAGGAGCAAATGTGCAGTTTGCAAAAAAAAGACAAGAGGGTAGATCCCAGAAATCCTTGATGATTGAGTTTGGCTAGAGTTAGGATCCACCAAGCCCTTAACATGCTAGCATGATGGGCTAGATCTAAGGAAGTGAGATTCAATAAGGATAGATTTGGGTCAACATCTTGGTTTAAAGATCTAACTTCCTAAGTCCAAGATAGGGAAGGCATGGCATGAAAAAAAAATCTGAGGGGGGTTTATGGCCTGAAAGCTCAACATGAGTGAACAAAAGCAACCGACCTGTGGGAAGGAGAGGAAAAACTGGGCAGATATTTATATGTGCACTTTAATTTGGGTTCCTGAGAAATAAATGTATTTTCAACTTTCTGCATGAGTAGCGCCTATGTCTGGCAGGACCGATAACTCCCCAAAGACCGGGCTGTTATTTGTCTTTTGTTCTCCAAGAGAACCATGGCATCAGGGTGATGTCATGACTTGCACTGAATTTGATTTAAGTGTGTGTGTGGGGTTGCTGTGCAAGGTCACCAACTTCACTCTCTCCTCCAGAGGCACCTGGGTCCAGTGGCAATACATATATCAGGAAAACCAGAGATGGCCCCAGATGTTTGAGGTACTTGGGGTTAAGTGACATACCCAGGGTCACACAGCTAGTAAGTATCTGATGTGAGATTTGAACTCATGTCCTCCCAACTTTAGGGCCAGTGCTCTGTCCACTGGGCCACCTACCTGCCCCTCAAAGACCAGACAGAGCCATGTCAAAGAGCAATTGTCAGGGATAGGTTGTTTCATCTAGGTGGCACAGTGGGTAGAGCAGTCAAGAAGGAACCAAATTCAAATCTGGCTTCAGACACTTAATAGCTGTATGACCCTCCTAAAGTCACTTAACCTCAGATTGCCTGTTTCCTTATCTGTAAAACCACGATACTGATAGTAGCTACCTCCCAGAGTTTTGGTAAGGAGCAAATGAGATATTTGTGAAGTATGTAGAAGACCTTAAAGATGAATATTGATGCCAGATATTATTTTCTTAAAGTAGCTAGGTGGCACAATGGATAGAATAGTAGGCCTGGAGTCAGGAAGACACATCTTCCTGAGTTCAAATCTGACCTCAGACACTTAGTAGCTGTGTGACCCTGGGCAAGTCACTTCCCCATTTGCTTCAGTTCCTCATGTGTAAAATGAGCTGGAGAAGGAAATGGCAAACCACTCCAGGATCTTTGCCAAGAAAACCCCAAAGGGGTCAAGAAAAAAACAAACAACAATTTTCTTTTAGCATGGCCTGAAGAAAAAAAGAAAATACCCCTGGGGGTGGGAGAAGGGGAGAGAGGGGTCCTCTTCAGTTTCACTTTGCAGCTCTTTAACGTTGGTAAATATATTTTTTTAGTGGGGCAATGAGGGTTAAGTGACTCACCCAGGGTCACACAGCTAGTAAGTGTCAAGTGTGAGAGGCTGGATTTGAACTCAGGTCCTCCTGAATCCAGGGCCGGTGCTCTATCCACTGTGCCACCTAGCTGCCCCCCGTTAATATTTATAAATAGCTTATTATTAGCCTTTGAACTGCTGTAGAGTATGATGCTTGTCCTTCCCACTTTATAGAGGTGAGACAAATGCCTCACACACACACAAAAAATAAGCTGGAGAAATCATGCCAAGGAGAACACCAAGTCAGGAACCTAGTAATGCTCATTCTCTGCTCTGGCCATGTCTGGCCCCTTTCCCTGATTTATTCAGTCCAGAAATAACTCCTCCATCCCCGATAGAGTCACATTGAAATCTGGAAACTGACAGTTTAAACTGGAATCTGGTCTCTGTCTTCCTCCTCCTCCTCCTCGATTTTGATAGGCACTCACTTCTAAATCTTTATCTTTACCAGGTCCTTACATAAGGTGGGCCAAAAGTCACGAAGAGGTCTGATGTTTTAATAACATTTTGAAAATTATTTTTACTTTATTTTTGGCCATTTATGAGATTTGATTTTTCAAATGGAATGTAAACTTCATATATATATATATATATACATATACATAATGGGTATATATATGTAGATATATACACACACATACTATATATACTGTATATGCTGCTATGGTATTGCAAACTGAAAACAAAAAGTAAAGGAGTTATTCAATATTCGTGACTTTTGGCCCACCCTGCACATACCTCATCGCAACTAACCTGTAAGAGAGGTGATAACATTTTTTCGTTTTGATTTTTAACCATTTTAACCCATTTTATTTGAGGACACAAGGAAGCTCACAGATGGATCATGGCTTGCTTAAAAATCACAAGTTAAGTGGAGAAGCAGGATTGGAACTCAAGTTTTTTGACTCCCTGTTCCAGTGTTCTTTTTTTTTTTTTTTTTTACCAGTACTAAGAATTGGGGACTCAGGGAGCCCAGAGCTTGCTCCTGGTAAATGGAAAAGTCAGAAGCTGCAGGAAGTATCATTATCTCTTCTACATCACAGGGGTTGTGGGTGTGGCACCCCTGCAACCTGGAAAATCTTTGTAAAATTATTTGGCCGTCCCTTTGTAGCAGAGAAGTCTGGATTATTATGGTATTAAAAGATAAAATATATTGATATTATACATGTATTTTATGCATTTCTGAATTTCCAAGCCTTTTATGTGTCATCTGTTGGTTTTCTCATGTCGTCTGCAACTTTGGCACAATCGCCCCAAATTCCCATTTCATTTCTTATGCCAACCCACGATCTAGTGAAATCGCAACGGGGAAAGTCAAGATGTGGTAGGGATAACTGTAGTTATGTATTTTTTTTTTGGTGAGGCAATTGGAGTTAAGTGACTTGCCCAGGGTCACACAGCTAGTGTCAAGTGTCTGAGGCCAGATTTGAACACGGGACCTCCTGAAACCAGGGTAGTTGCTTTATCCACTGTGCCACCTAGCTGCCCTCTTTAGTTAAGTCTTGAAGTCGAAACAAAAGAACTTCAAAGAAAGTAAATAGAAACAGTCATATTTTCAACATAATTTACTACAGGTCTCTGAAGTGTTTATAAAACATTTTTAGTGCAACATCATACAAATAGTTTTCTTAAAAAAAATCCAACAGCTTTCCACATCATGCATGGGCAATGTCCTTCCTCCTCTCCTTTTTGCTCCAACTCAAGTTAATGCAGAAGAACCGTTGTTTGGAAAGAATAATAAAACTTTTTATAGAAACACCCTGGTGAAGGAGGTCCTCATCTTGTCCATGTCCCTTCAAAGGGCCTAGCACAGTGTGGTTGTTTCATAAATGCGCCTTCATTAATATTGCATTTCTACCAAAGGTTACTTAATAAGATCAAAGCTATTTCTCCTCTTTGGGACCAGGGAACGACAAAGCCCCAGAAAACAATGTGAAATGAAGGACTGGGGCCACTGGAGGGCGCCATGTGACCACATGTCTGATGGACCACAGAGAGAAAACCATTCCTATGGAAATGGCCATAGGCTGTGGCTGGTTGCCGGGGAAAGCCGGCAAAGGCCAAATTCACCCTTTTATGGCATCCCTGGGCGGATGAGATATGCACAGAAGGAAAAAACAGCACCATCCTAAAATACTGGCTTCGGTTTCTTTTTCAATCGCAGATTTCTTATGATGAATCTGACACACTTTGTTCCATGTAGTGTCTTCTCCCTTCATCTAAGTGCCAACCAGCTCGAGGTGGCTTCCGTCCGAGTTACCGCAAATATCTTGGGAAGAAACAGCTCACCCATCCCACCCTATGGCACCCTTCCCTTTCAGAGAGAAAAAGGGAGTTTCCCCCCACCCACCTCCAGTCTATTCCGGCTCCTTCTCGTAGGGAGTCACCTGCCCTGAAATGAAATAGAGGTGGCAAAATACACATTTCAAAGACTGTTTTGTTTCCCAACACAATGACAACTGAGATAATGCCATATGGTCTAAATGCTGATGGAGTGGATAATAAAAATAAGCCAAAGGAAGAGGGGTAGGCAGCCAGGATGATTAAGGTGGCAGTGCCTAGGTGTTCTCTGAAGGTAGAGTACTTTTATGGCTGGTGCTAACCAGCCCTGGTCATACCAGGCTGTCGGAAAAAAAACGACTACTAGGCTGATCACCTCGCTGCAGGTGGTTGAGCAGAAAATAGGTGAAAAGCATCTAATGAACACACTGCTCCCTACGCTCAAATGCTGAGACACCCTGAGGGCTGGAGTCAAGGCCAACGTGGGCCAGAAAGTTCCTCAGCTATCTGTCCTCTGGATCCTGCTCCTAGTTTAGGCTCGAGTTCCAGGAAACTTGTGAGAGTTCAGTTTCAACATAAACTTAGTGGGATCTGGGGCGGGGGGAAGAGAGAGGGTATTGTCAAGGTCAGGAGGTGGGAGAGACAAGGTTCCTCTAGATTGGTAGCTACTCTGGGATTCAGGATTTGGACCAGTGGGGGGCAGCCACCACCAAGTGAAATGGGTGAAGAAAAAGTCTGGAAAAAGATCTTCATGAAAAGAGGGCAAGAGAAAGGGGAGGGAAAGTAAGTAAGCCCCCCTCCCCCTTATCTCCATAATTCTGATGGCCCAGAGTAGCTAAGCATTCTGCCTTACAGCATGAAATGGTAGTAACACCATCCCAGGTCATGTCTAGGAGGCTCTAAAGAATTAACCTTCTCAGCAGGAAGACTCAAGGATTGGGCAGGGGACAAAAGTCCAAGCTACAGCTAAAGGACAAATCTAAAACTATAAAAAGAAAATCTAAGTGGGTAAGGAAGAAAAGCACCCACAGTCAATGGCACTGGATCCTTTTTCGCTAAGACTAAAAAAAGGCCAAGATACTCAATCTACTAAAAACTTCTACTAGCACATACTGGGTAATTCTCTGCTTCCCCCAATCCTTGATAACATTCTTCTGAAGACAGGACATGGGAAGGAAGATTAATGATAGTAAAGAGTGACACCTATTTTTGGGGAGGAATGGACGGTGGTTTTTATTCACCGATGCCAAGCCAAGGAAATCCTTTCCCTCTCCTCTCAATCTCCAACTCTCAACAAATCTGTTTGGTGGGAGTCCCTAGTGCCCGTCGTCTACTGCCTGCCGCCACATGCAGAGCTTTGTCAGAGCACGGCTCCAGGCTCGTCACATGCCCAGTCTCCTTAAAGGTCTGACAAAGCATCGTAAGCTAAAGTCTCATGCATGCGAAGGTCACTGTCATCATCTAGTGACCAAATATCATTGCTTAAACCAACAGGAATTGAAGGAATTTTCCTTCCCTCTCTAATCTACTGCCTGATTTAAAAAAAAAAAAAACGACCTGAAAGCAGCCCTCCTGTCTATGCTAGTCTGGAGAAGGAGTGTCATTGAACTTTGACCTCCTTGTCCAAACCTTTTTTGGGGGCAAGCTCCCGAGGAAGCCTTTTTGGTCTGTCTGATAGGCCAGTTAGCTAGACAGCAATCCGCTCCTAATGGGCTTCTGCAGGACTTCTTTTCTCTTGTATGCACATGGCCCTTTGAAGTAAAATGTGAGGCTTTCATCTTGACTACAAAGTGATTCAAACCACTCTGGGCTGGGCTGAAGGGGAAAAAATACAAATTGGGCCTGTGCTACACACCATTTTCAAATATTTTTTATGCAAGTAAAACAGCTTGGAATATTCTGATTCGGGGTAGCTTTTTTTCAAAAAATGTGCAAAAGAAAAAAAATCTTTAAAAAAAGGCCCCTCATCAGTCCATAGTTCTTGGTTCTTTTTACAATCAGTTGGGGGTTAGGGGAATTCCATCCCTCAAAAAGACTGAACCAAAGTGATTCTTAAATCTGGACCAACTGCCCCCCCCAAACAAACCCCTGTAACGACCATCAGAGAATACTATAAGTTAATCGGTCCAAGTGGCTCCAGGAAGTACTCACTACGTTCCAAGAAGAAATCTCTAACAGTAGGGCTATGACATCAGAACCAGAGTAACTAGCCAGGCAATGGAAATAAAGAGCAGAGGGGGTCTGCTAGGTGCCAGCAACAAGTGTCTATCTCTGTCACTGGCTGGGGGGATTTTATCAAACTTTTCAAGTCTGAAAACCTTCTGGGCAAGGGACTCCAGAGTCTATTGGCTGTCCTATGTTACGAAATGCACAGACGGGGGAGGGAAGCAACAAAGATCCATCTGCTCCTTGACGTGCCGGGTCTGCTCCAATCCTCCCGTTAGTCTATGGTTCCTGGGTGGATGCTGAGAACAGGAGGCTCCAGGCAGGTTGGGGAATAGTTGAGATGGGGTTCTTTGATCCACAGCAAGGGCACTCCGTTCTTGCCTTCGGAGTTCTTGCTAGAGTTTCTGCTCTTGAAACGGACTAGTAAGATGGTGATGATCAAGATGCCAACGATGGGGAAAGGGTAGAAGAAGACAAAATAGAAGAGGGCGTCGTTGGAGCAGATGATGGACTGGAGTGTGGAACCTGAAAGGCAGCAGTGAGAGAAAGGGCAGTAAAAGGCAAAGAAATCTGACCCTCATTGGTTACCAAAGCCGATACTCAAACAAATGGAAACCATTTGGCAGTGCTCCCGCCTGTGCGGTTCCCCCCTCCCCCCTCCCCCCAACATCCACTAATGGCTGGGGAGGTTGAGAATGACTTACCTGTCAGTGACAAGTCCTTTTCCAAATCCATCGGCAGCTACCCACAGAGCAAGACCCCCTCCTCCCACTTCCATCACTAACCGTGATTACTGTTTGGAATGCTAAGCAAGGCCATGGCAGTTATTGATTACACCCTAATAATATTTATTATGCTAAAGCAATGGATTCCAACTCCATCTACACTTCCTGCACAGCCATATTTCTCATATTCCTTTGCACTTAGCTCTAGCGGTGGGATAGAAGAGTCATCCGCTGGGAGTGGGATGCTCATTCATCCTCAGAGCTCTTGAGAGCAAGCTTGCAGGAGATAATGTTTGTATCATTACTGCTGGTAGTTACATTACCGTTATCATTTAGCATTTGCTTAAGTGTCCACAGAAAGCCTGTTGCCACACATGACCTGAAGAAAGCAGACTGGGGCAATGGAAGGAACATGGATGAACTGAGAAGGTTGGGGTCCAGGAGCTTCAGTGGGGCAGGTCTATGCCATTCCTCCCCACCTCTGGAAGACCCTTTTCAGAGAGGTCATTTCCTTCACCTCACAAGTTCCTTTCCTTAAGGTGTCTCACCCAAGACTGTGCCAGGAGATACTTCAAGAGCACTGCCACCATTTTTCCTTCTGGGAGTCTCCAGACAACCTCAGACTCAGGACAGTGTTGTACATGTTGCTATGTACATTATATATTAGTGGACTTCTAGTCTAGTTAGCTTTAGGAAGTTGTGGATCCTGGCTGGCTGTGCCCAACAGGGCTGTCACTTAGGATTAAAATTTAGGACTAGCCTTATTCCCAATTTTCCCCAACATGTACTGTCTATGTTCTTAGCAAACTGGACTGGTGAGAACAGACTGTGGGGGCCACTAATTTCCACAGGATCCTATCACTGGGTAAAAAGCTCTAGCCTTTTAAATTTCCATTGCACGTTGTAATCTGAACTCAAAAGCTAATTGGTATGAAAGTCAAGAACCCAGAGTTCTAAATTAAGGTTCTACCAATAACTAGTCTTGAGAACTGGGCAACCCATAACTTCCTGGGTTTAGGTTCTGTTCATAAAGAAAATGAGGGGGTAAATTGAGTCGAGTGATCGCGAAAGTTCTTTTTAATTCTAGTCTTCAGAATTGGGCAACCCATAACTTCCTGGGTTTAGGTTTTTTCTTTCTTTTTTTTTTGGTGAGGCAATTGGGGTTAAGTGACTTGCCCAGAGTCACACAGTTAGTAAGTGTTAAGTGTCTGAGGCCGGATTTGAACTCAGGTACTCCTGAATCCAGGGCTGGTGCTTTATCCACTGTGCCATCTAGCTGCCCCTAGGTTTTTTCATAAAGGAAATAAGGGGGTAAATTGAGTTGAGTGACCTCAGAAGTCCTTGCTAATTCAGTTCTACTCATTTACAAAGCCTCCACTCTGAGGCCCCACTCTCCAGATAGGTGAGATTCATTTTCCTTACTACTCTATACTATACTCTTTGTCCAGCCTCCCCACCTCTCTCCCCTTTGTTTTTCAACTCCTTTCCATACCCTAGCAGCTCCATTCTTCCCAGTCTTCTGATACCTTACTCCCTTTCATCTCCAGGTTTCTGATGCTCACATACAACACTCCCAATTCTGGACATTTTCACCAGATGGCTCATGACACCTGGAATTATCTCCCTCCTCATCTCTCCTGGCTTCAAGTCTCAGCTAAAACCCCACCTTCTTCAAGAAGCCTTTCGTCGTCCTCCATTGTAGTGCTAGTGTCTAACCTCAATGATTATTTCCAATTTATCCTGAATGTAAACTGTATGTGCATAGAGGTTTTTCTGTTGCTTTTCCTTCTCCCTTCCCCATAAGACTATGGGTTGGTTCCCTAAAAGCAGTGGCTGTTTTTTTTGGGGGGAGGTTTGCATTTCTTTATATCCTCAGTGCTTAAAACAATGTCTGGCACATAGGAGGCACTTAATAAATAATTGCTGACTTGTCTTCTCTCATTAGAATGTAAGCTCCTTGAAGGTAGGTAATGTTTTACTTGCTTCTTTTTCCACGGGGCACTGAATAGCATAGTTCCTGGCAGAGAGTAAGTTTTCTATCTATCTACGAAATGAACAAAGACCAATATGAAAAACTGACATGTTCCCCAACACTTCCCTTTTAATTTGGGTTGTTTGGCAGGTAAACTATTCACCAGGTGACTATTCAGTCTGTAGATTACCCAGGGCTCTGTGCTTTCTCTCTGAATGCCTATTTTCTACTTCATTGCTCATTATAACCTTCAACAGGGAAGATCAGGAAAGCAAAAGGAGACGGGATTTGAATCAGTCAGTTCTGCTATTCCTTGGGAGCAGAGCCTTGTTGGGCAAGGAGGCAGTAGATGCTGGTTTAAGCAAGATGCTTGAACTGCAGGCAAATCCCAAATTTGTTGTACAAATCCCATTACCAAGTATACTGTAATTCCAACATTACTTCTGTGTCCCAACAGATGGCCCATTAAAAACCAGTGTTCCTTCTGTTGGCCTTGTTGCAACACATAACTGGATACAAGTACCCTCCCAGGTCTCTCTTCCTGTAGCAGTCAGTCACTTACCAAGACAAAGGGTACTTAACTGATGGGGTGAAGGTACGGAAATTGTTTCAAGTTATTTTACAGTAATTATCCTTCAATTCCATGAGCCCCTCTTCCTAAATCCCAACCACCTGAGCAAAACCCACCTAATCTTTCAAAACACATTACGCCCCCATTCAACTCACCTTCCCTGAATCAACAGAGACGAGGGTGGTGTGTGTATAATCTCTCCCTCCTAGCTCCCTAACCTCAGAACTAACTTGCTAACTTGAGACAAAGAAGCTGAGTGTCCCCTTTGTTTCATCTCTAGACCATGGAGCAGGGGAATGTGATTTGTTTTTTTCAGGGCAATGAGGGTTAAGTGACTTGCCCAGGGTCACACAGTAGAAAGTGTCAAGTGTCTGAGGCTGGATTTGAATTCAGGTCCTCCTGAATCCAGGGCCGGTGCTTCATCCATTGTGCCACCTAGCTGCCCCCTGAGAATATTCCATTTAGCCCAAGGGGCAGACTCTATAAATTGGCCAATAGGATCCCAGACCCTATTAATGAACATCCCCTGAGAATGGATGAGCCCAACTCCTTCCTCAGACCTTTTTAGTGAGGCAATTGGGGTTAAGTGACTTGCCCAGGGTCACACAGCTAGTAAGTGTTAAGTGTCTGAGGCCGGATTTGAACTCAGGTACTCCTGACTCCAGGGCCGGTGCTCTATCCACTGCACCACCTAGCTGCCCCTAGCCCTTTTACTTTTTAATGCACTATTATGCTGATGTAGGCAGAAATCTCTTAAATTTTGGGGTCTCAGGACCCCTCTACATTCTTAAAAATTATTGAAGACCACCCCTCTCCCCAAGGAGTTTTTCTTTATATGGGCTACTATCTATTGACATTTACTATATTAGAAATTTCAGAGCAGCTAGGTGGCACAGAGGATATAGCGTCCTGGAGTTAACTAGAGTTAGGCAGACTCATCTTTCTGAGTTCGAATCTGGACTCAGACATTTATTAGCTGTGTGACCCTGGGCAAGTCCCTTAACCCTGTTTGCCTTATCTGTAAAATGAGCTGGAGAAGGAAATAGCAAATCACTCTGGTATCTTTGCCCAGAAAACACTAAATGGGGTCACCAAGCATTGGACAGGACCAAAAATGACAGAACGACAACATTAGAAAATTTAAAATCTTAATATTAATATGGAATGTTTTGAGCTTGGGCTTTCTCTGGCAACAGTAAGAGCTCACCTGTGTCGAGAACTTGGATGCCAATTGGGCCAGATTCCTCCTCGGTCAATCGGTACCACTCTTTCTGAGGGTTGGATAACCATTCTTCCACTCGGCAGGAATAGTTTCCCGTGTCACTAGGATCTGCTTGCAAAACTGTTAGCCGGTACAGCACAGGTGAGAGTCTCTGGAACCGGAGCCGGCCTTCCCAGTGATTACCCTCGGGGCCAAAGATGGCGTCAGGACCCACACTTAGCATGGCCTTCCGTTCTATTTCCTCATCCTCTAGTGTGCTG
This sequence comes from Dromiciops gliroides, assembly GCF_019393635.1. Lineage (NCBI taxonomy): Eukaryota > Metazoa > Chordata > Mammalia > Microbiotheria > Microbiotheriidae > Dromiciops > Dromiciops gliroides. Next base: position 445,186,927 of record NC_057864.1, read on the forward strand.
CCTTTCTTCCCTCCTGCTTTAGTCCTGAGAGCATACCAGGCAACTGCAAAGCGGGACTCCTGACTCGAACGAGATAAGATGTTGCAGTCCAGTTGGAAAGGGGACTTCTCTGGCACTGTGATGTTGGGCACCACGGTGTCCACCTGCAGTGTGGCATCTGGGGGTGGGTGGGAAGAGGGTAGAATTTGGAAAGAAAGAGTACAAAAGAAAGGTTCATTAATAGCTTTGCTCATGCAGAGTGAACAATGGGTAAATGAGTTACTCCTCCCCCCAGTATGACCAAAGGCTAGGCTGCTGAGCATTACAACGATATAGCCTGTCCGGGCCCCTTCCTCATGCAGACAGTCAGTCTAGACATTCGTCTGAACCTCATCAGCCAACACTCCCATCCTAATCTAAGAGCGGTAGACCTACAAAGGATGCCGAGAGGTACTTTAGCCAGGTGACTTACCATCATGTACTACTTATCTGATCCCTAACACGTTTGTTTAAAAATAACACTAATAAGGCTCCTCTGCACATAGGATGGGTAGGCAGGGATGGACTGCAATCTGTACCGTGGGAGGGGATGTCCCAACTGATGAGATCACAGATCTACTGGATAAGTGAGCGGTTATAAATGTGATCAATAATTCACTTCCAAGGCCCTGTGAAAGCCTCATTCTATTACATGCTGGTGCAAAGTATCCCAGAATTGAAATTAATAATAATAAATTAATCAACATTAATAATAACAATAATAATGATCGTGGGTTATAAAAAAAGGCATTTTGTATCAGCACCAAATGGTACCATTTCCCAAATGATTGTCTTAAGTTTTTTTTTTTTAAATTTTTTTAAGTGAGGCAATTGGGGTTTAGTGACTTGCCCAGGGTCACACAGCTAGTAAGTGTGTGTTAAGTGTCTGAGGCCGGATTTTAACTCAGGTACTCCTGACTCCAGGGCCGGTGCTCTATCCACTGCGCCACCTTGTCTTAAGTTTTAAATGAATTGCCTACTGTATATATTGGATGGACACAAAATCAGGGTCTGCATGAACCTATGTCCAAACCCCCCACATCTCTTAGCACACCTGGAATTTCAGTGAAACATCTCTACGTATGGACAATAGGGAGAAAATAGGGCGACATCACCTGGCAGAAGGACCAGTGAAAACACCAAAATGGGGAATTACTAAAACCATTCAGAGAACCCTGGATTTGAGTCTGAAATCCCGCAATCAGCACATGTATATTATGGGGTTAAATGATTTGCCCAGGGTCACACAGCGACTAGTGTCTGAGGCTGGATTTGAATTCAGGTCTTCCTGACTCCAGGGTTGGTGCTCTATCCTTTGTAGCACCCAGCTGCCTCTCCCAGTATTATTTTACAGAGTTGTTCCAGGTCCCGGGAGGACATACAGCAAGTCTCCTGGGGGACCAAATATGCTATTTCAAAGCTCTTAGTTAATGGACTTCCTATCATACCGAAAGTCACTCTCTGAAAATTTTTGTGGCTCCCTATTTCCTGTAGGATAAAATATAAACTCTTTAAACTGGCATTCAAAGTCTATGACAACCCAGCTCCAGCCAAAGAGGACTGATAAGGAAAGAAAGCTCCGGTCTCTTGGTAAAGAGGAGGTGGACTACATTGTGGACTGATGCACACATTCTCAGTTGTGATCAAAGTGTCAGCTGGTTTGGTCTAACTGTACTTTGTTATGCCAAAGGGTGGGAGGGAGGCAGGAAGAGAACCACTATGAGAGAGTCAGGTGCTGCCTCCCTGATCGTGCCCCCTCCCCCTGCAAAAGTGATTCTCCCGGGGGGCAGCTAGGTGGCACAGTGGATAAAGCACCGGCCCTGGATTCAGGAGGACCTGAGTTCAAACCCGGCCTCAGACACTCAACACTTACTAGCAGTGTGAGCCTGGGCAAGTCACTTAACCCCCATTGCCCTGAAAAAAAAAAAAGTGATTCTCTCCTTAAATGTCCCTAGATCAGAGTTGCTTGGGTTTATTCTTTGTCCCATTAGTCTTTTTTTTTTTATTCTTTTTTTTCCCATTAGTTTCTTACTATGCTGATTTATGAATATGCCTCATCCCCCACTACCAGAGTAGGGGCACTGGCTTAGGTGAATCTTTGTACCACCAGCTCCACACCGGTGTTAATAAAGGTCTGCTGAAGTTAGGTGAAATTCGATGTAGAAACAGGAAAGAAGGCCTTCCCCACCGCCAAAGCATTCATGTGACATTCAAGCTCTCACTATTTTCTGCTGACTTCCTGCCTCCTTCTACCTCTCTCCTGCCCAAGCGAATCCCTGCCTACTCTACTTCTAGCCTCTCCCCCAGGGATCAGCAAGCCCCCTTTTCATTGTCTTGGCCTCAAACTTCCAGAAGAGAAAATACTGCTGAAAAATGCCTGTCCTCCCCAACGCCAGCCCAAGGTGCACATGATAAGACATCTCTTACCACCACCACCTCATAGGAGTGAATTCATTACATGTTCCTATTTGGCTGGAGTCGAGTGTCTGGTGTGGTTTTTTAGTTCTTCCTTCTCATGACTGCAGGAAATCAACCAATCCATGATATTTCTAATATAGGCTCTCTGAACGTAGGAACCACGATATGGGCATGTATATATCCACATCCATAGGAATGTATACATACATACCATGCTTCCTATATATCCATGCTTCTCATACACACACGCAGAGACATTATATACTGTTATTGCAAAAAATACTATATACTGTGAAATTAAATACACTACATGTGTGTATGTACATATATCAATGCATACACATGGTTTTCTATATACACACATATACACACATACGTGTTTGCACATGTAGTATGAAGGAGAGGAATACCAGGAGCTGGGATTTCATCAGTGTAAGGACCTCCTGGTGAGGACTCTCCCTTCCCCAGCACAAATCAGCACTTCCTCTGCAAGTTTCAGTCTTAGGACCTTACCTGTGGCACCGAGAAATAAAAGGATTTGCTCAGGACTAGGCTGCCCAGTATACATCAGCAGCAGAAAGTGAATCCAGGTCTTCCTGCCTCAGAGGTGAGCTCTCTATCCACTCTATCATGAGGCCTCACAACATTACATATTACTGATATTTATAATTGATATTAGGGGTAGCCAGGTGGCTCAGTGGACTGAATCCTGAGCCTGGAGTAAGGAAGACCTGAGTTCAAATCTGGCTTCAGACACTTACTAGCTTTATGACTCTGGGCGAGTCACTTGATCTCTGTTTGCCTCAATTTCCTCATCAGTAAAATGGAGATAATAACAGCAGAGTTGTTGTGAGAGAATAATTATAAAGCACTTAGCACAGTGCCTGGCACATCGTCAGCACTATATCAGCTGTGATGAGAAATTAAATGTTCTAGGGGTATGCATACATAAACACATATCTACACATATGTGCATTGATTTAAATGAAAATATATTCCCCACTCTATGGCAGAGGAAAGGGGGAATTAAATAAATAAAGCTCTGTGTTCAAGCCCAGACTCTTACACATTAAGGCTGTATGATATAACTTCTCAGTACCTCAGAACACTTTCTAAGAATAAATTACAGACACACTGCTGATATCTATCAGCAGATCAGAGATCTGAAGGAGGAAGTTTCTCCCGTAGGTGCTCCCTCTATCACTGAAATCTTAGGTCTGAAACAAGAAGTTCAAATCAAAACAAACCAAAACCCACTCCCAAACAATAGGAAAAAAAAAACAACTAAGCTTCAAAATGACTTTGATCTTCTACCTAGAAGAAAAAGTACAAGCAGTCCAGCCAAGGCTAAGGTTAACTGCAAGTCCATGAGATTTAGGCCTAGGGGTATTCGTCCCAAGCGGGAAAGTCAGAATTTTTTTTTTTTTTTTTTGGTGAGGCAATTGGGGTTAAGTGACTTGCCCAGGGTCACACAGCTAGTAAGCGTTTAGTGTCTGAGGCCAGATTTGAACTCAGGTCCTCCTGACTCCAGGGCCGGTGCTCTATTCACTGCACCACCTAGCTGCCCCTAGGATTTCATTTTACAGGCCTCAGAATGCAGTGATAGAAAGAAAGTTTGCTGAAGAGGCAGGAAATGCGAGATCTAGTCCTGGCTTCACCACTAACCACTCGAGTATGACTTTGGGGAACCTGCTTAATTTTGACGGAACTCCAATTTTCTCATCTATAAAATGCGGATGCTAAACTAAATGCTCTCCATGCCCCACAAGGCCCTTTGTACTTTTAAATCTATAGCCTTATGACCTTTAGCCTTCCGGGTCAAGGTTGGCAGGTGGCTTCTCAGAAAGAGAAAAGAAAAATAAAAACAAAAACAGTTGGTAGGCTACAGCCTCTTTTCCTGTCAGGGCAAAGGATATTGACCCAAGGCAATCTGGTCTTCCCTTCCAGTTTAGGCATGAAAATTCTATTTTAAAAGATATTTCTGGGGGGCAGCTAGGTGGCACAGTGGATAAAGCACTGGCCTTGGATTCAGGAGGACCTGAGTTCAAATCCAGCCTCAGACACTTGACACTTACTAGCTGTGTGACCCTGGGAAGTCATTTAATCCCCATTGCCCCACAAATTAAATAAATAAACAAACAAACAAACAAATAAATGAATAAATGAATGAATAAATAAATAGAAATATTGCCCCACCAAAAAAAAGATATTTCTAAATGCTTTCATGTTAACAAAAAACTTCATAGATATATTATCTTGATTTTGCCTCATAACAAATTTGAAGAAGGAATTATCATCATCATCCCCACTTTGCAGTGAGGAAAAGTTAAGTCACTGACTGGCCGACCATTGGAAATGAGATCTTGGGGGCAGCTAGGTGGCACAGTGGATAAAGCACCAGCCCTGGATTCAGGAGGACCTGAGTTCAAATCTAGCCTCAGACACTTGACACTTACTAGCTGTGTGACCCTGGGCAAGTCACTTAACCCTCATTGCCCTGACAAAACAAACAAAAACCAAATAAGTGAAATGAGATCTGGACCCAGAACTTCTGGATTCCATATTCAGCACCCTAACCACTAGACCATGCTGCCTCCCACTGGTTAGTTGGTTGTTGTCCTTCATTCTCAAAGTGGAACAAAATGAGATCAATATGTTAGGGTCAAAGTATATAATACGTATGACCATGGCTGATCAGACCCATATGAGCTCAGAAGGCTCACCAACAGGTTGGGCACAAGTAGTCCGTATGAACATCTGGAGTGGAGACATCTCTAAATCTACATATCTATCTCCCCGACACCAGGGAATAAGAGACTATATCCTCAGCACTAAAGGGAAACATAATTGTGTGGAACTTAATTTTGTTTACTGGGATATGTTTAGAAAAAAAGATGCTTATAAAACATTTAGGATTATCTTCTTGTATTACAACCTATCTGTGCATAAAGGCACCTTTTGTAACTGTAACATGCCACCACCTATATTTTCTCATTATGGCTGCTACATAGCAGAGTGGCCTGGGAGTCAGAAAGAATTCAGATCTAGCTTCAGATACTTACTAGCTGTGACCCTGAGCAAGTCACTTAACTGCCGACTGCTTCTGTTTCCTTATTTTTAAAATGGGGATGTTATGATAGCTTCCCAGGGCTATTGTGAGTAGTAAATTAGAAAATATTTGTAATGTACTTTTCAAACTTTAAAATGCTGTGCAAGTGCTAGCTATTATTATTATAATCATTATTATTATTAATTTGACCTTCACAACAGTTAAGGATACACAGTGCAATTACTATTCTTCACATTACTGATGAGGAAACAGAAAGTTAAGTTACTATTGTTAACTGTATTTCCCTCCATCCTATTCCCTCCCCTTGATATTTACTCTATTTTCTATCTTCTTTCACCCTATCCCTCCTCAAAACTGTTTTGTTTCTGACTGCCTCCTCCCCCAATCTGCCCTCCCTTCCTTCACCCCTCCCCCCTTATCCCCTTTCCTGCAGGGCAAGATATATTACTATACCCAATTGAATGTATATGTTATTCTCTCTTTGAGCCAATTCTGATGAGAGTAAGGCTCACTCACATCCCCGCACATCCTCCATCTTCCCCTCCACTTCATAAGCTTTTTCTTGCTTCTTTTATGTGAGATACTTTACCCTATTCCACCTCTCCCTTTCCCTTTCTCCCAGAGCATTCCTCTCACTCCTTAATTTTGTTTTTTTAAAGATATCATCATGGGGCATTTAGATGGCACAGTGGAAAAGCACCAGCCCTGGACCCAGGAGGACCAGAGCCCAAATCTGGCCTCAGACACTCGACACTCACCAGCTGCATAACCTTGGGCAAGCCACCCAACCCTGACTGCCCTACAAAAAAAATGCCAAAAATAAATGCTTTAAAGATATCACCCCTTCATATTCATCTCACACCTGTGGCTTCTGTCTAAATATACTCCATTCAGCTGTCCTAATGAGGGAAACAGAAAGTTAGAAAGGTCTAGTAATTTGCTCAAGGTCCCATACTACTAGAATAAGGGTCAGAGTAAGTGATATCTCCTGACCCCAAGGAGACCAAGGCTCTTTCCAACATGGGGGGGGGGAGGGGTTTGAAGAAAAATTCTCTCCATTTGAAACTAAAAATAGCACCATATATTATTTATAACCTATATCTGATTGCTTACTGCCACATGGAAGGGGGAGGGGAAGCAGGGGAAGAGGGATAGAATTTGGAACTAAAACCTTTAAATAAAAATAAATAAAAATAGTACCATTAAAGGCAAAAAACCCAGTCAAGTTTAAAAATCATACATGCTAACGTGTAGGGAAAGTCTGCTCTCAACTCATTCATGCTGAGCATTCGTAGGCAGACTGCTAAATGGTAACCGGCTCCTATTTTGACAGTTGATGTTGCTATGGCAACATAGATCGCGCATTTCCTGATTTTGAAGGTTATTTCTTTAAACCAGTAACAAGCCATATGTGTAGGCTATTCTGTGCTTCTAAATACCTCCTATAAAGAAAAAAGAAATGGGACAGCCACCACCATAAGGAGAGTTAAAAGGAAGGCAGGGAAGAAGTTTTGGTCCATTTACAACATGTACACTAACCATTCCTAACTGAAAATCAGCAATCAGGAGCAGTGGATACAGCACAGGCCCTGAAATCAGGAGGACCTGAGTTCAAATCTAGCCTCAGACACTTACTAGCTGTACGACCCTGGGCAAGTCACTGAACCCTGACCACCCTCCCCCCCGCCCCCTGAAAAATCCGCAACCCACAAAGAAGCTGAAGGAAAACAAAATTTGGCTCTGAAAATTTATTTTAAGAAATTATATTTAAATGTTCTGCCATTAATTGTTAGAATTCATTCCATTTAAGGAAAAAAAATCATCCTTAAAACATCCCTGGGAGGTATATGCTATTATTATTTCCATTTTGTAGATGGGAAAACTGAGGCTAAGAGAAGTTAAGTGATTAACCGAGGGTTCACATAGCTAATAAGTATTTGAGATACGATTTGTAACCAGATGTGACTTTTTTCTCCACCCAAAGGGAATATTTAAAAAAGTGAATCTTGTAACAGAGATGCTCATGCAATTAAGTGCCAGTTATCTAAGATCTAGCATTTATTAGCAGGCAATTCTCTACCCATCCCCCCCCCCCATATAATATGGCACCAAATGGGGAAAACATTCAAGAGAGGGGCAGCTAGGGGAAGCTAGGTGGCGCAGTGGATAAAGCACCAGCCCTGGATTCAAGAGGACCTGAGTTCAAATCTGGCCTCAGACACTTGACACTTACTTACTAGCTGTGTGACCCTGGGCAAGCCACTTAACCCTCATTGCCCAGGGGGGAAAAAAGAGAAGGTCAGCTAGCTGGTGCAGTGGATAGAGCACTGGCCCTGGAGTCAGGAGGACCTGAGTTCAAATCCAGCCTCAGACACTAGCTGTGTGACCCTGGGCAAGTCACTTAACCCTGATTAACTCCAAAAAGGAAGGAAGGAAGGAAGGAAGGAAGGAAGGAAGGAAGGAAGAAAGAAAGAAAGAAAGAAAGAAAGAAAGAAAGAAAGAAAGAAAGAAAGAAAGGAAGGAAGAAAGAAAGAAAGAAAGAAAGAAAGAAAGAAAGAAAGAAAGAAAGAAAGAAAGAAAGAAAGAAAGAAAGAAAGAAAGAAAGAAAGAAAGAAAGAAAGAAAGAAGGAAAGAAGGAAAGAAAGAAGGAAAGAAAGAAAGAAGGAAGGAAAGAAAGAAGGAAGGAAGGAAGGAAGGAAGGAAGGAAGGAAAGAAAGAAAGAAAGAAGGAAAGAAAGAAAGAAAGGAGGAAAGAAAGAAAGAAAGAAAGAAAGAAAGAAAGAAAGAAAGAAAGAAAGAAAGAAAGAAAGAAAGAAAGAAGGAAAGAAAGAAAGAAAGAAAGAGAAAAGATTTAAGAGAAAGGTTTGGAAGCCAGTTGTCCTTCACCTGGTCTCAATACTGTGACAATCGTCTGTCCTGATGATTCTTCTGCCCGTTTATACCACACATCACTGGGGCTCAGCAGCCACTCCTCCACAAGACAGTTGTATGTCCCACTGTCCTGAACAGCGGTATTCTGGATGATGAGGCGGTAAACGCCCAGAGAAGGGCTTTCCAAATGCAGCCTTCCCTTCCAATGGTTCTTAGCGACCTGCTCCCCATAGTGGAAGGTGGCATCTCGACTCAGGCGGGCGACCGTTTCTCTCTCTGGGTGGTTGGGCTTCCACACGTGCCATTCCACAGAAAGCCGGGATGTCCCACTGGTGCGATTGAGGACCAAACACTCCAGTTCTACTTTCTGGGTTTCCAAAACTGTGATGTTCCCTTGGGCCTGGCTCAGCTTCAGGCGGATATCTGTTAACAACAGGGTAGGAGAAAATCAGACAAGAAGATGACAGAAGAGCACGTGACTTTATTATTTTTGCCTTTTTTTTGAATCATAAAAGTATTTTATTATTTTCCAGTTACATGTAAAGATAGTTTTCAACATTTGTTTTCATAAGATTTTTAGTTACAAATTTTTCTCCCTCCCCAAGATAGAAACCAATCTGATATAGGTTATATATGTACAATCACATTAAATATATTTCTGCATTAGTCATGTTGAAGCCCATGACTTTATGGAACAGAGTAAGCGAATGTATCTGATGCTGCAGGACCCAAACCAAAGGGACAGTACGAGAGGGACTGAGTGGGCATCGAAATAAACCTTTGAATCAAGAGAAAAATAGTCTGGATCATTCTGAGTTTTAGAAAAAAATTAACAAACATTTAATAATTATCTCTATATATAAGGCACTGAAGATACAAAGATAAAATGCAAAGAGTTTCCTGCCCTATGGGGAGTGGGGATATCCTTGGCCAGAATCAGGGGGAGAGGGTGGGAAGCATATAGAAAAAAATGAATAAATAAAAAATATATCTAATGGGTAAAGGGGTAGAAGTAAAATAATTCATACCTTATACCAAATATACATCTATGGCTGAAAAGGGCTTTAGCAATTATCTTCCCCAAGATCATCTGTCTTTTTAAATCATGTTTAAACCAAAGGACTTCATCTCTAATGGTTGAGATTTTAGCCAATGCAGCAGGGGGCCAGGGCTGGAATCTGGGCCTTTCCCTGGTAGGGCTGTTCTGTCTGGACCAGCCTTGCTCCTTAAATCTTTTTCACAGGCTCAATTTCAGTTTCAGAAATAGGCAAACCCTTTCAGTTCTACAAGGCACGGATCCTACTAGAAGTTAAATGAGAATTCTGTACTTCTGAGTTCCCAGTTCAAGCAAAGGGCACTTGTAGGGCAATGAATGTCAGTCTAGTTCTTGGCTAAGTCCTCAGTAGCCTTGAACACAATGCTTTATTTTTTACAAAGTAACAGAAATGAGGAGGGGAGGAGAAGCAGGGGGTGGGTTCTCAGGTCACAAAACCTAATGAGGTTATGGTCCTACCTTAGCCTTTGAAATCCTATTAGCTAAGCTAAAAACCAAAATCAATTTACTGTAAATGTTATTTCTATCCTTTCCCTCCAAAATACTTTAGACGAGGCTCGTTTTTTTCTTTTTTCAAGAAGAGATTTGGCCGGGGGTGGGGGGTGGGGGAAAGAATGAGGGTTAAGTGACTTGCCCAGGGTCACACAGCTAATAAGTGTCAAGTTTCTGAGGCCAGATTTGAACTCAGGTCCTCCTGAATCCAGGGCCAGTGCTTTATCCACTGTGCCACCTAGCTGCCCCCAGAGATTTTTTTTTAAAGGCATTTAATAATACCTCTCTTTCTCCAAGTGCTGACCTTGATTAGGGCCTCCTCAAGTCAAATCAGTAAGCATTTATTAAGTGCTTAATGCCAAGTTCCAAGCACTGTGCTAAGAAAGACAAAAATGTGGTCCCTGCCCTCAAGGGGTTCACATTCTAATGGACAATACGTAGTGTCTAGTTTCAGTCCAAATGGGGCGTGATACCGCAAAGAACGCCCTAAAGGCTTCTGAGCACTATGACCTGAACCTGAACCAAACTGGAAGCCCAATTCCAATGGTAAGGATAGATAAGCAGGATAATGTGGGCAACTAACGTGGTGGTAATTGTCAATCTCCAAAGTTCAAAGAATCTAGGGAGAGGCCTTCGAAAAACTGAGGTCAGGCCACCAGAAACCTCAACCGGATGGATGTGAAGTCATAGCTGCACACAGAAGTCAGGCCCTTGGCTCTGTGGGTATAGGGAAGAGTTTTTCAGAATGAGGCAGTTTTCTAAATGCCTCCTAGGCTCACAGAACATCCACCACACATGTGTGTACACATGTATACACACACACACACCAATGGGCTTTCCTAGTTGTCCCTACATCCTGCTTCCTTTATCTGTAGGAGGCAGCTGGGTAGCTCAGTGGATAGAGTGCTGGGCTTAAAGCCAGGCAGATCTCAGTTCAAATACAAGCCCCGAAACATCCTAGCTGTGTGAATTTGGGTCAGTCACTTAACCTTTGTCTGCCAACAGGAACAAACCGCTCGAGCATCTTTTCTGAGAAAACTCCGTGGATAGCGAGGTCCGAGGGGTCATGAAGAGTCAGACACAACTGAAACAACTCATCGACAATTTTAGATTCCAAGCTCCCTGAGGGCAGGGACTATCTTTTGCCCCTTTGTGTATCGCCAGCACTTAGCACATATCCAGCACATAGCAGACACTTAATAAACATTTACTGAATGAATGTGTCTCAAATTAAGCCTTACAATTTTCCCATTTTCCTTAAAATACCTCAGGTATAAAAAGACCTATGCAATGACAGGCTCCCTTAATTCTTTTGTAACCCCCTTTTAAATTCCAACAATGGACACCTTTGGTGATGGAGTGGCAGTGCAGGACAGTGGACACAGCGTTGCATCGGGAATTGGGAAGCCTGGGAGTCAAATCGAACCTTTCCTTCAATGCTCAGTATTTGTGTGAGCCTGACCAAGTTCATCAATAACCTCTCTGGCTCTCCCTTCCCTTAGCTGTAAGATGAGGCCTCCAGGAGGAGTGTACTAAGGTCCATTGGAAAGCTTTGATCTCATAATCCCTTCACATTTGGTGACTGGGAGGTGATCCAGCTTACGTTACCTGGCCGCTTCACCGTGACCTCAGTCCGTCCTGAAACTTCTTCTGCCAGCTTATACCAGGCATAGTTGGGGCTCAGAAGCCACTCCTCCACATGGCAGTAGTAGCTGCCACTATCGCTGACCTGCGCCTTCTGGACGGTCAGGCTGAAGAGGCCCCCAGACATGTGCCTCTCAAACTGTAGCCGCCCTCGAAGGCCCTCCTCCTCGGCATAGGTGCCGTACTCAAAGGCAGAGTTGTGGGTGGTCTTCAGGATGAGCTTCCCGTCGGCGTCAGAGGGCTTGTGGACATACCAGAGGACGGCAAAGTGGGAGTTCAAGCTGGTCTGAGACTTCACTGAACAGTTCAGCTGGATGGGCCTGTTCTCTACTAGGGTGATAGTCCTCTTAGACTTACTCACTTGTAGCTTTGTCACTGTAAGGGAAGAGAAAACAGGTCACCAAAGGCAGCCAAGGCATCCAGCTTCCCTTTCCCCCTGCACTGAAAAAAAAAACCCCAAACCCAACAACACAGCCCTCCTCAAAGTGAATTTTCAGGTTAAGAGGGTCTCAATGTACTAGTCTCACACACTAAGGTTTGTCAAAATTAACTAGTATCCCTTATAAGAAATGATGAGCAGGTGGATTTCAGAAAAACCTGGGAAGACTTATGTGAACTGATGCTGAGTGAAGTGAGCAGAACCAAGAGAACATGGTACACAGTAATGAGGATCAACTATGACTGACTTAGCTTTTCTCAGCAACACAATGATCTGAGACAATTCCAAAGGACTCATGACGGGAAATACTAGCCACATCCAGAAAAAGAACTATGGAGTCTGAATGCAGATTCTCATCTTTTTTTGTTTTGTTTTATTTTTATCATGTTTTTTTCCTTTTGTCCTGTTTCTAGTTTCACAGCATGACTAATTTGGGAATATGTTTTACATTATTGCACATGTATAACCTATGTCAGATTGCTTGCCATCTTGGAGAGGGGGGAGGGGAGGGAATAAAATTTGAAACTCAAAAAAATTTTTTAAATGAAATCAACAAATGAGGTAACAAAGAATGGAAATGACATGGTCACTGCCCTCAAGGGGCTTACATTCTAATGGGGGAAATAATAAACAACCATGTACATATAAGAAATATATGGTATAAACAAGGCATACTCTCTGAGGAAAGGGACTGGGGGCAGGGAGGAGGGTGGTGTCAGAGGACACCACACTGGGTTCAAATTCCACCTCTGCTCCTACTTGTATTGCCTTAAGTTCCCTGGGCCTCAATTTTCCCATCTGTAAAATTTGGGTGCTGGAACAGAGGGTCTCTAAGGTTCCTTCCAATTCTAGATGTAGGACTCAATGACCTTCGTTTGAATCCCAGCTCTGAGACTTTACTACTCTCGTGACTGACTATGTGTGAATCACTTCTCTGCACCTCAGTTCTTCATCTGCAAAATGAGAAAGTGGTACTACATGGCCTCTGTGTGGTCTTTCAGCCCTAAATATCTAGTGCTATGACATGACAGAAGGCAATGAGAGAAAACTGGGTTAGGGCCATCCAAAGGAAAATAGTCAGGCAGATGAATGGGGAAGGAGCAAATGGAAGGAAGAATAGTCACACCATTGAGAGATCCTCATTTCTTCTTCCCCTCTGCCATATGTAATTGGGCTGCTGGGAAAAGAAGGCAGAGCTGACTCCAGAGATGATGCACTAATTTGTGATGACACTGACTCTCACAGGGTTGGGACAGAACTATAGATTTAGAGCTCAAAGGTGAGATTGGAGATCAAAACTAAGTCCCAGAGAGACTAAATAATTTTCCTATACTCACTTCCATAGGAATCTGGCCTCAGGAACTAGCTGTGAGACCCTGGACAAGTCACTCAACTGTTTACCTCAGTTCCTCATCTGTAAAATGAGTTGGAGAAGGAAATGGCAAACCACTCCAGGGTCTTTGCCAAGAAAACCCCAAATGGGGTCATGAAGAGTCGGACATGACATGATAACCCCAACCCCAACCCCAACCCCAACACTTCAGTAGGTGTTTAGGCTAGACAGGGAGCAGGGATTTATATCAGGTCCTTGGACTCAATCCATTTATATTATTGGAGTCGGCTTGTACCTTGTTTTATCGGTTCTGTTCACTACATTTTGAATCAGTTCATTTAACTCTACCATGTATCTCAGCCATGTCTCACAGCACACTAATCTTCCATTACATTCACACACGCAACAATTTATCGAGCCATTCCCCCATCAATGGGCATCTGCTTTGTTTCCATTCCTTTGCTGATAGAAAAGGGGCTGCTATAAATATAGTGGAGTATCATGGAGCCTTTCTATCATTGGCCTCTTCAGTGTAGATGCCCAGCTGTGGGAATCTCTGGATCAAAAGGAAAGGATGTTTGATTCACTGGGCCCTGTGAGGGTAATCTGGCACAAGCTACACCTAAAGGGAATTCTCAGCTAGGGTTTGTAAGCTGAAACATCTTATTTGCCTTAAGGCACGTATGCAAATAATTTTAAAATTCCCTGAAATCTCCATCACACACAACCATTACCACAGTGGGTTCCTTCTTACAAGCAGGCTCTAATGGCTACCTCTGTGCCTGGTAAATAGTCACTGCTAACAAGGTCAGTAGGTTTCCATTCTTTCTTCATGCTAAGCTTTACACATGTAGGAACCAAATCCCTCTTGTGGGTGGGATAGGGAAGAAAGAAAAACTACTGATTACAGGCTGCCCTGTACTGAGCCTGTGCCAGGAGCCAGGCCTGTGAGCACAAAAGCTGCACTCTGATGAGGCTCCAGCCTCCTCTGCTGGCCACGCTCTTGATTTTCAGGGAAGAATGGAATTTCAGTGCCAGGTGCAGCTGAAACAAAACTAGAAGAAGAGCACACTTGGTGAGAACAGCTGCTTTTCTTCTGTTGGCTCAGTCTGGTTAGTTAGCATGCAGTGCTGCCCACGGTCCAAGCTTCATTCCCAAAAGGGCCTTAGTTTCAGAGGACCAGAAATGGTTTGACAGTCACAACTGTTGTGTGTGTGTGTGTGTGTGTGTGTTTAATCCAGCCAGATGTCTAGTCCATGTGTGCTGTTTGGTCACAAGGGATGGGGGGGGGGGAGAAGGAGGAGTAAAAGTATGGCTGGATCTAAGCCCTGGACTAGGAATCAGGCCTTGGAAGACTATCAAATCTTTACATACATTATCTCATTTGATCCTCATAACAACCCCATGAGGAGTTGAGTATGATGAAAAAGAAAGAACACTGGTTCTAGAATAAAATCCAAGGAGCTGGGTTCAAATCCAGCCTCTGATTGATTGCCACCTGTATGACTGCCAAAATTTACTTTACTGCCTTGGGCCTCAGTTTCCTCAACTGTAAAATAAAGGATCTGGACCAGATGACCTGTGAGATACCTTCCAGCTATTGATCTGTGATCCTAAACAGGAAAAAAAAAAAGGTTATCCTCATTTGAAAGATGAGGAATGGGCAGCTAGGCGGTGCAGTGGATAAAGCACTGACCCTGGATTCAGGAGGACCTGAGTTCAAATCCAGCCTCAGACACTTAACACTTATTAGCTGTGTGACCCTGGGCAAGTCACTTAACCCCAACTGCCTCACTAAAATTAAAAAAAAGAATTGAAAGATGAGGAATGACTCAAGTGCCAGCTAATATCAATGGTGACATCTGAACTCAGATCTCTATTGACTCCAAACCCATCATCATTCTTTATTATACCATGCTGCCTCACTCTAAGGATAGCTGTAGGACAAGCCATATTTTCTTATAAAGAGCAGGCAATCCATACATACCACCCAACCAACCAACTCAATATAACTGAAGACAAAAGCCAACTGGCCAAGTATTAAGCATCTCTTGGTGTAAAACTCCATCTCCTGCTTTGTTATTTGTATTAATTAAGCCTAGCATTCAGCCTTCTTTCCTACTCAGACATTGATAAGCATAGTATGGAATTGAGGGCAGAGTTTGGTAGGAAGCTCACAAGCCTGGGAAACTTGGTTCCTATTAGTTTGCCAGTCTACACCTGTTAGCTGATCCAGATTTTTTTGGACCAGCAAGCATCCTATGACACATACAACCATCAGTTTCCCACCTCCCCTCCTCCTCCTCCTTTTTTTTTTTAAAGCTTTTCCAAACAAATATTCCATATGCAGATGAGATCAGTACAGATGACACCATCTGAATTATCTGGTTCTTTGCCAAATAATTTGGTTGTTTAGTGTAGTGTAGAAATAGCCTTAAAATGTATTATTAATTGGGGCCAGATTATTTTTGCAACTGTTACTAAGGAAACCTCAATTGCTATAGAAACTGCATATGTTAAATTGGTATTCTATGACTAAACAGCAACACAGTCACTGGGCACAGAAAGCAAGAATCAAAAGAGGAGGAACGTGTGTGTGTGTGTGTGTGTGTGTTTAAGTCATTTCCATTTATTCTCCTCACATCAAAATATTGTGAAGTGTTGAGAAATTTGAAAGAAAGGCATTTGGGGAATAAGACACACACCTGGCAAGCAGGCCAGAGCACAAATCCTATTCCAAGCTTGTTATTTTTCTCTTCCACATCCCAAGTCCAGCAAGGGTTACTTTTGCAGCCTGAGGCAGACTTTAGATTCTTGCATCCAGTTAAGTCAGTTATACATTCCTGGCTAGCAAGTTGGCCTATGCTGTAGCACCTTCTTCCTACTCACATGGCTACCACTTTCCTTATGTTCCTAGATTACAGAAACAGTAAGACAATCTGGTGGTCACCTCATCATTCAAATGAAGGGTCTCCTTCTCCCTCTCTCTGTCTCTCTCTGTGTCTGTCTCTCTCTCTCCCTGTGTCTATCTCTCTCTTCCTCCCTCTCTCTGTGTCTGTCTCTCTCTCTCCGTCCCTCCCTCTCCTTCTCTCTGTCTGCAGGGCAATGAGGGTTAAGTGACTTGCCCATGGTCACACAGCTAGTAATTGTCAAGTGTCTGAGGCCAGATTTGAACTCAGGTCCTCCTGAATCCAGGGCCTGTGCTTTATCCACTTGAAGCTTCTCTCTTTGTCTAAAGTTACCAATGATCAATTAATCGCCAGCTCCAATGGTCTTTTCTCAGTCAACATCCTTCTTGACTTCTCCTCTAGGACATGTTGTCTTCTCAATGTCCTCTCTCCTACTTAACCTCCTCTCTGTTGGACCACTCCTTCCAAGTCCCCTTGGCTGACTTGGTTCTTTATCTATAACAGACAGACCTTCTAACTGTGGGTTTTCCTCAAGACTGTACCCTAGGCCCCCTTTTCTTCTTCCTTTACAATCTCGCTCTTGGTAACCTCATCGGTTCCCACTATCTCCATGCACATAACTCAAGGATATCTGTCCATACATATGTGTCTATCTATCTAATCTATCTATCTACTTCTGTATACAATGTCTCCCCTGCGCTTTAGTCCTGCATCACCAACTGGATATCCCAGAGACATAAGTCAACATGTCCAAAATGATACTCATTATCTTTCCCTCTTCCAAACTTCCCCAATTTTTGTCAGAGGCAGTTTTCAAGGCTCACAACCTGCATAGTATTTTGTTTCTTCATCTTCAGATAGCCAATCAATTGCCAAGTCTTGCCATTTCTATCTCCACATAGGAGATATAATGTCCTCTCTCTTCAAACTGCTACCATTTAGTTCAGCTCCTCACCATTTAGACTATAATAACAGCCTCCTAATTAGTCTCCTTGCCTCCTCTCTCCCCAAACCAGTCTAACCCAGAGTAATTTTCCTTAAGTGCGTATCTAATCATATGACTCTCCTATTTAATCAATTCCAATGCCTTCCTATTACCTCTAGCATCAAATATAAACTACCGGGGCGGGGGGGGGGGGGCAGCTAGGTGGTGCAGTGGATAAAGCACCAGCGCTGCATTCAGGAGGACCTGAGTTCAAATCCAGCCTCAGACACTTGACACTTACTAGCTGTGTGACCCTGGGCAAGTCACTTAAACCCCCTTGCCCCGCAAACAAAAAAAATTAAATTAAAAACAATTATATATATATACATATATATATATATATATAAAGTACTCTGTTTATTTCTGAAAACTCTATACAACTTGGTTCCAATCTGATTCTCTAGCTTCGATGGTCACTATTCACCCTCCAGACCTCTGTGACTCAGGCAAAACAACCCTCTCTCTGTTCCTCACACATGACACTCTATCTCCTGTCTCCATGCCTTTACAAGGGCTATCTCCCATTTCTAGAATGTCTTCCCCCCTTCCCTCTGCTTCATAAAGTTACTAAAGATGATGCTCAGGCATGAAGCCTTTCCTGCTCCCAAATTCTAATGTCCTTCCTCCCAAACTCCATTGCATTTAATTATTTTGTTTACATTTGTACCAATTCAATTCACTTTTATGTTGTATATATCTATGTATGTACTTTTTGTATCTCCTATTAGAATGTAAGCTCAATGGGAGTAAGGAATTTTCTTTTCCTTCCTTTTTTCCTCCTTCCCTCCCTTCTTCTTTTGACCTTCCCTACTTCTTTTCATTCTTTTTTCCTCCTTTTCTTCCTTCCTCCCCCCCTTTCTCTCCTCCTTCCCTTCCCTTCCCTTTCTCTTTCCTTTCTTCTCCTCCCCTCCCCTCCCCTCCCCTCCTTCCTTTTGTATTTAGATCTCCACTGCCTAACACACTGTTTGCAGAGAGCAAGATTTAACAAATGCTTGTTAACTGATTGACTCCCCCTTAGCTTCTGTGAAACCAGACCTCTCAGAGGTCAGGGCCCATCACTTTCCTGGGAGTACCACCTTTCAATGATGGAATGCAATGCACTCTGCTTTACATTTAATCTGCCTGCTTATTCTGTTGGAGAATTCCCCAAATGAGCCCCTGATTAAGCAAGGCCCCTAACTCCAGACTGAATCCAACGATTTCTTCTAGATTCTCCCAGAACTCCCCTCTAGAACTCTACTGGCTCCTGGGACACAAGTGCCATGCTAGACACTGCACTCCTAATTATATGCTTTTTTTGTCTACACTATTCCTTGTGTCTAGGGAGAATTCTGATCACCCAATTGCCCTTGCAATCTATAGAATCCAACTCAAATATCCCTTTCTCCAGAAAGTCTTCCTTGGTTACAACAGTAACTTCCTTTCCCCTTAGACTTCAAGTCTTCCATCTTTCAACAACTTGCAGACTGATCCTCCCAAAGATCTACTGAGATCAGCAGTCTTTTTGTAGATAAGGAAAGAGGTTTAGAGAGGCGGAAACACCCCATCCCCGCCCCCCCCCCCCCCACGGTTATGGTCCAACAACTCCAGTCCACAAGCCAAGCACGTACTGTCATTTTACTAATAGGAAAACCAAGGCTCAGCATGATTAAATGATTTGATCAAAGAGCGAGTTAAAGTCTGAGGCAGGATTCAAACCAAAGCCTTCCTAAACTCTCAGAATGGCTTTCCATTCAGTACCTCAAGTTGCTAGTCAGTCAGCATTTGTTTTATAATCCCAACGCACAATCTTAAAACTGGATTTCATATTTATCTGTTTGTCTTATCTCCCTTACAGACTATAAACTCCTACAAAAGGTGAAAATGGAATTCTCCCAGGGCACTGAATGCAATAGCCTTTTTTTGCTTGTTTGTTTGTGGGGCAATGAGGGTTAAGTGACTTGCCGAGGGTCACACAGCTAGTAATTGTCAAGAGACTGAGGCCATATTTGAACTCAGGTCCTCCTGAATCCAAGGCCGGTGCTTTTATCCACTGCACCACCTAGCTGCCCCCAGAAGCATCAGAATTTGAACCCAGTTCTTCTGATCTCAGTGTTTGGTCATGAAGCCTTGCCTGATTTGAAACAGCCTAATGAGCTTTTGATTTTCCTCATGTAGGGATATTCTACAACGAGGTAGATGGAAACCCTGCCTGCCCCATATGATGCTTGCCTCTCATGATGATGATGATAACTAGCATTTATATGGCCCCTACAGTGTGCCAGGCCCTGTGCTAAGTGTTTTACAAATATCTCACTGGATTCTCACAACAACCCTGGGAGGTACATGCTACTGTGATCCCAATTTTACAGAAGAAAAAAAAAACTGAGGCAGAGGGAGGATAAATTTCCATGAAGTACCTCAGGCTGGATTTGAACTCAGGTCTTTCTGACTGTAGACCTGGCATTCTGTCCAGTGCACCCCCTGGCTGCCCCATGATCTCTATAAGTTCTTCACAGGGGTGGGGGGTGTCTACCCAACACTGAAGACACTAAATGACTTTTCTTGATATCTCCAAGATGCCAGTAGACTTCTCATTGGTTGTTTTGGGTTTTTTTTTGTTTTTCTGGTTTTTTTTGCGGGGCATTGAGGGTTAAGTGACTTGCCCAGGGTCACACAGCTAGTAAGTGCCAAGTGTCTGAGGCTGGATTTGAACTCAGGTCCTCCTGAATCCAAGGCTAGTGCTTTATCCACTGTGCCACCTAGCTGCCCTCCATTGATTGTTGACATATAACCATTCCATCTTTTTTTTAATTGTAAATTTCTTGGGTAATACACCATTTGTCTGATTATTTCAGTAAAAGTGATTTATTTTCTGAAGTCCCAGGGTTCCTTCTTTGTATCTCTCTTATGATCATTATATACTATCTCATGTGTGTCCCCCCCCCCCTCACCATCTCCCACACCTCAGTGCCTACCATGGCATCCTGCCTGGAGTAGGTGTCTATATCCCCTAATCATAGAATCTCTGAGCTAAATGAGATTTTACAAATCATCCAGTGCTACCCTTTAGTGGATACATGAATATCTCTTGTTCATCCCAGGTCATCATTTAGTCTCTGCTGGAAGACCTTTAGTGAGAGGGAACACCCTGTGTCATAAGGCAGCTAATTGCACTGCTGGACAGTTCTAAATCATGGAAAATTCTTTTTGATGTTGTATTTCTTGCCTTAACTTGTACTCCCTACCCCCCCCCAATTCTGTCCTGTGGAACCACCCAAAGTAAAACCAAGCTCTTCTACATTTGACAGCCCTTCATATAAAAAGTAGCTTGGTGAAATCAAAGGAGGGCTGCATTTGGAGTAGAAGATGAGTTACAAATGACCGTCACATCATTTACCACGTGTGCCCTTTGGTGCTTAACCCTTCTGAGCCTCAGTTTCCCCATTCAGGTTTGGATTATCTAAAGTCCCTTCCAAACACTATGATCCCATGAAAAAAAATATTGAAAAACAGTCTTCTCCAGGCTGAACATTTTCAGTTCCCAGAAACAATTTTACGATGTGCAATGGCTGAACAAGTTAGGCATCTGAATGCAAAGGAATGCCACTAGGCTCTAAGAATGATGAAATGAGGATGGTTGGGGGCAGCTAGGTGGAGCAGTGGATAAATCACTGGCCCTGGATTCAGGAGACCTGAGTTCAAATCCAGCTTGAAACACTTGACACCTATTAGCTGTGTGGCCCTGGGCAAGTCACTTAACCTCCATTGCCCTGCAAAAAAAAAAAAAAAAAAAGAAATGAGGATGGTTTCAGAGAAACTTGGGACAACCTTCATGAACTGATGTGGAGTGAAGTGATAAGAACCAGGAGAACATGTTATATTGTATCAATAACATTATAAAGACAAGTAACATTGAAAGGCTTAAGAATCCTGAACAATGCAATGGCAATTCCAAAGGACCCATGATGAGCTGTGATACTTCCTGAAGGAGAGGTGAGGGACTCAGGGTGCAAACTGGAATGAATGAACAGTCTTAGGACATGGCCGATGTGGAGATTTGTTTGGCTGTGTATATGTGTTTGTTGACCCAAAATATACCTGTGTGTATTTGCTAAAAAGGGCTTTTTTCCTGCCTTTCCCCTCCTATTGATGGTGAGGGAAGAGAGAGGGAGGGAAGGAATAGATAGTTAATTGAAAAAAATTAAAAGCAATCTATGATGTGTTACAAGTTCCTTCGCTATCTTGATTATGCTCCAATTTATCAACATCTCTCTTAAATAGATCATTAACTCTCTTACTCAGAAGGATTTGCTGAAAGAATTATAAGAAGTCATATAGATACTAGCCCTAGCCTTGCCTCACCTGCATCCACATACACTTCTGACTAATACCAGCAGCAGATTCAATGGTGAGTAACTATGTTCAAAAGCCCAGTCCGTTGATGATGACATGAAAATGATAGTGATAATACTTGACATTTACATATATAAAGCATTTTAAGGTTTGCAAAGTGCTTTATATTATATTATCTCATTTGGTGCACACTACACTTCAATTAAGGGCCGCTAGGTGTCCCGGGATGGATAGGGAGCCAGGCCAGGAGTCAGGAAAACCCGAGTTCAAATCCAGCCTCAGATACATAGTAGCTGTGTAACCAAGGACAAGTCGCTTAACTTAATCTTGTTTGCCTCTGTTTCCTCATCTGTTAAATGAGCTGAAGAAGGAAATGGCAAGCCACTCCAGAATCTTTGACAAAAAACACAAACCAAACCAAATGGGGTCACAAAGTTAGACACAACTGAAATGACTGAACAGTAACAACAATAACTGACTGAAGCAGAAGCCATTACCCCCACCATATAAAGAAAAAAACTAAATTAAATAATTAGCCCAGAGTTACAGCTAGGGTCTAAAGCTGAATTGAACTTGGGTCTAAGTGTCTGTGGCAGAATTCAAATTCAAGTCTTCCTGACTCCAAGTCTATTTATTTATTAAACCTGACACAGGGAACTCTCTGCTTGTGCAGAAAAGCAGCCCAGACTATTTGGAATAGAGGGAGGGAAACCATTGTGGGGGGGATAAGTTCCTAGCTTAGAAAAAGCTGGGGCTAAGGGAAGTAAGTACCAGATCTTAGGGAGGCACCTACTTGGTAAAATCCAACAGACTGATCAGTCAATTTATCCGCCTGTGACAAAAGAGTCAGTGGATCACATGCTCTTGAATAAAAATCAGAGGAAAAACCCCCAAACGGCCAGATCAGCATTAAAGAAGAGAAGAAAACTGGTTTGGCAACATCCACAAGGTATTAAATATTCATCCTGACTGCCCATCAGCAAAGTCCCAGGAGCAAGGCAACTACTGACAGGATAGCTTTCTACCACCGGAGGCTGTCCGAGTGTAAGCTTGTTTATTGCTCTGTCAATTTTAATGTGCAATATTTAATAGCCAGACCAAGATCTGGTCGTAAACATTTGGAAAACGAGTGCTGACATTTCTCTTATTGCTTCTGTGTTTGGAGAGACACGGTGGTCGAGTGCCTTTTGTGTTGGCCCAAATCAGAGGGATATTGAGTCTCCAAAAGAGTAAAAAAATGATTAAAAGAGTAAAAAATGATTAGGAATCAAAATGTGTCAACCTGGCTTTTAAAAAAGAAAAAAGTTCTTCCTACTGAGTTTCCCTAAGGGCTCAACCATAACTGATTGAAGAGTGGGAGCCAAACAGGGCTACGCCCATTGGCACTGACTAACTGGCCCTGCACTTGCCTCTGGGGAATTATTTGGGTCTCCTTTGTGGGCTGGTAACAAAGGATCCAACACTTCAATGTAGGCAATGATTAGAAGCCACTACATTAGCCTCCCAGATTCAGATATACTCAACTTCCACCTGACTCAAGACTCCAATTCCTAATTTCATTTTATTTGAGGACACAAGGAAAGAGGAGAGTCAGCAGGAGGGGATTTCAAGTCTGAGCAGTCGGTGGGTGCATCTGAGAGCAACTGAAGAGTGCTGGATTTGGAATCAGAGCACCTGGGTTTGAATCCCAGCTCTGTCACCTATTTCCTTACTCGTATGACCCTGAGCAAGTCACTGGACCTCCAGGAGTCTCAGTTCTTCAACTGGAAAATGAGGATGTTGGATCACATGACCTCTAAGATTACTTCCAGCTCCAAGTCTCTGAGGCTATGAACAGCAAGGAGCCAAATTAGAGCCATGCAAGTTCGTCACATCACATATCCCCCTTAATGGCAGAGTCACACATGGGTGATACAAATGTATAAGCAAGGCGGACAGCCTCCTTAGAGCCAATCACTTCATGGTGATCACTCACTCTTTTGGGAAACAAGCTAGGTCAGGTAACAATACATCCCTTGCATTTCTGTTTAACTCTCTGGAAGTCACAAAGAAGATGGTCAAGGGGTAGAGGAGATATTAAGAGATAGGACACTCAAACAACCATCCAATCGGACACACACAAAAGTACTTAGGTACCGAGAATGAGCAAGGCACTATGAAAGATGCAGGAGGTAGGCAAATTATTCCTACACTAAGAGAAAGGAAAAGGTGGATGAGTTAAAACAAAACAAAACCAAAAAACCTCAAATTCCCAATGATCAAAGATGCCTTAGGGCAGAGCGAGCATCAGTGTACCACAAACACCATTAACAAAAGCACCAAGGTACTTCTCTGGAACTCAGAGTTCCACAGATCACAGCTTAGAACCCACTATTACAGAACACAGAGGGGAGATAATCACTAGCATAAAAATAGCATGGGGTTTAACAAATATATGATGTCAAAAAGATTTCCTTTCCCCTACCCATTTCCCACTCCCACCCTCTGAAAAACAGCCAACCGACCAAAAACAAACCTCAAGCAGTACGACAAGGCTGTTCTCTTCTGACACCTCAAGTACACAAAAAAGGGAGGCAAAATATTTTGAAATCGAAAACAGAGACAGACCAGAAAGAGTACATGCAAATGTGTGATCTTGGGGGAAATCACAGCTTCCTTCTTCCTCCTTTCCCCGACTCTGGTGTAAGATGAGGACACCAGTTTCCAAGCAGGATGGGTATGAGGAATAGGGAAAGTGAATAAAAAACACTTTGGAATATATTAAGTGCTACATACATAAATATTTAATAAAGTGGGAATGACCACATTTAATGGGATACATCCTCGCCAGTGCCTGACACTTCCTAGTAGTAATGCCACTCCCCAATCCCCTCACTTAACTCCTGCTAGCCATACTCCTGCACCTTTATGTATATACCTCAAACACAATTCATATGCACTAGTTTCTCAAGTTCCTCAATAAATATTACTGCACAAGCACCCTCATTTTACAGGAAATGCTCAAACATAAAAACTGATTTGCCCAAAGTCACCCAAGGCAAATCAGGTTTCTAACTCTCCCATCAGTTGTTTTTTTTTTTCTTTTTCTTTTTTTTGCGGGGCAATGAGGGTTAAGTGATTTGCCCAGGACCACACAGCTAGTAAGTGTCAAGTGTCTGAGGCCACATTTGAACTCAGGTCCTCCTGAATTAAGGGCTGGTGCTTTATCCACTGTGACACCTAGCTGCCCCCTCCCATCAGTTTTAATTAAATTCAACAAAGATCACAGGCCTACCAGACACCAGATACAAAGACAAAAAACTCAACACTGTCCCTGTCTTCAAGGAGCTAACATTTTACTGAGATTTCTACCCTAGTGGCCATAGTCTCTCTTTGGATTACTTGACTAAAGCCTTTTTTCAACCAATGCTCCCCAATGACATTTCAATAACAAAATGAGCTGCTATAAGGAAAATACCTTTTTTTTTTCAAAAAAAATTAAAAATTCCTTTATTTTAAAAATATTTATTTTTTAAAAAAGCAACGTCCAGAAGCAGTTTGGAATGATGCTTTAAAAAAAAAGTTAACTAACATGTCTATATTCTTTGGTTCAGAGACTCTGCTATTAAGCATAAACCCCAAGGAGGTCAAAGACAGAAAGAAGGGTCCCATATGCACTCTTTTTTTTTCTTTAGGGAAATGAGGGTTAAGTGATTTGCCCTGGGTCACACAGCTAGTAAGTATCAAGTGTCTGAGGTTGGATTTCAACTCAGGTACTCCTGAATCCAGGGCCAATACTCTATCCACCTAGATGCCCCGCCCCATATGCACTCTTACTAACTTCTGTTACTGTTGAGATACCACTGTCTTCCCAAATGCCGGAGTTTAAAAGCTAGGTGTCATCCTCAACCTTTCACTCTGTCTCACCACCACCATGTCCAATCAGTTCTGTTAACTCTAACTTGGTAACATCACTCCCCATCACTTCTCTTTTCCAACATTACAATCGCCCTGGTGCAGTCCCTCATCACCTCAAGGCTAAACTACTGCAATAGCCTTCTAGTAGGTGCCTCTGCCTCATCCCTCCCCACTCCAATCTGTATAGCACAGGCAAACTGATCTTGAAATGAAGGAGCTCCAACTTCCCTTATTCAATAAATTCTAATGGCTCACTATTACCTCCAGGATCAAATATAAAATCCCTTTGTTTTGTTTTTAAAACCCTTCATATGGGGCAGCTAGGTGGCACAGTAGATAGAGAACCAGCCCTGGATTCAGGAGGACCTGAGTTCAAATCTGGCCTCAGACCCTTGACACTTACTAGCTGTGTGACCCTGGGCAAGTCACTTAACCCCAATTGCCTCACTCCCCCCCAAAAAACAAAACAAAAACAAAAAACCTTCATAACCTGGCCTCTTCCTACCTTGTCAATTTCCTCACACCATACTCCCTCTGCCATATATTCTATAATCCAGTGACACTGACCTTCTCTCTGTTCCCCAACTCTGACCATTTTCACTGGCTGTCCCCCATGCCTAGAATTCTCTTTCTCCCCATCTCTACCTTCTGGCTTCCCAGCCTTCCTTCATGTCTCAGCTAAAGTCCTCCTTTCTCCAAGAACCCTTTGCCAGTCGTCCTAATCTAGTGCCCTTCCTCTGAGATGACCTCCAGTTCATCTTGTATATTTCTTATCTGTTCATAGTTGTTTGCAGGTTGTCTCCCCCATTCATCTGTTAGCTCCTTGAGAACAGGGACAGGTTTTTCTTTGGCCTTTCTTGGAATCTCTAGAGTTTAGCACAGTGCCAAGCATATAACAGGTATTTAATAAGTGTTTGCTGGCAGAATGGCTGCTATATACACCAAAAACATATATAGCAGCATTTGTTGTGGTAGCAAAGAACTAAAAACAAAGATGCCCATCAGATTGGGAAGGGGTAAACAAATTGTTTTAATTCTTTTTTTTTGTCTTGGCAGGACAATGAGGGTTAAGTGACTTGCCGAGGGTCACACAGCTAGTAAGTGTCAAGTGTCTGAGGCCAGATTTGAACCCAGGTCCTCCTGAATCCAGGGCCAATGCTTTATCCACTGTATCACCTAGCTGACCCCCCCTTTTAAAATTTGTTTTAATTCATTTTTCAGTTGTGTCCAACTCTTTGTGACCCCTTTTTGGGGTTTTCTTGGCAAGATACTAAAATGTTTTGCCATTTCCTCCTCCAGCTCATTTTACAGATGAGGAAACAGAGGCAAACAGGGTTAAGTGACTCTCCCAGGGTCACATGGCTAGGAAGTGTCTGAGGCCAGATTTGAAGTCATTAAGATGTGGCTTTCTGACTCCAGGCCCAGTATTCTATGTAATATAGCACCACCTAGAATTAGAATGCCTTTTACATTTTTAAAATAATACTTTCTTTTTAAAAATGTAAAAACCTGGGCAGCTAGATGGCGCAGTGGATAGAGCACCGGCCCTGGAGTCAGGAATACCTGAGTTCAAATCCGGCCTCAGACACTTAACACTTACTAGCTGTTGTGACCCTGGGCAAGTCACTTAACCCCAATTGCCTCACTAAAAAAAAGTAAAAACCCTCCTTAGCTCCTGGGCAATGAGGTGAGCCTGATCTGACCTTTGGGCAACAGTTTACAAACCTCTGCTCTAAGTTCTAGATGAGTCATCAGTCTGTCTTAGTGTGGGGAATTTTTACACTGGGAGTCCCCCCCCCCAACAATTAAGTCTTCATCTAGATTAGAAGGGGGGAAAAAAGGAACAAAATGAATTTAAACTCACATTCAGGTCACTTGGACTATGATCTGTGTTAGCTGCCTTAGAACTGCCTTAGTTGGCAAAGAATTAGAAATTGAGGGGATGTCCATCAATTGGGAATGGCTGAACAAGTTGTGGTATGTGATTGTAATAGAATACTAATGTGCCATAAGAAATGACAGGCAGGCTGATTTCCAAAAAATCTGGGAAGACTTACACAAACTGATGCAAACTGAAGTGAGAAGAACCAGGAGAACACATTGTTCACAGTAACAGTAGCATTGTATGATGATCAACTATCAATGACTTACCTATTGTCAGCAATACAATAATCCAAGACCATTCCAAATGATGGAAAATGCTATCTGCCTCCAGAAAAACAGAGTCTGAATGCAGAATGAAGCAAAGTATTTTTACTCTGTGTGTGTATTTTTCTTTTGGTTTGTCTCTCTTTTCACAATATGACTAATACGGAAATATGTTTTACATGATTGCACATATATCACCTATGTCAAATTGTTTACCATTTTAGGGAGGGGAGAGGTGAATGAGGGGGAAAATGTGGAACTCAATTTTTAAAAAATGAATGTTAAAAATCATCGTTACATGTAATTGGAAAAAGTAAAATACTATTAAAAAGAAAAAGAACTGCCTTAGTAAGTAACACAGATGCTCTCAGAAGACAATTAATGAGCCACTCCATAGGATATCCTCATTTTGTACACTTCCCCATTAACTGAAGCTGACTAATTCAACTACATGATGATTCCTGAACAATCATCAACATGAAATACAAGTGATACTAAGTACCAATTAATGTTTCCATGGGCCTGAGAGGAATATGCAGGGAGCCTCGGAATCTTAGAGAGTCTTAGTGGGATCTTAGAACTAAATATGGAAGGAACTTTAGAGCTCACCCAGGCCAGTGCTGGCAAACACACAGTGCTGCACTGGGAATCATGCTAAAACATAATTGGGAAATACTCAAGATAAACAAGAATACAATAGAACACAGATAATGCTAACATGTGGTTTTCTAAGTCAATATGTGGGTCCCAAAGGGATGCTTCTCTATGATTTGGTGGCCCCTGTTTCTATTTAATTTTGACACCACTGCTCCTATCATTTTACAGATGAGGAAAAAGGTCCCAATCCCAGTGACTTTCCCAAGGTCACACAGATAGTTAGATACAGAGGTGATATTTGCACTCAAGTCCACAATCTGTATTTTTTCCACAAATTCCTATTTCTATGGGCCAGAAAACTCTGGCGAGTTTTCTAGAAGAGAAGATCATTAGGGTCCACTGTGCCTGTGTTTCCAGACAGTGAGATGCTGTGATAAAGGTAAATGGCTCCTGTTACCTGGTTGTAGCACTCTTATTTCCAACAAGTTGGATGTTCTCTCCGCCAGGCGTGTCCAGGTGCTATTGTGGTTCTTTCTCCAAAGCTCGGCCACACACTGGTACTTTCCCGCCTCAGTGTCACTGGCCCGACTGATGCTCAAACGTACATTGTTGCTGGACTCTGCTTTCTCGATGGCAGTGCGAGTTCGGAAGCTGGAGGACCGCTCCCCCCACTGAACCCCACCATCCCGGGTGAAGGTCACCAGGTTGTGGAATTCAATGGTGCCCACAGGTTGAAACCTCCAGGTCACCGACACTGGAACCCAAGATGGGTAATGGGGTTTGATGATGCACTGTAAGTCAAATGATTCACTGTAGGTCACGCCAGGCGTGCGGGAGATGGCCGTGACAGCAAAGCCAGTCTCTAGAGAAGAAGAAGAAGGAAAAAAAAAAAAAGAACAAGGATGTCAGACTCTATAGAAACCATTTCACTTGAGTAGGGATGCGTATAGGCTCTCAGATCTAGAGTCAGAAAGGGCCTCAGTAGGTATCCAATTCAACACTCTCCTTTTATAGATGAGGAAGTAAAGTCCAGGGAGCTTGCGAATCATCCATTAGAAGTGAGATTTGAATCCAGATCCTCTGACTATGGCTGAGTGTTCTTTTTCTTGTATCACAGGAGACCTCCTTGGGTTTCCTGGTTAGATCTGGCAAAGAATATTTAGGGCTCTTGGCCCCTCTCATTTACTACATAATGTTATTACTTAGGGCCAATGATACTTACGGCACCAAGCTAGACTTGTCAAGAGCTCTACTGAAAAGGCCAGAACAGTTTGGACCAGATGAGTCTACAGTCCTATCTAGCTTGGTGATTCTATGATCTCAGCTCAGAGTTCCAAAGCTCCTAGAGATCGGGTCCCTGGACAGCCCTCTCAGTGTGGCATCTATTCCAGAAGGCTCACCATCAGGTGCTTAGCTGAAGTTTTTTAATGATGATTGGGGTTCCATGTTGGATAGGCCAGAATGACGTTCTCATACCAAAGGCTTGTGAGACCTAGATAAGAGAATAGCCCTAAACTTAGAGATTCCAAACAAACTTTAGACTGGATCTCTGGATTAACCAACATGAAAACTTTAACTGGAAACCAACAGCTCTCCAGGGGAGAGAAAAGGGGGCCTTTCTTTTTTGTGAATCTCTCTCTCAATTGCAGGGAGGAAAAGAGAAAGGACACAAACAGAAGGGAGCCTCACTCTTTCTGACTAGCTTAGCTCAATCCTGGTTCTCTCTCTATTGCCTTTCCTACTTTCTCCATGCAGACTTAAGGCATTGGCTAGTGACAAACTAACTAGATTTTGTAGAGGTGGATCTCTCCTGCAAATTTAAAGGAGATATTATGGTGCATAAATTTTGGGGAGACTAGGAAAGGACTAGCTAGTGAGGTCCCAGTCCTTGAGGTATGTATGGTATGAATGCTTGGGGAACCTGCTAGTACTGAAGAGGATGATGACATGGACTGGAGAGGCCCAGCTCTCTACTTTAGAGCCTGCATGGGTATTTCCCAGGGAAAAGGTTAGAGCCCCGAAAGCTCAGAGATTCATCATTAATAGCTCATGGCCAGCAAGAAGCAAAACCATCCAACTGTGGCTCAGAAGCCAATAAAAAGCCTTTCCATCATCCCACAGTAAGTCAGTGGGAAACAGACGCAGAATGCCTCTGTGTGATCTACAGTAGCACGCAGGACCCGCCATTCATTCCCCTTTTCTGGCAGAACGATCCCTAAACAGCCACCACATGGGCTGGCACCGGGCAGAGCAAACTGGCATGCTCCCTAGAATGGCCCTTTATTGGCCAGTTGTCCTGCCGTCTGAAACCCATTACAAGGGTGTTTCATGAGCCTTAGCTATTCAGGCAGCACTCCTGATTGAATTAGTAATTTTAAACCCAGACGCCATGATTCATTAGGCTGATAGTATTAGAGTATCTTTAGTTGCTTTCCACTATGGCACTGTAGTAGCAAAAGATAGTTTTCCTGGCTTTGAGGAAAACCTTCTCTTCACTACATCACACTATCTCCATCATAATAATACCACCATTGTCACTACCACCTTTTTTTGTGGAGACAATCAGTGTAAAGTGACTTGCCCAGGGTCACACAGCTATTAAGTATATGAGGCCAGATTTGAACTTAGGTCCCTCTGACTCCAGGAAAGCTGGGTGGTACCCTGGGAAGACCAGAGACTGAGTTTCAAACCCAGGTTCTGACACTTACTAGCTTTGGGATCCTGGCCCAGTCACTTTACCCAAACTTCATTTTCCTCATTTATAAAATGGGTAGGAGAGTAAGAAAACCCTCTAATTATTTCACAGGGTTGAGGGGATAGCTTTGCAACAATACAGGAATATTAGTTATTGTTATTTATACCAACCTGGTAAAGCTTATACACATCTTAGTGTATAAGGTGGGCTTTACGAGTACATTGGGCTTTAAGAGTACATTGGAACAAAACAAAACAAAAGGGGCAGCTAGGTGGCGCAGTGGATAGAGCACCAGCCTCAGGAGGACCTGAGTTCAAATGCAGCCTCAGACACCTGACACTTACTAGTTGTGTGACCCTGGGCAAGTCACTTAATCCCAACCGCCTCACCAAAACAAAACAAGAGAGTACATTGGCCTATTCTATTTGAGCTATATAGAACCTGACCCAAGAAATTAGCTCCAGCTACAACCTACAAACTCAGTCCATTTACACTGTTAAATTGTTTCCTTTCTTTGTATTTCTAGAGTTTGGCACAGTACCTGGTATATAATAAGTGCTTAATAAATGCTTGCTGAGTTGGCAGGGCACAGTCCCATAGAAGGTCCCCCAGTCTTCCACAATGAGTCCTGGTCCTTGAACAAGATGCTGTTCAATAATAAATCTTCAGGCAAACAACTAATGAAAACATGGTATTAAATATACCATATAATCCATTCACTCAATGCTAAAGAAAACCAGGAATAAGGAGCCTTGTACATATGGTTAGCAATAGGGAGCAATCCTTTAATTCTGTTGGTCCTGGGAACTTCTGGGTAAGGAAGCCTTATCATACTTCTGCACTAAAGTTCAAGTGAGGCATGGAGGTGATCCTAGGTTCTTAAATGGAGAATAAACTGTTAGAGTTCTTTATAAACCAGAAAGGGACCTGGTGATAGATTGTATATCTATCATTCAAGGACTATGGAGTTAAATTTAGGGCAAAGGAAAGGAACACAAATTTATTAAGCACCTACTATGTATCAGGTACAATGTGAGGCACTTTACAAATATTATCCCATTTCATCTTCACAACCACCCTGGGAGGTGGGTGCTATTACAATACCTGTTTTATATTTGAGGAAACTGAGGCAGACATAGGTTACATTGCCCAGCTAGTAAGTTTCTGGGGGAGGATTTGAACTTGGTCTTCCTCACTTCAGACTTGTCACTCTACCCACTTCACCACCCAACTGTACTATGTTCCTTCTGACCTGCCTCTACTTTGTACATAATTGTTGTTGGGTTTTTTGCAAGGCAATGAGGGGTTAAGTGACTTGCCCATGGTCACACAGCTAGTAAGTGTCAAGTATCTGAGGCTGGATTTGAACTGAGGTCCTCCTGAATCTAGGGTTGGTGCTTTATCCACAGCGCCACCTAGCTGCCCCCAAGATCCATTAATTTAAAAAAAAGACTACTGAGGGCTCCTGGGTAAGGATTAAGTCAGTTGTGTCCACCTAGATCCTACTGGGGAGGAGGAAACCCCGTTTGCCAATGCAGGTTGGCATCTTCTTGAAAATTCGAGATTTCTTCAGTTAACAATCTTCATGCTTATTATTTTCAGGGTAGGATACTGAAAATCACAGGTAGCAGTGACCTTAGCTTATTAATGAAGACACTCTGAAATGGGATGAGTGCCTGGGTATGTTTGCATAGGCATTTGCTGAAGATCCTACATCAGACAAATGAAGGTCAGAAACTGTAATTCTCCATCTTGGATCCTCGTATCCTTTAGGAGCGGAAAAAAATAAACTTGGCACTCCAATGAAATCACAAGCTGAAAGTAGGGCTTTGGTGTGTGAGAAATGTCATAATATGCCGTGGAAAGTTCTCTTGCATCTCTAGCAGCCTCTGGTACTTCTCACAGGCACTCGGTGGGATTAGAGAACACAGCGTTCATAGAAATTGAGTTGACCTAATTATATCATGCCATCTTACATTTATTAGGGCTTTTTACTTTTCAAAGCACTTTCCTCATCCATTATCTCTTTGATCCTACCTTTATGTTCCTACAGGGGAAGAAGGTACCCAAACGCAAATGACCTACTGGTTTGTAGATATAAAAATATTTGTCTTTAAATGAGGAGGTAAGTTTTTTAACCACTGCTTGCCATTTCACACCCCCACCTT
Organism: Dromiciops gliroides; assembly: GCF_019393635.1. Lineage (NCBI taxonomy): Eukaryota > Metazoa > Chordata > Mammalia > Microbiotheria > Microbiotheriidae > Dromiciops > Dromiciops gliroides. The sequence goes on from NC_057864.1 coordinate 445,219,999, forward strand.
TCCCCAAGAGCTGTCTTGGGAGGGAAGATCATTTCCTTAAGGATGCCCACACTAGGAGCAGCTAGATGGCACAATGGATAGAGCATCGGCCTTAGAGTCAAAAGGACCTGAGTTCAAATCCGGCCTCAAACACTTGACACTTAATAGCTGTGTGACCCTGGGCAAGTCACTTTTAACTCCAACTGCCTCACCAAAAAAAAAAAAAAAGGTCCCTATACTGGAGGGGGGAAAGACTGGGGATAAGAGTTCAACTGGAGGCAGCTAGGTAGCATGGGGCAGCTAGGTGGTACAGTGGATAAAGCATGGGCCCTGATTCAGGAGGACCTGAATTCAAATCCAGCCTCAAACACTTTACACTTAATAGCTGTGTGACCCTGGGCAAATCACTTAACCGTCATCCCCTCCCCTCCCCCCCAAAAATAAAAAAATAAAAATAAAAAAATAAAAAGTTAAACAGGCATAAAGAACCAAGTCCCAGACATCTTTGCTCAAAAGTGTTTTGGAAGATCAGTAGCTATGGACCCTCCTTGACCAGTCCTGGGCAAAGCAGTCAGGTAATAGATACCCTGAGATAATAGAAATGAACAGTCCTGACAAACTTATTCCACCTCCTCCACCTTCCTTATTACACAGGGCAGGAAGAAACCTGCCACCAAGAGACAAATGGGACAGTCATTACATTATCTTCCCCAACCCTGCCTCAGCCTAAAGCCCATTTTCGGCATTTGAGCTGATCAAGAGTCTTAATCACTAGAAGTTTCTGTGGCAGAAATCTGGGCTGTGTGATTATGCCAGAAAACAGGTCAAGCTTTCGGATTAAATGCTCAGAAAGTCAATTTCATGCTTATCTTGGGAGAAAGGAAGCAAAGACACTGCCTGACCTATGGAAAATTCTATCTATTAGAGGGCTTACCCAAGGCAACCTCTATGAGTGGGTGTGGTCCTAACTCAGGAGACAGAAGCCTCGCTGGAAGCCAGCAATTTCACAATCAGGAATCTATCAGTCCAAGAACTGGCAGGCAAGTCACATAAAATCTAATATGCTGATTGTATTGGGTAGATAAATGTTACAGGACTGCCTTCTTAACTACCACATGAGAACTAAATCTAATATTCTTGGGCATTCACAAATCTCAAGGTATTTATTTTATACTAATGAGGAAATGGATTTTTTAGGTAGCAGCCTTGCAATGCATCTCAATAGAAACAAGGGAGGCAGCTGCAAAATGTGTGGAATCCATAGCCAAAAAGCAGGGGTGAGGACATGCAGAGAAGAAAGGGCTGCAATAGAGTGCCTGTGGACTATTTGATGTCAGAGTCAGAGGGCAGTTTCTTGGATTGGAAGTGCCTGTTTGAGCCAGGGACTCCATGCTTACCCAGAGCAGTAATGGACACAGGTGTGCTAGCCCTTCGCTCTCCAACGATCTGCCATTCGCCATCCACTGCCCGTACCCACTCGGTCACGTGGCACTCATACTGGCCTTCATCCTCCTTTCTGCTGTTAAAGATGCCCAAAGTAAATGAGTTCGGCTGCACCTGCTCCATTTGGATGCCCCCAAAGCTGCTGCGTTCCCAATAGGAAGAGCCAGGCTGCACCGTGCCGTCTCTGTCTAGCCACATGATGTTATTTCGCCGATTCCGCCTGTCCAACAGCTGCCAGATGACAGAGAAGCGGCCCTGGGCTCTGTCCGCTGTTCGTACGCTACAGGAAAAGTGAAGATTTTCCCCCTCTAGGATGGTGCTGGCATTGCTGGTTACTTCCACGGAGATGCTGCTCTCTGGGGAGAAGGAGACAGTAACAGGGAGGTGGCATTATCTATTCACTGACCCCCTCCCTATAACCTTTCTAGACCTTTCCATCATCAAGGAGGGGGAACAATAACTGGGAATATTCTTACTGACTTTGTTGCTGTTGTTTTTAATTCATAGGTAGCTGGGGGTTCCATGCAGTAGAACACTCGACTTGGAGTCAGGAAGACCTGAGTTCAAATTCCATATCAGACATTTAGTAGCTGTGTGACCCTGGGTAAATCACTAAGCCTCTCTTCAGTTTCCTTATGTGTGAAATGGGGATAATGATACCATACAGAGTTGCTGTGAGGATTTGTATGTAAAAGCACTGAATATATAAAAAGGGCTTTGCAAACCTTCAAGCACTACATAAATGCTAGCTATTGTTAACATTAGTAACAACGACCCAAAATACTTTGTTGCTGGTACAGTGGTTATTTCAGGACTGCAATGATGAATGCCATTATTTTCAGTGTTTGTTCTTTGCCTTAGAATCACAGGAGAGTTGGGAATTACCTTCGAAGTCATCCAGACCAACCCCCTACCTGACACACGAATCCCCTTGTGCAGAGATGCTAGTTTTCAAGACTGAATGTCTGTGTGGAACCCCACGAGAACAACCCAACCTTAATTTTAGGGCCCTTCCTCTGCTTACCCATACAACTGAAATGAAAGGCTGGTTTTTTTTAGTTCTTAATATCTTTAAAAATTGAAACTCCTATTTAAAACTGCTTTTGAGAAACGGGCATTTTCATCATTTTCTTTATTCTACCCAGCCCCTCTGATTGCCCTTTCTTAGTTCTGTGCATCAGTCAAACAAAAGACAAGCTGCACAACAATACCTTGCTTTTTCTCTAGTTCTAGGTACAGTTAGAAAGAAGAAAGAAGGTGTGAAAACCCCTGGAGGAGTTTTCTTAAAGATGAACACATAGTTATTTCTCAAAACCCTACAATAACAGAAGAGGGCATTTGTGTGGATAATTCAAAACAATTCACCATCTGAACATGATTTATTTACACAGGGTCTGGGAATGCTTTTTGGACTTATATTCAACAATTAGAGTTCACTGACTGAGCTGGTTCAACACCCATCCATTCATCCATCCCCAACTCATACTTATTGTCTATTTTTCTTGAACACCTTTTATTTACTACCAGTGGAAGAGGAGCTTTGAGTGGGAATACTATCCATCCAATTCAATTCAACAAATAATTGTTAAGTACAAACTACATTCAGAGCAATGAGCTCACAATGAAAAAGTCTCTATCCCTCGAGAAGCTTACAAAGTTTGAAGTACTGAAGGAAGACTGTGAGTCTCTAGTGCCTTGAACTGAACACTTAACAGGCACTTGATAAATACATTTTGTTGTATTCCCAGTGACTCTTTACTCCTTCTACTTTCTTTAGAGCTTAGGGTTCTGTTTATTTTGTTGGGGGGTTTCCCTCCCAAACCCTTGGGTACATACCAAAGTTTTCCAATCTACTGGACTGCAAAAATATGAATAACGAGACCACGACTGTTTAGAATCTCAAGTTCATTTGTTAGGGCAAAGTACGGCAACCACAACTGTCTCCAGCTTATAGAAGAATTTTAATGAAAAATCAAGTGAAATGAGATGAAAAAGATTTTTCAAACCAATCAGTTTAATCAAATTCCAAATCAAGAAGCAGATGTAGAGCAGAGCTATGCGGCTCCTATATCTGTTATCCTCCCTGTCACTAGAGAGTCAGAAAGAACTAGGGACTACAGATTCAGAGGTAAAAGGGATTTCAGATGTTATCTCCTTTTAGAGATGAGGAAACTGATGTCCATTGTGGGTAAGCAAAATGGCAGCCCAGCTGGGATTCAAGCTCAGGTCTTTGGACACCAAATCTGGCATTCTTTCCGATATTCAGCAGGGCCCCCTTAGTAGCTACCTTCAGGAAGTCAATTCATCAGCTCTTGCTACCATGAGTATGACTGTGGCCTGTTTGGGACTTCTCAGAATTTTGCCAGGGATGAAGTATAGGATCCTCAACCATAGGGAATGATAGTTCCTCTCCAATTCCCAGAAACGTCCTTTGCCCAGTAGTTAGGCTTTATAGTATCAAAAGGCATAACAGGGGGCAGCTAGATGGCAAAGTGGATAGAGCACCAGCCCTGGAGTCAGGAGTACCTAAGTTCAAATCCAGCCTCAGACACTTAACACTTACTAGCTGTGTGACCCTGGGCAAGTCACTTAACCCCAATTGCCTCACTTAAAAAAAAAAAAAGGCATAACAAAAGGACTCTCAGGCATCACAGTACTTGCCCTGGGCTTCAACTTCACAGGTAAGGCTGATTAGCCAAGACAATGGACAAAAGGTCATAATTCCAGAATCAAGAGAGGAAATCCAACTTAGGTGAAAAAATGACTTCCAGGTCAATAGCCATCCTAGATCCACTGCATCCATACACATATGCATACACACATCCATACATGCATACATGAATGCATACACACATCCATATATGTATATACATATATGTGAATATAAACAGATATTTCTGTATGTGTATATTTATATTATATATATAAATATATGTGTGTGTCTTATATACATATATACAGTAGGTCTACAACAACAACAAGAATGACAAGATTGGGCTAGACAAAATAAGGTGGCTCGGGAAATATGGGCAATGCCAATCAGGCGTTAGCGTTTGCCTTGTCCATCAAGATTACCTATTCATGCTTCCAGGCTTGGGAAAAGAGTAAAACTGCCATTAAACACTATCCAGGTGAAATGAAAAGGGGACAAAACTAGGGATGATATTACAGAGAGTTAATAGGGATCTTCAAGGCAAGAGCTGATGATGCAGCAGAAGATTTTGGAGAAAGCCCTAGAATGGACGTTGGAAGCACACAGTGAACAATGTCGGTTAACATTCCACTTCTTGTGCTTTGGTTTCTCCATTCATAGAAAATGGATAGAATACCTTCCCCTAACCTAGTCTAGAAAGATTTTTTTTTTTAAGCAGAAACCTGGAAAAAAAAAAAGCAATCTGGTCTCTTGCGAAGAAAGGCACCATTAGAATTCAAGGCATAATCATCATCACCATAATTTTTGTGGTCATGTTTGTTCTCTGGTAGACTTACCCAAGTGGCCTTGGGGCAGCATCTGATGGTGCTGGGGGACTTTAACTACCCAGTTATCTGCTGGAAAAGCAATATAGCAGGCCACAGATCATCAAACAAGTTCTTAATGGGGGTTGGGGAAATTTCTTAGGGTAAAAGAAGATACTGAGTATGGTGGCTGTCCATTTGATCTTTATCAAACAACAAGTAATTAGTTTGTGGATGAAAAGCCAGATCAAGTCCTTGGATAAAGCCAGTATAGAATGATAGAGAATTAACAAGATAGGAAAAGGGAAGAATTGGAAGCCAGTAGAAAAGAGAGTCCAAGGAAAGGGAGGGAAAAAAGAATTCAAGGGAATTGGATGCTTTTTAAACAAGGACAAGAGAGAAAGTTATCTTAGTGTAGAAGAAGAAGAGGACCAGTAAGACCCCTAAATCTTTACCCCATGCCTGGTTCTAATCTCCATATCTTAAAGTGAATAGTAAGGAACCAGAAATGGTTAAGGAGGAAAACAGCAACGAAAAGAATAAAGCTAAGTTGTAAAGAGACTATGAGAAAAGACTGAAGAAGCTGGGTTAGGGTTAGTTTAGGAAGAGATTGACAACCATTTTTTTAAAAAGGACATTAGAATGCCTAATTTCCACAAAATATAGATCTAATGGGCAATAGATTTTAAAAACCCTTAAGATCTTGAAGTCAGCTGTATAGGCTTGTCTGGAGACAGGGGGCTCAACTAAATGACCTTTCCCAAATATGGAAACAAAATTCTATGATTCTCCAACTCCAGGATAAAGGGGTCTTTGCTTTTTAAACCAGTATTTTAACACAGGAAGGAAATTTAGGCAAATGCCGACTTCTGAGTTCTATGAAGTCTTGATCTCAAGCATTATCCTTGTAAATTATATGTATATGTACATGTATATGTATGCACATGTGTGTATATATATATACACATATGCATATATATATATATATATATATATATTTGCAGGAAATACATATAAGGTATTTTTTTTCCTAGGCAGGACAATGAAGGTTAAGTGACTTGCCCAGGGTCACACAGCTATTAAGTGTCAAGTGTCTGAGGCCACATTTGAACTCAGATCCTCCTGAATCCAGGGCCAGTGCTTTATCCACTGCACCACCTATCTGCCCCACAAATGATATTTTGAACTAACATTTAAAATCCTTCCACAAAAAGTTAAAGCTCTAAGAGACACTCATGGTTCACCCACTTCTCTGAGGCTTAGCTGCCCTAGGGTAGGCAAATAGTTTTCCTAGATCCCAGGTTCTCTATACCTTGGGAGTGTTGCCATTGCCCACGAGAGACAATGCAGTGCAACAGGTTAAGGGCACTAGATTTGGACTCAGGAGACCCTCAAACACTCAGTAGCTGTGTGATGTTGGATGAGTCACTTAACATTCCTGTGCCTCAGTTTCTTCATCTGTAAAATGAAGAATTTGATAGCTCTTAAGGTTCTTTCCAGATCTAAATCTACAATCCTGCTCATAGATGTTACATTCTGAGTCTACGCATGCACAACCCCCAAGTGTGGTATGTCTCAAGTCCTTCCTTTGAAACTCTGCCTACCTAAAGAGGTACAGTGAGTGCCGAAAGAGAGGAGCTGGAAAAGGAAGGGAGGTTAAGTGTTTTGTTTTTCCCCAGTAGAGTGGTTACCAAGGCTGAGTGCCACCCACTCCCATCTGTCACCCTCTGGTTTCCCTCAAGTGAGGATACCATTTGGCAAACCAGAAAACAATGGGAAAGAGCAGGGTGGGGGAAGGGAGAAGCACAATTCTCTACTTACTAAGAGGAAGAACAATGATGGGTATGTTCTTGGGGCGTTTGCTTTCCTTGTCAATGAACTCGCCAGTGACCGTTTTCTCTCGCTCAGTCACCCTGCAGTTGTATTTACCACTGTCCTCCTGGCGAAGGTGGTAGATCTTCAGTACAAAGACACTGTCACTCTCTTTGGACACCTTGAGCTGGCCCCGACTTTCCCGCTGGGCAAATTCACTGTTAAGCACAGGCACAGCATTGGGCCCCAGGCTGGCGATGAGGGAGCTGTTGAAAGCCCAGGAGACGGCAAAGTAGCGGTCAGGAACATTCTGGGCCTCAAGGATACAGCGGAACTCTACTGGATCTCCGACTGTGTACAGCCGTCTGTCTGTCTCTAGTCGAACACTGAACTCTTTGTCTGAGAAAGGAATGGAATAGAATGGGGGAAAGAAGAGATGAGTGGTCACTGATGCCAAAAGATACATATCATTCAACCTGCTTCAGATGAATATAGGTTTCCAATTGGTCAAAATATGCCAATAAACCACTGGACAGAAATAACCTATTAATATTCTAAGATAATGACAACGCAACCATGTCCCTGAGAGATGGAACCCAGATTCGTTTAGGACCAAGCGACACCTAGAAGTCAGAGAAATCTCGAGCCTGGATTGATTAATTCTAAGGATGTAAGCTCCTTGAAGGGAGGAACTGACTTCAGATTTTAATCTGTATCCCTGGCACTTAGCAAAATGTTAAGGGCTTAATAAATTCCATCCCTTTCCCTCTCTTTCTTTGTCTCCACTTCTCTCTTCTTTCTATCCTCTCCTTTGTTCCCCCAACCCCCCCCCCCGTCTCTATTCCTGCCCTTCTCTCCTGTATGTTAGACTGACAGTATCTAAGACCTGAGACCACAGATCCCAACTCCAGCTCAGCCCTAGAACTGATCAGCTTTCCTCTGAAACAGCAGCTCTCTCAGGCCTACACATGACCAATATCCAAGAGAAAAATAAGGAGACTCTAGAAATTCCAGAATGGAAAACGAGATTTAAGAAAATCTGTCTACCCCACCTACCCATAAACACTCCATCCAGCTACCTGCCCTGTTACTCATAAATATTCAAAGATGATCAGAATGAGATTTTGCTATATTCTCCCTCATATGGTTCAGTCAACAAGAATTTATTAATTGCTTACCCTATACAGGGTAGATAGGTGGCTCGGTGGATAGAACACTGGGTCTGGAGTCAGGAAAACCTGAGTTGAAATCTGGCTTCAGACACTCACTAACTGTATGACCCTGGGAAAGTCATTTAACCATGTTTGCCTTAGTTTCCTTAACTGTAAAATGAGCTGGAGAGGGAAGTGGCAAACCACTCCAGTATCTTTGCCAAGAAAACCCCCAAAGAGTCGGACACAACTAAAAGTGACTGAACAAGATGACGACTATGTACCAGGGACAGTACCAAATTCTGGAAATACAAAGAAAGGCAAAAATTATCTCTGCCCTCAAAGAATTTACATTCTAATGGGGAACATGACATGTATTTTGTTTTTGTTTTTGTTTTTTTGGTTAGGCAATTGGGGTTAAGTGACTTGCTCAGGGTCACACAGCCAGTAAGTTGTTAAGTGTCTGAGGCTGGATTTGAACTCAGGTACTCCTGACTCCAGGGCCAGTGCTCTATCCACTGCGCCATCTAGCTGCCCTGGGAACATGACATGTAAATAAACAGGTAGGTATATGTATGTGTACACACACACCCCAGTTACATAAAGAGTAGAAGAGAAGTGATGTCACAGGAGAAGGCTCCACCAGCCTGGGGTCCTTGGAAAGGTCTCCTGCAAAAGGTGCCATTTGAACTGAACCTTGAAGGAAGCTAAGGATTCTAAGAGACAGATGTGAGGAGGGAGAACAGTTCAGGCCCTGGGGTCAGCAATTCAAAAGCCCAGAGATAGGAAATGCAGTATCGTGTTTGAGGAACAGCAGCCAGGCCAGAGAGTACATAGAAAGGAGCCAAGTTCAAGACAATTAGAGAGGTAGGAGGGGGTCAGATTCTAGAGAGCTTTAACTGCAAAGAAGGCATTTATTCGAGCCTGGAGGTTAACAGGGAGTCATTGGAATCTACTGAGTAGGGGGAAAACATTGTCACACCTGCACTTTAAGATCACTTTGGGGGCTGAGTGGCTGACAGAGTGTATTGGGGAAGGACCTGAGGTAGGGAGACTAATTAGAAAGTTATTGCAATACTCTAGGCAAGAAGTGAGGAGTGACCAAAATACGTGTGCGAGGAGAGTGCAAAGGATGTAGAAGAGACATTTTGTAATGGCAGATGTGACAAGATTTGTAACACATCGGACAAGCAGAGTGACTGAGAGTGAGGGGTTATGGATACTATGGGAGGCAGATATCATCAAATAAGGCAGGACAGGCAAACTCAACAGAATCTTATGGGAGAAATTAAAGTTAGCCTCTCATTGGAAGTCCACCAATTAGACCCAATCTTTTAGGACAAACTCTTAAGTGGGGTTTTCAAACATTCTGAAAAGGTTTTGATTTTGTCCAAGAAGGAAGGCATGAAGGTCAGAGGTACTCTTTCCCCCCCTAAGGAATCATTTAGTCACTAACAGAAGGAGCTGTTATAGCTCAGTAGAGAAAGGGCTAAGCTTGGCCGGAGTCAGTAAGACCAGACTTCAAATCTCACCTTTGAAATTAACTAGCTGAAAAAAAAATTGTGAACCAGTGTTTTTATCAGCTTTACATACATTTAAAAAACAAAAAAGAGGAAGAGGAACAAGAAGAAGCCGGGGCATGACACAGTCAGGAAGAGGGGAGGCTGTCATGAAAGGATGCCTTGAGGGGAATGGCAGAACTGGTTTCCCTGATCCATTTGATAATTTCTAGCTCAAAGCCCCTGGGACTGAGAAAACCCAGGTCCTCTGCAAAGCATGAAGTCTGGTTCAGGAATAGACAATGTCTTAATTGTGGGAGAGATGGACCATATTAAGCAGAGCTACATCTAATGATCTCTTATCTGGCATGCCTTTGAGCTACCTGCCTATACCTACTTTTTTCTTTTATACCCCACTCCCCTCCTCCCTCAAAAAAAAAAATTCCATTGAAAATACCCTTCCACTCACTAGTCCCCTAATATGGCTTGTTTCTCTCAACTCTGAAGATGTCAGCACCATCTATACTGTTGCATCCATAGCAAAATGCCATCACTAGTGTTTATTTGGGGGCGAGAAAAACGATGGATTTGGAATCAGAAGAACCTGGTCTCAAGTTCTGGTTTTGTGTGATGTCAGGCAAAGGATTTCACCTCTTTGGGCCTCAGTTTCCTCCTCTGTAAAATGAAAGACTGAACTCTAAATGACCTTGGGCTCCTTCCAGTTCTACCACTGATCCTATGGCCATGGATGAGTTACTTAACCCTGCTGAGTCCCTGAAACAGGGACAGTACCTGTAGAATCTACCTGATGGGGCTCCTGTGAGGTTCATGAGATAAGATGTATGAGGTGTTAGCAAACCTTAAAGCACAATACAAGTATCAGGAATAAGTACATAATACAAATATATTATATAATAAGTTAAGATAGCACAGGTTTACTTTCTTAGGATCATAGATTTAGAGCTAGTTGTTCAGTCATTTTTCAATCCTGTCAGACTCTCCATGACCCCATTTGGGGTTTTCTTGGCAAAGAGAAAGATTTGCCATTTCCTTCTCCAGCTCATTTTACAGATGAGGAAACCAAGGTAAACAGGCTTAAGTGATTTGCCCAAGGCTACACAGTTAGTGAGTATCTGGGGCCACATTTGAAGTCACAAAGATAAGTCTTCCTGATTCCAGGCCAGGCACTCCATCCACTGCACCACCTAGCTGCCCCATTAGAGCTAGAAGAGACTTCAAAGGTGGTCTACTCCAACCTTTTCTTTTTACAGGTAAGGAAATAGGCTTAGAGACTTAGTAAGTATCAGAGGCAGGATTTGAACCAGGGTCTCTCAGGGTCCAGAGCTAGCTTTATTTCCATTAAGTCCAATTGCCTCTTCACTGTCATGTAATTACTATACAACCCGGGCCACCATGTATGTGGCACAGCTGGGGTAGGAAGCTTTTTTGCGGTAGGGAGAAGAGCCATAGCCCAGTGGTGACTTCATCACCCACTGGCTTATCTCTCCGTCTGCTCCCAGGCAACTTCTCCCTGAACTGTTTCCACAGCATTAAGTATGATTTGGGAAGGATACTAATTGAAGCCAGCTATCACCAGAGTGAAACAGACAGGAGGTGATATACTGACGCTACAACCATCTTTCTTTCCGTTAATCTGGGATTGTCTTTCAAAAAGATGGGGCTTGGGCGAATTTGCATGTCAGATTTGGAAAATCCTAACTCCAAATAGGTATGATTAAAATAAAGATGATTAAACTCAAGCAACCTAATTCAAGTGCACTCGGGATTTGACTGATCTTAAAAAAGTTACTCAGGATAAGGAAGAAAGACTAGAGTAAGAAGCCTGAAGAAAGACCTTCTTTCAACTCAAAAGCCCTTTCCCCTTTGGCCTGCTTTTCCCGAACCAGCTGAACCAGTGAATCTTTTTCATGCACTGGACATCCCAGCCAAACTGGCCCAGTTGCTGTTCTCTAAATTTGCCATTCCAGTTCCTTTCTTTTGAAGCTGTCCCTCCCTCTTGACCCCCACCTCAGAGGATCCCCAATTCCTTCAAGGCTCTTCTTCTGACCTTCCCAGGTGTTACCTCCCCACCCCCAACTAAAATCCCATACATATTTTGTATTTTCTTATCCGTGTGCACACTGTCTCCCTCTAGTAGAATGTGAGCTCCCTAGGGATGGGGACTGACTCTGTTTTTGTCCTTTATACCTAACGCCCACCATTTTGCCTGGAATACAGTAGGTACTATCAGAGTCTGACCACATCATTCTCCCAATCAATCGACTTCCTATTGCCTGAAAAATAAAATATAAACTCCTCTTGATGGCACGGAAGGTCCTTTATGAGCTGGCCCCCACCCTACCTTTCTAACCTTATTCTCTCTTATTCCCTTTCTCCCACTCTGTGGCCCAAAGGGCCTTCTTGTTCCTCACACATGAGACTCATCTCCTGGTACCTTTTCATGGACTATGTGTCCTCCATGCCTGAAATATACTCCCCTCCTCACCTTGGCCTCTTAGAATTCCTCATTTTGGGGGCAGCTAGGTGGCGCAGCAAATAGAGCACCGGCCCTGGAGTCAGGAGGACCTGAGTTCAAATCCAGCCTCAGATACTTAACAATTACTAGCTGTGTGACTCTAGGCAAGTCACTTAACCCCAACTGCCTCACTAAAAAAAAAAAAAAATTCCTCATTCCCCCCCCTCCCCCAAACTCAGCTCAAGCATGGCCTTCTAAACAAAGCTTTCCCTGAGCACCTCCCCCACTCCCAGCTGCTAACAGCCAACTCACTTCTGTATTTGTAATCCAGACACCTACACTTTAGTGTCTATTACCCAGTAGGAGCTTAATAAATACTTGTTGACTGATTTTGATAGAGAATGTAAATGATCCCCAGCACCACAAAGTACCTTGTTTCTAACATGACCATAAACTTACACATGTACATGGATTGCACATGGATTGCATACATGTATGTGTGTGAACCACACATCTCCCTAGATAAAATAGAAGCCTTGGCCAGCTCCTGAAACACAACAGTTTAATAAGCGCTCGCTGACTGATTAATACATTTTTGTCAAATGAATTCATTTCAGGATGTCTAAAAGATTCAGAAGCTTCTGAATATGCCAGTCCTCGGGAGCTGCTTAGGAAGCCCCTACTTAATGACATGGCTTCAAGCTCTCACACCCCATTAGATTTCCATAGAATTATGGAAATTAATAAATGCTACCTAACCATGGAGACTCGACCCCCTTTGAAGGCACAGAACAGCTAGAACAGAAGGTCTTAACCTGGGAAATGGGGGTGTGTGTCAGGGAGAGAGTAGTATCCCTGAATTTGGATGAGAAAAAACAGCATCTCTGGCTTCCTTTGTGATCCCTTGTATTTTACTAGACATATTTAAACACAGGAATCTGAGGTGGGTCCAGGCTTCAGCCAAAAGGCTCCACAGACACAAGGAAGGTTAAGAGTCTCTAAGCTAGGGGGCAGCTAGGTGGTGAAGTGGATAAAGCACCAGCCCTGTATTCAAATCTGGCCTCAGACACTTGACACCTACTAACTGTGTGACCCTGGGCAAGTCACCTAACCCTCATTGCACTGCCCCCCCCAAATCCATTTTACAAAAAGAGAGAGTCTCTAAGCAAGAAGAAAAATGGATGGTGGGGGGAGGGGGTGGTGGTGGAGGGGGCAGCTAGGTAGAGCAGTGGATAAAGCACCAGCCCTGGATTCGGGAGGACCTGAGTTCAAATCCGGCCTCAGACACTTGACACTTACTAGCTATGTGACCCTGGGCAAGTCACTTAACCCTCACTGCCCCACACAACCACGGAGGAGGAGGAGGAGGAGACTTGACCAAAAGGTAGCGGCAGTAAGAGAAACCAAAGTATCTGCCTTTTATTTTCCCAATTAGGAGAATCCAAATGGAACTTTCCTATCTCCTCCCTTAAACTGACCTAGACTCCTCCTTCCACAGGACACTCAAGGATACACATTGGAGTAGCTAAGTGGTGCAGTGGATAGTGCACTGGCCCTGGAGTCAGGAAGAATTGAGTTCAAATCTGGCCTCAGACACTTGACACTTATTAGCTGTGTAACCCTAGGCAAGTCACTTAACCCCAACTGCCTCACAAAAACAAAACAACAATAACAACCAAAAGAAAAAACCATGCAGGGACACCTCCAGTCATCATGATCTATATCTTGCCACTGGAACCAGAAGGCTCTGGAGGAGAGTGAGGTTGGTGTTCTTGGTGTTCTTCACTTAAATCCAATTCAATGCAAGACATCATCCCATTGTCATGGTCCTCTTCAAGGATGAAGGACAAACAACAACAAGAAGGATACACTCATTCATGCCCAACACTACCAGCACACTTTTAGATTAGGATATCTGGTGGATTCACAAAGAGACTCAAAACAACTTAAAGAGCAGCAACACAGAGCCATACAGAGAAAGCCTTCCCCTACAGAAGCATTTTCCAGCAGCTCATGGTGGCAAAACCAAACATTTAACACACAGGACATCGGCTCTCCAGTCTAGAACCATGGTTCATTCTGGACGTGTTCTTAGAGTCTCTTATTTATCTTGTGGTTCATGGAGGCAGAAGGTGCCTGGAATCCTAGATATTGCTTTCAAACATCAATAGAGGAAAAATATATAAAGTATATTCTGATCTTTATCCATTTCCCTGCACAGGGTAAAAAGGAATATTATCTCAACATGGTGCTCCTTCACCCCCTACATCTTTTTTTCTATTTTTCTGCTGGCCACCTGGAGTTAAAACAATCCAACATTAAGAAACCATTCTCAGGGGAAAATATTTCCCAAGCTCCCTACAATAATTACTCAGTCAATAACCAAGCATTTCTTAAGCACCTGCTACATGCCAGGCACTGAACTGAAATATAAAAGTGAGACAGTCTCTGCCCTCAAGGAGCTTATTTTTCTATCAGAAGCAACCATTAGAGTAGAGCGAATGACTTAATTAAGACTCCCACAGTCTAGCTTAACAACATCCTCCATCCTCCTGAGATGAGTTATAGAAACATATGCCAGGATTCTTTCTAGGATCACATCCTTGAGATCTGGACTTTGCACGACAATTTGTACAGGTTCCTAATATCATGTAAATAAAATGAGATTCTTAAAGTACTTACATTAAACATGTCCCAACTTCTTTGGCCCCTAGGTAAATCCAAATGTTTAATACACCATTAGATTCATAAGTAGGATAAGGCAACTGGGGCCTTGCCCCATGGCACTGAATTTAGGATGCTCACAGCATTTGCAGTCCTTTAGCAGCTTAGAAACAACAGAATGAGCATCTAGTTAGCAGGAACAGTTAGTTAAAATAGCAATCTTCAAATGGTTAATATGGCAAAAAAGGAAAATAATAAATACTGGAGAAGCTGTGGAAAAGTTTGAACACTAATACATTGTTGGTGGAGTTGTGAACTGATCCAACCATTCTGGAGAGCAATTTGGAATTATGCCCAAAGGGCTATAAAGCTGTGCATACCCTTTGATCCAGCAATACCACTATTGGGTCTTTTTCCCAAAGAGATCATAAAAAAGGGAAAAGGACTCATATAGACAAAAATATTTATAGCTGCTCTTTTTGTGGTGGCAAGGAATTGGAAATTGAGGGGCTGCCCATCAATTGGGGAATGGCTGGACAAGTTGTGGTATATGAATGTAATGCTGTAAGAAACGATGAGCAGGCAGATTTCAGAGAAACCTGGAAGGACTTGCATGAACTGATGATGAGTGAGATGAGTAGAACCAGGAGAACATTGTACACAGTATCATCAACATTATGTGTTGATCAATCAACTGTGATAGACTTGATTCTTCTCAGCAATACAATGGTCCAAGATAGTTCCAAAGGACTCATGATGGAAAAGGCTCTCCAAATCCAGAAAAAAAAGAACTGTGGAATATGGATTCAGATTGAACCATACTATTTCTTTTGTTTTTCTTTTTTTGAGGTTTTTCCTTTTTGCTCTGATTCTTCTCTTATAACATGACTAATGCAGAAATATGTTTAATCTTATTGTATATATATGTATGTGTATATATGTATATATATAAAACCTATATCAGATTACTTGCCGTCTTGGGGAGGGGGGGAGGGAGAAAAATTTGAAACTAGAAATCTTATAAAAACAAATGTGAAAACTATCTCTACTTGTAACTGGAAAATAATCAAATACTTTTATAATTTAAAAAATAGCACTCTTCAGATGGAAGTCTGAAGATAACTCTTCCCCAGCCCAGCTCTCCTCTCCTGTCCCCACCCTATGGGTTAGTCTCTAAGGGTTTCTGTTTCTATCCTCACCCACTCAACAGAATTAGTGCCCTCTCCAGACATCCCATCCCTCGAAAACTGGCCAACTGCCCAGACTGGTTTGTGATACCTGTCCTGGTTGCAAAGGTATCTAGACGTGGCATGGCAGGCCACATAGATCCAAAAATCTGTTTGGTTTCTGGTGGCTCCCAAATTCACCCACTCCAGTGCCAAGCAACTGGCACAGCCAAGGGAAATAAAGCACTAACCAAAGAGAAAGTAAAAGAGTCTCAAAGACACTAACCAGTTGGCTGGACGTTGACCACAGTTCCTTCTGAACGCTTGAGAGTCATGGGGTACCACGACTTGTCAGGATCCTGGATCCACTCGGCAGCCTCGCAGTAGAACTTGCCCTGGTCAGATGTCTGAAGGTGGTAAACGGTGAGCCTGAAGGTGGTCTCTCCCAGCTTGTCCAGGCGGACCTCTCCCAAGGTCTGCCTCTGGGCATACTCACTGCTAGAGTGGAGCACAAAATCCTTGCTCAGAGAGATCACCTCCACAGGCTTTTCGCCAGCCCTCTGCCTGTACCAGGTGACCGAGAGGTGGCTGTGTTGCAAAGTCTCTGTGGCTACTTCGCAGCTCAGCTCCAGAGAGTCCTGCTCCACCTTCTGAAGTGTCTGGGGTGTCGCTGTTGCCTGAAGGGTATCTGGGATCACTACAGGATGGAAAATGTAAACGTGGTAAAAATATTACAACAATGCCATGGAAACAATACTAGACGGGAGTCAGAGGATCTGGGTTTGAAACTCAGTTATATTGCTGGTTGCCTGAGTAACCTTGGGCAGCAAGTCAATTTCCTTTAAGTGCTAAGCACTTAAAATATTATCTCATTTGATAAGACTGTAAATTCCTTTCTCATTCCAAGATTCTTTGATCTTTATAATTTTATTTTGATCCTTTTTGCCTTTATATCCCTAGTTCCTGGCACATAGTAGGTATTTAATAAACGCTGGTTGGTTGATGACTTATAGATTGAGGGTCAGAAAGGACCTATCAAAACCCCTCATTTTACAGCTGAGGAAATTGAGACCTAGGAAAGGAAATTGATGGGGCAATGAGAGTTAAGTGACTTGCCCAGGGTCACAAAGCTAGTAAGTGTCATGTGTCTGGGCCCAGATTTGAACTCAGGTCCTCCTGAATCCAGGGCTGGTGCTTTATCCACTGTGCCACCTAGCTGCCCCACATAGTAGGTTCATAATAAATACTTGTTTCCTTTCTCCTTTGCAGCATCCCAGACAAATGATCAAATTTCAATTATCTAAGCAAATGGAAGGGAAGGCTGGGGGAAGGTGCTCTGATACAGATATTTCAACAATCTTTTCTTTTTGGCACAGGAATGGGCTTTTATGTCTGCCATGAATATGCATATGGGTGGGTCTGGTGTTCTGGGAATTTACAACACTGTGTAAAATATGAGTGTATGTCACTTTACATAATAAATTGGTTCCCTGAAAAGTTGCGTAAGTACAAATTTTTAAAAGTCAGACTGGGTTCTCTTCTTGATTTATGTTACATAGAAGATGTTTTTACTTCTTCAAACAGCAGAAACTCCCAAAATGAAGCTTTGGAGTTTATGTATTTGACACCACTGGCCATCCTCTCCTTCCTAGACAGTTTTTTCCCACTCTGGATTTCCATGACACTGCTCTCCCTACCAATCAGATCTCTCCTTCTTGGTTCTTCCTTCCTGGGTTATTATCCACAACAGACTCCCAACTGCAGGTTCTGTCCTGCACCCTCTTCTCCATCTGTCTCGACCACCCTCCTTGGTGACCTCATTGCTCCCAATGGGTCTAATGATCATCTCTGCAAAGGACTCTCCAATTTAAATAGCAAGCCATATCTCTCCTGAACACTATATTCACACTCTGTTGGATATTGAAAGTTTGATGTCCATAAGGTATCAAACTCAACATAATGGGGCAGCTAGGTGGCGCAGTGGATAGAGCACCGGCCCTGGAGTCAGGAGGACCTGAGTTAAAATCTGGCCTCAAATACTTAACACTTACTAGCTGTGTGACCCTAGGCAAGTCACTTAATCCCAATTGCCTCACCAAACAAACAAACAAACAAACAAACAAAAAACCTTCAACATATGCCAGAGCTCATTATTTTCCCCTAAAATCTCCAACCCTGTGAAAGTTTCTCTATTTCGGCACCACCGTTCTTCCAAGCTGCCCATGTTCACAATCTTGGCATTATCCTTGACCCCAGGTATTCAATTAGTTGCCAAATGTTGTCATTTTATTTCCTTCTTTCTCTTGCTTTGCTACCCTTTTCTCTGTTCCCAAGGCCACCACTCATCAAATTCAGATGCTCATCAACCCTGGCCTGGATGACTATAACAGCGTCCTAACAGGGCTCCTGCCTCAAGTCTCTCTTTTTCCAATAAACTTCAATGGCTCTCTATTACCTTCAGTATTAAGTATCAGCTCCTCAGTTTAGTTTTTAAGCTCTCCCAAAGTATCTTTCTTTTTTTTTTGGTAAGGCAATTGGGGTTAAGTGACTTGCCCAGGGTCACACAGCTAGTAAGTGTCAAGTGTCTGAGGCTGGATTTGAACTCAGGTCCTCCTGAACCCAGGGCTGGTGCTCTATCCACTGTTCCACTTAGCTGCCCCAAAGTATCTTTCTAACTTTATTATGCATCACTCTCTTCCTACACCATGGTTCAGTCAGAATGGGCTTCTAGCTGTTGTTCATACATGACCACCAATCTCTAGTCTCCATGCTTTTGTACTGGCTGTGATCCATGCTTGGAATGTGTTTTCTTTTCCCCATCGCCTCTGTGAATGCCCATTTTCTTCAAAACTCCATGTAAATAATGCTTATTTGAAGCCTTTTCTGACCCAGAAAATGTGCCTTTTATATATTTTGGCCATATTTACATATATACTGTGAACAGAGCACTGGACTTGGAATCAGGAAGACTCATCTTCCGAGTACAAATCTAGCCTCAGACACTTACTGTGTGACTCTGGGCAAGTTATCTAACCTTCTTTACCTCAGTTTCCTCAACTGCAAAATGAGCTGGAGAAGGAAATGGCAAACCACTCTAGTATCTTTGCCAAGAAAATGCCAAATGGAGTCATAAAGAGTCAGACATGACTGAAAGAACTCAACAACAACATGCACATATTGTCCCACTTGGATAAAATTCCAACTCCTTGCAGACATAGACTTTTATTTTTGTTTCTATATCTCTAATTTCTGACACAGTACTTGGCACACAGTAGGTGATTAATAAAGACTCACTGATTAACTGATCCCTCCCCCAAAACACGTTCAACCCGACTTTTCCTGTTAGGTGGTTAATGATCTCTAGATACTTAAAATATGCTAAGGAAGTCACTTAAAGACTTAAAAAGTTTTTAAATATATTTTTAGCCAAGAGAAATATCCTATTAAATATGAATAATCATTCTCTAATTTAGCTGCTGCAGAAATGTGACTTTTCATCTACCAGGCTGGTAAATCATAACCACTGGTAGGCAGCGGCAGTGTAATAACAACATGGCTCACTAGTGGTGATAACTCTATTCCAGGTCCCCAGAATTCCTCCCTCCCCAGCTCCCAATCTTCAGACCATCTTGATGTATTTGTAGTACACTCTTTGGAGGAAATAATTACTATTTTGGTTGAAAGGGCCACCTGCTGGGGTACAGGGCCTCTAGAAGAACAAAAGTAAACAAAAGATAGTGAGTTGTGTCAACTAAGAGCTGTTAACAATTCTGCCTAATTAAATTAATAAGAATTTGAAAGGAAGATTTGCACATTATTGGCTCCCTGACAGAAGAACACTCAACAACCTAGTTATTTTTAATCCTTTTGCATTGGCAGCATAGGAGAGCCGCTGTGACCAATGCCATCCATAGAATTTCCAGATTTCCACCCCCTTCTTCCTCCCACTCCCACCATCCTTTATCAAGCATCTCGGCCAAGGAAGCAGCTGGTTCACCATTTCTTATGCATGGAGCTTCAAGACTTGGAAAAGGCTCTCAGTATTTAAATAAAGAGCTGCAACCACATCGACTTCATCTTTTCTCCACTATAACAGTTTCCCATTCATTTCTGAATCCTATTTGAAGCTCTGAAGTTGCTGAAAGCCTTCCCACCCTTCCCCAAGGAATTTTATAAACTTCATCTTACCCAGCTCCTTCTCTCTACACCCAACATTAATTCCCGATTGCCACTTCTCATAATTTCTCTTCACCTTGTTAGAGCAAAATCCTGCTCCACTTTGTTCAGGCTGATCCTTATCTCCAGAATACCCTCACCTCCTTTTTTCACTTATTTGAAGTCCTACTCATCCTTTCAAACCTGCACCTCCTCCAGCAAGCCTTCTCAGATTTCCCAAGTCTTTCTCTTTTATATTTCACAGACTTAAGAATGCGCTGGCTATATATTACTGCTATCTATCCTCCCACCAGCCTGCAATCTCCTTGAGGTCATGATAGGTTTTTCTTATCTAATCCTTGTATTCTTTCCCCCATCCCATCATCCTCCCCATGACAGACACAGGGCTCTATGAGATTATATTTTATTCTTCTAAGGCATTTGACATCTGGAAAGGCTACTTCTAAGTTTCAACTTCACCTTTCTTTTGCTGTTGTTTTCTCTTTCTTTCTTTCTTTCTTTTTTTGATGAGGCAATTGGGGTTAAGTGACATGCCCAGGGTCACACAGCTAGTAAGTATTAAGTGTCTGAGGCCGGATTTGAACTCAGGTTCTCCTGACTCCAGGGCCGGTGCTCTATCCACTGTGCCACCTAGTTTCCCCATGCTGTTGTTTTTTTTTTATCATTTCTGACTCTCCCTTATTCTGGGGTTTTCTTGCTAGAGTTGCTGGAGTGGTTTGTCATTTCCTTCTCTAGTTCATTTTACTAACGAGGAAACTGAGACAATGCTTAGGGTCACACAGCTAGTAAGTGTTCAAGGCTGGTTGCTCTATGCACTGGCCACCTACCATGTGTAAATCAAACTCACATACTTTATTTAGAGGAGTTTGGTTTAATGGGAAGAGCCCTCAATTTGGAGTCACTAGAGCCCACTTCAGATTTTACCTCTGTTGCTCACTACTTGTGTGAACTCAAGCAACTTATTGCAGCCCCTCTTAGCCTCAATTGGACAAGGTGATCTGTGATGCTCCTTTTTACTCTAAATCCTGTGTCCATATCTATGTGGTGCAGTTTATTATGCAGGCAAAACAGTAAGCAAGCAAGACTGGGGAATAAGGGAGGGAACTGTGTCGTTTGGGGTAATGGTGATTTTTAATAAATGGAATTCACAAGAAAAAATAAAGCTCTGTTATGTATTACAAGGGCATTGGAAGGCAACCCCACCCCCCCCAGTTTCTGGCACCCTTCCCTCTTTTAAAAACATTAGCTCCCTTACCTATTAGGTTCATCTTGGCACTATAGTTTCCAAAGTACCTCTCGTCAGTAGTGGGTGTGTGGCACTCATATTCTCCAGCATCCCGGGCCTGCAATTCTGTGATATGCAGTAAGGCTGAGTTGCCTTGGATTCTCTCCACATAGATCTTCCCACTCCGCACTCTCTGGGTATAGATAGCGTAAGGGAAGGAAGAGTCAATGGTGCTGACAATTTGCACCTCCCGTTCAGGTACAGATGGCAGGTAGATGGACCATTGGAAATTCTGCTCAGAGGGTCCCTGAAAGCCACTGACATTACACCAAATGGTGATGTGGGAGCCCTCTGTGCGATAAAGTGGTCCCTTTTGGACAGTGACTTGTCTCTGTGCTGACACCACACCTAGACATGGAGGAAAAAGAGAGCAAAAAATCAGACCAAAATGCAAAACAGGCCTCATTGTTCAAAGAGTTTATTGCTCATACGACAGTAGTAATAATTGCGATATAAATGTCTTACCAGCTACTGTGATTTATAAATATTAATTAAAACTCATTCTAGTAAGGTAGCATTCCTATTTTACATATATAGTAATTTCACACACAAGCCCAGGTCTTTGTTGCCTTTAACTGTCTAACCCTTAGGAATAATGACTTTAATTGTTTGTAAGCAGGATTAATGTAGGTGTGGGAAAGTGTCGATAAGTACCAAACTATAATAATACCAAAAAAAGAAAAGAAATTAAATTGATCACATGAATCCATATAAAAAGAAGACAATATTTACCAGGTTCCCTTTTTTAAAGTGAAGGCTACAGTGTAATGAATAAAAACATGGTCATTTTGTGACGGGCACTATGGGAAGTGCTGTGTATACACAGAAGGGCAAAGACACAATCTCTGTCCCCAAGGAGCTCACATTCCGGTGGGGGGAGAAAACATGAAAATAATTAGGCACATACGAGATATATACACTGCAGTGTAAATGGGAGGTAATCTCAGAGGGAAGGTTTTCCCAGTGAGGAGAATCTTTAAAAAGTTTCTAGCAGAAGGTAGGATTTGAGCTTAGTCTTAAAGGAGGCCAGGGAAGCTGAGAAACAGGTAAGGAGGGAGAGGGCATCCCAGGCATGGAGGAGGAAAAAGGTTATGACCTAAACACAAATATTGACAATATCTGCTAGAATATTGAATAAATTTTTAAAAAGGTGTAGGAAACTAGATCATTGGAGAAGGAAATGGCAAACCACTACAGTATCTTTGCCAAGAACTCCCTGAAAAGGGTCGCAAAGACTTGGGAATGACTGAAAAATGACCGAACAAACTAGATAATGGGCAGATCAAATCGAAGAATCTATCTGTCAAGGAAGAATTCAAGGCAGAGATCCTTGAAGGATAGACAGGATTTGAATACATAAAAATGTAGCACATGAGAGGGTGTGGCACTCTAGGCACTCGAAAGAGGATGAGTAAAGGCACCTCAGCAAGAAAACATGTGATATATGTTGAAGGAACAATAAATCATCTCATTTGAACTACAAGGTAATTTAAAAGGGAGTGTTGCTGTTGTCTTTAGTCATGCCCAAGTCTTGGTGACCCCATTTGGGGTTTTCCTGGCAGAGATACTGAAGTGGTTTGCCTTTTCCTTCCCCAGTTCATTTTACAGATGGAGAAACTGAGGCAAACGAGGTTAAGTGACTAGCCCAGGGTCACACAGTTAGCATGTATTTGCGGCCAGATTTGAACTCAAGAAGTTGAATCTTCATGGTTCCAAAGCCCAGCACTCTATTCACTGTACCACCTATCTACCCTTTTTAAAAAGGATAATAGTATGAAATTAGACTCTAAAGACAGTTTTGTACCAGATTGTAGAAAACTTTGATCTGGGTATTACTTTGAAGGCAAAAAGTGGTCAATGATTGGGTTTGCAGGAGGGCAATGATGTAGTCTGACCTATGTATCAGAAAGATTCATATGAATACCATATGAAGAATAGGAGTGGCATCACATTAAAGAGAGGCTGCCTCAGAAGATGTTGGCTAGAGTCCTACCTCTAACCCATACTGTCTGTATTTACTTTGGGCTAGACATTCAACCTCACAGTGCCTTAGGTAGCTTTGTAGGACTCAACTGCAGAGAAAGTGTCAGCAGGAGTCGGTGGAAGAGCTTCATTTTCCCGGAACACCTTTCTCCATTCCAATGAAATCACAGGACCAATCAGTCCCTATCCCTACACTATGTGTAGTATGGTGAAAAGGGCCCAGGCCCCAGGAGCCTGCCTCTCAGGCTTTTACCACCTCTTGTCCTTGGCCAAGTCCAGTACCATCTGCAGCCCTCCATTTCCTCATGTGTAAATTAGGAGGTTGGACAAGATGGCTTCTGGGGTCCCTTCTCGCTGGAAACCTGCAATGCTGCAAGTCATCTCTCTTTTAGGACCTTTCAAGGTTTAGTTCAAGTGCCCACCTCCTCCAAGAGGACCTTGCTGATTCCCCCCAATTCAACCAACCAACAAGCATGTATCGCTTATTCCATGCCAATCACTGTGCTAGGTTCTGGAGATGCAAAGAAAGGCAAAACCCAGTTTTAGCAAACCAGACAGGGCATGGAGGTGAGGAGGGGTAGAGAACGTTCTAGGCACTGACAATCGCTGGTGAAATGGCTCAGTCTTCCCTCCCTCCTTCCCATAACTCTGTATTTATTTGTACATATACTACCTCACCTAATCAGCAAACACGATGAATCCTTTCCCCAAGCCCAGGGTATTTAGTAGATAAAGTGGGGGCAGCTAGGTAGCGCAGCGGATAGAGCACCGGCCCTTGATTCAGGAGTACCTGAGTTCAAATCCGGCCTTAGACACTAGCTGTGTGACCCTAGGCAAGTCACTTAACCCCCATTGCCCCACCAAAAAACAAACAAACAAACAAACAAACAAATTAATTAATTAATTAAGTGGAAGGGAAAGTTTAGGCTGTGGAATGTGTATCCCAGGGCCTCATATAGTTCCAGCCACCTATATGGGTAAATGCTTATAGATGGACAGAAACTGTCCAGCCATTCTAGGTAGAGAAAGCAGATCACTAAAAGACAAGGATGAGAAATGGTCAAAGGAGATGAAAAGGCAGTTTTCAGATGAAGAAATCAAAGCTATCTATTGCCATATGAAAAAATGCTTTAAATCACTATTGATTAGAGAAATGCAAATTAAAACACCTCACATCTATCAGATTGGCTAATATGACAAAAAAAGGAAAATAATAAATGTTGGGAAAACTGTGGGAAAATTGGATCACTAATGCATTGTTGGTGGAGTTGTGAACTGATCCAACCATTCTGGAGAGCAATTTGGAACTATGACCAAAGGGCTATAAAACTGTGCGTACTCTTTGGCACAGTAATACCACTACTAAGTCTGTATCCCAAAGAGATCATAGAAAAGAGAAAAGGACCCACATGTACAAAAATATTTATAGCAGCTCTCTTTGTGGTGGCAAAGAATTGGAAACTTTGGGAATGGTTGAATAAGTTGTAGTATATGAATGTAATGGAATACTATTGTGCTATAAGAAATGAAGAGCAGGCAGATTTCAGAAAAGCCTGGAAAGACTTAAGTGGACTGATGTTGACTGAAGTGAGCAGAACCAGGAGAACATTGTACATGGTATCAACAATACTGTGTGATGATCAACTGTGATAGACTTAACTCTTCTCAGCAATACGATGATCCAAGACAACTGCAAAGAACTCATGATGGAAACTGTTCTCCACATCCAGAAAAAAGAACCGTGGATTATGAATGCAGATTGAATTATACTGTTTCTACTTGTTGTTGTTTGTTTGTTTTGAGGTTTCCCCCTTTTGTTCTGATTCTTCTTTCACAGCATCACTAATGCAGAAATATGTTTAATGTGACTGTACATATATAACATATATCAGATTGCTTTCTGTATTGGGGAGGGGAGGGAGCAAGAAAAAATTGGAATTAAAAATCTTACGGAGTATCTAGGTGGTGCAATAGATAAAGCACTGTCCCTGGATTCAGGAGGACCTGAGTTCAAATCCAGTCTCAAACACTTGACACTTACTAGCTGTGTGACCCTGGGCAAGTCACTTAACCCTCATTGCCCCCCAAAAAAACAAAACAAAAAAAAAGGAAAGGAAAGGGGAAAAAAATCTTATGAAAACGAATGTTGAAAACTATTTTTACATGTAACTGGAAAATAATAAAATACTTTTATGATTAAAACAGAGAGAGAAGGATATGCATCCTGGCTGTGGTGAGCAGTGGGGTTGGATAGGGTTGGATGAGCAATGTATGAAAATATTTATGGCAGCTCTCTTTGTGGTGGCAGATAACTGGAAATTGAGGGAATGCCCATCAATTGGGGAATGGCTGAACAAGTCATGGTATATGAATGTAATGGAATACTATTGTGCTACAAGAAATAATGAGCAAGCAGATTTCAGAAAAACCTAAAAAGACTTATGTGGACTGATGCTGAGTGAAGTGAACAGAACCAGGAGGACATTGTACACAGTAATAGCAACATGATCAACTGTGATAGACTAAGCTCTTCTCAGCAATACAATGATCCAAGACAATTCCAAAGGACTCATGATGGACAATGCTCTCCACATCCAGAAAAAAAGAACTGTGGAATCTGAATGCAGATTGAACCATGCTGTTTCTACTTTTTTGTTTGTTTGTTTTGAGGTTTTTCCCTTTTGTTCTGATTCTTCTTTCACAACATGAATAATGCAGAAATATGTTTAATATGATCGTACATATATAACCTATATAAGATTGCTTTCTGTCTTGGGGAGGGGGAAGGGAGGGAGAAAAATGTGGGATTAGAAATCTTATAAAAATAAATGTTGAAACCTATCTCTACATGTAACTGGAAAATAATAAAAAACTTTTATGATTAAAAAATTGTAAAAAATAAAATAAAATGGATGACCAAGGGGTCAAGGCTAGATAGGGAAAGAAGTCAGAAGGGGGACTGATGAACTGGGGCAATAGAGAGAGGGGTCAAGGGTCCAGAAGCCAAGAGAAGAACAAGTTGGTTCTTAAAAACTTTCCAAACAGTCTAATTGTTAACCTGACCCTCCCACAATCTGCATAGAAGATCTTAATTGTGCTTCTTTTTGTATTCTCAAATCTATCCTTCCCTCCCTTTTCCAATGCCACCCAGGGAGGCATTGTTTATTCATCCTCCTTCTGCTGGCCTGCAAAGGGCACTGGGCCAGAGTTCCTATGAATGGCTGCCCACCATAAGCTGCTGCATTCAAACATAAATCTTGAGGGCTGGAATACAGCCACCCGCCACAAACCCCAATGAACTGACAACCAGGGAAAAATGGATACACCCAACTGAGCAAACCCTTAACAGCTTCTGTCAGGCTACCATTTAAATCACAACATTTAAACCAGTAGCCATGAGGTGAAGCCTCCCCTACACCAGTTCAGTTCTCTCTCTTCCTTTCATACTATATCCCTTCCAGAAAATACGGGTTCATTGACATGGAGCTGGAAGGGGCCCAAAACGCCACCTCATCCAACTCTCTCATCAAAGACCACAGAGGTTAAGTGACTTGACCAAGGTCATATAAGGTGCTGAGCAAATGCAGGGCTCTTTCCACACTGCCTTGTGGCTATCTCTCTTCCCTTAAAAGTATGTGTTTTCGGGCAGCTAGGTGTCGCAGTGGATAAAGCACCGGCCCTGGATTCAGGAGGACCTGAGTTCAAATCCAGCCTTAGACACTTGACACTTACTAGCTGTGTGACCCTGGGTAAGTCACTTAACCCTCACTGCCCCACCAATAAACAAACAAATAAACACATAAACAAGCAAGCAAGTAAATAAGTAAATAAATAAATCAGCTCCTAGACACTCCCTAGCTGTGTGACCCTGGCAAGTTACTTAACCCATATGCCTCAGTTTCCCCATTTATAAAATGGGAATAATAATAATAGCACGTACCTCCAAGTGAGGATTAAATCACATAATATTTGTGATGCCTTTAGCACATAGTAGGTACTTGTTTGTTTCCTTGCCTTCTCCTTCCCTCAAGTAGATGGCACCTCCAAGTGAGTATATGAGCTGCTTGAGAATAAAAATCATTTCCTCTTTTTGTATTTTTATTCCTAGTGCCTGGAACTACATAGTAAATAAGTTAATAAAATGCTTGTTTGATTGAATATGGCTAGCAGAATTGGTTTTGGCCCAGCAAATAGGTAAGCCAACACAAATGTAACCTGAGTAGATATTGCTTTCATTTCTCTTTTCTGTTTTTTAAAATTATCTTTTGTTTTTGCATTGCCTAAGTTTCTTCTTATATAGCTCTAACACCTCCAAAAGAGACTTAATATCCAGGGGGCAGCTAGGTGGTGCAGTGGATAAAGCACTGGCCCTGGATTCAGGAAGACCTGAGTTCAAATCCAGCCTTAGACACTTGACACTTACTAGCTGTGTGACCTTGGGCAAGTCACTTAACCCTCACTGCCCCCCCCCCCAAAGTATGTGTTTCCTAATTTTTTATTTATCCTGCCTTCCAATGATTTCCCAACTTTTGTTTTGGTTCCTTATGTTACAAAAGCAGCTCATTCAATAGTGCTTTGCAAATCTTTTAAAGCACTGTCTTCTACCCGAGCTAGAAGAACCACAATCCCATGATTTAAGCAGTTCAAGGATTATATATGCACATTCTGCAGATGAGGTGAGCCTCAAACAGCCTAAAGATGGACATTTCAAAATCTCCATCTCTCCATATCTCAAACTCTACAGTCTAAAACAGAACTCATTATCTTTCCCCGCCAAGCCCAGCCCTCTACCCAATTTCCTTATTTATGGCCAAGGCAAAACCCTTCTTCTGGTTTCCTAACCTCACTTTCTACTCAACTTACCACCCTCCCTCACCCATCATATCCAGTCAATCACCAAATCTTGCTGTTTCACTATTATATCTCAGATATCTGACCCTTTTTCTTTACTGACACAGCTTCCTCCTGGGGTTGGGCCCTCATAAGCACTCACCCAAACAATTGCAACATCTTCGTAATTGGTCTCCCAGACTCAATCGTCTCTCTCCTCTAATCCATCATCCGCACAGAGTGATTTTTCTTTAAGTCAAAAAGTGTTACATCATTTCCCTGCTCAATAAATTTCAGTATCTCCCTATTACTTCTAGGAACAAATACACACTTCCCTATTGGCCTTGTAAGCCCTTCAAATTTCTACAGTCATACATTACTTCCCTGCCCATTCTCAATAGAATTCAGCCAAGGGGCTCACAATACTCTCCATCTCCTTTCTCTGCATCTTTGCACTAGCTCTGTCCTATGGATGGAATGTACTTCCCCTTTCCCTCTGTGTCATCAAGACAACCTCCATGAAGCCTTTCCTGATGAGCCCTATGGCTAGTACCAGTCCTAAAGGCATATAGCAGATACAGCACTGGACCCAGAGTCAGGAATAAATCTACTCTCAGGGGCAGCTAGGTGGCGCAGTAGATAAAAGTACCAGCCCTGGATTCAGGAGGACCTGAGTTCAAATGGGGCCTCAGACACTTGACACTTAAAAGCTGTGTAACTCTAGGCAAGTCACTTAACCCTCAGTGCCCTGGAAAAAAAAATACTGCAAAAATAAATAAATCTGGGGCAGCTAGGTGGCACAGTGGATAAAGCACTGGCCCTGGATTCAGGAGGACCTGAGTTCAAATACGGTCTCAGACACTTGAACACGTAATAGCTGTGTGACCCTGGGTAAGTCACTTAACCCTCATTGCCCCACCAATAAACAAACAAATAAACAAGCAAGCAAGTAAATAAGTAAGTAAATAAATAAATCTACTCTCAGTCACTCCCTAGCTGTGTGACCCTGGCAAGTTACTTAACCCGTATGCCTCAGTTTCCCCATTTATAAAATGGGAATAATAGCACATACCTCCAAGTGAGGATTAAATCACATAATATTTGTGATGCCTTTAGCACATAGTAGGTACTTGTTTGTTTCCTTGCCTTCTCCTTCCCTCAGGTAGATGACACCTCCAAGTGAGTATATGAGCTGCTTGAGAATAAAAATCATTTCCTCTTTTTGTATTTTTATCCCCAGTGCCTGGAACTACATAGTAAATAAGTTAATAAATGCTTGCTTGATTGAATATGGCTAGCAGAATTGGTTTTGTCCCAGTAAATAAGTAAGCCAACACAAATATAACCTGAGTAGATATTGCTTTCATTTCTCTCTTCTGTTTTTTAAAATTATCTTTTGTTTTTGCATTGCCTAAGTTTCTTCTTATGTAGCCCTAACACCTCCAAAAGAGACTTAATATCCAGGGGGCAGCTAGGTGGTGCAGTGGATAAAGCACTGGCCCTGGATTCAGGAAGACCTGAGTTCAAATTTGACTTCAGACACTTGACACGTACTAGCTGTGTGATCCTGGGCAAGTCACTTAACCCTCATTGCCACACACACACCTCCCCCCCCAAAAAAAAAAGGAAAGAAAGAAAAAAACAATTAGTAAAACTAGTCAGTGCATTGAGAAAAACCTGAAAATATATACAATGTTCTACACTTGTTGACCTCCTACCTCTTAAAAAGAGTGGAGGGAGGTGTATATCTCTTTTTTGGGGGGTTGGGGGGTGGGCAGGACAATGAGGGTTAATTGACCTGCCCCTTCTGCCATCTCTTCTTCTGGGCTATGCTTGTTCTTTGTAATTTTGTAACATCCACTTTCAATTATTTTATGGTTTCTATTTCTGTTTCCTCTATCTATATAATTTGTTTTCTTGCCTCTGCTTACTTCATTCTGTATCAGTTCAAATCTTCCTATGCTTCTTTGTTACTCTTTATAGTAACACAGAGTAATATAATAACCTTCCATTCTATTCATATCCCACAATTTGTATAGCCATTTTCCAGTCGATGAACATCTACTTTGTTTCTTTCTATCACAAGAGGTGCTACCATAAATATTTTGGTGGATATGGGGATTTTCTTTTTATTAATGACCTCCTTGGGGGTATAAACCTAATAGTGTAATCTCTGGGTCAATAAGTATGGACATTGGGGGCAGCTAGGTAGCGCAGTAGATAAAGCACCGGCCCTAGATTCAGGAGTACCTGAGTTCAAATCCAGTCTCAGACACTTGACACTTACTAGCTGTGTGACCCTAGGCAAGTTACTTAACCCCCATTGCCCCACAAAAACCAAAACAAAACAAAACAAAAAGTAAGTATGGACATTTTCATCACTTTATTTCCATAATTCCAAACTGCTTTCCAAAATGATCGTACTAATTCATAGCTTCACCAACAATGCACTAGTATCCCTATGTTTCCAAAATCCCCATAATGGTTATTTTCACTATGAGTCAAGGTGGATAGGCTGTGCAAAGTGAATAAATCTCTCAAGGGCACAGAAAACTGCAAAGGCTGGAGGCAGGGGTCAAGGTGTGTGTTAATAGGGAGAGTTTTGCCCTCTGAAACTTTGGATACACCCACCCCACAAATCTGCCAGGGCAGACCCAAGGAACAGGTTATTTCCAGGTCATGACTTCCCCTCCCTCCAAAATAAATTCCAGTAGGTCCCTATTACCTCCAGAATCAAACATAAACTCCTCACAACACGGCCCCTTCATACCTTTCCAGTCTTCTTCTAATCCACTCCCCTCCATCTATTCTACCATCCAGCAACATGAGACTTGTTGGTGTTCCCTGAACATGACACTGCCCCTCCTTCCTGTCTTCTTGCTTTTCTACTGGCTGTCACCCATCACAGGCTCTCCCTCCTTCTCCTTAAACCCACCTCTCAATCTTTGGCTTCCTTCAAGACTCAGCTCAAATCCCAGCCTTTCCTTGTTTTTCCCATCCTTCCCATGTATATCTTGTATATACAAAGTTGTTTGCATGTTACCTCCTTAAGGGCAGAGGCTGGTTTTTGTCCTAGGGGTGGGGGGTGTAGTGTATGTACAGTATCAGGTACACTGTAAGCACTTAATAAATGCTTGTTGATGATGCTGATGAACGCCTAGGTGTTTGGAGTCCAAGAGCATTTCTGGCTTGAAGCCTGAGAAGGTTCTACTTCAGTTGCTCCAGACTTGGGATCAGCAGGGGGCAAGCTTTCAAATCCCATCTGATCCCAAATGCGGCACCTGACGCAGTAATGAGCTTAAGCACGTCAGCTACTATTTATACCCCCTATACTTTACTTCCCCCAGATACTGCCCATAGAGTCCACAGGGTCCTTCCAAAACACTACACATGACAAGAACACCACCTGCTAATTAGTGGACAACACAGGCCCCATCTCTGGAAGGCAAACAGTGATAAATAGTCTGCTTAGGAAGCTGCAGCAGGCAGGTCAAATAATCTGCCCGGGCCCCAAGGCAAGTTCTGCAGAGTATTGGCAGAGCCCAATAATGTACTGTACTTTAAATCTCGCGTGTCAAATTCTAATTGTTCATAACCTTCCCTATTGTTATTTGGGAGGAGGGGAAAACCCAGTGAGCTTAAAAATAATGAATCTTTATGCTATAAATCATTTAAGCCACCCTCCTCCACCTCACTTAATTCTTCGGATGCTGTTGAAAAGCAGAAGGTGCCCATTTTAAGGCTTCTGGCTTTCATCCATCAGATCTCCCCAATTCTGACAAAGGTAACCTTTGACCTCGCTGTTCCCTCCAGCTCACCTGCAACCCGGGACTGCTTCCTCCCATTCATGAATCAAGTCCTTGAACATTCTTTCTATACTTACTCTACCTTTATTCCCTCTTCGAGTTCTGTCTTTGATCCCCTGCAATCTGGTATCCAACGGCACCATTCCATTGTAACTTAGCTCCCCTCGGGTCCCCATGGGTCTCTTCCTAGCTAGCTTCAATGCTCTCTCTCTCTTTCTCCTCAGTTCTCACACCCCACTGGATTCCTCTGATGTCTCTGCCAATGCTGCCTGCCTTCTCCCTTTTGGCATTCTCGCTAGCCTCCGCTTTGGGGACATACCAATCTTATTTTTTCATCTCGTTTTCTGACAGTGGTAGTTGAAAGAGCACTGGGTTTGGAGGTAAGAGGCGGTGTGGGTTCAAACCCCAGCTTTCTCGTGTACTGCCCACTACCTGGGTGACGCTGGGGGCAAGACTCTGCCTCTTGAACCTCAGTTTCCTCATCTGTGAAATAAAGGGGCTGGACTAAAGGATCCCAAAGGTCCCTTCCAACTCTAGAATTCTCTTTCCCTCCCTGCCTGATAATTCTAATTACTCTTCACTATTCCTTCAAATATCAAGCAAGACAGACCCCAGTTGAGGACTAAAGGCTGGCTGTGGAACATCCGCTGAGGAAGGGCGTACAGGTCCCAAACCTTGGGCTTTTTTTTTTTTTAAGTACACTAGCTGATTATTAAAAGCAGCTTTGGCTTCTTCTTAACCCGCCCTGTCCCCCAAAGCCTCTGTCCCCTCATTCTATCTTCTTAAATCCCCATCCTACAGTATAGCTTTCATCTCCTTTTTCCTTCCCTATGAGGGAGGGAGCATGGTAAAGGAGATAGAATACTAAATAGACTCAGCATTAGGAAGACCTAGGTTCAAATTTGACTCCTGACACTTAATAGCAGTGTTGCCATGGGCAAGTAACCTCTTTGAACCTCAGTATCCATATTTTTAAAAGGGGGACAATAATAGATAAGGTACATAATGATTTTTTTAAACAAATTGGAGTACATGAATGTAATGGAATATTACTGTACTGTTAGAGTTGATGCTCATGAAGAATTAGTTAAGAGAAGCACAGAAAGATTTGTATGAACGGATGCATCCCAAAGTAAGAAGAATCAGGAAAACAATTTACACAATGACTATGACAATGTAAATGGAGAAAACAACAAGAGAACCCTGAAACTGACAGCTATGCAATTGTAAAAACCAATTCTGTCCTCAGAAAGATGATAAAATGTACTTTCCTCCCTATGGGCAAAAAACAGTGTACACGTGCACACACAAAATACATGTACACACACACAAATTCTCTGCTCTAGTTGATGTGTTGTTTAACTTGGATGAACTGTTCTCCCTCCTCTTTTCTTCTTTGTTATAAGAGATAGTTCCTTAGGTAGAAAAGAGAGGAGGATATTGAAAGTGAAATAAAAACAAAAGATATGAATAAAAATATTAAAATGGTCCACCCATACATGTAGAACTTCTCTCACAAGGATGTTGTGAGGCTCAAAGAATTTTGAAAAAGCATTTATGTGTCATTATTAACTCAACAGCACCATTAATTGACTTATTAAATAATATTGGTTCAAACAAATCTCTTCCCATTTTGTCACGAATTGGGAAACAAGTTTCTTTATTATAACTGTATATTGTTTATTAATACAAGTAGA
The DNA here is from genome assembly GCF_019393635.1 of Dromiciops gliroides. Classification (NCBI taxonomy): domain Eukaryota; kingdom Metazoa; phylum Chordata; class Mammalia; order Microbiotheria; family Microbiotheriidae; genus Dromiciops; species Dromiciops gliroides. Next base: position 445,253,422 of record NC_057864.1, read on the forward strand.
AAGTTAGATAAATATATGAATATGTATGTATACATACATATATATGTATATAAACACACATACACAAATACATATGATATGTGTATGTATGAATGCAAATCTTGCCTATGACACTTACTAGCGGGGTGATCCTAGGCAAATCACTTCATCTGTTTGCCTCAGTTTCCTCATTTGTAAAAAGAGGATAATAATAGCACCTAAAATGCAGGGCTGTTACAGAAAGCAATTGAAATAATAATAATAACGCACTTAGAACATAGAGTCTTGGCCAATAGTAGATATTATATAAGTGTTAGCTATTGTGATGTTCCTTTAACCTCTCTTCTGCCTGTTTCCTCATGTGTAAAATGGGGGAAATGAGAGCGCTTACCTCATAGGGTTGTGGTGATGATCAAATAAGCTAATAAACACAAAGCACTTTGCAAATCTTCAAGTGCTAGATAAACACCAGCTATCATAATTACGCATCACTTTACGGTTCAGAAAGCAACTTGGTGGCTAGAGGCTGTCATTTTAGATTTCGGCCTGTACGATTCCCAGCAATGTCCCATAAACCCCAGTGATAAACAACACATAGCTGGTGTCTTATAGCAGCACCACCTAGTTCTGAAGATATTGACACTCCTTGCTCTCTGTTCAAGGGTGGCTATAAAGATATGGCTGAGATTGGCTAAAATGAATGAGACAACTATAAGGTAGGATCACATTTTTGTTGTTGTTGAGTCCTGTCTGACTCTCTGTGACTCCATTTGCTGTTTTCTTGGCAAAGATACTGGACTGCTTTGCCTTTTGCTTCTCCAGCTCATTTGATAGATGAGGAAACTGAGGCAAACCGGATTAAGTGATTTGCCCAAGGTCACACAGCTAGGAAGTATCTGTGGCCACATTTGAACTCTGGATAATGAATCTTCCTGATACCTCATTGGGCACTATCCACTGTGCCATCTAGCAGCCTGGGATCACTATTTCCATTAAATCAAAAAGCTTTCTTGAAAAACTTCCAGGACACAGCTAGACTTGAGGGACATCACTATCATCCCTTTACAGTCAGTGCTTAATGACACAGTAACAAAGTGACCAAAGGGACTCTACTTTTCCGGCTTTGTCACGACACCCTCTAACCTCCTACCTCTCAGTTCAGAACAAAGACTATGGGACAAGGAGATGTGGAGTCACTTTATCTTTAAAAATGGGGATCCTGCTGCCTACCCTATTTAATCACCTCCCAGGGTTGTTGTGATGATCAAATGTGTATTATCAACCAATTTTTATCATACTAAAATTATAAGCAAATTATGCATTTTAAACAAATATGTAAACGATATTGAATTCCTCCCAGGCAAAAAGATGATTGGGACTTAAGCTGCACTGGTAGCAGTGTAGCATCTATGACAACAACAATAACAACAATGGCTGCTACCACCACCACCACCACCATGATTTATAGAGCACTATTATACCAAGGCTATACAAGATAACAAAGTAGATACAAGGCAACTCTGGAGGGAAAGCAGCAAAGGGCTCCTAGTGTTTGAAGTCAACTAGTTTTCAAGGAAGGAAACTAGTTTTCAAGAGGCTGAAGTGAACAAGGGATGTATTCTACACATGAGGAACAGCCAGTGCAAAAGCTGGGAGACAGGAAATGGAGCATCATGTATGAGGAACACCAAGCTGGAGGGGAGTAACATATTTAAAAAAAAAAAAAGACTGGGAAGGTAGGAAAGGGTCAGGTTGTAAAGAGCTACAGATGCCCAACAAGACTTTATATATGATCCTGGGGATAACAGAGAGTCATTGGAGTTTCCTGAAAAGTGGGGTGACATGGTCAGGACTATCCTTTAGGAAGGGCAGCTAGGTGGCACCATGGATAGAGTGCTGGGTCTGAAGTCAGGAAGACTCATCTTAGTGAGTTCAAATCTGGCCTCTGATACTTGCTAGCTGTGTGACCCTAGGCAAGTCATTTAACCCTGTTTGCCTCAGTTTCCTCATCTATAAAATGAACTGAAGAAGGAAATGGCAAACCATTCCAGTATCTTTACCAAGAAAACCCCAAATGGGGTCACTAAGAATTGTGCCTGAAATGACTGAACAACAATAATGAAGATGTTTTAGGAAAATGACTTAGTAGACTTGCGGTTTCATGTGCAATCATTGTTTTTTTATTTTACTGTCTTATGTAAATGCTTGCTTTGCTTTGTGAATTAAAAAAAGAAAAGAAAATAATTTAGGCAACTGTGTGGATGACAGATTGGAGAAGGGAGAAATGAGGCAGAGAAATCAGTTAGACAGCTAGTGGGGATAGTAAGATGTAGGGAGCCTTTCCCAGTGTTGTGTTGGAAGTGTCAGGCTTGACCAAAGCATTGAGGACAAGTAAGTTGCCCTGGTATCCTTCTTTTTTATCATCCTTATCTCTTATTACAAATTTCTTGGATGTCTCCAGTTAATCCCACATGGCTTTCCCTCAAACACACTAAATGAAAGGCTTTTAGAATTGATAGGCTTGTCTAATTTTTCCAAGACTCCCCTTTAATCCCAGCAACAGACCCCCAAAAGAGACATTATTAAATCTATACTAAGCCCTGGAAGTTGTTTTGCAAAAAAACCCAAACCACCCCCCCCCCCAAATCAATACTTATCCATTTTCCTTAGCATTTGGCCCTATCTCCTGATACTGCAAGAAATCAAATCAACCAAAATTTATTAAAGCCCCTACTATGTACCAGGCACTGTGACAAGTTCTGGGAATACAAAGAAAGGTAAAAAACAAAGAAACCAGACCCTGCCCTCAAGGAGCTCACAATCTGATAGGGGACAAAACATGTAAATAACAACTTTGTAAAAACAAGAAATGTACAAGATAACTAGGAAATAATCTCAGGGGGAAGGCATTAGCAATAATAAAGACTGGGAAAGGCTTTTTGAAGCAGATGTGATGAAAATTGAGACTTGAAGGAAGCGAGGGAATCCTGGAGGTAGAGATGAGAATGGAAGAGCATTCCAAGAATGGGGAAGGGGCATTGAAAACACCCAGATTCCGAACATAGCGCGTCTTGTATGAGGAACAGCAAGGCCAGTGTCACTGCATCAGAGATTATGTAGAGGAGAAGAAGGCATAAGAAGGCTAGAAAGGTAGGATGGGGCCAGGGCTTGAAAACCCAAACAGGATTTTCTATTTGATCCTGGAGGTCATGGGAAGCCACAGGAGATTTCTGAATGGGGAATTAACATGGTTAGACCTATACTTTAGGAAGATTGATTTGACAGCAGAATGCAAGACAGATGCAAGTGGGGAGAGACAATGCAGGAAGACCAACTGAAAATAAAAAAGCCTATTGCAATAATCACAATATTGAGTTGTGAAGTGATGAAGGCCTATGTCAAGGGGTGGTTGTGTCAAAGGAGAAAAAGGGTGAGGGTGGAGAGGGTAGGAGAGATAATATGAAAGGAGACCCACCAGGACTTGGCAAATGACTGGGTATGGAGGCTGAGAGAGTGAGGAGTCATGGATGACGTTTAGGATTCAATCCTGGGCGACTGAAAGAATGGTGGCATCCTTGAGAGTAATTGTTGTTGTTTGTTCTTTGTTTTTGAAGAGGACAATGACACCAGGTTGATGCTATGACTTGCACTGAATTGGATTTAAGTGAGGGAGGGCTGTGCAAAGTCACCAACCTCACTCTCTCCTCCAGTGTCATCTTGGTCCAGTGGCAAGATATAGATCAGAATGACTAGAGATGGCCCTGGATGTTTAAGGCAATTGGAGTTAAGTGACTTGTCCAGGGTCACACAGCTAATAAGTGTCTGAAGTGATATCTGAACTCTGGTCCTCCTGACTCCAGGACCAGTGCTCTATCCGCTGCCCCACCTAGCTGTCCTCTTGACAGTAATAGGGAAGTGAGGAAGAAGGGGAGGTGTTGGCGAAGTTTTGTGTCCATTTTGGACACAATGAGTTTAAGATGTCCACAGGACATCTGGTTAGATGTCCCAAAGGCAGCTGGAGCTGTGAAACTGATTATCAGCAGAGAGGTTAAGGAAAAATGTTCATTAATGGAGGGCTCTAGTTCTCTGAGATTGACTAGGAAATGAGCCAAAGGCAGGCTTATTAACAAGGAATTCAGTTCCTTATCTGGCCTGATGAAAATCATTTTTCTTCATAGTGAGATTAAAAATTCATAGTACTGTTAAAAATAAAAGATATTTCTCCTGACCTGCCTATCACTGCCCCCATTTTGTAGGGGGAAAAAACTGAGGTTCAAAAGGCTAGGTGACTTGCTCATGGTCATGCACTGGTAAACAGAAGAACCTGTGTTCAAACGGAGGCTTTTAGATTCTCCAAAAAAAAAACCAAAAACCCAAAACTGGGGCAGCTAGGTGGAGCAGAGTAGATAAAGCACCAGCCCTGGATTCAGGAGGACCTGAGTTCAAATCAGAACTCAGACACTTGACACTTACCAGCTGTGTGACTCTGGGCAAGTCACTTAACCCCAACTGCCTCACCAAAAAAACCCAAAACAAACAAACAAAGAACACCAAAAGCCCTTTTTCCTGCTCTGACCCTATCTGTGAGAGTCCTCTGCAGCAATGCAATGGAAGACACTGGACACCAAGACTGAGCCATTACATTTGAGAAAGGATTACATCAATGTATACTTTGGGAAGGCATTTAATTCCTATATATTTGAAAGGAAATGACATCTGACCCTGCTCAAAATCTCAATCAACAATATAAACAAAAGCTCCCAAGCGGACTTCATTAGCCACAAAGGTTAAGACATTGGGACCTAACTCACTGAGCTCATCTACAAAGTGCCTAACGGCAAAGAGAGAAGACATGGCTGTTACCTGGGAAGCAGCCAATTCATTCCCAATCTAAGCACTTTTAATCAATAAAGGGCTTGGGAACATAATGAAAAGTTTATTTCAGAAGGTATTGGTAAAATGGACAAGAACGTTGGACGGGGGCATTAGGAGATCATAGAATTATAGCTTCAGAGCTGAAAGGGACCTGTAACGATTGGAATGACGCCACCTGCTGGAGACTTACTGTAGAAGAGTTCTGCCCATGAAGGGAAGGTCTTTGAGGGCAAGACCAGGAGTCAGGAAGTGACGCGGGCTAGTGGGAGGAGGAAGGAAGAGACTGGCGCTCAGTCTCGCGCTCTTTTCCTCTGGACTCTGGTGGAGAAGGGAGCTAGAAATGTGCTCTCCCTTTAATAGATAGAAATCTAGGCCTTTTTCTCTCTCTTTACCAAATTCTTATTCTCCTTAATAAATGCTTAAAAGTCTAACTCTTGCTAAAGCTTATAATTTATTGGCGACCACTCATTAGATATTTTAGACAGTTTAGCTAGAATTTTAGCCCTTAACAGACCTTGAAGGGAATGCAATCTTCTTCTTCTTCTTCTTTTTTTTTTTTGTGGGGCAATGAGGGTTAAGTGACTTGCCCAGGGTCACACAGCTAGTAAGTGTCAAGTATCTGAGTCCAGATTTAAACTCAGGTCTTCCTGATTCTGGGCCCAGAGCTCTATTCATTGAGGCACCCAGCTGCTTCATGTAGTCTACCCTCCTCAATTTACAGATAAAAAAGAGAACAGAAGTTAAGTAGCAAAGTCAGGATTTGAACTCAAGTTCTCTGACTCCAAATCCAATGCTTGTTTTATTGTACCAAGCCATTTGTTATACACACACAGCATATGTCTATATAAATATAGGATTATATACATATGTTGTGCAATGGACACACCGAGCAAGTGTCTTAATCTCTGTCTGCCTTGGTTTTCTCAACTATCAAATGGGGATAATAGGGGATAATAGCACCTACCTCCCAGGGGTTATCAGGATCAAATGAGGTCATATTTGTAAAGTGCCTAGCACTATGCCTGGCACATAGGAGGTGCTTAATTAAAAAAAGAAAAGCTTGCTTCCCCCAACCCTCCATGTGACCTTAAATAAGTCATTTTTTCTTCTAGGCTTTAGTTTCCTTGCCTGTAAAATGAGAGCCTCTGACAAGGTCAGGTGTTTTTGCCTTGCATTCTATAAACTTTACTTGATAACTATATTGCAATATGATTAGTTTCTTTTGTCATCTTGGGAATTTTATTTTATGCATTTAAAATATTCTTCTTGGGGCAGCTAGGTGGCGCACTGGCCCTGGATTCAGGAGGACCTGAGTTCAAATCCAGCCTCAGACTCTTAACACTTGCTAGCTGTGTGACCCTGGGCAAGTCACTTAACCCCAATTGCCCCACCCCCAAAAATATATTCTTCTTTTTTTAAAAAAATATTATTCTGAAAAGAAGTTCATAGGCTTCCCTTAAGGGGTCTAGGACACCCCCAAAAAAGGTGAACAACCCCTGGACTAGATAATCTTCAAATCCCACAATTCAGTTAATGAACTTCAGGGTATTTAGTTTAACCAAATATAATCTCATTTCATCCTCATAACAGACCTTGGGAGGTAGATAGTATTATTCCATTTTACAGTTGAAAAAACTGAAGCAGATAGATTATGTGATTTCCCCAGTACTTTGTCTGCTCTACCACCTAGTATAAATATGTCTATATGGTTGCATATATACACACATATACAAATGGAGACAAATACATATAGATACATACACATGTGTTGGATGTGTGTCTCTGTGTATATTTGTGCATATACATACATGCAGATTTATGTATATACACATACAGACACACATCTCTGGGTGTCTCTGGTCTCACAGAGATCTAAAACATGAAGTGACCCTGCTAATGGAAATGACAAATGCTTGCTGGGTTTTGAATGAGAGGCGCATTTTCTGACCTAATAATGTAGGTTACTGCAGGTACTTCTAAGACAAACCTCCCTTTTAATCAAATTCAGAAAATGCTTCCTGGGACTCCCAGGACTTTGGCCTCCTCACAGCTCCATCTGTCATGAGGTCACCCTGGGGAGCCTCGGTTACCTTGTGGGGAGGTCCTGAGGAGAAAGTCCAGGGGTGGTCTCAGACCAGCATCCTGCTTCATCCCAGACTTACGTCTTTTCCCAGGACTTCAGCACTGTCTTGGAAAGCACTTCCAGGAGAAAACTGGACCAATAAAGAAACTGCCCCAGAAACCAAATAAGGAAAACAGCAAGTGCATGAGATTCCCTAATACCCTGGAAAGCGGCATATGGGAAGGTAGATTCACATAGATTAATTTTTAATCCTGCCCTCCCAAGTTTTTTCTGGGCTGTGTATTTCTGCTTGTTCTAACCTTAGCAGCAAGGGCCTTAAATGAGATCTTAAGGAAAAAAAAAATTCAAGTCATCACTCAAAGTTGACCTAACCCCCAACAGGATTAACTGCCCATACCAGTCTAACTAACAGAGCAGAGCCCCAGAACACAAATAAATCCCTTCTAGGGGCAAAGAGATGACTGCGAGAAACCTCGTTTATGGAACCCCACCCAGCTCCAAATCAGGGAGGCCTATGAGGCAGAATTCATGACCCACCAGACAGGGAAAGTGCTCCGACAAAGTTTAAAGCCCCACATAAAGGCTGGAGGAGATGATTACAGACTGCTAGATTCACTTTTTGAGGTGGTGATTATAAGGGATTATAGAGCACGAGTGGATAATTTCTTCAATCCAAATATCACTTCCAGGCTCATTGGGAGGAAATGAATGTTGTGGTCAGGTAGAGAATGGAAAATAGCTATAAATGCAGATCAATAGGGAATGGCGCAGACTTGAAATCTCGTGGTTCTCCCAAGCGTATCTGGGTATTGCAGACAAAGGCACAGTCCCTTTAATGCCACACTCAATAGATGCAGGCCTGGGGCAAGGTGCCAGTGTACCTTCACTCCAGTAAAATGTGACTTATGATTTAAAGCACTCCTGGTTGTAAGATAGAGTTTCCTGGTATCTATCCAAGACAGGCACTTACCACCTTCTAATGAAAGGAATTAGGGCATCAGGACAGGGCCCTAGTTGATGAAAGTAGAGTATAGCTTAGATGGAGGGGAGGAGAATAAATAATAATCAAGGCTACAATCCCAAGCTAGTTTGAGGATTTTGGCTGCATCATTGCACCGGGGAATTCAGGCTTCCTTCAGGATTCAGATAAAACCCCACCTTCCGTAAGGGTCCTTTCCTAGTCTCCTCCGCCCACTCCCACCTCCCACCACTGCTAGTGCCTCCTTCTGACATGACCTTCCATTTATACTGTATATATTTTGTATGTTTAGACTCAATGAGCTTCTTGCAATTGGGGTTAAGTGACTTCCCCAGGATCACACAGCTAGTAAGTGTCTGAGGCCACATTTGAACTAAGGTCCTCCTGGCCCCATGGCTGGTGTCCTGTCCATTGTGCCACCTAGCTGCCCCCATTTTTCTTCTTTTCTTTCTCTTTCTTTCTTTCTTTCTTTCTTTCTTTCTTTCTTTCTTTCTTTCTTTCTTTCTTTCTTTCTTTCTTTCTTTCTTTCTTTCTTTCTTTCTTTCTTTCTTTCTTTCTTTCTTTCTTTCATCAATAAGCTGCTTAAAGCATGGACTGTTTATTATCTCTTTGTATCCCTAGAGCTTAGAAAAGAGCCTAACACATGATAAGAACCTGATAAGTGCTTATTGACTGACCGGGCCTTAGTTTCCTGATCTGCAAAATGAAGACTAGGTAATGTGATATAATGAAAAGAACACTGAACCAAGAGTGAGATAACCCATGTTCAAGTCCTGGCTTGTCAATTTCCAGTGTGACAATGGGTTAAGTCAATTAACCTCCCTGGGCCTTATCTTCCTCATTTACAAAAAACAAAAGCCAAACCCCCCAAATTAATTAGAGACTAAAAAACACAATTCTAAAGAACCAGGGGTTGGATTAAATGGTATTTTGCCACATTCTAGGGTCAAGGGCACTGTGTGAGCCAAAGAATAGAATGAGATCCTATAGGAAAGTAGGGGCTTCCTAGGAGCAAGTACATAGTCTGGGGAATGAGGCCGGTCAACATGGAATAAATTAGACTTGAACTGACAAAAACTAGGTACCCACAACCAGCTAACATCTAGTGCACCAATTCTCAGCCCCTTTGTAAAAATGACAGCGATAAGCTGGTCAAGCCACAGCAACAGAATTGATCTGGACAGGGCCTGGGTTTGGTCAAAAGCCCATCAGGAAATCGAGGGGAGGATGCAGTCAACCTTGGTGAATTTCTTCCTCCAAGTCACTTTACACAGCAATGAGCAGAAACCAAGTGCTGGTCACTCTTCTCTAGTTACATCTCTGTTTGGGGGAATGGAAGGAGCAGGGAGGAAGTGGATGCTGTCCCCAAGTATTCAAATGAGCATGTATGAGAGGGATTTGATTTTCTCCGGCCCCCAATGGGCAGAACTCACAATACTGGGTCAATGGTGCTCAAAAGGTAAATTCTGAGTTGGGCTAAGGAAAAACTTCCAACAATTAAAGGTAGTCAGTAGCAGAATGGGCTGCCCTAAAGGTGCTTGGTTTCTCCTCCTGTAGATTTCTCAGTAGAGGTTGGTCTGGATGAACACTTGACAGATATGTCAAAGAGGAAAATCTTGTGCAGGGATGGGTCAGATTAGGCGGAAGCTTCTGAAAACCCTTCCAAATCTGTGAATTCTCTGAAGGGCCAGGCATTGTACTAAGTTCTAGGGATACAAAAAAGAATTAAAAGATAGCTCTTGGGGGCAGCTAAGTGGTGCAGTGGATAAAGCACTGGCTCTGGATTCAGGAGGACCTGAGTTCAAATATGACCTTGCACACTTGACACTTACTAGCGGTGTGACTCTGGGCAAGTCACTTAATCCCCATTGCCCTGCAAAAAAAAAATAATAAAAAGATAGCCCTTGCCCTCAAGGAGCTTACAATTAAATGAGGAAGTCAACAAGTAAACAAAATATGTACAATGCAAACTATATACAAGATAAATAAAAAGAAAAAAAAGTCAGGGAAAGCACTAGAATTAGGTGGGGAGGAGGAAGGCTTCCTGTAGAAGATGGGATTTTGTTTGGGACTTAAAGTAAGCCATGGGAGTTAGTAGGTGAAGATGAGAAGAGAGAGAATTCCAGCTCTGGCCCAAAAAAAAGAGTGCCCCGAACCAAAAGATGGAGTCTCCTGTTCATGAGACTGCTGCTGATGGGAAGGCAAGGAGACCAGTGGCACTAGATCAAAGAGTATGTATCAGGGAATAAAGTGTAAGGAGACTGTACAGGTAGGAGAGGGCCAGGTTACAGAGGACTTTGAACACCAGAGGATTTTGTGTTTGATCCTGGGGACTCTAGGGAGCCACTGGAGTTTACTGAATAGAGAGGTGACATGAGACTTGAGGTGAGCAGGGCCTTCACCATAGGGGTGGCAGTGTCAGAGGAGAGAAGGGGACATCTTTGAAAGATGTTACAAAGGTTAAATGGACAGACTATGGTTAACAGATTGGACAGTGGCGGGGAGGCGAGAGAGAGTGAGAAGTCAAGGATGACACTTAAGGTTGTTGCCCTGTACAGTAATAGGAAAGATAGAAAGGAGAGAGGGTTTGAGTTCTGTTTTGGACAAGTTGAGTTTAAGATGTCTACTGAACATCTAGTTTGAAATGTCTGAAAGGTAGCTGGAGATTCAAGATTGGAGCAGCAGAGAGGTTAGGGCAGGATGGGAAAATTTGAGAATCATCAGCAGAGGGGAAGGGAAGAGGAGGGAAGGGGAGGAGAAGAAGGGAAAGGGAGGAGAAGAAGGGAAGGGGAGGAGAAGAGAGAGGGGGGGGAAGAGAAGGAGGGGAGGGGAGAACATTGAGAGACACCTATAGTCAGAAGGTACGATCTGAATGAGGATCCAGCAAAAGAGACTGAGAAGGAATGGTCTGATAGGTCGGAGGAGAACCAGGAGAGAGCAGTGTCTCCAATACCTAGAAAGAAGACAGGATCCAGGATGAGAAAGGGCAACTACAGGAGGGAGGCTGCGTGAAGGTCACAGAGCTGGTACTTAGCAAAGAATGAGAAGAACAGAATGCAGGTTTCCCCATTCAGTTCAATGGTCTTTCCGCTAGGCTAGGCTGCCCATCATTGGCTTTCTTTTGTTCGTCCTCCCTCCCAAGCAGATTTCAAATATAGAGTTTATCCCCAAGAAATTCTGGAAAGTACCCAGGAATTCTCTTATTGGCTTTAAAACAAACTGTGACAAATGGCTCAGCAGATCCATCAGGCCACATAGCTGAGCAAATGAGATGGCAATTCAGACTATTAACTTAAATTCTATTCAGTGCTGCTTCAAATTATGGGGGTGATGGGAGGGATTTATGCAGAATTTTTTTTAAAAGCCTGGTTAGAAAAATAAAAGACCATCTTTTGTAGAAACTAGTTTCTGGCAGCTTATTTGTGACCAAGCTCTGTCGAGTTTCAACCAAGTTGGCAATGCTTTTGGTCCAGGCCTGGCCAACAGCCTGTGCATCTGCTGCCCAAGGACCAGCCTGGCTCATCACCAGCAGGTTGGCCACTAGATGAATTTTTTGGCCGTGGCAACCCATGAAACAAAGAAAAAGAAAAGGCTCTCAGTGCTGTGTGAGTCACCTCTTCTACATCCAGAGTGACAGGGGCCAAATGGCTGAAAAGGGGACCAAGGATGCTTAGAATCACACATTAACTTAATGACTGGTATTCAAAATATCTTAAATCTTTTCTTAAAGGCCTTTTTCCCCCAATGGCAGAGTTTATACACTCTGGAAAAAGCTAGATCACATTCATTTCCATGAACATATTCAACATAAATAAAAGTAGAAAGCAGAAAGACAACGCATCTAAATGGAAGGAAGAATCACAGGATCTCCCTGGAGACTAACAGAGAAATTGAAAGAGTTGGCTACATCATGTGTATCTTGGCTTACATCATGTAACATCTTGTTAACAAGAGACATTTCAATGGGACACTTGGTCAGCAAGAGCCTTGCAGTATTTGATCATGAACAGAAAAACCAACAAGAAAACAATTGCAGCATGGGCACTAGCATCTGACATGCAGAGGGTAAAGGAGGAGAGAGATTTGGGGAAGAAACTGGCAAGACTCCTCAACATATATTCTTTATTTCAATGGAAATGTGGGTGCAGGGGGATTCCGGAGAAGAAGGGAAAAAAAGAAGTTGGAAAAGACAGTAGAGGAAGGGAAGCCATGCTGCCCACAAGGTTTGTGGTAGTCAGAAGCCTCACACCTAGACAGATAGATGCTGAATACTTTCCTTAAGTTTCTTGAAAATAGGGATTTTCTCATTCTCTGTCTTTTTGTCACCAGTAGCACACAGTCGGTGCTTAATGAATTAATGGTTATTGATGGATGGGTCCAAGATGAGAGCTGGAAAACAGGAGAAAGACTCTATCTTAACAGGGAAGAAAGAAGTGGTCACTAATGGCATGGAAGCCTTACCTGAATCTACCTGTCTGTGTGGTCAAAGCATCAAGTACTTAGAGCAAAGGTTAAAATAAAAACCAATTTAGAAGAATGCTTAAAGGTAAAACACTGCATGCAATTACACCAGTTCCAAGGGAACTATTTGAAACAGCTGATGACTCTGAAAAATGGGAAACGGATAGAGGCAAAAACAATGATCATAATAATCACCATTTCTTATACAAGTTTAATTCATGTAAGACAACTGTTGGGAGGCCATATGGTGGAGTGGATAGAGGACCAGCCTTGGAGTCAGGAAGACCTTTTCCAGTTCTGTCTTTGTTTGACTAGGAGACCCCGGGCAAGTCACAGTACCTCAGTGCCCAAGGCAGCTTTCTAAGACTTGCAGAGAAGGTACTAACCTCAACCAGTAAAGGGAGGTGTTTTGTTTTTCTTTTAATTGAGAGTTCCCTACACCTATGAAATAACAGGTCCATTAAAAAAAAAAAAGACAGTTGCCACAATCAAGAGGCAAAACAAACCCTGAAGCCACCTTAGTGGATAAATACTTGATTTTCCTTGCCAAGATGTGATATGGGAGATATGCTATGGTCTCCAAGAGAGATATAATAGCCAAGAGCAACACAGATTTCAAATACCAGCTAATCTGCATAATGATATAGATGAAGATAGTGGAAAATGTTAAGTGGCACTGAACTAAAAAACAACGCAGGAAAAAACCAATTCTGCAGAAACCTTGGCATGAGATCCAACTAAGCCAGGACACCCCACGTGCAGTTTTAACTGAAAGTGGAGGAACAACAAATACATGGAAAATGGAGCACATTTGTCAGTGTTTCTGCCATCCATTTATATTCTCAATGAAAAGTGGAACCACCACATTTGGACTCAATTATCTCAGTATCACAATATCTTGTTATCTCAATATCTCAGTATCCATGTGATCTTCAAGGAGAAGAAACCAATTTTAGATTTTTGGATAAGACAACATTTTTTTATTATCCAGTAGCGCTTGACTCTCTGTGGCTCCATTTGGGGGGGGTTTCTTGGCAAAAATGCTGGGGAGTGCTTTGCCATTTCCTTCTCCAGCTCCTTATTTTTTTAAACAGATGAGGAAACTAAGGCAAACTAGGTTAAGTGACTTGACCAGGGTCACACATCTAAGAAGTGTCTGAGGCCAGATTTGAACTCAGCAAGATGAATCTTCCAGACTCCAGGCCCAGCATTCTCTCCACTGTACTGCCTAACTACCCTCTTCAAATACTATATTGGAATAAAAATCCTTTTGCCCAGAGATTAAATGCAGGTTTCCTGGAATAAATATAGTCAACTACTGTTAACATAAAATGATCTTCTGTGAAATAAATCCTGTTTTCTTCTACTTACAGACATGGGGCTGGAAGGCATTTTTACAATTATCTACTCTGGACCCCTCAATATTATATTTGAGGAAAACTCGCTTCCATTTTAGAAATGAAGACATATTCTCTGGGGAAGAATTCCAATAGAGTAGATAGGAAACTTTGCTATTCAGAATATTAAGACCTACTAGATGCTAAATTGAAAAAGTCTGTGGAGCAGCTAGGTGGATAGAGCACCAGCCCTGGATTCAGGAAGACATCAGTTCAAATATGGCCTCAGATACGTGACCCTTACTAGCTGTGTGACCCTGGGCAAGTCACTTAACCCCAATTGCCTCACCCCCCCCCAAAATAAATTGGAAAAGTCTTAGAGCATTCTCACAACTCTGTATTTTGACTCCATTCATCTCTCGTCCCCCCGCCTTAGATTTGCTCTTATGTCTACTAAATTTTTGATTCAACATTTATAGCTCTCCAAGTGGATTGTATTTTTGTATTAAGGCTTATAGTCCACACGATGCCTGCCCTTCTCTGATATTCTCATTTTCAAATGAGGTAAGAAAAAGGGGGGAAAATACTCTGGGTCCTATCATTCTAAGAAAAGCATTCATCTTCTGAGAATCTCACCCTCACTTTATAAGAATGGTGACCCCCCCTCCCCTTCCACTGCCCCCATAAATACAAGGGAATTAGTGACAAAGTTAATTGTAATCTACAGCTCCTAACACATCTTTCATGTAGACATTCTGTGATGTTCAGAGTGGTGGTGGGGAACCTTTAAAGAGATATCGCTACTTAAGAGAGAGCCATTAAGAGGGAGTTATGAGCAAGTGTTTGAAAAGCAGGCCTTTGGATTCCAGCTCGCTTTCGCCTCTTCCTTTCAAGCTTCAGCCCAAACATCTCTGGTTCACAAAAAGACCTTTCTTTCTCTTTTGGAGTCTCCCCACGGGGTTAAGGGCTTATCAAGGAGCTGAGCTGCAATGTCACATCCCAGCCTAGAAGTAAAGAGGAGCCCATGGCAGGAAGAAGCAGCAGGAAGAATAGAAGAATGGAACTGACTAACTCTGTTCTTCTTCCAAACCAGTCCGTTGTTTTATTCAGAGTTTGTTTGCCCTAAGAAAGGACAAAAAGTCCATTTTGATTACAAAAAGCTCCAGGAGCGGTGTGATTCCTATTTCAAAGAGGGAAAGAAGGAAAAAGGATTGTGTAATGAAAACATATTTTTTTCTTGGTTTTCTCTCCCGATATGAAGCCAGGTGAGGGGAGGGCACACAGGAATAATTGAGCAAATCATAAGTGGCAGAGTGGATAGAGTGCTGGACTTGAGGGTCTAGAACACCTGAGTTCAAATCAGGTCCCGGGCACTTAGCAGTCGTGTGACTTCTTTTTGCCTCTTGTTTCCTCACCTGTAAAATGAAGGGATTAGATCCAAGAGCCTCTAAAGGTCCCTTCTAGATACACATCTATGGTCCTATGCATGCTTTCTGTTCGGGCATTTAAAACATTTAACAGAACTAGGCAACAAGATACCTCTTCCTAGTGGACGTTCTGCTGGACATGGTTCAGATGGGGTCAGATATTGGCTCAACTTCCATGAGACTGTGGTTCATAGAAAATGGGGATAATCACATCACTGCTTCTTTTTCCACAGGTCTGTTGTGAGGCTCAAATAATGCATGTAAAGTGCTTTGCATTCTTGCTTAAAAACTTATTTATTGGGGGCAGCTAGGTGGCGAAGTGGATAAAGCACTGGCCCTAGATTCAGGAGTACCTGAGTTCAAATCCGGCCTCAGACATTTCACACTTACTAGCTGTGTGACCCTGAGCAAGTCACTTAACCCCCATTGTCCCGCAAAAATAAAACAAAACAAAGTTATTTATTATTTTATTTTTCCCCAATTACATATAAAAACAATTGTTAACATTCCAAATTCTCTCCCTTCTTCCCTCCCCACCCCTCTCATTGAGAAGGCAAACAATTCGATACAGGTTATACATTCATTTACATTCTTTTAGAACTTAAACATAAATATTATATTTATTATTACATATCACCCTCTCAAAAACTACTTTTGTTCAAGGCTTCACATTGCATGAATGCTTTACTTTATCAATAATATGAAAAACTCTTCAAAGTGACTTCAAATTCTTCCAATGAATATTTATTCAATAATGTTGACTATTAGAGAAAGAAGAGTCCTGATGGATGATATAGTCAGAGAAGTCTAGATTAAGGACTGGAAGAGATCTTAGGTATCATCTGATCTACTTCTTCATTTCTTAAAGCAAGTGAGGTTAAATTTCCCACCTGACTGCATTCCTGGACTTCATCAGAATCTCATCTGCCTGCAAGGTCACATCAACCCTGAAATTCACACCTCCTCAGTCTACCCGCTGCCTCTAGGGCCCCTCCCTCTCTCTGGCTGGCGTGGGCTGAGGGTGGACAGCAGAGAGCTCCTCTGAGATTCTCCATTCAAGGAGAGCCCAGGGCAGCCACCTCGTCATTTCAGGGGTACCTGGATGCATGCCTGACTTCAGCATACCCTGGCCTTTGGGGACTTTCCTCTCTCCCCAATCTTTTTGAGCTTTCTTTTTGTGGGGTCTCTTTTCCCATTAGATCCTTGAGAGGAAAGAACTATCTTTTGCCTTTCTCTGTATTCCCCAGCACTTAGCACAAAGGCCAGCACACAGAAAGCGCTTAATGAATTTACTGAATGACAGACTGACTTAAATGATATAACCGAAGAATCACAATGACCTGAGCATACAGACAGTACAAGGACACAGGTCTTCTGATCCTTAAGAGTAACAATGTATGCTTTCCATTTACATAATGGAAGGCACTTAAAAATACAAAAGTGAATACATCCCATCCGATCTCTAAGAACTTTGAATCTAGCTAGGGAAGACAAAACATATACATGAAAAGGAAGCTAGAAGGGCAGCTACGTGGCGCAGTGGATAGAGCACTGGCCCTGGATTCAGGAGTCCCTGAGTTCAAATCTGGCCTCAGACACTTAACACTTACTAGCTGTGTGACCCTGGGCAAGTCACTTAACCCCAATTGCCTCACTTAAAAAAAAAAAAAAGGAAGCTAGGTGGTACAGTGGATGAAATGTTGGACTTCTGGTCAGGAAAGACCTGAGTTCAAATCCTTCCCCAGATACTTATTTAGTTGTAAGATTGTGGTGGGGAAGTCACTTAACCTCTCACAGACTCAGGTTCCTCAACTATAAAATAGATATGTATTAAAGTACTATATGAATGGCTAGCGATGATTGATGGTGATGATGATGAAGGAGGAGGAGGAGGAAGAAGAAGAGGAGTTAAAGAAAATGTACTTCCCTGAACACCTGGGGCTTCCTCACCTTGGAACATCCTTCACCCCTCCAGTTGCTTTCTCCTCCTGGGGTCTCCATCCTTTTCATTCCCTTTCCTTGTCAGTCTCTGGACTTTACCACCAAGCCATACCCTCTCTTTCTCCACACTTCAGCCCCCTTCTATGTGAAGTCTTCCTCCTTTAGAATCTAAGCTCCCAAAGGGGCAGCTAGGTGGCTCAGTGGATAAAGCACCAGCCCTGGAGTCAGGAGGACCTGAGTTCAAATCCAGCTTCAGACACTTGACACTTACTGTGTGACCCTGAGCAAGTCACTTAACTCTCATTGCCCTGCCTAAAAAAAAAAAAGTAAGCTCCCAGAGGGCAGGCTCTGTTTTCTTTTTGCTTGTATTTGCATTCCCATTCCTTGTTATATCTTCAGCGCTTAATAAATACTTGTTGCCTCCCTGTTGCCTACTGACATTCTGACAGAGATCAGGGACCGTGGCAAGAAGAGATGCCTGAGATAGGAGACAGAGGAAAAACCATAAAAAGCAGTCAGATAAAAGAATTAAAAGCCCATCAGTCTGAGGTCCCTCGATGGAGGGGGAAAGAGTTCTCTACTC
Source organism: Dromiciops gliroides (assembly GCF_019393635.1). Classification (NCBI taxonomy): domain Eukaryota; kingdom Metazoa; phylum Chordata; class Mammalia; order Microbiotheria; family Microbiotheriidae; genus Dromiciops; species Dromiciops gliroides. The sequence continues at coordinate 445,271,087 of NC_057864.1, forward strand.
ACCAGTCTCTAAGAGCATCTGTCATCAGTTGGAGATGGTGGAACTTAGAGCTGGAGGGAATCTTATTGTTTATAGTGATGCCTTTGAGTCATCAAGGAAAGCTAAACTCCCAATCTGCATACTATGTCCTAAGAAGGGAAATACCAATCCAAGCTTTAGTTCTGTTTAAGATGCCAGTCCAGAATGGGGAGGAGAAAAGTTTTACAGCTTCGGAGGAACATGCTTCAGTTATCTAGAAAATTAACTTAGCTGGAACATCTATCTCGCTCCCTGCTAAATATCTGACAAATGGAGTGTTACTATATTCAGTTTCACATTTCCCCTTCAAGTGACTTGCTGCTATAAATTGCTATTTTGGGTGAATCCCTTGAGATTATCTTCATCAATTATGCTCTTATACTTTTCCTCACATAAGCACCTGCCAAATCCTTAACACTCTCGTCCCAAGGAATGAAAATGCTAAGAGAACAGCATTCCTCTTCCCAGTAAAGGAGTGGTCCCCAAAGTTAACCCTCCCTTGAGGCTGGCTTGCTTGCATTGTGCAGAAAGGGAAGATGAGCTGAAGCATTCTTTATCTTCCTCCTCTTGTTCTGGACAGTTCAAGGGAGCTTTTGAGTCCGCCTGCTAGTTATTTCCAGGAGATAGAGTAATTAGAATCATTCTGGCACAGGTAGCCTGGAAACATCATAAATAGCTTTGGACCAAAGATCAACTCAGGCCTTAGGAACTGACTAGTAGTGTGATTTGGGATAGCTCATGGACACCTAATCTCGCTCAGCCTCAGTTTCCTCCTTTGTAAAATGAGCTCGAGAAGGACATGGCAAACCCCTCCAAAACCTTTGCCAAGAAAAACCCAAATGGGGTCATGAAGAGTCAGAGAAGACTAAAACTACTGAACCTGAACAATGCCGAAATCAGGATAATAGCACCTATCTCTCCCCAGTGTTGTTCTGAGAATCCATCCTTCCTTCCTTCCTTCCTTCCTTCCTTCCTTCCTCCGAGAATTTTCTCCTCTACTTGACCTACAACCTTCTGCAAAGCAGAACAGAAACCAAAACCATGTTTCAAGGTAAAATTGTCAAAATAGAAGACAAACAGGACAAGGAAGAAAAGAGGAAATAAACGATGGAGACGTAGGAAAGGAATGAAGAATGCCAAGTACAAACGAGCAATGTTAACCCAGAAGTATTCTAGGAGTTCAGAGGGCACAGGGGTCACAAGAGGCCAAAGAATCATTCATTTCACTTGAAAGACTGCTTGAAAGAAAAGAGAAATCTGGCCAGCCTTAACATAGTGGCCAGAGAAAAGCATGTTTCCATACTTAGATGGAAGATCCTTCAAAGAACACACAAAGGCAGACTAGGCAAAAAGTGATCCCTCCCCCCCCCCAAAAAAAAACCCCTCACCATTCCTTAAAGAACTTCTCAAGTCTTATTTATGCTTTCTTAGAAAAGCTGTTTCTGCTGGGGAGTGCACCCCCTGGGCAATTATCAATTAATGGAACTTTCCTGCTACCCAAGCTGTTTAGGACCTATTTGCAGCATAAGCTTAATCTTTGCAGTCTCTCCATGTAGCAGGCAGCAAAGCCAAACACCAAGTACTTCTGGGAACAGACCATGGAGACCACATTGAGGGGGATGGGGGAGGGAACAAACCAGAGTCACCAAAGGAAGGAGAGCTCAAGTTGTGCTGTATCCATTCCCAGTAGCATCTTGTGGTCCTCACGCTAGTGGCTACCCACCCTCCCTGACCCAAGTGTCCACTTCCCATGGACTTTTCGCACATTTCACTCATCTGCTTTACACACCCCTCTCTTGCTCATTCATGCCTATATGCATCCTTCACAACTTCCCTGATCACTGCCATACGAGCTCTGGCCCCTAACCTTTGGGCATTCCAATGTTCGAGCAGAGGCCTGTCATGGATGAGAAAGGAATAAGCATTTATTAAGTGCTTACTGTGGTGCTAGGAACTATGTTAAGCACTTAATGATATTACCTCATTTGATTTTCTCAACTCTGTGAGGTGGGTGCTAGTATTATCCCCATCTTACAATTGAGGAAACTGAGGCAAACAGAAGTTAAGTGACTTACTCAGAGTCCCACTGCTAGTGTGTGTCTCAGGCTGGATTTGAACGCCAGTCTTTCTAACTCAAGGTCCAATGCTCTAACCACTGCACCACCTTGCTGTCTGAATGTCATGGAGGACATCCCTATTCCTGGCAGGAGGCTGGATCAGATCTTCTAATTACCAGAGTTCAAGTTAACCATAGTTTTATGATTAACCCCAGGGCTGTATCTACAACTGCCTTCAGAACAGTTCTGTCTGGACATCCTCCTGTCCCATCAATTCCCTGTGCCCTGTACAGGGGAACTGCTAGTTAAATACACTGATGTGATGTCTGAAGCAGAAATTCAACACCCACCCCCAAGCACATGCCCATGTTAAAGCAGGTTCCCCTTGCTGCCTGCTCCATTTTCCATCCATCAGAAACATCTTTCCAGTCTTCTTTGCTTGGTGCCAAAGATGACTCTTCTTCCCTTCTTATCCCTCAGGATTCTTCTAAACTGTCTTAGCTCCATTAGCTGCTCCCTCCCTCCCACGGTCACCACCCCTCATCTCCTCTAAAGTAGATGTGGTTTCTTAAAGAATCTCTCCACCACTCCCTCCCTTCCTCCCTTCCTCCCTCCCTCCCTCCCTCCCTCCCTCCCTCCCTCCCTTCCTTCCTTCCTTCCTTCCTTCCTTCCTTCCTTCCTTCCTTCCTTCCTTCCTTCCTTCGTGAGGCAATTGGGGTTACGTGACTTGCCCAGAGTCACACAGTTAGTAAGTGTTAAGTGTCTGAGGCTGCATTTGAACTCAGGTCCTCCTGAATCCAGGGCCGGTGCTCCATCCACTGTGCCACCTAGCTGCCCCTCCATCACTCTTCTGCTCCTGCTCCTACTCTTGCAGTGGTGCTTTGAGTTGGTCATTCTCCCGTTCACAGGCCAAGATGCTTGAGGTTTAAACCCTTATGCCTGGCATTTAAGGATTCTGAAGAAGTTGGACCCACCCTATTTGATCTACCCTTCCCCCCCACTATTTCCCAATACATTTCCATGGCCTTAGGCCAGCTGCAATCTAAATCATTTCCCAATGTTCTGTGCAGTCTCCGTGCCTTTTTTCATTCCATACCCACCCTGCATGAAAGCCCACCCCCTTCCTCTCTCCTATTCCAGAACCCACTCATCTTTCAAAGCCTAACTCAAGCACCTCCTCCTTCAGCAAGATTTCAGTGATTATTCCAGTCCTTGTTGGTGCCCTACATTTTTTGAACTACACACTGGGCCTGAACCCCTCCACCTAACACAGGGACTGGAAAGGAAATCCTAATGGAAGGCTGCTTTGAAATTTCTTCATGACACTTAATATTCCCAGTAATACCAGGCAGTAAAACAGGAATACACAGGTGCAAATTTTAACATTAAGCCCATCAGCATTTGAGGTTCTCATTGGGCATCCAAAGTACCACAGAACTCTTGGGTACAGAATCGAGTGTTTGCCCACTGAGGACAGATGGCAGATCGGGAATTTCAGCCCACAAAAAGTGGACAGAAAAGTGGGAGTGGGGAGAAGAATAGCAGCTCCTTCTCCTTTCCCCAACCATTCCTTTGTGTACCCTACCTCCGGTTTCTCTGCCCTCCCAATTCTATTTTTAGTATTGGATCCTCTCCTCTCTCCAAATATTACCCTTTCTACTTATGCAGGAAAGAAAATGGCTTCCCTCTGTTTTGTGTGTGTGTGTGTGAGAACATGTCACTACACTAGTGTGATAAAATAATGGAATTTGGCAGATGCCCAGGGGTCCCACTTGATTGATCTAGTATTGTTTGAGAAAATGGCTAAGTACCTACTTGGGATGATTAGATATGGGCCACACCTGGCCTGCCCCAGTGATGTATACTGCTGACCAGGGGTCACCAGGGGGACCACTTTCGGCCACCCAGCTTGAAGGACCTAAGAAAAAGTAGAAAAGGGAACACTCACTGAGGGGAGCTCTCTTTCCTGTCTGTGAGCTTCCAAGAGCGGACCAGAGAGGGGCTGCACAGCTGTCTCCTATTGAAACTATGGACCCCAGGTGGTGAGTTAATAGAAACAAGCTTAGTTCTTTGAATTAGCTGAGCTGGAAGCAAGTTTGGGGATTGTGTCAGTCTTTGCTAGAGCCAGGGAGCTTATCCATTTTTCCCTTTCCTTGACTTTATTAATTTCACCTTTGTTATATATTTTATTCCCATTAATAAAACCTTATTTGTTTGTGGAAAAGAGGCTGTTAATCTCCTTTCTTATTGGCCTGGGAGAAATAATTTAAAAAGACAGTTTGGAAGGGAGGAAACTTTGGACCTAGAGGTCCCTCATTATTTTCTGAACCCTAATATTACGGCGAGCCACCCAATTAACTCTCCCCATATTAAATTTGGCCCCTACACTGTAGTGTGAGTTTGGCAAGAGCAGGATGCGGCAGGAAAAGATGGTAACCAAGTTATGCAGAGTGGAAAGTAAAATTAGCATATAGAACAAGTTGTATGCTGGACAGAACATCAACCAATCAAACTACAATCATTTAAGTGCTTACTATATATCCGGTAATGGGCTAAGTGCTGGGGAAATGAATGTAAGAAACACTCTCTGTCCTTAAGGGACTTACATTCTGGGGGAGGGAAGGAGGCAATATGTGTACATGGGTATTCACACATATATACAAAATAAATCTGGGTATTTCAACTTGCATTTGGATGGATAGCCCATAGAACTCTGTATATCTGGAATGGATGGTACAGATGAACCATGAATTGGGTCCAGATTTGAAAGAGAGGAGGAAAGTAGGTTGGATTGCTTTTACAAAGTTGCAAAAGTCTTAGAGAGACCCCCAAGCATAGCATGAAAGCCGAGCACCATCTTTTAAATATAACACTTTACTGATGTTGTCATGTGGCACACTGCACAGGCTGACGAATGAGCAGCACACAGAGGGCAATGGAAAGGATCTCGGTGGGGGCAAGCAAGCTGCAACATATAACCAATGAGGCTTCCCCTATTAGAATGTGCAAGGGACCATCTTGCTTGTTTCTCTTTGTATGGCCAGCAGTTAGCTAAGAGCAAACATTTGTACTGGGGTTTGCAAACATTTTACCTCTCTCTGCTCCTCACAACAACTCTTGGAGAGAGGTGCTATTTTTCTCTCATTTTACAGAAGCAAGGCAGGCAGAGGTTAAATGACTTGCCTTGTTCTGTGTCCAAAGCAGCAAGAAAGCCTGTTTGGCTAGCCTGAAGAGTACATGAAGAGGAGTAATATAGAATAAGGTTGCAATGGGAGAGTTGGGTTGTGAAGGGCTTTTAAATGCCAAACAGAGGAGTCTATTTCATTCTAGAAGTAACTGGAACCAGAGTTGAGCTTGGCTCTTGGAATACCACTCTGGGAGCTAAGTAGATGATGGACTACACTACAACTTCTCAGGCATGGATGGAGGTTCTCTTTTTCTCCATCCTACCCCTCAACAACAAAACCCCACCTCTTCCCTTCACCTTTCTCCCTCCCCTGCAAATGGGAAGCTCCCTTACTTCTGGGGCTAAGACTCCAAAAAGAGTCAGCTTTCATTTGAAGGTGGGAAGGAGGTGGAATGGAGCAGAATGAGGAGGAAATGGGGAGGGAGCAGCCTCAGCAGGAAGGAAACCTGAGCTCTGAAATTGCTTGAGAGCCAATGAGATGCCGGCTCTGCATCCGCCTGAACCAATGGGAATGTTAACACGGTAGGAGGGAGGACAGACAGCTAGGAGGTCAGAGAGAGCTAAGAATGCCATTAATTGAGGCACACCACGATGTAGAAGCATCCATCAGAATTCCATGCTGAGAATATCCGTGTTCCCCATAATACATCACAGCGGGGTGAACACCACAGAGAGCTCAGGGGCCTACAAGGCAGCCTGCCAAGGAGCCCCAAGGCCAACGCAAAGAGCACCGACAGAATCATTTGCATACTGTTGCCTAAAATCATTTGATAAAATGCAACGGAGGTGCCCAATCAATCTTCCACTTGCTGTTTCTCTCCCCACCTCTGCCCCACCAAAAAACCAATTATTCACTAACTATGGTGATTTATCACCCCATAATGAAAGCAGCCCTGATCTCCCCTGTACTGTTTAGCAACCCAGGCACAACATGAATGGTGGGTGAATCTGACCCGAACAGTGGGCAAAGGTCTGGCCTAGGGAGGCTTAATCAGAGAAGACAGCTTTCCAGTTCCGTAAGGAGCTTGGGAGATGAATCATCTCGTTAGGCCCCTTGTTTTTACAGATGAGGAAACTGAGGCCAAAAGAAGTCAGACTTCAACGTCACAGAGGAACCACAGCAAGACTCCTAGTGACCTGACTCCCAGTTTAAGAGAACCTTCCCGGGTTTAGCTTCTACAAGTTCGTTTTTCTGTCCAGTCGGTTGGGAGACTTGGTAACCTGAACCCCACTTAGGACAGAAATCCATCTCAGTGACCTGCTACGGCACTAAACTAAAATTGGTCAATTTCATTCTTTCTTTCCTCTCTAGGCTTCTCCCATCAAATCAATCTTCAACTGCCTATTGAACATCTCAAACTGGATTGTCCCAAAGATATCTTAAATCAACATGTCCAAAACTGAATTCATCATCCCCCCCCAAATTCTCTTCTCTTCCTGACTCCCCTATTACAATGAAAAGCACGATCACCCTCCCAGTCCCCCAGGCTCTTAATAATCTAGGTTCCATCTTTGATGCCTCACTCTCTTTCACCCCCATATCCAATCTGTGGCCAAGTCCTATGGATTTCACCTTCATAACATCTCTCATTACATCCCTTATCTCCTCTGCCACTGCACTCATCGTCACACCTGGACTATCTCAAAACCGCTTATGAGTTGACCTTCCTTGCCTCAAGTCTCTCCCCACTCCAATCAGGGGTCTAATTCATCTCCCTAAGGTGCAGATCTGTCTGTGTCAGTCCTGGGGCTACCAATAACCTCCAGGGTAACATACAAAATTTTCTGTTTGGCATCCAAAGCCCTTCCTGACTTCCTACCTTGTCAGTCTTCTTCCACCTGACTCATCACACTCCCAGCTTCACTGGGAGCTCACACTGGCTTCCTTCCATCTTTAGACTCCAGGCATTTTTACTGGCTAAAGCCCATGCCTGGAATTCTTTCCATCCTCACCTCCACCTCCTGGCTTCAAGTCCCAGTTAAAACCCCACCTTTGGGCAGCTAGGTGGTGCAGTGGATAGTGCACTGGCCCTGGAGTCAGGAGTACCTGAGTTCAAATCCTGCCTCAGACACTTAATACTTACCAGCTGTGTGACCCTGGGCAAGTCACTTAACCTCAATTGCCTCACTTAAAAACAAAAAAACAAAAAAACCCACCGTTGACAAAAAGCCCTATCTGATTTTCTCAATACTGGTGTTTCCTCTGAGAGACTATGCCTGATTTGTGCTATCTAAATTTTGTTTGTACATAGTTGTGTACATATTATCTTTCTTTGCATCCCCATTGCTTAGCACAGTGCCCAATCCAGCTAGCCCTGTTGGTTTTCTTGTTGTGTGTGTGTTTGTTTATGCACATCACATGTACTATGGGGCATGATGGGGAGGTGGGGAAAGGGGAGAAGAGAGAGATGGGAGAGTTCAGAAACTCTTCTGGGCTCCCTAGGACTATAGGCTCTAAAACTCCAGCCTCTATTACTGACTAGTTAAGGCACAAGTGATAAACTTTCCACAGGCCATAATCTTGTCTACTTAATGGGATTGGAATAATAACGATAAGAAAAGCTAACATTTATATGACTTTAATGTTTGCTAATCACTTTACACATAGAATCTCATCTTATATAGAGAATTATTACTTCTGTTCCTATTTTACAGATGAGTAAATTGAGGCAGAGCAGGTTGAAGTGACTTGGCCAAGGTTGCACAACTAATAAGTGTTGGAAGCTGAATTCCAACTGAGGTCTCCCTGACTCCAAACGCAGCACAACCATCCAATGTCACCTCCCTCTGCTACACTGTGCAGCACACCAAATAACCCGGTTTCTAATTCTGGCTCTTAGTATCTTGACTTACTACTTGTGTCACCTAAGGTAAGTCCCTTCACTTCTCTGGGACAAGAAATCTGATCTAGTTTTTTGAGTGCTAATTAAATCGTTGTTTGCTGTTTAGTCATTTTTCAGAAGTATATGACTCTCTGTGACCCCATTTGGAGTCTTCTTGGCAAAGATACTGGAGGGGTTTGCCATTCCCTTCTCCAACTCATTTGGCAGATGAGGAAACTGAGGCAAACAGATGAGAAAACTGAGGGTTAAGAGACTTGCCCAGGGGTAACTAGCTGGTGCAGTGGATAGAGCACCAGCCCTGGAGTCAGGAAGACCTGAGTTTAAATCTGGCCTCAGACACATGACACTTAATAGCTGTGTGACCCCGGGCAAGTCACTTAACCCCTACTACCTCACCAAAAAGAGACATACAGACAGACAGACAGACTTGGCCTAAGTCATACAGCTAGGAAATGTCTGAGGTTAGATTCGAACTCAGGAAGATGATCCTACCTGACTCCAGGCCCATCACTTTATCCACTTAACCACCCCTCTAAACACTTGCTGATAAACACAAATTCCATGGACAATGTTCTTGATATGTGGTCATTTAGACACTGTTTGAACAACTTCAGTAACAGGAAGATCACTTCCTTATGAGGCAGCCCTGTCTACTTTTGGACAGCAATAATTGTTAGGAAGTTGTTCCTTAGGTTGAGTCAAAATTTGTCTTCCTTTTATTTCAATCCACTGTTCCTAGTTCTAGTGAATCTTACCTTCTAAAGCTAAGCAGAATAAATCGAATCCTTCTTCCACAGGATGGATGGTCGATAGGCATCACATTCTCTCTAAGTCTCTCAGTTAAATATATCAAGTTCCTTCAACCATTAGATTTTTGGTTCATTCACCATCCTGGCCATCTTTCTCTAGACTCCTCTCAAGTTATCCATGTCCTTCTGAAGATGCAGCCCCAGAACTAATAAAGTGCCTCTAATGGCCTGCCAGCGGAGGACAGTAGGACCACATGGTTAACCATGCAGTCTTCTGTACCTGTCTGATCCATCCTATGGAGATTGCAGCCTCTCCTTAGAACAAGTATCCTTCCTTGGTTTATTTATACTCTCATCCCAACCAATCACTTGCTTAGGAAACGGCAGCTGAGTCAAATAAAAATGGCCAAAACCAAAAAAGCAAACAAACAAAACTCAGACCAGAATCATCCTCTAAAACCAGCTCTCGATTTCCTCTAGTCTCTTATGGGATTTCGGGCTTCCAGGGAACATGAGGGATGAAACAGGAAAAAACTGGAGGAGACTATAGTTACGCATATGAGCTCATTAACAAGCGCTCTGAACAACTGTCTCAGGACTCAGTGGGGCTTCATAAATTCTAGCAACCTCACCCCTCCTCCCCAAACAGAATGTCCATAAAACTTCAGAAAACAAAACCAAGCAGCAGCTAGAGCTCAGTGATCTACTTATGCTTCCCTGGGTTTGTTGGAAGGGGGCCCCCTCTAACAGTGGTTCTTGCCAAGTACCAACATCAGCTGTGGATGAAGAAATCCAGATACTGCTCATGCTGAGCAACATGATGACCACCAATCACAAGCCAGGGGCTCAAGCTCCAAGTGTAACTTTCAATTATTAATGTAGATCATGGCACAGAGCAGGGGAAAAGATAAATAAATAAACCAGAGAGCTGTGCCTTGCAAATGTAGGAGGAAATAGGCTGAACACCCATAAGGCCAGAACATTTCCACCCAAACCCCAGATCTCTCTCAAAATCCCTCGGGGATCTTTCAGTCTTAAATAGGCCCAGCAGAGGATAAAAGACAGGAAATCGTTATCACCTCAACTTAAATTAATTTATTAAGATGAATAAATCAAGATTAAAGAGTATTCTCATCTTCATACCTTTGCATGGGCTGTCCTTGTCTCTTTTCCTCCTCCGCCACCACCTTGTAGTTTTCCTGGAAGATTAAGCTCAGGCACTCCTTTCTTTCTTGATACCAACTACTGATGCCCTCCCTCACTAAACTTCTGTATATGTTTACACATGTACATATTGTTTTCCTGGATATTCTCTAAGCTCTCTGAAAGAGGGCTGTATGTATGTGTAGTGCCTGACACATTCTGTTGTTGTTCAGTCACATCTGCTCTTTGGCAGAGATACTGGAGTGGTTTGCCATTTCCTTCTCCGGCTCATTTTACAGATGAGAAAACTGAGGCAAATAGGGTTAAGGTGACTTGCCTAGGGTCATACAGCTAGTAAGTATCTGAGGCCAGATTTGATCTCAGGTTTTCCTAACTCTTCAGGCCACTCTCTAGCCACTACCTGACAAATAGTAAGTAGGTCCTTAATAATACATGTTGATTGACTGACTATAGACACAGAACCATTAAAAGGAGTTGGTCAGAGAGAATGTGCCCATAGTGTCTGTCCGTGGACAGTGGGTAGTGGGGAGAAGGATGTGAGGTCACTGGGTCTGCCTTCTCTTTCTGTGGAAGGGGGGAATGAACTCTAAAACAACCTTTCCTCTTTCCCCATTCTCTTGGGCTAGATCTCTCATGGCCTATACTTGAAGCAGAGTTCAAATGAGTACGTTCCAATAATAACTGTAACCACACCAAAGCTCTGACCTAACTATGGAACTTGGAACAGGACAAAGCCTTCTTTCAAGCAGTCTGCAATTTGTTCCAACCATATCTGCCATTTGAGCCCCTGGGTTTTGTCAATTGTAGTGCAGAAACCTCAGCCAACCCAATCCATGTCAGTCACTTCACACAAGTACTGGGCCATATCCCCTGGCCTACTAACCACTAGTCTGGATAATGGCCACATCAACATTTCACTTTCCTGGCAAGTCAACGTGAAAGCTGTTAAGTAACTGGTCTTGAAGCAGACAAGGTGCTGTAACAGAAAAGCAGCTATACGTAGCTCAATGGAAAGAGCGGTGGGCTTGGAGTCAGGAAGACCTGAGTTCAAATCCAGAACTCTTTACTAGCTGGCCATGTCACCTAACCGGCATCTGCCTTGGTTTCCTCAACTTCAAAATGAGGATAATAACAGCAGGGTGGTTGTGAGGATCAAATGAGATGATATTTGTAAAGCAGCTAGCACAATACATGGTACAAAGTGGGTGCCTAATAAATCCTTCCTTAAAAAAAAAAGACAATTCTTTCCTTTCTCCCTCCCTCCCTCCTTTCCTTCCTGAAAAATTCAGGAAATAAGGTCAAGCCATGTGACCTTAGGCAAATCACAGCCTCAAACAGCAAAGATGACTGAAACCCTACATTATCCTAACACTGTCTGTTAGCACTAGAGGTATTGGAACCCCTATTTTCCTGGGAGTAAATCATTATTTCTCCTTATATTTAATAACTGATTATTGTATTAGGACCAAGGTTTTCCCCCTTTTTTACTTCCTCTTTCAGAAACCAACCCCTGTGGGAAATCTCTCTTGGAGATTTACCCAGGCCAAGATCTACTCAGACAGTAAAAGAAATTCTACATTTGGGCTAATGGGTGTTTTCCCGCTCATTGTGTGTTTCCAGACAGGTCTGGTGGAAGTTTCAATTCTCTCTTTTGGTCTTAACAAGTGATAAGGGGAATGGATGTCTCTTTGACCAAGATTTGAGTGACCTCAAGTCATGTACCATAGTGTGAACCAATGAGAACTGATTAGGTACCCCTCAGGAAGGGCATATAAACTGTGAGCCCAATGCCATTAGGGGTCTCTGATCTAAGACAGATGGCCAAATGTCCACCCTTTTACTAATAACCTGCTGGCTTTGTTAATAAGATGACTAAATTATCTATACCTCTCAAACCTTTTTCAATTGTCACTTTACAGATGGAGAAATTGAGGCTCAGAGAGTTCAAATGACTTTCCTAATGAGTGTATTATTAGTAAATGTCAAAGGGAGGATTCAAACCCAGGTATTCCTGACTCCAAGCTAAATACATTTCCTTCTCTCTCTCTCTCTCTCTCTCTCTCTCTCTCTCTCTCTCTCTCTCTCTCTCTCTCTCTCTCTCTCTCGCCTCTGCATGCCCTCAGCTTCTTCCCAGGTAAAATGACAGGTTTGGACTAGGTTATTGCTAAGATTCCTTCCAGTTCTAACACGTTAGGACAGATGGCCAGAGCCAGAGCCGTGACACATCTGCTAATTAGCATCATCCCACGACCTGAAAGAAAAGCTGAGCCCCAAAGTTAGGACGCTGCAGCAGAATACAGAGGTTTCTGTTCTATTCATATCCTCCTAGACAAAATTGGTCTGCATACTATTTAATTCCTACCATCTGACCATCATCCGAAGATGTGGGTATGATCAAGAATCTTGTTATCGCTCTGATGATACCTTCAGTCTCTTCCTTCAAATCCTTTCCATTCCTTCCCGAGCATGTCTTTCTACATTTTAGAAACTTATACTTTGGAACTCAAAAATCTTATAAAAATGAATGTTGAAAACTATCTTTACATGTAATTGGAAAAAATAAAATATTGTCTACAAAAAACCCCACATATTACAGCTACAAAGGGTCCTCAAAGGTCACTCACTGAATCTAACCCTCTCATTTAACAAGGCGGGGTGGGGGGAGAGGATGTTACATCATTTGTCCTCAGTTATAGAGGTAACCCTGAATTGGAATTTAAACCAAAGTCCTACAATTCCAGACCCAGCCCCCTACCTCTCCCTTAGCAAAAACCATGAGTGTAGATGTGTTCTCCATCACTGTAACAAGATGACCAGACAGAACTTACAGGTGAGAATGTGTTTGAAATATTTACTGGTAAATTCTTTCAAACTTGGCTCCATGAAAGTGAACAGTGATCTGGGCCTCAAGTCAGGAAGACTGAATTTCAAATGTATGACCTTGTGTAAGTCACTTAAAACACTGTCTGCCTCAGTTTCCTCATTTATAAAATGAGGATAATAACAGCACCTACCTTTCAGGGAGATGAGAATAAAATGAAAGAATATTTGTAAAGCCATCTGTAAAACTTAATGAATGTGCTATATGAATGTTATTATTATTTTTCCATAGAAATAACACATATCACTTTAAGGTTTGCAAAATCCTTTACAAAGAAATGAACTTCTCAGTAACCCTAGATGGTAGCTACAAGCAATATAATTTACATTTTACAAATAAGGAAACTGAGGCAAGTTAAATAGCTTGCCCAGAGTCACATATGTGTTAGAATTCAAACCTAAGTCTTTCTGACCCAAAGTTCAGCCCTCTCTCCAATGTCACATACAATGGCTGGGTTCCCAAGCCAACCTATCAGGGCCCATTAGATGTGTAATGTAGTTGAAATATAAATGAATGAAGAAGCATTTACTTAGGACTTAGTATATGTCAGGCACTGAGCTAAGCATGGAGAATACAACAGAAAAGTAAGGTATTCTTTGCCCTAAAGAACCTTACATTCTAACATTGGGAAAATACACAAGCAAAGACCAGAGAGGGGCATTTTACTCTGGAGATGATCAATAGGATAGTCAAATGACCCACCATTTTTCAGAAGGAATGCTCCTATTGATTTGTTTGCTAGGTCCAGAGCAAAAGATGATGGCAAGACAGCCCAAGCAGGCAACTTGATGGCAATCTAAAATACGGTCAAGTCTTGGGGCTGGAGAGATATGGCGGGTTAGGCGAGTGTGCATGCACTCACTCACCAAGCAAGACAGCTCAGTTCCTGGGTGGGGGTTCCAAAACTGAGTGGATTAATTTCCACCCATACTGGGGGACTCAAGAAATAGACATGGAAGAGATATCTCCAGCAAATTCACTTAGAGCCCTTTGGTTCTTTCCTCTGCCCCATCATAATCTATATTGTACTTATCTGCATTCATCTCATACCTAGCCCCTTTATTAAACGCTAACCTTCTTGAGGGAAGGAACTATGGGTTTTTCCCTCCATCTTTGCATCCCCACCCTTATCTTGATGCCATGAACATTATCAATACTTAACTAAATTTCCAATGAAATTTATTAGAATAGTAAAGCATGATTGCAATATCAGAACTAAATCAAAAGAGGAAAAATAATTTATCAGCAATTCTGGTGCTTGTGGTTAAAAAAAAGTTTAATCAGACTGGTTATACCTCTCAAGACCTCAGTTTCCTCACCTATAAAACAAGAGGTCTGATGGGAAGACCTGCATGAATTGATGCAGAGTAGAAGAAATAGAAACCTGAAGAATTATATATACAATGATTACAACACTGTCAATTAAAGATCACTAGAAAGGAAGCCAAATTCTAAGCACATTAAAAAAAAATAAGAACAGTCCTTCACGGAGAAAAGATAACGAAATATGTACCTCACTCCTTATGACAGAGAGGCAAGGAGCAAGACGCTGTGTGCACTGTCACAACAGGCCACTAATGGCTTTTTGCTAGACTGTTTTTCTTTGTTTCAATAGAGGGTTCAATTCCTAGTGGAGAGGAGGGTTCATGGGGAGTAATTTCCAGAAATGGCTATGATATCAAAACAGAAGGAATCAATAAAGCTGCTGCTGCTTCTTTTAAAATATGAAGAGTGTGGCCTAAATGATCTCTCAAGTTCTTTCAGCTCCACATCCTGTGGTGATAAAGGAGGGATACCGAAGGAAGAAAAGGGAGGGAGGGATACTTAGAGGGTGATTTTCAGGGAATCTACAAGGTATTTTTAAAGGCTTTGGAAGCATTGGGTATATATTATGTCCAATTCACTTTAAATATTATGAGTCTCATTTTTCTTGACAATATCATCGCTTCTAACCTTAGTTTTATCAGTAAAGGTTAGGATTCGTTTTTAGAGGGAGTTATTCCTGAGGTAACCGGGCAAGAGTGGGGAGAGGGATATAAAAGGAAGGGGATTAAAACAGATAGAAGAGGTTGTACACGAATGGGGAAGAGACTACTAAAGGAGTTGCTGATAGCTCTCAAAGTCTGAAAGAAGAAAAAGTGGGAACATACTGTAGCTCAGCTGCTGGGCCTGACAGTTCTCTAATCTAAGCATGAGGCGCAGCTAGGTACAGTGGATAGAGTGCTAGGCCCGGAGTCAGGAAGACCCATCTTCCTGACTTCAAATCTGGTCTCAGACACTTCCTAGCTGTGTGACCCATGGCAAGTCACTCAACCCTGTTTGTCTCAGTTTCCTCATCTGTCAAATGAGCTGAAGAAGGAAATGACAAACCATTCTAGTATCTTTCCCAAGAAAACCTCAAATGAGGCCACAGAGAGTCAGATGCAACTAAAAAAATGACAGAACAACAACAGTCTAACCACAGCCAAAACATCATCCAGAAAACTGGGTTACAGTGTAGTCCATAAGCATTTATTAAGTGCTTACTGTGCGCCAGGCCCTGGGATTACAAAGAAGGGCAAAAAACAGTCCCTACCCTCAAGGAGCTCACAATCTGATAGGAGAGACAATATGCAAACAACCAAATACAAACAAGCTGTGTAATATACAGGAAAAATAGAAATGATCAACAGAGGCAAGGCACTAGTATTAGGAGGGGCTGGGAAGGGCTTCTTGAAGAAGCTGAGATGACTCAAAGAAAACCAGAAAGCAATTCTGAATAATGAGGCAGGCGAGCATTCCAGGCTGGACAGAACAACAAGTTTGATGTCAGAGTACCCGTGTTCAAAAGTGCATCTCTGCTATTTTATATCTGTGGGCCCTTCTGTGGGCCTGTTTCCTTAGGTGTATGATAAAGTGGTTGGACCAGATGCTTTCTAAGCTATCTTGTAGCTCTTCAACTTAGGATCCCTCTCTGCAAAGGTCACTTATATTTGGGACTATTACAAGTGTTAATGCAAGGAGTTACTTCTAAACAGCCATGTCCTGGGACCACACCTTCACTCTGGTATCTCCTTCTCCATCTGCTCACAAACCTTTCACTTTCTTCAGGACCCTATGAATCATCAATCCTAATACCTTTTTATGCTCAATACAGTAAAGTGAGAACAATAAGCACCTACTATGTGCCAGGCACAATGGTATAAAGAAAGGGAAAAGATGGTCCCTGCCCTCAAGGAGGGCACAAGCAGTTCACAATCTAATGACTAATCTAGTAACTAGTCATAATAATCTAATATTGACTAGTCTAATAATTTTTATTACCTAAAAAATCTAGTACAAAGTTCCAAATATTGTTTAAGTCAAGTCAACAAGCATTTACTTTAAAAAAAAATTTTTTTTTTTGGATGGGGCAATGAAGGTTAAGTGACTTGCCCAAGGTCACACAGCTAGTTAAGTGTCAAGTGTCTGAGGCCGGATTTGATCTCAGGTCCTCCTGGATCCAGAGCTGGTGCTTTATCCATTGCGCCACCTAGCTGCCCCCCAACAATCATTTACTAGATACCCACTATGTGCTAAGCATTGTGCTGCTTCCTATTTCTTATATGCTAACAACTGATTAAGTAGATATAAGGAATCAGAGTAAGATTCTGAGGAGAAGACAGTAACAAGAGTGACAGTAATTAGGAGGGAGGAGAGAGAAGGTATGAAAGATGATCGTTTATATAAAATTAAAATTTTTAAAATCTAATTTAGGATTAAAGGATCACATTTAGAGTTGAAAATTACCTTAAAGGTCAACGAATCCAACCCTCTCATTTCACAGATGGGGAAACTGAAGCTAGAAAAATTAATGATTTGCCCAAAATCCTTGAGCTAAGTGTCTGTGGTGGGGTTTGAATACAGGTCTTCCTGATCCCAAGTCCATTTTTTCCCCCTATTATACCTGTAGTAACCTTTAATTTAATAATGCCTTTAATAACCACTCCCATTTTTCCAAATGAGAGAAGCGAGGCTCAGAACACCATAATTGACTTGCCAGGGTCACTCAGCCAATAAGTGAGGGAGTCCAGTCTTTGACATCAAGCACAATGTTCTTTGCACCACACTGCGTCGACTTCAAGAGGCAGATCTTGAATTAAGTGTGCTGAATTTTATATGCTGGTGGGGTATACAAGGGAAAGCATTTGGCAGGAAGAAAGAAGTATGAAACAGTAGAGACATCAAGCAAGACCTCGCTGAGAGGTAACGGATGACTCTTAAATCTGCCAGACTACATACAGATACTCCTGCCTCTAACAGCAGAACACCAAGGACCACAAGGGGAGTTGATGAACACTCCACAAACAGATCAGATTATGAAAGGGCAGGAAGGACCATCCAGAGACAGTGGCTCTGCAAGAAGTATCCTTGGGGCAGCTAGATGGCGCAGTGGTTAAAGCACCGGCCCTGGATTCAGGAGTACCTGAGTTCAAATCCGGCCTCAGACACTTGACACTTACTAGCTGTGTGACTCTGGGCAAGTCACTTAACCCCCATTGCCTAAAAAAAAAAAAAAAAAAAAAAAGAAGTATCCTTGAGGTTTATGTGACTCAGATTCCAAAGGACCTACCTTAATGGCTCGGTAAACTACACAGCCTGCCCTTGAGATCCAGTTTGGCAACACAAATTGCCTGTAGGATCTGTTACCCAGCCTAGAGTCAAGAGGACCAGAGTTCAAATATGGCCTCAGACAATTACTTAGCTTTGTGACCCTGGGCAAGTCACTTAATCCCAATTGCCTCAAAAAGGAAAAAAAAAAAATCAGCCAACAGTCCACAGGTACCAAGTGAGCAGGCCTGGCTGTGCCTCGAGTGGTCTGCCTTCTCCCTGGTCCTGAGCTTACCTGCCTGCTAGCATTAGAAAACCTAAAAAGTGGGCAAGGAGTGATGGAATCTCCAGTATTCGTGGAGAGGTAGCAGGCCACCTTGCCCTATCTGTGCCAGTCACCCAAAACAGTGTTAAAAACAAACAAGCAACTCAGAAAGACCTCAACTTTATTAGTGAACATACCATGAGCAAATCACTTAACCATTTGTTTGCCTCAGTTTCCTCAACTGTAAAATGGGGCTAATAACAGCCCCTACCTCCCATGTGAGGATCAAATGGGATAATTATTTGTAAAGCATTTAGCATAGTGTCTGGCACAGAGAAAGTGTTTAATAAGTCTTTTCTTCCCTACGCCATCTACAACTCTCCTTACCCCTTCATAACCCACAGAAGGGCATTTTCACCAAACCCAACCAACCAACCATTTACTGAGCAAGAAAAACCAAGCAGACTCCCTCGAAGTCTGTTAACTTCTTGCGATTAGTAGCACTCCCCACCCCCTACTCCCAAGCTGCCAGTGTATCTCCCTGCGTCTTTCACACCCGCACCCCCCCCTCCCCATCCCCAACCTCCACTCTGAAGGGTTTTCTGTTGGGTATTTACAATCAAGCTGAGAAGCTGGGCCCTTTTGAGATTACACAGACCCTCGAAAGAACCAACGAACACTCTCCCTTGTGACTAAGCCCCTCTTTGTTTAAGGCAGGATCAGTTTCAACGTCTGTACTTTAACTCCCCCAGCCTGACAAAAAGCAGATGCAAACGTGTCTCTGGGCACTAAATCTGAGCATTGTGCCCCAAGGAGAGCGAAGTAAGTTGGGCGAGCAAAATGAACAAGAGACTGTTGAGAAAAGCTTATTTATAAAATGTGCCGATCTCCTGGCCCCTGAGCAATTAAGACAAAGCAATGAATGCATCCACCATGTTAACATAATGTTTAGCAATTTTAGAAGAAAGTACTCATTTTCAAAACCCTTCCAAACCCAGTCAGCTATGGCTCCATTTCTCCCCTCCCCTTCCCTGACCAACTTCTTTAAAAAAAAAAAAAGTCTCTGCCTAATGCCTTCACTTTCTTTACTGTGTCTTCGTTTCTCATAAAGTCACTAGCTTCCATTTGTTCAATCCTAATTCTTAGGCAGTTATTTTCATCAGACAGTTATTTCATCTCCTTTTCCACTTGACTTTTCAAACTGCTGACTTTTTTTCTCATGACTCTCCTGCATCACTCTCATTTCTCTTTCCATTCTTTCCTCCCTTTCTCTACATCTTCTTTCTATTTCTCCTACTTTCTCTTCAAAGTCCCTTTTGAGAGCTTCCATGGCCTGAGACCAGTTCATATTTTTCTTGGAAGCTTTGACCCTGTTATTATCTTCTTCTTCTGAGGTTGTATTGTGGTCTACCTTACCCCCAAAGAAGTTTTCAATGGTTTTCTGCTTTCTCTGCTTACTCATCCTGGCTTACTATTTCTTGGCTTTTAACTCCTTCTTAAAGCATGGCGCTGCTTCCAGGACACACTGTTCCATCTACAGTGTGGCCCAGGGGATGATTGGGCTTCTTCTCAGCCTGCCTAGCCTCACTTTTATTTGATTATAAACTCTCCACTGGGGGTGGGGTGGTGGTGGGGTGCTTCTGGGCTCTGCTCCTGTTCCCAGCTTCAGAGGGTCCCAGGTGTTGTGGTTTGAGGTGGGGCAGGTTTTAATCTCACCTGGCCTGTTCTCTGGTCCAGAGATAACCTCAAGTCTACTTACTAAACAACCAACCAGCAAAGCTTTCTGTGGTGTGGTTTTTAGCTTCTGATGAGCCTGCTCCTCTGCTCCCCTCCCCCACCTGGGCCTTCAGCCGCTCAGGATTTCTTCCTGGTTGCCCACTGGGGTGGGACAGTTGAATCCTTCCCCCCAGTCCACTGGTACCCCTGCACTTACTCCCCCGGCCAACCATTCAACCCGACTGCGAGCTTGGTTCCAGAAGACGCCGATGCTGCAGCTGATTCAGAGGCACTGGGGCAAATTCCTTGGGTGGGTGTCTAATGTATCAGCCCGATTGCGGGGTTAGGCTTTATTCATGGCCCAGCACGGCCCCCTGAAATCTATCTATAGCTGGAGAAAACCCTCAGCCCGTATTTTTATGTGTTTTTCCTCCAACGGTTCTTTTATTGTTATTTTTTGGGGTGATTGTATCAGGAGATCTGTGCGTTTAATGTCTTTCCTCCACCATCTTTGCCTCCACTTTCTAAAGACTCATTCTCTCACCGAAGACTCTGATAAACCAGCTTCCATCATCATCCTTACAACTCTAAAGAAATTGCCTTCTCAAAAGTTGTTGTTTGTTCTTCATTCTCAAAGAGGACCATGACTTCGAGGTGATGTTGTGACTTGCGCTGAATTGGATTTAAGTAAGAGAGGGCTGTGCAAAGTCAATGTTTTAAGGCAATTGGGGTTAAGTGACTTGCCCAGGGTCACATAGCCAGTCAGGTTCAAATCCACTGCACCACCTAGTTGCCCCATCTCCAAGATCAATAACTGCTACAGGCTGTCTTTTAGGTCTGTAACACAGCTTCAACAGCATTATTAAAGGTTTAACTTAACTGCCAGGGGGCAGCTAGATGGTGCCATGCTACATAGAGCATGGACCTGGACTTAGGAAGACTAGTCGTCCTGAGTTCAAATCCAGCTTCAGAAACTTACTAGCTACGTGACCCTGGGCAAGTCACTTAACCTATTCACCTCAGTTTCCTCATCTGTTAAATGAACTGGAGAAAGAAATGTCAAACTACTCCAATATCCCTGCCAAGAAAATCCCAAATGGGGTCACGAAGAGTCTGACACGACTGAAAAAATAACTGACTGAAGTGTCACCTCCTTCAAGGGGTCTTTTGTGACTCCTCCAGTTGTTAGTGTCACTCTATCAAATGCCTTTGTATTTAATTAGTATGTATTTTGTATTCAGTTTTCTGTGTATGTGGTACACATACCTTCAGTAGAGTATAAGCTCCCTGAGAGTAGAATGCTTCAATTCTGTCTTTGTATCCCAAGACAAATCTCACTCTCACTCACACACACACACACACACACACACACATGCATGCACACATGCACAAAAAATGGATTCAGTAACCTAGGATTCAATAAACCCTAAAATTACCTGGAATGAACTTAGTATTTGACAAGATTTTCTGGGAAAACTGGAAAGCCGGTTGGCATTAATTAAGTTTAGATGAACATTTTACATCATATGCCACAATAAATGAATATATGACCTTAATACTAAATCTCATATCACAAAAAATTAGAAGGGAAATAGGTCACATGCCTTTTATAGCTATTGGTAGGGGGTTGATTCCTAAACAAACAAGGGAGAGAGGTGAATATGAAATGTAAAATACATCATCTTGATTACATAAAGTTGAAAACCTTTTGCATGAACACAATTCATTTGGCTCAAATAAGAAGGGAAGTGGTCAATTAGGGGAAAAATATTTTTTAGCAAGGATCTCTGGCAAGGATCTCTTATCCAAGATAACTCACAAATACTTAAGACTAAACATTATTCCTCGATAGATAAGTAGTCAAAGAATATGGAGAAACCGTTCGCAGAAGGATCTCAAATTATTAACAACCATATGAAATAATGTTCCATATCATCAATAAGAAGAGAAATAAAAACTAAAACAACTGAGATTTTACCTCACACCCAGCAAATTGGCAAAAAATGACAAAATATGGGCATAATTAATGATGCAGAAGTTGTAGAAAGACAGGAACACTAAATGCATTTTTGGTGGAGCTGTGAATCAGTATAACCATTCCGGAAAGCAATTTAGAATTAGGCTGAGTGGCTAAATTGTCCATATCCTTTAACCTACAAACTCCACTGCCGGGCATACATGCCAAGAAAGTCACTGACTTAAGAAAGGCTCCATAGTCACCATAATATTTATAGCAGCACTTTTGTGGGTAGCAAAAAACTGGACACAAAGGAGATGCCTTACAATCTGAGAATGGCTAAACACCCATGCATTGTTGGTGAAGCTATGAATTGGCCCAACCACTCTGCAGAGTAATTTGTAATTACATAAAAGGAAGAACTAAGACAACCATATACTTTGACCAGAGTTTCCACATCTAGTCATATACTTTTCGGACTTAGGAACAGCACCTTTTTTTCAAGTAAATGACCAAAAAAAAAAAAAAGTGAGGCCCGAGAGACATGAAAAAATCTGCAGCAGCATTTTTTGTGGTAGCAAAAAGCTGGAAACAAAGTAGACAATGGGCAGATAAATTATGGTACATGAATGTAATGGAATATTACTATGTTATAAGAATCATGGAAAGACATATAAATTGATGCAAAATGACCTACACAGAACCAGGAAAACAATATACACAATGATTACAATGTAAATGAAAAGATGAACATGAAAACAAACCAAATGCTGTGGAATTATAATGACTGTGGTTGGCCACAAACAAGACCTCCCTCCACTTCTTTGCAGAGGAGTGGGCCAGGAGTCTAGAATATTGCAGTATTAGGGTCAGATATGGTGAGTTTTTTTCTTCTTTTCTTCCTTCTTTATCACAATGTATACCTCTCTGGGAGAAAACGGGGAAAAAGAAAAATAGGGAAATATGATATAAAAATGAGAGATTTCAATAAAAATGTATTTTTCAAAAAAGATTAATCTATAGGTTGCAAAGTTCAACCCAGGGAACAAAAAGACTGTGGCCTCTGCCAGGCCCTCCCGGCCAAAGATGACTGTCTGAAATAGGAGTAAGTGCAAACAAAGAAACATGGCAGAAGCTTCCTGGCTGTGATTGATGACCAGGCAATGTCTTGCCCCTGGTGATAGCCAGACTTAGGGACTAAAAATAAGTCATCCTTTCGCCCTTCCCCCAAACCAAGATCAGGAAGCCCTAGGTTGCGGCTTTAAGTTCCAGTGGTAAGCTAATCTCCTGGCTGCAGGGACTTGATCTAGTCAGATCAGCAGAAGGGAAATTACATGGGTTCATATATATGTCCACCTAAATCTTATATGCAAATTCAGAAAGACTTCTTTCACCCTTGTGGCTACAACCCATCATTACAGTGATTCCCAGATCTCCTCTTCTCTATACTTGACTTCTCACCTAAGTGCCAGACCATGTTTCTAATTATATTCAGGGCTTTAAAGATCCTTCAGGGCAGGGATTTTTGGTTTTGGTTTGGTATCCCCAGCATTGAGCATGGTGTCTTGCCCACAGTTGGAGCCTAATAAATGTTAGTTTATGTTGTGCCATCAATCCAAACTCATTTTATTCCCCCCACCCATTCCATATTCCAAGCTGCCCATTTAATATCAATGGTATCGCCTCTATTTTCAGAACCCAAACCCTAGAGTAAATTGTTGATTTGTCCCTGATATCCATCTACCTCAAAGAAGGGATCTCAGGTTTCTTTTTTCTTTTCTTTTCTTTTTCTTTTATTTTGGGCAGGGCAATGAGGGTTAAGTGACTTGCCCAGGGTCACACAGCTAGTAAGTGCCAAGTGTCTGAGGATGGATTTGAACTTAGGTTCTCCTGAATTCAGGGCCAGTGCTTTATCCACCGTACCACCTAGCTGCCCCAGGGACCTCAGATTTCAATCCAGAACTCTTTACCCAATGTCCCATGGCTGATCTTGTATGTACTAATCATGGATTCATCACATTTCAATTCTCACATTCTTAGGGTTCTCTCTGTTTATTTGGGGGTAAGTCCTGTCCCTTTATGAAGATTTTAAGATGTTTTACTTATTCCAACTAGTATTTCCATTTGGTACAAGTTAATAAGGTTTTTTACAACTTACCTTTAGGAATGAGTATGGGTGTGTGTAATGAAGCAGCATGCCACATATACTGCAGTAGGAAAAACAATGACCCAGGATTCAAGAGAACAGGGTTCACATTCTTACACAACCATCTTACTCTACCCACCTGTACAACTTGGAGCATGTCAAGTCACCTTGTGGTGTTCAAGTTCTTCATCTAGAAAATAAGGAGACTGAAAAGGTAGCCTATTCCTAAGCTTGAAAAGTCTCCTTAGGAACTGATTCTGGACATAAATCCAACTTTAGATGAAAGAACTACATGGCTTTATGGTTTGTTTGTTTGTTTTTTAGCACATCTCATCGTCCAATGCAATATGAAGGCACCCTTGCCTAAGGTCACAGAACAAGGTCACGGCAGAGTCAGGAGAATTCCAATCTCCTTGACCTCTAGTACAGGAAGGCAAGAGCTATTTCACATTGAGGGCACTGGACTGGATGGTTTGAAAGTCCCTCCCATGTTCTAATATGCTATGGTTCTGCAGTCCCTACATATTTCTTTGGCATCCCCCAGTGTAAGGCACACAAATGCATTCCATAAATGGCTGTAATGTTGAACCCAATTAGAAGTAGTTAGCTGTCCAGTGGGTGTGGGGAAGTTGTGAATGCATTACAATTGTGCCCCGCAATTGAAAACATATGCATCAAAATGGAAAAGAAGGCCGACCATGAAAGACCATGAAATCCAAGCAGATGTCAAAGAAGATTTTGGCAGAGAAAGTTTGGGAACCATCGATCTGATAGAACCTGGCCTGGGCTTTTCTCCCAGCTCCACTCAGAGGCCAGCAGGCATTACACATCAGACTGCTGGACTATCCACAGCTGTGGCAACCTCCGTGGCCAATGCTCCTGGCTGAGCCAGCTAGCAGGGAACCATGGTTTAAGGTGGTACAACATCCCCTCCGCAGAAAAGTGCTGGGCACATTCTCTCCATCTTTTTTTGGGGGGGGGCAGGGCAATGGGGGTTAAGTGACTTGCCCAGGGTCACACAGCTAGTAAGTGTCAAGTGTCTGTGGCCAGATTTGAACTCAGGTCCTCCTGACTCCAGGGCCGATGCTTTATCTACTGCGCCACCTAGCCACCCCCCATTCTCTCCATCTTTACACCTCTACTGCGGCAGTCCCCAGTAAGCGGAGATTCCTCCTCTGGACAAGACCTTTCACGAGTTTCCTATTGACTACAATTCAAACTGTCATTGAAGGCCCTCCACAGGCTCAATCTTTCCAACCTTCTGGGGCCTACTTCCCTCCCTCTTATCCTCTACGGTACGTGGAAAGTACATGCTCTAGAATAGATAGACTACTGACTTGTCACTGCCCGTGGCTTTCCTTTCATGCCTCTATTCACACCATTCCCTATACTCAGAACCTCATTCCCAGCTCATCTTGTTCAAGACCCAGCTGTCCTCTAACACTGTCTTCCAAACCCTCCACAATCAGGCTTCTGACCTCATCATTCAACTGAAAATACCCTCTCCAATGACCTCTGAATTGATGAATCTAAATGCCCTTTTCCACTCGTGCTTCTTGACCTCTCTGCTGCATTTGATGCTATTGATCATCTTTTCCTCCTGGATACCCCTCTCTCTCTCTCTCTCTCTCTCTCTCTCTCTCTCTCTCTCTCTCTCTCTCTCTCTCTCTCTCTCTCTCTCTCAGGGTTTCCATGGCATTGTTTTTTCCTGGTTCTCCTCCTATCAGTCTGCTCTCTCCTTCTCAGGGGCCGTTACTGGTTTGTTATTCATACCATGCCCACTAACCAAAGGCTCTCTTCCAGAGCCTCTTTCCTTCTATCCTACTTCACTAGGTGTTCTCTTCAGCCATACTTATCATCTCTGCACAAACAATTCCCAGGTTTCTATATGTAGCCCAAGCCAGAATTACACATCGGCAACTGCCTTTTGGACATCTCAAACGGAACGTTCCAAAGGCATCTCCAACTCATCGCATCCAAAATGGAACTTGTTTATCTTTGCTCCCACATTCTCTCCTCTTCCAAACTTCTCTCTTATTGTCAAGGAAGTCACCATCCTCCTAGTCACCTGGGATGACAAATTTTAGGATTCTACTTCATTCCTCACTCTTGCTCTCACTCACTGAACACATCAAATCTGTTCCCAAATCTTATTGTTTCTACCTTCATAACTTCTCTTCTATAGGTACCCTTTTTCTCTACTCCGAAAGCCACCATCCTACCCTAGTTCAGGGCCTCATTATCTCCCAACTAAACCAGTGTAATAGCATTTTTTACAAATTTAATTTAATTTTTAATATATTTTATTTGTTACATTTCATGTTCCAAACTGCCCCCCTCTCCCCTGACCACACTAGAGAGGGCCACCATTTGACACAGTGTGTTTGAGACAGAGAGAGGAGAAAGAGAGAGAAACCATGAAATGCATACTTCTATTTACCAGTTCCTTCTCTGGAGATGGAGAGCATCGTCCTTCAGAGATTCTTAGTAATAGCATTTTAATAAGTCTCTATACCTCAAGTCTCTCCCCACTCAAATCTATGTTCCACAAAGTGCCATTTCTTTCTTTTTTTCTTTGCAGGGCAATCGGAGTTAAGTGACTTGCCCAGGGTCACACAGCTAGTAAGTGTTTAAGTGTCTGAGGCCAGATTTGAAATCAGGTCCTCCTGAATCCAGGGCCAGTACTCTATCCACTGTGCCACCTAGCTGCCCCACAAAGTGCCATTTCTAAAATGCGGGTTTTCATGTTTCATCCCCCTCTGCCTTCCCCATTCAACCTCCAGTTACTCCCTATTACCACCAGGATTACTATAAAGATGTCCAGTTGGCATTTAAAGCTTTCCAACCTATCCTCTTTCTCCATTTCCAGGCTTCTCGCTCTCTCCATGCATTCTATGATCCAAACACACTCATCTGTTTGCAGGACCCTCACACTTAGCTCTCCATCCGATCTCCAAGTCTTTGCACTAGCTGAGCCTCAAGCCTGAAATGCTCTTGCATCTTTCTCCTGTCTCTCACTTTCCCTGGCTTCCTTCAAGAACCAGTTCAAATCTTGCCTTCTGTGGGTGGCCTTTCCCAGGCTCCCTGGTGACTAATTAGCTTTCCTTCTCCAATTTCCTTCTACTTCCTCTGTATGTATCTTAGTTGTCTTCCCCATTTGAATGAGAGCTCTGTGAGTGAGGTTCCTGGGTCTTGATGTTTATCTCCAGTACTTACCATGATGCCAGGCACATGCTATGTGGTTGTAGACTGACAAACATCACCTTCTTCCTGAGTACTGAATTCTGACTGAGCTGCTATTGAACTGGCCTATGGTCTAGTAGGCATTCACTCAGTCGAGGCTTGCTGAATGAACAAGATGACCAACTAGGGGGCAGCTAGGTGGCGCAGTGGATAGAGCACCAGCCCTGGAGTCAGGAGGACCTGAGTTCAAATCCAGCCTCAGACACTTAACACCTACTAGCTGTGTGACCCTGGGCAAGTCACTTAACCCCAATTGCCTCACTTAAAAAAAAAAAAAAAGATGACCAATTAGGAACATAAACAGCACCTATACTAAAGCTCTGACCAGAGAGTTTGTTTCTCTACATAGGCTGTTCCTTTTCCTTTCTATCCTATTTCATCTTCCTTTGTCCCTTTCACCCTCCCTTACACCTATCTAGCCATGAATTCTCACAATGCTGATGAATCCTCAAGTCCCTTTGATGATAAAAAGGGGTCTTCAGTGGGGGCAAAGTCCCAAACAACAATAGTACATTCTGTTTCAGAAAACAAAAAGCTCTCATCAGATAAAACACCCAGAAAAATGCTAAAACACTGCACAACATTAACATGAGATTATTATCTTTAAAGCTTCATTTGAAGGTCCAGGCTCAAAGGAGAATTTGCTGGTTTTGCCAATGAAACTGAGGCAAAAGCTCTGGCAACCTCAGAAAGAAAACCTCACCAGGAGATGGCTAAAAGAACATGAGGAAACACTGACCATCACAGATACATTCCATAGCCTCAGAGATGCAGCTGCCAGGTTGATTCTGCCCACAGAAAGTGGACTGTGGGGAGAGGTTGGGGTTAGTGTGTCATGGAAACATATGGCTCAGGTACTATCAGGTTTGCGTGGTGGTGTGCTGGTTACAACTCCAAGATGGCACAAATAAAAATCACAGCCCATGTCCAGAAGTTCTAAGAGCACCCTCCAGCCTCACCCTTACATCTAGGAGAAGAAATGGTGGTTTGTTCATCTTCCATCTTGGTTTTAACTGTGTGTTCTGAGTGATGACTTGGCTTCTCAGTGGGCTAACTCATGGGACACTGGCCACTCCCACTGTGTCCAGGGCCTTTAATTTGATAAACTGGCAATGAGTCATAGCAAGGCCCCAGAGCTCCTTGGTACTACAAACAAATACATACCCAAAAGAACAAAGTTTAAGCACAAGCCATTTAAATAAGACCAGTTCTGTTTCAGTATCTGCCAGGTTGCCTTTCTGCTGATAACAAAGGGCTAGAATGGATTGACCTTGGGCTCCATTTATAGGATGCTAGATTTAAGAAAAACTTGCAATGGAGCTTGGTTACAGGAGCATGAATTTAAAGCTGGGGGCGTTCTAGGTCAGTCATCTAGTCTAAGGGCCTCCTTTTACATGAGAAAATGGAAGTTCACATGAGTTTGAGCTTAAGTGATTTGCCCAAGATCACAAAGGCATTTTTGGGAAGTTTACAACTATATAAGTTAACATCTATATTGTACCTTATAACTATATTATGCCACCCGGGCTAGATGGCCCATGTCTTTTACCAATATCCCCTTGATATTCCTCCTGATCTTACTAAGGGTTTTACTTACAGGTGTTAGAGTAGCTAGCTATCAGGGCACATCCTTCCTAGGGGCTGATATGGCAATGGTGAATCTCAAAGAGAAAAAAAAATGGAATGCCTTCTATCCTTGACAATACTAGCCAAGCCAAGCAATCATGGGCCTCTCCAGATAGCTGTTCTAGCTACATGCACCCCCCCCCCAAAAAAAAGATCCCTAAGCCAAGAGAATGGTTTAGACAATTCCATCAAAATCATGAGGCACACATGGCTTATTTTCACTGCCCTCTCTTCCTTATCCCTGTCATTATTCTGCTTGTGAAATGCAAGATCTTGCCCCCATTAAAGGAATTTCAATCCCAAAGGAAAGGTTCCTTGCCCCTGACCCTGAAGTCACAGCCCAGATAGGTGGCTTAAGCCAGGTTCCCCACCACTCTTCCAACAGGGAAGAGGAACTTGCCTCTATTGGAGAGTGGGGGGCTGGGGGCCTTTAATGAAGAACATCCATCAGCTTCCTCTAAAGTCACATTGCCATATTCTGAGTCAGCAAATTTGCAAACAGCAGATTTCCTGAAGCTTTTCTCCCCCCCCCCACCTCAAAATGATTGTTATTACTTCTCCATGCATTTTCCTGGCTAATGAAATTTGCCTTAAAATAGTCAGCAGAGTAAGGTCCCATTATTTTCAGTTCTAGAATCATAGAACTGTATAACTAGAAGAGACCTTAGAGATTGCCTATTCAGTTTCGTTTTACAGATAAGGAAACTGAGGATCCCTCCCCAAGGTCATATAACCCTTTAGTGGCAGAACTGGATTGGAACCCAGATCTCCTGATTCCTAGTCCTTATATGCCCCAATGACTTTTACTACATGGTCTCCTAATTTAGAATTTATGACAATTTTCCTAATTTAGGATTTATGACTATTCCAGCGAGATTGGTCCAAAGCATACTCCATTAGTCCCTCATAAATAGCACCGTTAATATAAACAAAGATTTCTCTTAGGACTTTTTAAAATACGCGTAAGAATACACTGTTCTCAGTAGCTGGGTATTTCCCAGGCAACATTTACACACAAACAACTGATATATGCTAATGAAGAATCACTCATTTCTTCAATAAAGCAAGATCTTTAAAGGCCTTTTCGAGGCAACTCCAGATTACAGACATTCGGAGCTGGAAGGGACATCCCAGATCATCCGGTTTAACTACTCCCTCCTTTTACATATGGGGCCATGGAGGTTAAGAGACTTTCCCAAGACCACATTGATGCCAAATCAATTGTTTTGTTTTGTTTTGTTTTTCCCCAAGGCACCTGCAGCCTTTTTTGTTAGCCCACTTTATATAGAAGTAACAACCCAGTTATTTCAAATATTCTGCAATTCAAACATTTTACTATTTCAAACGAATATTTCCAAATAGTACATGTTAATAGAGGTTTTGCTATTCATCATTAAAAACTTATATATGAAAAAACTTATATGTGGAGAGAGGCATAGACAAAGAGACAGAAACAGAGGAAGAAGAGAGGGGAAGGGAGTGAAACAGAGAAAGAAACAAAGGGAGAAAGAGCAAAGGGGCACATGGAATAGAAAGACTAATGATGTAGGATTCAAAAGTACAGGGTTCAGATCCTTTTATTACATCTTACTCCACCCAACTTGGAGTAAGTCTTCTCTCTGGCTCTCAATTTTTTCATCTCGAAAACAAGGAGTTTGAACAAGGAAGTTCACTCCTATAACTTGGTTTGGAAGGACCCCTAAGAAGTCAATTCTAGAAAGAAACTTTAGATGAAAGAAGGGGGACAGCTAGAGCATCAGACCTGGAGTCAGGAAGACCTGAGTTCAAATCAAGCCTCAGATTGTTACTTAGCTGTGTGACCCTGGACAAGTCTCTTCACCTCTGTCTGCTTCAGTTTCATCTATTAAAAGGAGATAATAAATAGCACCTACTTCCCAGGGTTGTTGTAAGCATCAAATGAGAAAATATTTGTAAAGTGCTTAGCACAGTGTCTGATGGCTAGTAGGCCCTGTATAAATATTAGTAATTACCACTGTTATTATATTTTATGTCACTTTTGCATATATGGTCCAGAGTTGGAAAGGATCTCAGAAAATCCAATCCGAGCACTACATACCAGTGATGAGACTGAGTGAGGATAGGGGAGATGAAGCCCAAAGGTCGCTACAGAATAAGGAGAGAGCTCCCATCTCCCTACAACAAGGTCGCTACAGAATAAGGAGAGAGCTCCCATCTCCAGAGCCTCAACCCTCTGGGCACTGTAATGTTAATAGCACATTAGTCATATGACATACCCAAACTAATTGATCAGTCCAGTCTCTGAGACAGAGGCCAGCAAAAGAAAGTGCTACCAGTAAGGGGGTGACAAGCCTCCCCTTTTCTTTCAAGGCCTCCATTGCAGGGCCACAAAGATCTCCCAGTTGCAGGCAGGATGATCACTGACCAGGAGAGATTATACTTGGAATATTTTATGAGATTCCATATTGTGAGTCCTCCATCCTGCTTATAGCTCAAAGAATAAGAGGCTGCTTGGTTAAAGCCTCTGGTTAACATCTTACAGTTTTCAAAAGGAAAAAAAAAAACCAAAAAACCCGACAACAAAGCGGGATGAAGCAAAGCAAGAAGAGATACAAATCCCTTGTAGAGATAGGACAGGGGGCAGCTAGGTGGCACAGTGGATAAAGCACTGGCCCTGGATTCAGGACGACCTGAATTCAAATTCAGACTCAGACACTTGACACTTACTAGCTGTGTGACCCTGGGCAAGTCACTTAACCCCCATTGCCCTGAAAAAAAAAATCCTCAGGGAGAATAAGGACAGATATCAGGAATCGCTGCCTACTTCCTACATATAAGCCCATATGGCAGTCATAAATTTCCTAGCTAGACCAGAGACCTAATGGATCTCCCATATTTACTCACCTTGTCCCTAAGCCAGTGGTTGAAGGTAAGTAAGCTTACTGAATGAGTTCTATTTCTTCTTTAATTCTAAGAGGTTTCTATTTGATAATGCTTCAATTAAAATAAAGAATAACAGAATCCTCTCTCACCATTTGGTTATAGGTATTTTCCAGTCTTTCCTCCATTTCACCACCCTGTTTTCATCTTTTCTCCAATTTTCCACCTTGTACTTACTTCTCTAAAATAGCATCTCAATAGAATTAAGCACTCTGAAGGAAGGAGCTCTCTTTCCTGCCCCCCCCCCCGCCCTTATATCTGGGAGCACCTTACACATAACCTTGCCTTGTAGAAGATACTTCAATTTTCTCTTCTTTAAGAGGGTGGGAAAAATATAAACTTCTTAAAGAACAGGTCAAATTTAAGAGATAGTACAGTACATGGAGAGAGCGTTGGTTCTATCATTTATTACATGCGTGACTCTGGTCAAACTACTAAAACTCTCTATGTCTCAGTTTCATCATCTCCAAAACAAGGGCCTCTAAGGAACCTTCTGTCTTCAAGTCTATGCTTCTGAGATTTTCTATTTACAAGGGAGATTTCCAAATTCAAATATATATATTTTATATATATATGTGTGTGTGTGTGTGTGTATATATGTATGAATATACACATATACACATACACATGTATATATACACGTATATGGGTACATGTGTGTATATACACAACACATACATGTATAATTACATTATAATTATATGTTCTATATATTATAATATACATGTCTACTTCATGATAGTTGTAGCATATCTACTATGATCCTATAAACTGAAGAGATCTCATTCCTTCCTTCTAGGTATTGCTGGAATACCTAACTTGAGATCATCCCATATTCAAATAGGAAAGGTAGGAGGAAGAAGCAAAAAGGCCTGGGGGTGGGGGGGTCGGCGGGAGGGAGAGAAGAGAGGGCGGGCGCTGTGAGAGAGGTGTTCAGAATATAATTGTGTCTTGTACTAAAACATTTCGAAGCTTTATTATGAAATTGCTCGACAAATTGTCTTCAAACCTTGTCATAAGGGTTGTCTTGCCTTTGGGTAATGTTAGGATACCAGAAGGAATCTATCTAAATAATAATCTCTCTAATGTGCTAATTTGTCCATGTGGGACACTAAATTCCCAAGGGCCCCCACAGCCGTCTCTAAGTGTGGAAGTGGTCACCGGGCAAAGAAGGCTGCAATTGGAAGACAGACCTTACAGAGGATACTGAAGAAGGCTGGGACATCTGCTGCAGGGAAATCGCAAGGGAACATCAAGACAACCCCCATCTGGTCCATGGCCACTTCCTACATCATACATTTTGCAAGCCCATACAAAACACCTCGGGGATAAGGAGTCTTGATGAATCAGGGAAAGGGAGGGGGAATACACAGTTATATACAATGCCAATGATGACACATGAGAAAAGGCTGATAAATGCTGATTGGCCTGAGGGGAAGGGGTGAAAAGGAAGGAGGGAGGAGGGAAGGGCCCTGGCAGAAATAGGGCAAAAATAATTTGTCTCTCACTGATCTGAGTCAACAGCAAGTTAAAAAAATTGTAGGCAGATAGTGGGATTCCCCCAATCCTGACTACAATAAGCTCTCTTCTTCCAGATAACTTGGATGACTATACGTTCTGAGAACTCCGTGGCAGTTCAAAAAGGGGGAAAAGATTACAACAGAGCATCACTATCACCAACAATTCCTCCAACACAACATTTCTAGCTGTAATGTGGGCACTCTGTCTGATAACCAAGCCAGATGATACAGAGTTAGGAAAAATGATGCAGTGTGGTAGAATGGAACGAATGCTAGATTTAGAATTACAAGTTCTGGGTTTCAATTCTGCTTCTATTCCTAACTATCTCAGGCAAACTACAGAATGGACCTGAGTTTTCCTCATTTGGAACATGGGAGAGGTGGGCTTGTTCTCTAAAATCTCTTCCAGGGGCAGTTAGGTGGCGCAGTGGATAGAGCACTGGCCCTGGATTCAGGAGGACCTAAGTTCAAATCCGGCCTCAGACACTTTACACTTACTAGCTGTGTGATCCTAGGCAAGTCACTTAAC
The DNA here is from genome assembly GCF_019393635.1 of Dromiciops gliroides. Taxonomy (NCBI): domain Eukaryota; kingdom Metazoa; phylum Chordata; class Mammalia; order Microbiotheria; family Microbiotheriidae; genus Dromiciops; species Dromiciops gliroides. Next base: position 445,304,476 of record NC_057864.1, read on the forward strand.
CCCAATTGCCTCACAAAAAAAAAAAAAAGGAAGGAAGGAAGGAAGGAAGGAAGAAAGAAAGAAAGAAAGAAAGAAAGAAAGAAAGAAAGAAAGAAAGAAAGAAAGAAAGAAAGAAAGAAAGAAAGAAAGAAAGAAAGAGAAAGAAAATCTCTTATAGCTTTATATCTATGACCTTATGTTCTAAATACTTGGGGTGGGGTGGGGTGGGTCCATCACAAGAGTTGACAAAGTGAAGGCAGAACAACTCAACTCCTCCTAGCTAGCTTCTTTTTTTTTTTCTATCAAGGAAAATGAACTCCAAACAGGGAAGATTAGAGCAAAAATGGTCAACTGTGAGCTGTAGCTGGATAAATGAGTTATTGTAAATAAATAGATTGTAGACAAAATACCTAACTTCCCTCTAATCATTCAATTCATCAAAACCAGAAGAACTGTAATCCCAGGATACAAAAAGATCTGAAGCACAAGATTAATGAGCTGCTGAAAGACAGGAAGAACTGGAGAGGAAGTATGAAACAGGAGATAGAGAAAGATAGTCTTGATTTTCCAAAGAGGAAAGAGAATGCAACCTATTGGTCAGTGACTCTGATATCAATTCCAACAAAATTTTAGAGTGTAAAAGGGCTGGTTAGAAAACAACTAAAAAAGGCATCAGTAATTACTGAGAGCCAAGTTAGCTTGACTGACAAGAAGAAATGTCAGACTAACCACATCTCCCTTTTTGTGAGTGTGACTAGACTGCTAAGATCTAGGGGAATGTCGCTGACATAAGGTAACAATGTTAGAGAAATCTTTGACAATATCTTTCATGCCAACTTTGTGGGCATAGATGGAAAGGGATGTGGGCTAAATGACAGAACAGTTAGGGTGGTACAGGACTGCTTAAGTGATGGGAACCAAAGTGAAGCCACTGACGGCTCAAAGTCAGTTTGGAGAGAGGTTTCTGCAGGCATCCATCCCTCAGGGATCTGTCTCTGAGACCAAGTTATTAATATTTTTAATTAACAATGTGGATGATGACAGTTTAGTTGGCCTATTTATCGAAATGGTAGAAGGCATGAAGTCAGGAAAGTACAGTTATCATATTATATGACAGAAAGAGGACCCAAGAAACTTTCGACAGGAATGTTGGCGTGATTAATTGAATCTTCTCGGACTGAACTTAGTACTCTTGGCTCCTAAATACCAGAAGTGGACAAATGGGAGTGACATTCAAGACAGGTTGATAAAGTGGCTGGAGTTGACCAAGTATACAGAAGAAACATGTGTTAGACGATCAGTTTTCAAGGTGAAGTTACCAAAAGAACAGGAAAACTCATGGATATCATTATCAATAAAAAAGGCAATCAAGAAGACCAAAGAAATTCTCACCTCATGCTTCCTCCCTCAGCTCTATAAAACTTTTCTGAAAATGACCTACACATGTATAAAGGTTTATTCTTTATAAAAATATGAGCAATGAAGTGACAGGCTTTCAAAGATGACTTTCATATACCTGAATGAGAAGTCTAAAGAATATAACAGCCCATTGGGTCTACTGATAACAACAATAATAACAACAAAATACATTTGACCAGGTAGGGCAATTATGCAGCTTTAAAGATTCTGCAGTAGTTTTCAGATGCCTGTCCTGAACATTAGAGGCTTGATACAAGATATAACCACAGTGACCACTCATGCCAAAAACCTGCCAATTATTAACATCACATGCCACATGACCCATGACACAGGGAGACAGGCTCTTCAAGACATGAGAGGTGATCTCAGTGACGAATAGAATCATACAGAGTAGAGAGGGTAGTGGGGTCAAATCCCACCACTAACACAGTGGCTGTAAATCTTGACAAATTATTCCAGGCAATTCTGATCTGCAATGGGCAGAGAAGGTGGTGATCTGCATTGGGAAAGGGAATTTCTACATATTAATGAAATAGATCCAAATACCTTACTCTTCTCCTGCAAGGAAGAAAAAAAATGCTTGCCTAAGGTGTTCACCACTGCATGAGGGATGCCCTGCCTAGAGTTCAAACACAAGAAGGATTCTCTCTAAGATACTGAAATCCGTCACATGCTCCTGTTTGCAAATGACACTGTGCTGACCACATCAAACCAAGGCTATCTTTAATGAAATCTATGGCCCATAAGAAGAAATGAGCCTAGGAATCCATACCTCAAAAAGCAAATAGATGAAGAATTCATATGATCCAGATTATGGCATGGATGAGCAGCTTATTAAATTATTCCAATGAAAACCCAGAATTAGAAAGGAGAGCAGGCTAAATTGAGTTTTGGGAACTCCATGGCACTTTCAATGGTCCAAAACTGCTGCTGACACAAAAAGAAATCTTTTTAACACTAATATTCTCCTATAATTTGTGACCCTCAGGATGTCACAATTTCTCAGCACTCTAGGCATCACTGTGAATTGCCCAGAAGGTGCCAATTCACATTAGTAGAGGATCTTCCCCATCCTGCATCCATGAAGGTACTGGTCCAGTTCCTTTCTCTAGTTTCCTTATTATATCCTATGTCTGTCAACCAGACACTTACCAAACATCAAAATGGTGGATGGGTCAAAGGTTAATGAAGACATATACAATAGACAGAATGAGGCTATAACATATTATTAGTGACAATGTCTATGCAAACAGATTAAAAGATATCAAAGACACACATGACTAGAAAAGGAGGTGGTCTGGTCTTTGTAAAAACAAAAAAACCACCAGATGGAAAACCAAAGTATGAGGGTAGTACTCAAGAACTATTTAAAAAACAAAACCAAAAACTGTTCTGAATGATTCTAGGGTTTGTATTCTAATATGGAAGGTTTGTAGGCAGCCATGGACAAGAATCATACAAGTAGGGAGGAAAGGCAGTGAGCTCTCAAACTCATGACATGATCGCTCCAAAAAACAACCAAATAATGCCATAGGACAGGGCCTGGAGCAGCAAAACCCACAGAAGAATGTGCTGAAATCATCTTCTAACCAAGAACGGCTTGGAAGGTCAGAAGGAGGGAGCTGCTGTGCTGAGACAGGAATGGAGCCCAACCCCACAGTCATCCTGACAGAGATCCACTCCCAGGAAGGCTTCACCAGAGAAGGAGACCCCCAGAGCCTCTGAATCAGCTGAAGCACCAGTGTTGTCCTGGAACTAAGCTCACAGTCTGGTGAGTAGGCTGAGCCCTTGGCAGCAGGGAGACTACAGGGGTCTCTGCTGGTGCTGAGGCAGAACTTGGGTTTTTCACCCCTGCTGGGAACCAGGAGGTAGGCTTGAGTAGCAGTGGCCCAGGTGGGGGAGGGGCACAGGCTTGTCAGAGCTGACAACCACAATATACAGAGCTGGTTGATTAGCAAATTGGTCTGGGGTCATCTACGGACCAGGGAACAGGCAGGGTGAGTGAAGAACCTGTTCCTCCTTAAATCATACCACCTGGGACTTCTGAAGCTTGGGATACTGCAGCCTGGAAACAGTGCCCCACTTTAAAGAGCTAAGAGTCAAGTAAAAGAAAGGCAAGATGAATAGACAGAGAAAGGTGAGGACCATAGGAAGTTTCTTCAGTGACAAGAAAGATCAAGGTGCACCCTCAGAGGAAGATGTCAACACCAGGGCCCCTATATCTAAAGCTTCCAAGAAAAATATGAATTGGTCTCAGGCCATAGAGGTGCTCAAAAAGGACTTTGAAGATAAAGTTAGAGAGGTAGAGGAAAAAATGGAAAGAGAAATGAGGGTGATGCAGGAAAGACATGAGAAAAAAGTCAACAGCTTGAAAAGTCAAATTGGCCAAATGGAAAAGCAGGTACAAAAGCTCTCTGATGAAAATAACTGCCTAAGAATTAGGATTGAACAAATGGAAGCTAGTAACTTTATGAAAAACCAACACACAATAAAGCAAATCTAAATGAATAAAAAAATAGAGGGCAATGTGAAATATCTTCTGGAAAAAACTGGTGACCTGGAAAATAGGTCCATAAAGATAATTTGAAAATTGTTGGTCTACCTGAAAACCACGATTAAGGAAAGAGCTTAGACATCATTTTCCAAGACATTCTTAGGGAAAATTGCCCTGAAATTCTAGAAGAAGCTAAAATAGAAATTGAAAGAATCCACCGATTACCTCCAGAAAGAGATACCAAAAGGAAAACTCCTAGGAATATTATAGCCAAATTCCAGAGCTCTCAGGTCAAGGAGAAAATATTGCAAGCTGCCAAAATGAAAGAATTCAAGTACTGTGAAGCCCCAGTCAGGATAGCACAAGATCTAGCAGCTTCTACATTACAGGACCAGGGGGCATGGAATATGACATTCCAGAGGACAAAGGAATTGGAATTACAACCAAGAATCACCTACCAAGCAAAACTGAGCATAATCTTTCAAATACAAGACCCTAGAGAACCATAAAACATTGGAGTTGGGGGACATACCTGGGGTCATGCAGTGGGTGACTGTCTTGTTTCTGAGGCTGGGTTTTGGCTGGGATCCCCCTGGGTCCAGGGTGGATGCTTTGTCTACTGCATCACCTAGCTGCCCCATGATGACATTTTAGGGTTAAATTGAGGGGTGAGGGGAATGTACTGGGAGAGGGGGAAGGGCAGAGGTGAAATCCTACATGAAAGAAACAGGAGAAGGCTTTTGGAGTGGGGGAAGAGATGGGGGAGGAGCAGAGCAGTAAACGAGCCTAACACTCATCAGAATTGGCTCAAGGAGGGAATAACATACACACTCAATTGGGTGGAGTAATCTCTCTAGCCCTGCAGGAAAATAGGAGGGGAAGGGGATAAAGAGAGAGGGGCAAAAGATGGAAGGGCAGATTGGGGAGGGGACAGACAGAAGCAAATCCCTTTTGAAGAGGGATAGGATGAAAGAAGATGGATAATAGAATAAATATCATGGGGAAGAGAAGAGGATGGAAGGGAAACAGTTAACAATAGTAATCATGAAAAAGAGAAAAGGGGGGAAAATTGTACCAAAAATATTTATAGCAACTCTTTGTGGTGGCTAAGAATTGAGAATCAAGGGAATGTCCATCAATTGAGGAATGACGGAAGAAGCTGTGGTATATGATTGTGATGGAATGGTATTGTGCTATAGGAAATGACAAACAGGATGATCCCAGAAAAACCTGGAAAGACTCATGAACTGATATATAGTGAAGTGAGCAGAGCTGAGAGGACATTGTACATAGTGACAGCAGTATTGTTCAATGAGCAATTGTGAATGACTTAGCTACTTTCAGCAATGCAATCATCCAAGACAACCCCAAGGGACTAATGACAAAGCTTACTATGCACCCCTATAGAAAGAACTGATAAAATGAGCACTTGTGGATTGTACATATATAACCTGGTTGCTGTCTTGTGGAGGGTGAGGGAGGGAGGGAGAAAAATTTGGAATTCTAAATCTTATGAAAATGAATGCTGAAAACTACCCTTCCATGTAACTGGAAAAAATAAAATGTTTGTTGCAAATAAAAAAAAGAAAGAATCATACAAGTAATTACCATCTATAATGGTGAAAGGAATATCTATTTGATTAATCTGCATTGATTTCATTTTAGTTATCAATTCAGTAAACATTAAATTCTTACAACATGTGGGGTAGGGATAAAAAAAATATGGGTCTGGCCCTCAAGAAGCCTGCATTCTAACTGGAGAGATACAAGAAGTGAAGCAAAGTACATTAATTGGGGGGGGGGGGCGGGGTAGAGGGGAGTTACCAAAGAAGGCTTCAGTGAAAAGGAGATAACAGAGTTGACCCAGGAAGCACGATAAGGCTTCAGAGAGGTAGAGTCTCCAAGAGAATGCATACCAAAGGCATGGAGGACAACTTAGGTCAAAGTCCTGAGGCAGGAGATAGAGAGGAAATACCTAGGTAAGGATTGTAAAGTCCTATCCTTGGGTTTAAAAACAAAACAAAACAAAACTGCCCAAGCATAAGAATGGAGAGAAAGCAAGGCTGGACCATATTTAATATGAAAAAGAACTGGTCAGGGTAAGGTTGCCTCAATTATGTTGTTTTGTTTTTGTTTTTGTCTTTTTGCAGGGCAATGAGGGTTAAGTGACTTGCCAAGGATCACACAGCCAATAAGTATCAAGTGTCTGAGGCCAGATTTGAACTCAGGTCCTCCTGAATCCAGGAGGTTGCCTCAATTATGAACTCAACATGAGTCAACGTGACATGGGAGTCAAAGGCGTCTGTGTGATTTTGGCTGTCCTTAAGAGAGGCCCAGTGTCCAAGCCTAGGAAGGCCTGCTGAACTCTGCCGTTGTATGCGTCTGGAAGACATCATTCAATTCTGGGCACCTCATTTTAGGAAAGGAACTGACGAACTGGAGCAGCCAAAAACAGTGTGGGAACACTGCACCAGGCCCTGTGAGGGACAGTAGAAGCAACTGACTATGGTTGACCTGGGGAAGGGGAAGATTTCAATGGCTGTAATAGCTTGTCCTCAAGTATTGGAAAAAGAGACTTTACTTGTTTTCCTGGGCCTCAGGGGGAGAATATGGGTAAAAGTGCATGGAAACAAATTTAGGTGAGATATCTGGGGAAACAACAATTTGAGCTGTGAAAAGTAGAACAGGCAGCCTCCTACAGGAATGGGTTCCTGACATGTGAAGTCTTCAGAGAGAGGCCTAATGACTCCTTGTCATGGACATTACAGAGGGGATTCCAGCTAGATGAATGACTTCAAAGACACCTCCTAGTTTTAATTCAGTGAGTCTACTCACTGAAAAGTGACAAGCAAAAGAGGTTGCAAAATTTTCTTCTTTGGAGGTCCTTAAAGGGAAGATGCTTATCTGGCTAGGGCTGTGCAGGCCTGCTTCTGCCAGAAGGCAGGGGTGGGTCTAAGTTCTCTTTCAAGGCTTCTTAAAATTATTTATGTCTCCTGTTTTGTTTTCCCCCAGAACAAGACCTTCCTAACGAGTTCCATCATCAAAATGCTACCCAAGAAACATTTTCATATGATAAATTCAACCTCATTTCAATGGACAACAATAACTCTCTTAACAGAAAGGAGAAAACTTAGTTCCATGGGTTTGCTCAGGCCAGGACAATTAGAAACTAGACATGGTAAATGGCCTACAGCTTAGCAGAGGCACTGCTACTGAGACAGTCCAACATTTCTTACAATGAAATGATTTTTTTTTTTAAAGCACTCCTGACTTCTGTGACAGAGCTCGATTCCCAGGGGATTAACTGAGTTAGATCTATATGCTACAGGTCGGAACAGATCCTCGGGCCAAGTTTGATCTGACCTGCCTTTTCCCAATCATTCCAGGGCATGGGGAAAATGTTCATTCCGAGTCCTGGCAGGTCAGATTGTTTCAGGCAAAGACATCAGTGACTATAGCTCGAGTCGGTGGATTTTTAAAACCGTGACCTGGGTCTCACTGGGTTTTCTGCTTATCTTTGTCTATACTTTGAGTAGCAGGGCTAGGCTGCTACAATTCTTCTCTTCCCCTGGTGCTAGGAAGTGAAGGAAATATTAGGGAGACCCCCCCCTTCAGAACACACCCAAGGCACCAGGGAAACTCCCTCTTCATGTGGCAAAGCTCCCTTTTCAATCAGTCAGCAGCTTCATACTAAGCATCTCCTCTGTGGAGGCACTGGGCTGGCTCTGGAGATACAAAGACAAAAGTGAAGCCATCCCTGTCCTCAAGGAGTTTATAGTCTAATGTTGGGGGAGAGGTAGAAGAGAGGAAAAGGGTACACAAAAGGCCCATATATAAGTAGTATAAGCAGGTACAAGGTAACCCAGGGAAGAGGTTCTAGCAGCTGGGAGGGAGGGGAGGGAAAGGCCTCAAATGCAACATCTAGTTTCCCCTGTTATCTTATACCTATTTGGGACGTGTGTGTGTGTGTGTGTGTGTGTGTGTGTGTGTGTATACACACATATATACAGGCATATATGTATATATCACTTATCTATAAACAAAATCCTAATATATGCTTGTTAAAATGTGTGCATGTAAAAAAATAAAATGTGTATGTGTATATATGATGTACATACATATCATATATCAATAAATAAAAGCATAATACTGTTTTAATATATGTATATATGTGTCTATGTGTATATATGTATAAAATACTCATATATATATAGTTAAGGCTAAAATTCTAGCTAGTCTGTCTAAAATATCTAATGAGTGGTCGCCAATAAATTATATACTTTAGAAAGAATTACAGTTTTAAGCATTTATTAAGGAGAATAAGAATTTTGTAAAGAGAGAGAGAAAGGCCTAGATTCCTCTATCTATTAAAGGGAGAGAGCATTCCTAGCTCCGCTCTCCGCCAGAGTCCCCAGGAAAGAGAGAGTCAGAGCGCCAGGCTCCCCCTTCATCCTCCCACAAACAAACATCACTTCCTGATGCCAAAGAAAAGACGAATGGTCTGGCCCTCAGAGACCTTCACCTCATGGCGGAGCTTTTCTATAGTAAGTCTCCAGCAGGTGGCATCATTCCAATCGTTACAATATATATCACATATCTACAAATAAAATCCTAATAAACGCTTGTTACAAAGTGTATGTCTACGTGTGTATGTGTCTATAAACAAGTTTTTATTAAGTACAGATCTCAAGTTGGATGCTCTGGATTCAAAACCTGCCTCCAGTGTCTATTACCTCTATGACTGTGGACAAGTCACTTAAACTGGTCTCAGTTTCCTCATCTGTAAAATTGAGGGAGTGCTGGACTTGATGACCTCTGATGTCCCTCACTGCTCCAGAGCTATGTCCTTAAGTTGCAGGCACCGTGTAAGGTTCGGGGGATACAAGTAGAAAGAATGAAACCATCTCGGTTGTCAAAGAGCTTACTTTTTAACCATGATAATCGCTGACATTTGGGTAACACTTTACACACATCATCACATTCAATCTTTATGATAATCAGGTGAGATAAGTAAGCCAGGTATTGTTATAATCCCTACTTTACACATAAGCAGGCTCAGGAGTGACTTGTCTATGGTCACTAAGTGTCAGAAGTGGAATTCACACCTATGTTCTCGTCTAACTCCACTCCAAGGTCAGTACTCTTTATTACACCCCATTGGCTCTCCAACAATGACAACCCTGCCCCTCCAGCCCCGCCCCCCCCACTCCTCCTCCTGTGGGTTGTACCTAGAGTTTTGATTTTAGTATATTGAGCCTGGGGGGAATCATCTACTCCCAAGGATTCAATCATCCATCTACAACCAGGAGACCCAAATCTGTGAGCCCACTTCTATTTAGTGCTCTGCCCTTAAGACATCTTACGTTCACTAGGTACAACACCCTAAGAGTGGAATTGCCTCTTTTACCTGTCTCAGCCCTCCCATAATGGCCTAAATTCTCCATTATGGGGATCCCATCATTATCTCCCCAATATTCTGAGTCAGGACCCTGACTCAATAAACCTCTCTCCTTTTCCCTAAGCATGGAAATCAGCTTTCAAATCCTACCACATTTTTTTTACATCTAATTTTAAAATTAATAAAAATGTTTAACTCTTTTCATTTTGAGTTCCATATTCTCTCTCTCTCACACCACAGCTCTCATCTAAACAGTTCTTTCTTCTCAACTTCCCCTTTGAAGATCAGGCAATAGATGAGGAAACTGAGGTTATGTAACCAGTTCAAAAACAAAGAGCTATTTATTAAGTGGTAGAACTCCAGTTTTCTACTCCTAGCCCAGTGTCCATTCCATTTAACTCCATTCATTGTTCCTTTAATGAAAAAGGATTTAATTTCATTTAATGTAAATACCTTTCTGTCCATCTGTATTTTAATTCCAAGGACCACTTGCTATAGAGCAGGAACAGACTTCAGGGGTCTAGACCAATACCCTTAGAGAAGAGCTTCAAGGGACTTCAAGTCCTTTTTAGGAGGGTCCACAAGTCATGATTATTTTCATAATGGTACTAAGACATTTTAATTTCTAAATTGGTAAATATTGATAGATATGGGGGTCGGCTAGGTGGCGCAGTGGATAAAGCACCGGCCCTGGATTCAGGAGTACCTGAGTTTAAATCCAGCCTCAGACACTTGACACTTACTAGCTGTGTGACCCTGGGCAAGTCACTTAACCCCCTTTGCCCCGCAAAAAAAAAAATATTGATAGATATGGGGGGGAGGTCTCAATAACTTTTAAGAGTACTGATAGATGGGTTTTGAGATCAAAAGTTTAAGGACTACAGGTTTTGAATATTTTACAGATGTGGTTGACTGGGTTGGCCATGGCCAAAGAGATAGGAAGCAGAGCTGAGATTTGAACCCAGGTCCTTTCATCTCTGAATTATGTACTCTTTACTCTGCACCAAACTCTCTTTCTGACATTTCTGTTCTCCAATTGGCAAGTTATTAGAGGGCAATGACATTTATGTACAGGAAAATCTCCATTTCTATGTGAGTTCCTCAGGGAATGAGGTACTTTTAAGAACTAAAATTTTCTGTTTAATAGAGGATCAGGCAGAAAACTCCCTTTCCTTGTTGAAAATCTTGCTAAAGCACATTAGACTATTTCCTTCCCAATGCCTCGCTGATTTCATCTTTCTTTGATGATTCAAGATTCCACCATGCTGCAGGGGTCATTCTGCACATAAATTATTTTAGATGAAGATGTAAAAGATTGGGCTGAGTACGTACTGACCCTAGGATATAGCGGAGAAGTGTCCTTTTAATAAATTCCTATCGTTCTTCTCAAAGTAGGGTAGAACAATCAGCAGCCCCCTCGACTGAGTTCTCTGGGTGAGGAGGTTTTCCCCTCATTTTCTTCTTGCAGTGCCTTGCACACAATTAAGAGCTTAATAAGAGTGCCTTGATGGTGTTTGGCACCAAAGCGTTTCCCACAAAAATATGCATGATTTTTGCGCAACCATATCTTTTTTCCCCTCTTTGAAAATTAGGTGGCATTCACACACAGGTGTCTGAAATTCTCCCAACATGAAAGCAAGCTCTTCGCAAAGAGCATCTGTGTTCAATCCGCTGCAGCAAAGAGCACTGGATTTGGAGTTGAGAAACACACAGCTAGGTTTGAATTATGACTCCCATACTCACTAGCTGTGTGACCCTAAGCGAGTCCCAACCTTTCTGAAAAAATGTGGACAATCATACTTGCAATACCGACACCTCCCAGGATTGTGAGGAAAGCTGTGTCAGACTGAAATAGATCAAGTCAATAGGAGATGTTATTGTCCAGAACAACATGCTATTCCCTAAATTGGAGTTTCACTAACAGAATCACAATATGGAACTGAAAGAGACCTCAGAAGTCAATCTAGTTCAGCTCCTCATTTTATTGATGAGGAAACTGGAGCACAGAAAGAAGCTAAGTCACCTGGCCCACGGCTATGGAGGTAGCAATCATCAGAGCTGGAATTTGAACCCAGGTGCAATCATTTAAAATCCGGCATTTTTCCCACTATGTTGTTGTTGTTCAGTCCTGTCTGACTCTTCGCGACCCCATTTAGGGTTTTCTTGGCAAAGATACTGGAGCAGTTTGCCATTTCCTTCTCCAACTCATTTGACAGATGAGGAAACTGAGGCAAACAGGTTGAAGTGACTTGCCCAGGGTCACATATTTAAGCAAGTGTCTGAGGTTGGATCTGAACTCAGAAAATGAGCCTTCCTAACACCAGGCCCAGCACTCTATCCACTATGGGAGAGAGCAAATCCATGTTGGCTAACTTTGAACCCAGAAAGGGGAGTAAGGTCTAATGAGTTTGGAAAGGAGCGAGAAGCTAGGTGACACAGTGGATAAAGCACCAGCCCTGGATTCTGAAGGACCTGAGTTCAAATCCAGATTTAGACACTTGACACTTACTAGCAGTATGACCCTGGGCAAGTCACTTAACCCTCATTGCCCCGCAAAAAAAAGAAGTGTTTAGAAAGGAGCTAGCACCAGATTGGGAAGGGCTTTCCATAGACAATTTCATTAGTTTGGTCACACCCCCTCCATATGCAAATCAAAACCCCATGGCAAATAGTAGATTATCTGGGAGCAAAAATCCATTATCCTGGGACCAGTCCAAAAGCCATGGGGTAACAGATATAAAACTAGAAGAGACCTCAGAGGTCATCTAGTCCAACCCCCTCATTTTACAGATCAAGAAACTGAGGCCCAGAAGTTAAATGACTGATCCAGGACCACACAGCTAGTAAATGTCTGAAGCAAGATTTGACTCCAGACCTCCTGACATCAAGTCCAGAACTCTACCCCCACTACATGTGATGAGCCTCTTACCAATTTGCCTACTGCCTGAAAACCAGCCCAGCCTTCAGTCCATGCCTAGTTTCTCATTGGAATCCTTCCTAGCATAATGGGACATGATGGGGTTGATTCTCACCTGGCACAGCAAGACACCAGGGAAAAATTCCCGACTCCTGATACTACAGCCTATAAAGCAACTACTGTTTCACCACCCTCCCTTGGAAGCTAGCTTTGACTTTTTAGAAGAGAGGTGATAGCTTCCCTAATCCCTCCCTGTCCAAACAAGTCTCAGGTAGAATAGAAGCTCTTAACTCAGTGACTCTTGTGGTTTGTCGAACTGGGAGCCGGGTTTTTTTTCCCCTCCAGTGCCTAGCATAGTGCCTGGCACACCATGAGTATTTTTTAAAATGCCTGTTGAGAGGGAATCAAACAAGAAGCTTCCCCAACTCTACAAATACACTTAATCCTGTATTTGTAGATGGCCTGGTAGATAATGCAAATGAATACCCTGTTATCTGAGTTATTTGTTCAGTGTTTGCTCACAAGGCCGGCCAAACTTATTTCCTCACCCTCTATTTGCAAGTGGCATTTCCATTTTTTAATATTCCATCTTGAAAAGAGATTTCAACCTGCTTGTAGCATCAGCCTTGGTGGGGAACAGCTATCTCTTTCTTCATAGTGCACAGAAAAATGAAATTTTGCTTTATGACCTGAAGTTCAGTACTCATCTCTCTTGGTTTCTTCCCTTCCCCCTCCTGTCTCTCACACGGGAAAGGAAGTATGAATCTATTGTCACACACACCTACCTTCCTGTCATCTTCCCAATCTTTTCTGAGTATGCTTTCAGTCAAAGGCACTTTGTTCCTCACCCCCTTTCTGTCTTTATTACACTCACCACTAAACTCCCCTTCCCCCCACCCTCCCCCAGCCCCTGGCCTCTCCTTATTGGATTCATCAACATTCTCAACAAAAGCCACGTCGACATCATCATTACAGATGGACTCTGGAGCACAAAGTGGATTGGGGGGATGTGGGACAATTTACAGAGCAGGAGACAAGCTGAGTGTGAAGGATCAAAGGTATATGGGTAATCAGAAAAGGGTAGAACGAATTCTGTGCAAAGACAGAGGGGCATCAGTCCTGGGCAGGGAAGGAGGGGTGCAGGGCCCAGCCAGGAAGAGGCAGAGAAGTGCTGGTCATTGGTCAGGAGGAGTCTGATCGGGGAGGGAGGAAATAATGGGGAAGGGGCACAATGGCAGCACAAAGCACCAAGAGCTGAGTTCAGACTTCTACAAATTCAGAGCTGGAGCTCCCAGAGTAAGCAAATGACTCATCCAAGGTCACACTGCTAGTTCAGGGAACAGATTACAGTCCCAGACTCAGGCCCCGGGGTTAGTCACTCCTCTTTTACAACAATGGATCCTATGGGACAGAGGATAAACACAAACTCCTTAGTGGCTGACTTTTAAGGCTCTCCTCAATCTGGCTCCAGCCTACCCTGCTTCACACTCCTCCTTTTACTAGCTATAGAGACTATTAAACTGTTCATGGCTCTCTTCCCATGTTGTGCCATTCCTAAGCCCCCAGCTGTAGCTGGGACGTGCTTCCTCATCTCTCCCTTAGCTCAGCGATTCAGGTTAGATGACACCTCCTCCATGAAGTCTTCCCTGATCTCTCTGCTAAAAGCTCTCTCCTTCAAATTTTCCTAGAAGTCTCTGTCTCTTCTTGTTGTTTTTTATTCTTTGTTCTCAGAGAAGACCATGACATCGGGAGGTGATGTCATCAGTGAATTGGATTTAAGTGAGGCAGGGCTGTGCAGTTACCAGCCTCACTCTCTCCTCCAATGGCAAGATATACATCAGGAAGACTGGAGATGTCCCCAGCTGTTTCAAGCAATCAGCTAGTAGTGTCAAATGTGTGAGGCAGAATTTGAACTCAGGTCCTCCATGGCCAGTGCCCTATCCATTGCCCCACCTAGCTGCCCTTGTCACATTCTACTCTGCATCAGACATCTATGTACATGGGTATGGTGGATAGAGTTCAGGACTTCAGAGTCAAGAACACCTGGGTTTGAATCCTGCCTTGGATTCTTATTATCTACATTACCCTGGACAGGTGAGTCACTTCATTTCTCAGGTCCTCAAGTTTCTTCACCAGTTAAATGAATGGGTTGACTTGGATGGGCTGTGAGATCCCTTCTAGTTCTACATGGTTCTCTGAACCATATGCTTTTTTTTTTTTTTTTTTTGGCAAGGCAACTGGGGTTGAGTGACTTGCCTAGGGTTACACAGCTAGTAAGTGTTAAGTGCCTGAGGCCGGATTTGAACTCAGGTCCTCCTGACTCCAGGGTGGGTGCTCTATCCACTGCGCCACCTAGCTGCCCCCGAAACATATGCTTTTAGTAAACACTTCTTTTTTTTCTTTCTTTTTTTTTTTTTTGGTGAGGCAATTGGGGTTAAGTGACTTGCTCAGGGTCACACAACTAGTAAGTGTCAAATGTCTGTGGCTGGATTTGAACTCAGGTCCTCCTGACTCCAGAGCTGGTACTCTATCCACTGCACCACCTAGCTGCCCCCCTTTTTTTCAGGGCAATGAGGTTCAAGTGACTGGCTTAGGGTCACACAGCTAATGAGTATCAAGTGTCTGAGGTCAAATTTGAACCCAGGCCCTCCTGAATCCAGGGCCCATGCTTTATCCCTGTGCCACCTAGCTGTCCTGAACCATACACTTTTGATCCTTCACTCTTGTGCCTCATGCTCTATCTCCCCAATCCTATGAGCCTTCCAGTTAAGACAGTCTAGGATTAGCCTATGATTGATTAAAAGGGGTCTTCATGCAAACAATAAAGGTTAGGGAGAACGAGTCCCCTTGTCTAATATCACTTAAGAGGATGTTTGTGACTTATGCCTTCAAAGCTTCCTTTTAAGCTTACTGTGACCCGATTTCACCTGGACAAACAGGTGTGTAAAGAGACTGAGAGGTGGGGTTGGGGGGATGGAGAGAAGAAGGGAAGGCCAAAGCACAACTACCATCCTTAGCTACATTCAAATAGCCAGAAGAAAAAAAAGGCACAGATGCCAACTTGGCCTTCTCTCCCAGCCTATTCTCTTCCCCATCAGCCCCACCCTCTTTCATTTTATCCTAACTTCCCAGGCCAGTCACACACACATCCCCACTGACTATCCAGATTTTTTTTCCCCCTTCCTTCCCTTCCCTAGGGAAATGACCCTACCTCAAAAAAAAAAAAAAAAAGGTAAACTAAATTTAATAGAAAGTCAAATACTAAATGACGAGCAAACAAAAAGCATTCCCTGAAGCAAGACAGTGTCTGGGGAGGAGTAAATGATGATAATGGTCTCCTGCCCAGCCAGTTGTCTTTTCTGGCCCTTCCCACCCCAGAACTTCTGGAGGACATCTGGCTAAGCTTGCTGTTGTCCTGAGACAGACAAGAGTTGTTCCCATAAGGCAAAGAAAGTGGCCTGGATTAAGTCTCCCGTTCAATTCTGGGAGAGAAATTGACAAGCTCTTTCAGAGAGCAGGAAAGAGGTGGCTGGATTCAAAATCCCAGCAGGCAGATCAGCCTGAAAATTCTGGGGATATTTGTTTCCTTCCTTGTTAGAAGTGAAGATTCGGGAAGGGACAAGATAACTGTTTTCAAAGATCTGAAAAGGTGTTAGGTGGGAGAGAGATTATTTGGCTTAGCTCCAGAGAGGGGAACTAAAACTAATGGGTCAAAGTTATAGTTCACCTTTTTTTTTTTTAAGTGCAAAGTACTTGTGGTAGGCATAAAGGATATGCAGAAATATGAGATTCTTAAGGCAAGTGCAATCTAATGGGAGGGGGAGAGAGAGAAGAGGAGGCATGCACACAACATTCCGAACTGGAAAGGATCTTAAGAGATTGCCTGGTTTAAAACCCCCTCATTTTACAAAATAGGAAATCAAGGTCCAGGGATGTTAGTGACCTATCTAGACACTGAAAGCCAAGGTGTGAACCCCAGTTCCTCTGACTCCAAATCCATTGCTTTTTCCACTACTAGATCATAGGTAAGGGATAAGTATGATGGCATCTTGCCAAGGAAACAACACTAGAAAAGGTAGTAGCATACTCAAAAGTCAGAGGAATAAGTCATATAGTGAGGAGTTGGGGGATGGTGTGTGTGTGTGTGTGTGTGTGTGTGTGTTTTGAGGGAGAAGCCAAAGGAAAGGCAGGTAGGCACAGGCAGAACCAAATAAGAGACTCAGAGAATGTCATCTCACTTTCAGTATGGATGATCTCTACTACAACCAAAGCATTTTACATGACTGAACAAGATTTCAGGGCTTAGAAGAAGGTCAGGGTTTCCCCAAGTGAGGGGTCGGGGCTCACTTTGGGCTGGGAATTCTCAAATAGGTCATGGAGTGGTCCAGCCATCCCCTCAACCTCAGCCCTATTCTTCCAGCCTCTCTTTTCTCTAAAGCACTGATTTGCCTTTTCAGGTATAGAAGAGTGAGAAAGAACAGATTCTCAACAGTTCTCAATCTAGAGACAAATGAGAAAGAGTGGGGAGAAAAAGCAGAAAGAAAAACAAACTTCCTGGATTTTCCCCTCAAAAACAGCTTCCCCCCACCCCCTAGACCTCACACAGCACTGTTTTTATGATGCCTTCCTGATGCATTCCCATGGATTATCATTATTATGTATTATAAATTTCTCTTATGCTGGCTAACAAACTGTCATAGTAAGTTTAAGTCAGCTTTGTGATTTAATTTTTTCATCAATAAAATGGCACATGCCTCCTTATGCCACTGGTCAATAGAATACTGCTTCCAGAATCAGAAAACCTGAGTTCAAATTCTGTCTTTGACACTACTTTGTGACCTTGGATAAGTCACTTAAAATTCTAGGGACTATCTAATTTGCATCTGTAAAAGGAGATCTGAGTGGGACAGCTAGGTGTCGAAGAAGATGAAGCACCAGCCCTAAGTTCAGGAAGACCTGAGTTCAAATCCAACCGCAGACACTTGACACCAGCTGTGTGACCCTGGGCAAGTCACTTAACCCTCATTGCCCCACCAAAAAAAACCAAAAGAGATCAGAGGCATCAAACAGCCCCACAGGACACAAACTCCCAAATGAGATTAAAATGGGAAATATTTAACATTTTTTTAAAAAATGATACAACACAGATAATGTTAATTTGTCATTTTCTAAGTCAATAGCAGTTTCTATTTGAGTTGAGCCACCGCTGGCTGGCCCAACCGCTTCCCCCAACTGGGAGCCACTTGAGATGGCCCCACATATAAGTGGTCCCTTCCAACTCAAGCTCATGATCCCGTGCTCTGCACACATCAGGTGTTCATTGAGTGCTAAACTAAAAACACACAGTCCATCAACCATCAGCTCTTACTGATTGCTAAAAAAAAAAATCCAAACAAAACAGCTCGGCTTTTAAATGGATTCACACTACAAGTGGCTATTGTAGCATTAGTGTTTAGGAAAAAAGAATAAGAGACCAGTTCACAGAGGACCATTGGCCACCCCCACCCCCCTTTCTCCCTAGTACTCTGGATACAATGAAAAGAAAAATGAGAGTGCTTCAAAAGAATCACTCTAAGTGTCTGCCGTTTGGATAAATGACTGCTATTTGTCGAGAATACCCTTTCCTTCAGATTTTTCTGTCTCAGAAATGGCCAACACAAGACCTTTTCATTCTGTGATGCACACCAGCGGCCTCCTGGGGTCACCCACAGCTCAGTGTGGATGGAGGACAACCACCATCAGTTACAGGAGGTTAAACTTTGCTGTCTGTTGAATTGATAAAAGCACATCCACTTACCCAGTAACACCAGGGAAGCCAGAGCTTGGAAACAGTACTTCATATCTGCTCCTGGGAAGAGAGAGAACATGTGGCCCTTCCTTTTCTCCCAGTATTTGTTCTCCACTCCTGGCCGGCCACTTCTGAGTTCCAAAGGATCTCTTCGGAAGTGGGATTTGACGGGGAAAGGAGGAAGAGTTTAAGGAGAAGTGGGGCAGAGGGCTCCGTAAGGCATCTGGGAGCTACAGCACTGCCCTATACTAAGTGAGGTGTCCAGATTCATCCTGAAGCCGGTCTGGGTCTCTGCCACATTACATGTCTTGCTCTGTTTCCCACTCACTCCTTCTGGATTAATCTTCAAGGAAAACGTAGAGAAGAGTTTTTCAAAATCCTTTCATCCACCAAAGCTAAATTATACGGGGATGTCCTTCCCCTCTCCAACAATGCAACACGCTCTGTCTCTCAAGATTCTCCAATAGGGGAAAAAACTGGTTTAGTTAAAACCTGAGACACCCCTACGAGAAGGGCCGGCAGCAGGTAGTGAGGATCTGGGGGTTTTCAGTGGGTCGGCTTCTTTGCATTGTCGTGAGGGTCACAGCCCTGCCTCTTGTTTCAGGCCGGTCCGACGAACAGAAAAGCAAGCTGGACTGTCAGCAATTCCGAAGCAGCCATATAAAAAATGACTCCCGATTTCTAAAACAAACAGATTGTTGTAAAAGATAAAAGTAGGAACGGCAAGACCTAGAAAGACAAGTAAGCTAGGCGCCCTAAGACCTGGGACTCATTCCTTAGCTTTGCCGGCTCTGACCTTCAGCAAGTTATTGAACAGGCCCGTGCCTCAGTTTCCCCGCCAGAGCCAGAGGAATACCAGGAAGACCCCAGCTCCTGGAGTACTTTTGGGAAACCTACACTTCTGAGATTTCCCTGTGCTTTCTTCCTAGTCCCCAAGGCTTGGAGTTGGCCCCACCCTCTGAGCCAGAGCACACTGGAAAGGGGTTCCGAGGTACATCAGGGTGCCCTTGTTCCCACTTACTCGGTTTCCTCCTCCCCTCCCCTCCAGAGGCCCGGCGCCGCCCCAAGGGACCCCCCCCCCCACCAAGAACATGGGCGCTTTAGGAGCCCGCCGGGTCCCAGGTGGCCCCGCTATTGTTTTACCTTCTCGGGTGTTTGTTTTGCGCCGATTGTAAAGAAAGAAAGAAAGACAGAAAGAAAGAACAAGGGGAAGGGAGGTCTAAACATGGGAAACCACTCCCCCAGAATGGGAGCCGGGGGCAGGCATGGGGGACCGGGAAGAGAAGGGCGGGGGGCGGGCTGCCCCCACGCCCCCAGCCCGGAGCGGAGCTGGTTCTGGGCCCCGCCGTGGCCCCCCGCTGCCCGCCTCGCCCGGATCTCACCCCCGGCCGTCCTCGCTCGCCTCCTGGTCCCTCGGCTTGGCGCCCTGCGCCCGCCCCGCGCCCCGCGCCCCACGCCCCACGCCCCGCGCCCTCCACCTCCGCGCTGACCTGGTCCCCGGACCTTGCCCGCTCCGCCGTGATTTCTCCGCGAGCCTCAAGGGACCGGCCGCTTCCTCCAGCAACCGCACCAGCAGCTGCTGCTGCTCCGCGGCGGCCCCGCCTGAGTCCCCGCCTCCTCCTCTTCCTCCTCCTCCTCCTCCTCGTCCTCCTAGCTCACGCCCGAGCCCGAGCCGGAGCCGGCTCCCGGGAGCCGAACACGGAGAGGAGACGGCGAGCGGCTGCGAGCGAGCGAGGGAAGGAGGGAGGGAGGGAGGGAGCGAGCTAAAGGACGACCGAGCGACCGAGCGACCGAACCGGGCGCTCACCGCCCCGCCCCCGCCGGCCCCGCCCCTTCGAGGCATTGTACAGCTGGGGGAGCCGGGGCAGATGTGTGGGCCACCATCACCGCTGGCTGGCCCAACCGCTTCCCCCAACTGGGAGCTAGGCTGCGGGCTAGGAGACTTCTTTTTTTTTTTTTTTTTTAAATTTCGAACTGGAAGCCGGGAGGCGTGGGCCCCATTATCTAGTAACTAACTCTCTAGTTGAGCTCTCAGAATTTCCTCACCCGCTCCAAGGCACATCTCTTTTGTTTGAAAAATGTATTTGCATTCTGTTTTGAAGTTGTTCAATCACTGCAACCTCCCAAGGACAGGTCTATAGTGGGGGAAATTTGACCTACAATAGATTGACCCAGCGCTTAGCACAGTTCCTGGCACATAGTAGGCGCTTAATGTTTATTGACTATTTATTGATTATTCTTCCCATCAACAAACATATGTAGCGTCAGCTGGGTGTAAAACTAGTGCCTGTGGATATAAAGCTAAGGATCCTTGCCCCCCCCCCCAGCTGCTAGTCTAGCATGGCACAATACATTCGAATGTGATAAGTAATGAGATAAGTCTACATTGTTAACGAAAAATCTATAGGAGTTAGTCATTCAATTCAACCACTTCAATTTTTCAGATGAGAAAATACATGATCCAAGGTTAAATGTACTTGTTCAAGGTCACAGAAGTAGTAAATAGCAGAATCTGATTTGAACCCAGGATTTTTTAGGCGACGAGCTAGGAGCTTGTTTCTGAACTACTCTGCCCCTTAAAAAAATGCTCAGTGAAGGTCTTGAATCTACAACCTTTCACTTGAAAAGGAGCCAGTTTAATGTGAAATTAAATGACTCGATTTTTGGACCTGTGGAGTTTGAGGTGTGCGTAAGAACAACAAGGTGAAGAGTATAGGCACAACTGGAAAATGCATTTTAAGGGACGTCCCAGCTAGATTTAATCCCCTGTTACATTTCTACAAATATCTACTGAGAGTCCAGCATTGCTTCAAATTATGCCAAGAGCTGCCAGGGATACAACAGAAGCATGTTACATAGCAGCTGCCCTCAAGGAATTTATAATTTTGTTGAAGAGGGATAAAACATATCTCGAAAATAACTGGAATAAGAAGTCAGAGCATAATATGTGTAGCAGAGACAATAAATTTTATTGGGCTCTTATCTGACGAACAGGACCATAAGATTTAGAGGTGGAAGTGACCTTTGAGATCAACATTGCTGAGGCTCACACCCTCATTAGAAGAATGGAGTGTTTGTTAGCTTTGAGGGAAAAAAAAAAACAAACATTTTTTTTTTTAATTTTGACTGGTGGTGACAATGATATAAATTTCCACCAAGATGTTCCTGCTGCCCATTTTGGATCAGTGGGAGGCTCCGTAGGTTTACAACAACAGCTACTGCTCAACTATTTCTGGAAACTTTTCGGACAACTCTACTGCTTCTACTTCCAAAGTATCAGTAGGCATTAAGGATTTGGAGAATGATTCCAGAAACAAAACATGATCAGCAGAGGCAAGACACTTTAAAGATGATTTAGGAGAGGGAGCCTATTTTTTCCATCCACTGGTTCAGGAAAGGTATGATTGCCCAAATGGAAGCTCAGTTCAAAGTTGTTTCTTGTGGGTGCCGGTAAAAGAGAAATGTTTGACATGATATTCATTAGGCATTCATTCTTGTTTGTTTGTTTGTTTTTTGGGGTTTTTTTGGTGAGGTAATTGAAGTTAAGTGACTTGCCCAGGGTCACAAAGCTAGTAAGTGTTAAGTGTCTGAGGCTGGATTTGAACTCAGGTACTCCTGACTCCAGGGCTGGTGCTCTATCCACTGTGCCACCTAGCTGCCCCATTCATTCTTTTTTAAAAAAAGGCTGTGTGATTGCTTTTTTCTTTTTCTTTTACTCTTCTATGAACATTTCTTTATTCTGAACTTAAGAAATACAACAAGCATTTCCAAAACAAAGTGGAGTAGAGAAAAAAAAGAGGATTGTATCTGAAACTGCAGAGCCATTGCTATTCCTTTTATACCACATTTATCATGTAACTTTTCCTCCCCACCCCCATTCCTTCAATAAACTTTATTAAGTACCTCCAGGGTACAGAGGACTATTTCCCCTGTAAGGGGATAATAAAGTCATACAAGATGTCGTCTCGGCCCTCAAGGAGCTTACCATCTAGTCGAGAATAAAACACGAACCCACAGAATCATAATATACATCATGTAATAACTTGTGCTGGAAATGTTTATGACAAAGTGCTAGGTGAGGTCTGAGTGGGGAGCATCATTACCAATGGGACAGCATAAAAATGGTATACTCAACTGTCTTCAGCATTAAAGAAACCTTCCTATGACCCCAGCATTCCTTCCTTCCAGACCAAATCTCTCCACTAGGTAACTTATAGATGATGGCTCCATCTCCTCATCACTTTCTTCTCTGCCATCTCTATTCTATATTGGTAAGAAATTGCTTTATTTAAGAGTAACTAAAAACCATTTGCAGAATTCTGAGAGCAGAACTACTGAAATTGTCTACTCCCTTAGACCTAGAAAGCCTTCTCAGGATCACACCATTTCTGGCCCACCTTTTCTTTCAGGATGCTCTTCTTTAGAACAAGTTATGAGCTCATTTTTGCATAGTGGTGAGTCTAAGGAGTAGCTGGTGTGGCCCCTGATGGTTTGGTGTGTTTTTGTTGTTGTTGTTGTTTTTGGGTGAACCAGAGCATGGGAAATTGCCAGTAATTAAAGGAAAGAGGGTGAGCCTAAAGAAGATATGAACTCCCAAACTTGCGAACTTCCCACCCAACTGTTACCTCCATCCTCCAATGTTGAAGGAAGTAGTGGTCCTTTTCCTCATAAACTCCAACTAAACTTGCTTACTAGCTATATGTGTAGTAGAGAGAACACTGGTCCTAGAATCAAAGAAGACCTGAGTTCAAATGTGGCCTCAGACATTTGCTAGGTGTGTGGCCCTGGGCAAGTGACTGACTTTCTCTGCTTCAGTTTCCTCAACAGTAAAATGGGGATAATAGTAGCACCCACCTCCCAGCGTTCTTTCAATGATCAAGTGAGATAATATTTGTAAATGTGCTTAGCACAGTGCCTGGTCCTAGTAGGTACTATGTAAATGTTAGATATTATTATTATATATTTAAATGAATTAATATCAGTGTATAAAGTATCCTAACAATTTTTCAGACTTTCCTCCAAAATTCCCACCCAGATCCTTTGCTTTCTGTCCATTCAGTCACAATCACTTTTCTGACTTTTCTGCTTTTACTTTTGTTTTTGTTTTTGTTTTTTTGCTTTGCATTAGTTCATAAAGGTCTTCTGAGATTGTGAGGGGTTGAGAAATGAGTGGGAGGTGAAGGTGTGGAGAACGAGTCCAGACAGCTTTTTTTTTTTTTCCTAGCAGTTTGTCTGTGAAAAGGAATGGAGCTAGATGAGGTTAGCTCAAGGGGAGTGTGAGATTAAGGAAAGGGTTTTCAAAGATGGGGGAGCTCTGAGAATATTTGTCAACAGCAGGGAGCATGCCAGGGGAATAGAATCAACTTAAAATTAGGTTAGGGAGAAAAAGGGAATTAAAAAGGCAAACTCATGGTGGAGATAAGAGGGGATGGGATCAAGAAAACCAGAGGAAAAATAATTGGGACCAAAAGGCCAACAAATTCCAAAGAAGACTTTAAAAGAATAACTGAAAAACTGGTAATAAGAATAGGTAATATCTATAGAGCGCTTGCAATAATACTTTCTATATTTACAGTTTAATTTAAAACATAAATTTATACATTTATTTTTAAATATAAATAGCTGATAAGCAAGTTTAGTTGGTTTTGCTGATGTTCAATATTAACTTTTTAATAAGATGATTTTTTTTTAAAAAAAGCAGGAATGATAAGGTAGTCCATGGGAACTTTAAGGATATTCTAATCTGGGTTGATGTGGGAGAAAAAAAGTAGAAGACATGAGAATTAACTTGAATAAAGTTCAAAGGATTTCTACATTCAATTACTATCATCAGTAAGATTTAATAGGGACACAAGCTGAAATGGACATGTCTGTACCTTGAAGTAACCTCTACCCTGCTCTACAGATTGATGACTTCCTCTCTAGAACTACCATTTTAGCAAGGATCCAATCGTGTTTCATCTAACTCGAACATGAATTCTCTGGACTTTTCTTCTTCCTTTTCCTAACCAATTTATCTTGTCCTGTAGAAACCTCTGCCCTGAGGCAGATTAGTGACCTTCCCCCACCTTTCATCTTCCTAATCTGGGTAGTTTTTCCCCATTAGAATGTGAACTCCTGAAATGTTCAATCTAGTAAATGCTTAATAAATGCTCTATCTTAAGAAATGATGAGCAGGATGGTTTCAGAAAAACCTGGGAAGACTTATATGAACTGATGCAAAGTGAAGTCAGCAGAGCCAGGAAATCATTGTACACAGTAACAGCAACATTGTATGGTGATCAACTCTGAATGACTTAAGCTATTCTCAGCAATACAATGATCCAAAATAATACCAAAGGGCTTATAAAAATGCTATAAACCTCTGGAGAAAGAACTGATAGAACCGATGTAGTCAGATGCAGATCAAAGCAAACTTTTAAAACTTTACCTTTTGTTTGGGGGGGGGGGTCTGTGTTCTCTTTTGCAACATGGCTTATATGGAAATATGTTTTGCACATGTATAATCTATATTAAGGAGCTTACCTTCTCAAGAAAAAGGGAAAGGAGGGATGGAAGGGGGGAATTTGGAACTCAAAAATCACAAAAACCAAATCTAAATAATTGTTTTTACATGTAATGGGGAAAGAATAAAAACATTCTTTACATAAAAATAAATAAATAAATAAATGTTCTATTTATCTGTCTTTCTATCTTTAAGGCCTCTGATTTCATTATTCAAGTTCTCCCTCAATACAGATTGACAACCCAGCAGATAGTCAAGAGCTGTTAAGCAGAAAAATCTACCACCCTGAGGCCAACCAGATAATTCTCCAAGAATTTAGACTGGCTCTCAAATGGTAGATGTCCATCACAAGGCTGCTTATACTTAAGGGCTTTCTGGCCTGGCAGGGCCTGCCCAAGCTTGCACTTACTGGCATAAGCTTCAAATACCTAGGGGTCAACTCTCCTTACCATGAGGAGGCATTAGACTCAAACATTTAGTGAAGGGCTAGCATGAATGCCTATTCATAATTAGTAATCTAATTTGCTAATTAGTAATTAGTAAAGTCACCTTACCAGTCATATGGAACCAGTCACCAAGTTTTGTGGATTCTACTTCTACAGAATTTCTAGCACCTATCTTTTCTTCCTTATTCCCATGGCCACCATCCTAGTGCCCTCATTACCAGATGCCTGGAGTATTTTGGCAGTTTCTAATTCCTTTCACACCTCCTTCAAGCTCAGCCTTCACACTAGAGCCAAGCTAATTTTCCATATGCATGACTTTGGTGATGTCACTATTCCTTTGCTTCCCTTATGAAGATCCTTCAATGACAGGGGAGGGTGGTGAAATGGAGCTAGAGAACTGAATTTGTAGTCTGGAGAACTGAGTTCTATTTTTTAGCTCTGACACTGCAAGATCCTGAGGAAGCCACTTTGCCACTCTGTGCCTCAGTTTCCCCATCTGTAAAATGATAATAATACTTCTCTATCCACCTCACAGTTTTGTTGTGAGGAAAGTGTCCATTATACTGTTTTTAAAATGTGCAAACCATTATACAAATGTTACCTCTGTCCCAAAGCCCACTGAAAGGAGATATTCTTCTTATTAGTGGAGATAAGAGCCCTGCTCTGCATAAGGGGGACAAGCCTTCTCCAGGCACCATTAAGAAGAACATTCCATAACAATGGTCTTTAGGACATGGGGTTACATAAATGTTAACTTTTAGTATTTGTAGTAAAGTATAGATTCCTTTCTTTAACATTAAAACCCTTCACAATATTTCCTACAGTGATTCTCCATCTTTATCTCATGCTATATCACTTTCACACCCCTGTACCTTTGCTTACACTGGTCCCCATGACTGGAATGCCTTTCATTCCCCAGATAAACCAACCTATTGAGATTCTATCCAACCATCAAGAACTCTTCCATGAAGCCTGAGATCTCCCCTGGTCAATAAGGACCTTTCCCCAGCTGTGGCCTCACATATCACTTGACTTGAACCTCTCATTCATTTAAGTTTGATACTTATTTGTATTTCACTTAACCAAGGAATTGCATATTCCTTAGGTTCAATATGAAGAGAAGTACATAGGTCAAGCCTTCCTCCAGTCATTGCCCCAACCAACATAATAGGCAGGGATCACACAGTACATTTGTTGTTGTTCAGTCATGTCCAACTCTTCATGACCTCCATTTGGGGTTTTCTTAGCAAAGATATCAGAATGGTTTGCCATTTTCTTTTCAAGCTCATGTTACAAATAAGGAAACTGATGCAAACAGGGTTAAGTCGACTTACCCAGGGTCACACAGCTAGTAAGTGTCTGAGGCCAGATTTGAACTCAAGTCTTCCTGACTCCAGGCCCAGAACTATCCATTGTGCTACCTGGCTGCCCTTCACATAGTACTTAACAAATTATTTAATTGGAACAGGATAGCCAAGGAAATAACCAGTAAAGTCATCTTCTTCAAGTACAGAAATGAGTCTAATCTTCTACAAACTTATTTACTTGTGAGAAAAAGAACAGAGCCCCAGAAAACTCACACTCTGAGGAGAGGAAGGGTTTCACCCTCATTACCATCTACTTGGTATTGTAGCTGGCTTCACCTCTTAATAATTGCTACTCAGCTCTGCATTCTACAACTCCTTGGCATGGTCAAGGGAGCTCTGCTGCCATCCCTTTCCTCTCTGCAGCTGTCATTTGCTGATGCTCCACCCATGGCTGCTGCTCCTAGCTTCTGAAGCTGCCTATGGCTGTTTTCTCCTCCCCACTGTTTCAGAAGCTGCAGAATGGTTTCTTAGCTACTCTTGGCTGATGCCCCACTCCACTGCTGTTACTTGCCAAAGCTGGTTGCTTCAGGGAGCTGTCATTCTTTAAATGAGATCACCAGGGCCACATGCCTCAGGGCTAGTCAACACATTTTTCAGTTCTGTCTTAAATCCATCTAACTTTACCCAGCCAGCACAAAAGGGACACTCAAATAGTTGTGAGAGCTTTTTGTCTTTGTTTATTCAATGGAAGATTACCCAGTTCTTACTCACAGCTAAGTCAAGGCCAGAGAATTTCTTTCATCTTTTCTTCCCCTTACAGGGTCAGCACCTCCACCCCAAGTCTTTCTGAACCTGCTGGTGAGCACAGGTAGAGCCTTTTCATTTTTCCTTCCATTTCCTACCATGTCCTCCAGAATCGATTGTCTAACTGGTAAGATTGGCTTGAAGCCTTCATATGGCTCAAAAAGACTAGAAATTGGGTGCAGCTAGGTGGCATAGTGGATAGAGCACCAGCCCTGGAGTCAAGAGGACCTGAGTTCAAATCCGACCTCAGACACTTGACACTTACTAGCTGTGTAACACGGGGCAAGTCATTTAACCCCAATTTAACCCCAAAAGACTCTGGATATACTGGAGAGTAGGGAACAAAGCTCTTTTCTATACTCACATGACAGACAATAAAAATAAAACCCCTGTTCACTCTAGATGCACAGGAGACTGTCTTATCCCCTGTACTCAGCTGTGTACTGGTAAATGTTCAACAACCAGCACTCAATAAAGGAAAATGCATGCATGATTTTTTTAAAAGTTTAATTTGCATTACTAACATTTCTCTGTCTTGTTGAGACAAGAGACAATTAACAGAACAACCAATCAAGCCCGGATTTCTAGCCTTTGCAGATGCTAACACTGAAAATCTAATAATTGGTGGCTCTGTGTAATGATTTGTCAGCTCAGCCCTCTCTGTACTAGACTGTAAGCTACCTGAAGACAATGAACTATTATCTACATGTTTACCTCTTTGACATTGCCTTCATAAATCTCCCCTCTATCGAACATAGTCCTCTGCATGTTATTTAGTGATTTGCAGTCTTTTGAAGATAGTGGAATGGTCTGCCATTTCCTTCTCCAGCTCATTTTACAGATGAGGAAACAGGAAAACAGGGTTAAGTGACTGGCTCGGGGTCACACAGCTAGGAAGTGTCTGAGGCCAAATTTGAACTCAGGTCTTCCCAACTCCAAGCCCCCTTCCCCAACTAGGTGCTCTACATATAGTAAGCATTTAATAAATATTTATTGAATTGAATTGAGTTAGGATGCAGCCAACTAGAAGCTAAAAAGTAAAATATGATTTGTATGTTTGTTTTCAATCACAATGTGGCATGCTTCTACAGGTAGGATAAAAGTAATATCTGATGGTGAGTTTTCTTAGGGTATTCATATTGCCAGAGAAGAAAGATAACTTCAAAACTAAAGCTGGGAGGCAGCTAGGTGGTGCAGTGGATAGAGCACCAGCCCTGGATTCAGGAAGACCTGAGTTCAAATCCGGCCTCAGACACTTGACACTTACTAGCTGTGTGACCTCGAGCAAG